>NC_137778.1:29819203-30419203 GCF_963455305.1 Plecotus auritus
GGCCTGGCACCACCCGCATCCCCTGCCACTCACCCCCAGTTCCCCATTCGCCATTGGGCAATGGGAGCTGCCAGCTGGGGAAAGAGACCAAGAGGGGGTCAGTGTGTCCCATAGTGACTGGTCGAGCGGTCATTCTGGTCGTTCCACCCTTAGAGTCAATTTGCATATTACCCTTTTATTATTTGGATATGCATTACTTTTGTAATGGGAGGAAGGGAATCCAGCATTCCCCTTGAGTCTCCGTGTCTCCAGGAAAGTAAGCTGCCACTGGCTTGGCCAGGTCGGGCATGGCTGGGGTGGAAGTTACTCCTTTTGGAATCTGGAGGAGTTTTCCACGTTTGCCACTGCAGATTGCTTAGTGATGACCTGTCGTCTCCTGTCTCTCGTCCCTCTGCCTCTCCTCCAGATGCAGAACGTCATGTATGACTTAATCACAGAGCTCAACGATCGGAGCGAGGACCTGGAGAAGCAGATTGGGAGCCTGGAGTCCAAGCTGGAGCACCTCACCGCCAGCTTCAATTCCCTGCCCGTGCTCATCGCGGACACGCTGCGCCAGCAGCAGCAACAGCTGCTCTCAGCCATCATCGAGGCCCGGGGCGTCAGCGTGGCAGTGGGCACCACCCACACCCCACTCTCCGACAGCCCGATCGGGGTCAGCTCCACCTCCTTCCCGACCCCATACACGAGTTCAAGCAGTTGCTAAATAAACCTCCCCACTCCAGAAGCATTACCCATAGGTCTTAAGATGCAAATCAACTCTCTCCTGGTCCCTTTGCCGTCAAGGAACACGGAGACCAGGGAATGTAAAGAAGAGAGTCCGAGCTACTTAACTAACTCATGCTCATTCAGCGTGCTTGGTTCGATATGCCTTGAAACCAGAAATCTAATCTCTGTTTAGGTGCCTCTACTTGGAAGCAGGAAGCTGAGATGACAGGAAGCGACACCTCTGGCAGGGCCCTTGCTGCAGAGCTGGTGGAGAACAGAAATCCACGCTCAATCTCAGGTGTTCACAGCGGGAGCGCGAGTCCCATGCACTGAGGCGGCCAACCGTGAACCGCCCAGAAGAGGGTCCCGCTGCGGGAGGGGGCGTGTGAGGCTTGGGGAGTGGGCTCCTCACCACTGGGGTCCTCGAGCACACCTCTCTCTTTTCCTTTTGTCTGAGGAAGCCGCTGGATGGCAAAAGGAAAAGAGAGCTGCCCACGGCTTGCCAAAACAGTCATTCTTCCCGCCCATAGCTTATACAATCATAAAGCCCAATTGAGATGGAAAAAGAAAAAGGAAAAGAACACCCAGGAAAATAAAAAGCCAGATTTTCCATCCAGTATCAATACCCATATAAACCTGTGTGTTTGCAAGAGTGCGCACACACACACACACACACACACCCACACACACACCATTCAACCCAGGTATTTTCTTGTTTGAACTTGACCCAAATGAAAAGGGGCCTGGTACCTTCCCCTGCACACAGTAGGCACTCTCTAAATGTGTGTTGAGTTGGTCTGGGTCCCAGTGTGGGTGCGTTCCGTTCAGGGAGCTTGCTGGCGTTGGCCACATGCTGAGCTTCACAGAAGAGGCAGGTCCCTTCAGACACAATACAGGTTGCTTCATCCTGGAAGTGCACCGGGTGGCTGGGTTTGAGGTGATGCCAAGCTTTGCAGAGTTTCCTTCTTATATCCAAACGAGTCCTGTTCCTATGGAGCACGTGACCAGGGGTGTGCATGTGGGGGCTGGGGATGGGGTCTACACAGGCACAGGCAGATGCAACCCAATGACACCTGAGTAAATAGACGTATTGTCTGGGGATTTGCTCAGTGAGGTTTGTCCTGCAACAGGTCTCCAGGTCCAGATGTTAGAAGTACAAAGCGATCAAGTGCCCCATGCGGTCCCTTCTACCTGACCTGAAATCACCTCCACATGAAATTATGAGAATAAAGGGAGCCCTTAGGGAACCTTGTGGGTCAGGTGAGATGACATGGATTTGTCAGTAGCCTGTTCCAACTGTGCCATGTTAACCTTGGTGCAAAAACTATTCTAATATCTCGCCAGCTCCCAGAGACTTCAGAAACATTACTATCCAGTATAGGGACAGGCATTGTGAGGAGGGGGCCTGCGGGAAGCAAAAATCTTCCCAGTGCTCCGTGACCTAACCACACATCACATTTGTCATGTGAAAGCCGTCGTGTCACTCATCACGTTCTCATTCTGAGGTCTTTGACTTCTGCTTGTGGGGAGGTATGTGGTGCTGCATGGAGTATTTTATCTGTTTAGGGTAAAACAAAAGGGTGTCCTGGAGTATGGTTGCCCTGCTGGCCTTCACTTTGTGCTGGCCTGGTCTCCTAAGGACAAGGGAACCAATAAGAGGTAGATGACTCTAGAACTAAGGCCATTCTTTTTTTTTTTTTTTAATCCTCACCTGAGGATATGTTTTTATTGATTTTTAGAGAGAACGGAAGTGAGAGAGAGAGAGAGAGAGAGAGAGAGAGAGAGAGAGAGAGAGAGAGAGAGGAACATCGATGTGAGAGAGAGACATTGATCAATTGTCTCCCATATGAGCCCGGACCAGGGATTGAGCCCACAACCTTTTTGATGTACGGATGACACTCCAATTAACTGAGCCAGGGCAAACTAAGGCCACTCTTGCTAAACTTTTTTTCTTTTTTCACCTATTTTAATTGGTGTTGCTGTTCCTTTAACGGTCTCGTGTTCATTCTGATAATCCATTTGAACGTTTTCGTTGGTTGTTTGGCACAGCCCAGATGCCGCCCTTGCTGTTGGCTTTTTATGTTTTAACTCTTGACTCTCTGAAAGATCTCTCCCCATTTTTGTGTCCCAAGAACGGTGCCCCTGTGTTCAGTGATGGTTCCGCTGCACAGATAACCCGATGTGTAAACAGATGAAATGCCCGTGCAGTCTCTTTAAAGCATCAGTTCCATTTCACAAAGTGAAGACCACGGACAGGCCAAGCTGAGGGTGCCAACCCTGATCATTTAACCTACAGCCCTCAGCTATTCTCTCCTATTCACCCTTTCCACTCTGCTCAACGCTGTGTGTGTGTGTGTGTGTGTGCGCGCACACACACACGGCACACAAATAGCAATTTATTCTTCATTTCAAATAAATGATGTGCAAGATTCCACTGCCATTCCCCCTGCCCAAAAGTATGCACAGACTATCATTGACCCATCCCAGTCTGTGGACGAATCTTCTAGAATCCATCATGAATGTTGTACACTTAGTGAAGCGCTGAAGACCAAGCTAGCAACCCTAGTAAAGGGTGTGGTTGGAGTTATTTCCAGTAGCAGTAGCTACTGGCATTCTAGAAACACATGGGCATTCGGAGCATGCCTGGACCTATTGGTAGTGCAATTGCTATGTATGGATTTTATTGTTGGCAAAAGAATACTTAATATCCCCCCCCCCAAGAAAAAGTGATCAAATCTGCATGTTGATCCTACAGTGGTAAATGGAAGGCTGCTTCTCTGTGCTAGTAATCAGCTTTATGTGGGAAGTTACCCATTCTCCTGCAAGTACAATCAACCCTCGATGACTTAGGTAAGGATGATCCAGGGTATGTTACCCAGGTATTCCTCCTACAGCCAGTCTTTTGGCTAATCCCACTTTGCTTCAGCATCACAGTCAGAGGGGGAAAGAGGGCAGGTGGACTCTCATACCACGCCCTCTTGTTCCTTATTTTCAAGTTTGATGGTGGAGGA
This sequence comes from Plecotus auritus, assembly GCF_963455305.1. Lineage (NCBI taxonomy): Eukaryota > Metazoa > Chordata > Mammalia > Chiroptera > Vespertilionidae > Plecotus > Plecotus auritus. The sequence continues at coordinate 29,822,920 of NC_137778.1, forward strand.
GGTTTAATTACCTGCTCAAGAATTGGCTCTTTGTAAAAACTGCATTCCGATAACCTCCAATGCTCAACTGGTTGAGTTCTGTCCGCTCCTGGAAGGCTGACCCAGTGCAAAGTCCCTACTATAACCTTCGCGATAACTTAGTGACAGGTCAAAGTACCCTAATGTTCCCTAAAATATCTAGACACTTGAAAAAAAAAAACACAGGGCCACCCCCCTCCCCATCGCTTAAGCCATATTATAGCCTCATGTACTGTAAAGTCAGGGATGTACTGTGATACTTTGAGACCACGAATCTCAGTGGAACTTCAGGATATAGCATCAGTTGGTAAATCATACCGGACGAGGGGCTCGCTCCTCCTTAGATTGAAGTCCAAATAAAAATCACCTTTGGCTCAAAGGCCACATGAATCATCATGAATAAATTGTCATAAGGTATCTATGAGCTGCTCTTGCAATCCTCATAATATGTAACTTCATGAGTTCATATCTCCAGAAATGCTTAATATAATCCAAGTGAGCCAGAGGCGTAAGGCCCTGAGTCACCATCACTAGTGACCTCAGCAAGGACCTGTGGTGTAACAACTATTGCATAACTTAGGAGGTGGGGGAAATGTACGTGCAAGTAAATCCCAAAGTGCCGAGCAACTGCAAGCTATTTTCTATTTAAGGATAAGAAGGAACCGCATGGAAAAATGGCGACTTTCATATATTTGAGGATTCCCCCCCTCCTTAGATTTCAGTAATTTCCTTGTAAATGAGTGATCCTGGAAAAGAAGAAAACTAGAGATTCCGAATCAGAATAAAATTCCAACACTGGATCCCCATCTTTGGCCAATTAATATAACCATATCATACCTCAGTTTATCTGTACTTAAAATGAAGATACTAGTTAATGTTATTAAGTACCAGGTATTCAATAGATTTTTTTTAAAAAAATGGAATCACTATTGCCATCAACAGCAAGCCAGACCAAATCTCTCCAGTCCACACTTTGATGTTACATCTGAAGGCAACCAGTAGTTACCAAAAAGTAATTATCTATCCACGAGGCAGGGAGAAACAGAGGGGGAGCACACAGCTCCAGGACCTCTCTGCTCTTCAGAGTGCACCCCGACAAACAGGGCATCCCATTTAAGAGTCAGTGTTGCACCACCATCACAGCACCACCACTGGGACATGATGAAAGCCTTGCACTACCAGTAGGTTACTACTCTTTGTAAGTTACTGCTTTTAAATCCTAAATTACGTCCCCAGTTCCATCCAGTGTTTCTACCTCCCTGGAAGTTGCTGGGAAGCAGATGAAGGATCATGAGTGGTCGTTTTTGCTGTCCCTATGGACTCCGCTGCGTCCGGTTTCAGTACCTTAGACAGCTACCTGGTGGTCTCCTGGTAGGCACGGAACAGCCCCTTCCCACCCCCTGCAGTCAGACAGCTTGATGACGCTCTGGACAGTCTCCCTTCCTTCTCTACTGCCACCAAAGTAATCATGGGAACGCGGCTGTTGATCCCCCTAAGAAAGGAGTGTCCCAGGATAGCAATAGTCACTGTCTGCCTCTGGCATAGAACATAGGTGAGTGCTCTTCGTCCAGAAGGCTTGTGCCAGGTTGCGCTAGTAGAAATTAACGTTCAACTCCTGTCAGACAAGTAAGATGTAGATATTTACTGGCATAGACTGAAGCGTATTAAAAAGTATTCAGTGCAATGGTATATTCTTACATAGACTAGGGGAAAATAACTGTGATCTTTTTTTTCTTACACTATTACTGGAAGCGCCCAAACACGAACTGGAGTTCCCTCTGAACAAAAACCATTATCCAATCTTCAACGTATGACCTCCAATCTAGGTGCCAAGTGCCCTGAGACACTGATTGACACCCCTGAGAATCGCATTCTGGAAGCGGTCATCTTGGACCCGGACCGTGTGTTGAAACAAACAAAAGAGACGTTGGGACCAACCAAGCTGATGGAGGAAAAGCACAAAATTTAATATCAACCTGAAGTTAGGATCCCAAAGAGATGCTGAATTTATAGCCAAAAAAAAAAAAATCAATGACAAATCAATATGAATCTGATTGGAACAGCCCACATCCAGATTCACAGAAGGACAGGGAATAAATGACATTCTCTAACCGTGTCATATTATTTCAGTTTTTGAATCTCAACCAAGACCGATTCACCTTCATCGGACACCGCGTTTAATGGCACAGCAACTCAGTTTTGGTCCCAGACTCTCCTTCTGCACTGACCAGAAGCGAGCGACAGAAGAGAATGACAGGATGTTCGTGGAGGAAACATTTTCATGGCAAACTCAGAAACTGAAGTGTTTATATTCAGAATCAGATGAGCTTCAATATGAATTTGCATCTTGCCTCTCTGTACTGCTTGCTATTTTTTAATGATAGGAGAAAGCATATCAGTTTATTTTAAATATGAAATATATTGCTATATTACAAAATATATTGTAACTTTCCATTAACATTTTGTATCAAACTAGTCTTTGGCAGGTCAAGTGTCAGCCTGCTCTCCCAATGACTGTTTCTGAGTACACATCACTGCGAGTGATTGCCCGAACCCCAGAACCAGGCCCTCAGCCTACAGAACTGCCATAGTCTAATTCTCTGAGACCTGACTATTAGAAACCAGAGAACATTATTGCAGGCTTAGATGAATAATTCTACCCTAAATTCTATCAAGCCATTCCAGAAGAGATTTTTTAAAAGCCATTACTCCTTTAGTAGCTGTGCAAAGCCGGTTTCATACGAGTGCAGGCTCTTTCTATGTCAATGCCCCGTGATGTGAATGCTATGCCTCACACTCAGCCAGTGTTTCCTTTGGCTGTGTCAGAATCGGGCATCAGGAAGAGTCGTGTTCTCCTGTGACACAAGAGACTCAAAATCCTAGGCATTGTGGGTTTCTCTATGTCAGGGTGAAAGCTGGATGGGAGTCCCGCCTCCACGGGGCTCACTCTGAGCCCAATGTGCAGATGTGTTTTCCTGAGTTGGGGGCACCTTTGGAGGGAGCGAGGTCCCCACTGTTTATCCACAATGTGGCGCTCGGCTCCTCGGGGAAAGAGGGAAGGGGGTAGGCCCTGTGCAGAAAGATCCGCAAGGAGCCAGGCTTCCTTTCCGACTCGTTGACTCCAGCTGGGAGGAAAGAGAGTTCGATCCAGATGTTTTCCTTTATTGGAAAAATTGGGGGAAAGTCTCTACTTAAGCACCTACGAAGTCCATTGCCCTCCTTCTCTGACATGGCAGTTGAGACACACAGAGAATTTCTCACTTCCCTCCTTTGAATGACGGGGGGACTCGATGGAAATACGGTGTGTGGGTTCCAGAACGAAGGTTTCCCGGAAGCAATGGGCCTCCCCCACGGAGGACCCTTCCTTGTTAGCATCCCTTTGGGATAACCTTGCAAACCAAGTAGCGTCAGGGTAGACTTACCTGGGTGTGCTTACCTCTTCCTTTCCCAAATTCCGCAAACCCACACAGGTATACTGATAGTGCCAGGCAGCGGGCTTTCTCCCGGGACGCTCTCAGAGCTCCAGGTATTTGAGCTTAAATGTAGTTAAGGCTTGGGCCTCGCTGATATCAGTTATTCGTGTCATCTGACGGGCAAATCTCTAAATGCCCAGCTTCCACCTGCGTGTGCAGCTGAGACCTAACTTAACACACATTTTGTTCTGATTGGACGACATTCACTCAGCATCTGCGCTGCTTCTCAGTTACACGTTAGGCTGAGCTCCATCAAAGCCATCAGAACTCCAGGGCACCTGTTTTTAGCCGGTTACTCGCTCACTGGGTAATAGGGATTAGTTTATTCTGTTTCATAATTGACTGATGAATGTACTGGGGGTAATTGACTTGTCTCTTTCTATTTTTCTGCTACTAAATAGGACTGAAATGTCTTTTTTTTTTTTTTTTTTGCTTTCCCTTCTAGCGCTCCTCAGACCAAGACTTTTGCATGCATAGTAAGTGAATATATTCTGATCTTTCCCCCTCAAAGTTATTATTCCATCTAGACCAAGGAAACCAACACAAATTCCTCATTTGGGGAAAGCAGGCCCCCCCACCCCCCGACAAGAATTCAGGTATATGGCTGTATGCTAACCATTGCTCCTCAAAGTGTGGTCCACAGACCAGCGGTAGTAGCCTCATCCGGGAACTTGTTAGGAATGCAGAATCTGAGGCCCCACGCCAGCCCCACTTAATCAAATTCGGCCTTTGAACAGGATCCCCCGGTGATCCATACACACTTTAAATATTGAGAAGCACTGGCCTTACCACACAGCAATGGTAACCAACAGCACTAATAGTCAGAAAATCAAACCGTTCCTTCCTTTTGCAGAATGATTTGATGATGTTAAGGTCCCGTGTGATCGTAAAGATAAAAACAAATGCACCTTAGAATTCCACTTGAGGTCGTTTAGGTTAGGTGGTGGGTACAAAGAGCAGGTCTTCCTCCAGTTTAGTTTTTTAAATGCTCACTTCATAGCCTTGAGCCCCCTCACAGCCCTCTTTCAGGGTTTTCGTTTTAGCCAGTGCTGGCCGGGCCCTCAGAATATCGCCGGCCCCGCAGCGCAGGTCCGAGAAGGTCTGCCCATCACAGCGCGGACATAGTGCTCCTTCCCTGGGGACCAGCATCCCAGGAGCGGGAACCCGCCTCCCTAATGAAACTAGCAAGAGGAGTGAGTCTAAGCATCTAGAAACATTCCCAATCTCTTCTTAAGCCAATTCTCGTACCCTTTACACCAACCGGAGACACTCCGAGCTGAGCGAGGAGATATTGCGAACTGTGATATTGGCGCCATAAATCGATATGTACCCAGAAACAGTTATGTTCTAAGTTAATGGCTTTAACCTGTTCATTGTAAAAAGTGCCTTGGACTTCAATCTAAAGAGGTCAGTATAAATATGTGTGTGTGACGTATGTAGGCAAATATTTACATATGTGTACATACCTAGGTGCACACACATATACCCGCACATTCATATATGACATATACATACATATATAAGCGCTTCATAATATATTCTATTGCTATTCGCAGCTCCATTTCTTTTGTCTGGTTCTATGTTTATTTGTTTAGTGAGACCTTTACATAGAGGGGTTCTATTCAGGACATCGATGTATTTTTTTGTTTGTTTTTTACTTTTTATTAAAAAGGTAAAGGATATTAAAAAAAAAAAAAAGTCATGTGCCTGAAGGTTTTCAATGGAGTTGTGGTACACTTTCTCAGGTCAACAAAGAGGAAACTGGTTTTTCCTTTGGGAAACTTTTTTTTTTCTGTTCCAGCAACTTTGATTCCCCTTGGCGGGAGTGCATCAACAAAAGTGGTCAAAGTGACTTGGTAATTTCATTATAATCCATTTTTGCGGTCCCCATAACCCAACAGCGGAAATTTTGTTCAGTCTAGTGACTGATTGCTTTCATACATCAGCATCAGAAGGGCCTTCCCTTTCCATGCTGTGCATGGTTTTGTCAGCATGAGGCAGACTCAATTCAAGGGAATGGGGTTTCAATCAGCTGTAAGCATTGCTTCTTCCCAGTAGCGCACCCAGGAGGACAAGTGGGGCGTTCCTTCCCTGGACCAGGTGGGAGCCTGTCTTACAAGACCAGCAGGGGGCCCCAGTGAACTTGCTAGGCTCCTGCACGCTGCCTTTCCACAGTAATACAATCACCTGTATCAATCGGGCTCTCTGTTAGCCAAAGGTCTTCTCTTTCTGTGCTGACAGCTTGTAAGGGACCAACCCCTCTGGTCAGAAGCCCTCAGGACTCCAGGGGGTGTCACCAGGTTTCCATTGCTCTGCTCAGGAGCTCAAAGAGGCATGCTTTGAACCAACTCAATCTTCTCTCTAGCTCCCTGCCCCAGTGGCAATGGCCATTCACAGTGTCAATCAGAAAAGACACTGCAAGATGTCAGAGGGGACCAGAAAGTCAACAGGTCTCTCCAGCTGTCCCCATGGCTGCAGCCACATTCCTGGCCAAGGGGAGGGAAATCAAGTCCCCGGAATTAAAATCCCATACCCTCACTTTTCCTGAAGAATTTTTCTGTAGCTCTAGAAATAATAATAATAATGTGAAGAAGAATGCAATTTAGGTGCTTTCAGAAACAATACCTAACATTTTCTAAGTTAGTAGACCCAAAAATATTTTCAAAAATATATTTAGCTACATGTCTGCTGCTGTTCATTCCTTAAAGCTCTCTTCCAAAAATCTCTTATGAATGGATACATTTACCAACACAGTGATTGCTAAATAATAATATTTAGTACTTACAAACTATACCTTTCATTCAAGGACCTCCACTGTCAATAAGTTAGTTGTCACCCTATGAGCTGAGTGACAATGTTATTCCCATTATTCAAATGGGAGAACTGAGCTGGAGAAAATTCAACCTATGTTCTCAGCACATTTCAAGAGTGAATAGAAACTTGGTGGCTCAACTTCTATTGTTTGTCACCTTTGGATGAGTAAGGCCGAGACTGTGTTGACCACGTGTGGTCGAGACCCAGGCTTGGGGTGTTGGGAATGTGGGTGGTGGGCTGGCTGGCTGGTTCTGAGGTCTGGGTGGGAGACCGCATCTTCTCTGTGAAAAGTGTGGGAGGTGTCATCGAGGGTGGGCTGAGTCTAGGGCCTTCACCACTCCTTCTTGAACTGCAGCTAGAGAGAAAGGGCATTGAAAACATGTTCTAGCCAATGCTGATGCAATAGGTTGGCATCCAAGAAGGGAACAGACTCAAACCCAACACCAAAAATGCAAGTGGCTTCGATCTCCTTCCCTCTCTGTGTCTACAGTTGTGCAAACAGGAATTTTAAAGGAGGAAATCTTTATTGAGACTGGAGACAAAGGCCCCTGGGAACAGTGACCTCCTTAGCGAGGCCAGAATGCCCTGGAGCTGAGGCAGTTGGCTCAGGAGACTGGCCCTGTCAACACACAGACACATGATCGGGTTTAATCCCGAACTCAGTTTTGACAACCGAGAGAGAAAGTGAGAACTGTTCCTAAGATGAGCAGCTGCTCATCAGCAAGGAGGTACAGACACGCCGATGTGTGCGAAGGCAGACTCGCAGCCATGTTCGCATCACGGATCAGGCAGTTGAACACCACAGTCGTTTCATTCATCTGGGCAGAAGCGCTTAGCCTTTGCTTCACCCTAGAATCAGCTCAGAAGCTTTTGAAAACACCCAAGCCAGTGCCCTCAACCCCTGCAGACTCAGCAGGCAGAGGCGAGGTGGCTCCTGGGCATGGTCCTGAAGCCCCCCAGGGCGTTCTCAGGGCACCTAGAGCTGAGCACTGACCCAGAGCTTGCTGAGGTGAAACCCCCACCCCCAGCTCCCAGCCTGGCAAGTGCTCCCCAAAATGTTTACCCTCCCCTGAGTTGGCGAGGGGTGGTGAGAGAAGGGAGAGTCGAGGGGAGGGGAGCAAGGTTTTTATAAAGATGGCGATTTGCTTGAAGCTCCATTCCTTTTCATCTTGCCCTCGTTTCTCTCCGGTTCTGGCCCCAGGAACCTGTGCTGATTTGCATTCAGGCTCCACACTTATTGGCAAACAACGCTGCCGGGTTATTATTCACTCGGTATTTCTCTGCTCGCTGCCGCCGCCTCCTGCCTTCTCCTGGCCGGCGCTGTGTCTGGGCTCCGTGTCTTTCCTTGGCCTCTGCTCTGGGCAAGGACGGGGAGGGCCATCCCGACCGATCCCATCAGGCAACCAACGTTCAGATCAAACACGTCCTTGCTGGCAGGTGTCTCACTAAACCTAACACAGAAACAGTTAGGGTGACCTGCCAGGCTACTCGCATTGATCTTTTTCTCACTACATTTAACCGTGAAATGAAATGCTGCCTTCAGTCTTCAAGAACACTTGGCCCATTGTTGCATGATGCATGGCGGGGATCGCTGGCAAAGCAGGACCTTAGAACGCAACGGCGGCCCGGTCCTCTGAACTGAACAATTCTGCGAAGTTCAGGGCCCCTGAGTGAGACCACCCCTGCAGTTCAGACAGAAATCCAGCCACTCCAGGGGCATGAGCCTTCTCCAGCCCCTGGGGAAACGCCCTTCTGTATGTCATGTCCCTTACTTTACACATAGGCAATGGAAGGCCAAGGGAAGTGATTGGCCCAAAACCAAGGAGACAATTAGAGCAGAAAGTGGACGGAGCGTTGTGTGCCGTGTTGAGAATCCTTCTGTGGTGGTGTGGAAGCTGAGGCCTGCCCAGAGCCTCGCCATGTTCTTCCTAGATTCATAGATTTTGCAAATGTTAGATAAAAATAAAGGCCCCTTCTTCCCCCCGCACATACACAACTCATCAGCCTCTCACTGAAAACAAAGATGTGCATATTGTAAAAGGCTAAATTAATGTGTCATGTCTTTTATATTCCAGAGGCATTGATCATTTTCAAATTTACCTGCCTTTGGTTTAAAGAATTTGGAGCTTGCAAATCTAAAAAACAAACAAAAAAACACACACTGGTTAGGAAACATTAAATCACATTATTAAAATAATGTAATTTTATAGCCAGCATTACAGTGGATTATGCTAATGGTGGTCAAGGTTATTAATCTTTATTTCAGTCACTACTGAAAATAGTACATAAAGATTTGCCCAAATTAGCTTAATCTTTTTTTTTCTGTAGCATGAATTTGAAATGTTCCCTTTATTTTTTCTGGGGACAAGTCACACTCCATAGCATTTCTTAAGATGCAATCCTGTCCCCTGGAGAAGGAAAGGTGGAAAACACAAATGTTAGCGCTGCCTACAGGCAATTTCCTCTTTCCTTAGGTAAAGCTGCTTTCCAAATCTGCTCTGCCTCCCACTTCCAGCAGTGGGGTATCGCTAAGAGAATCAAGTATTTCTCAAGAAAGAACACGTTCAGCAACGGGGCACCCACACCCCACTCACTCATGGGGGAGATGTCAGGTCTTCTGTGTGCTCCTGTGCCCCGTGATTCAGTTGCCCTTTCCGCCAACACCCTCTTCACCTCCCACCTCTTGGAACGAGAAGGTAGATCCATGGCTCAGTCAGAACTTTGGAATGTAGGGATGCTGATTTACACGTAGGATTTCCTGAAGGATTTTTTTTTTTCTAAGAATGACAATGCCATGTTTACTTGACTCACAAATTTGGGAGCCTGGGACCCTGTTTAGTTTGGGTTTGAATGAGAAAATGAGCATCCAGCTTTGTCTGAACGTCTGACATCCTCCGTGCTCGCTTCGAGGCTGTAGTGAGAGAAAGCTACAGAGGATTTCCTTATGACCTCCACAGCACCCACTCCTCCAATGCCCAGGCAACAGTGTGCCTGAGTTCCCGCTCGCCCACCTCCACTCTGCATTTGGGTAGGACTAATCCTACTTGCAGACCTAGGGAGGTTCGTGGCAGGCTTACGCCACTTAGAGAGCCCTGTCACCCTCAACCGGGGACGCGTGGCCCGCATCCGGCCAACACGAGCAAAGGAATCCCGGAGCTTGGGCAGCAGCGACCAGAAAAGACGGTCTTTTCCAGGAAGCTATGGTGTAAGGGTTTTGTCAGGAACTGATGTGACCATTTGTTTCGTGAGGGGGGGGGGGGGGTGGAGTTGACAGGGGGCCACCATGCAGAACATGAGGTTGAAGCCAAGACCACAGAAAACAGAGGGGAGAGGAAGGAAGAAACGGGGACCTTGGTGACATCCTTGGAGCCACTGAATCTAATGACCTGAGCCAGTAACTCTGCTTTCTAGTTAAGCCATTTGGAGGTGGGCTTTCTGCCACGTGCCACATAAAGGGTCCCGAAGGAGCGGGAGCAAACTTCTGTGCCCGCGTGTGCTGTCCTAGGGGAGCAGCCGGCGTGAACATTAAATCCCACTCGGTAGTTCTGACATTTAAAAGTTCAAAACACAAAAACACCCATGGAACTACAAGGAAACAGAGACAAACCCACAAGCATAGTAGGGAATTTTAACACATCTTTCTGATTAAGATAAAGCAGGCCAAAAAATACAAAAGGACAAAAATTGGAATAACATAATTAATCATCACAAAATTTAGAGTACACATTTTTTCCAAGTACACAGAACATTCATAAAAATTGACCACTTAATGGGCCACGAAGCCAGTTCAGCAAATCTTAAAGGACTGGTACCGTACAAACAGCACTCTCTGACTACAAAGCAATATATTAGTATACTAAAAATCAGTAAAGCAAAAAAGTGTAACAAAAATTCCTTTGGAAGTTAAAAAACAAATGATGAATGAACATTTTCTCAAAGGAGAAAATTAATTTAATAATAATCGATTTTTAAAAGATTAATTAATTCAACATTGGCTAATTTTATTTTTTTTTTTAAGAAAACTGAACAAACTAGGCATAGAAGGTGGGATGGAATCACCCAAAAATTCAGACTTCGTATACCGCTCTCCCTTGAGTGTGGGCAGAACCTGCAACTTGCTTCTAGCCAGTAGAGTATGGCCAAGGTGAGGAAAGAGCATTTTCATCGTTAGGGTTTGTTGTAGAAGATTCTCTTAGTGGAGCCGAGTCTCTTGCTGACTTTGAAGAAGCAAACAGAGCCCTAACCAGTTTTGCTCAGTGGATAGAACATCAGCCCATGGACTGAAGGGTCCCAGGTTCATTCCCATCAAGGGCACGTACCTCAGATACCTTGGCTGCAGGCTCAATTCCAGGCGGGGAAAGTGTGGGAGCAACCAATGTTTCTCTCTCTCTCTCTCTCTCTCTCTTTCTCTCCCCCGCCCCCACCCCTTCCACTCCCTCTACAAATCAGTGGAAAAGGGTGAGTGTTATCAAAAAAAAAAAAAAAAAAAAAAAAAGGCGAACAGACAAGTTGTGAACTGCCTTTGGAGAGGGTCATGGCACAGGGAACTGTGGGCAGCCTCTAGGGGCGGAGGGAAGCCAGTAAGAAGTCAGGGCCCTGAGTCGCACAGCTGCAAGGAAATGAATTCTGTCAACAATGAATGACCTTGGGGAAAAGACCCTTCTCTAATGGAGCCTTCACACACCCTTGTAAGACTGAGCCAATGACCCTGCTAAGCTGTGCCCACATTTCTGACCCATGGAAATCAAGATAATAGATGTGTGTTGTTTTTCGCCATTAAATTTGTGGTAATCGTTATGCAGTAATAGGAAATTAATGCAAAAGGGAACTTCCTTAACCCAATAAGTGGCATCTACAAAATATTATCTTCCTAAAACATCCTTCATGGTGAAATCCAGATGCCTGCTATTACCACCTCAGCAGTGGAGGCCCGAACAGTGCAGTATGGGTAGAAAAACAGGAGGCAAAGGATCAAAAAGGAAGAAAATTTTGTCATTATTTGCAACTGATATGATTGTCTGCTTGTTTACCCAAAAGCATCTGAAGATAAATTATTAGAATTAATGAGACTATAGTTACTGGATACAAATTCAATAGATAAAAATTAATTACATTTCTATACTCTATCAATAAGAAGCTAAAAAGTAAAACCATTTATTATAGCATGCAAAAATATTAAAATTTAGCAAAAAAAAAAAACTAACAAAAGGCATACTAAAGCTTTACAGAGAAAATGATAAAATATTATTAAAGGGCAATAAATAAAATGGGGAAATATTCATGTTCAGGATTATAAATATGTTTCTTCTCCCTCAAGCTAATCTACAAATTTAATCAATGCCAATCAAAATCCAAATAGGGGTTTTTTTTTGTGGAAATTGACACACTGACTGTAAAACTGATTTTTAAAAAGAAACAAAAAGAGGCCTTGACACTTCTAAAGCAGAAAAAGGTGGAAGGACTTAACCATAACTAAAAAATGTTTGTCAGAAAACTAGTAACTAAGACAATGTACTCTTATGTGGGGAGAGGTAGACAATTGAACAATGGAACACAACAGAGAGCTGACAGACTCATATATTTACAGAAACTTGGTTTCTTATAGAGCTGGCTTTGCAAATCAGTTGGGGAAAAATGGACCATTCAATGAATAGCATTGAAACAATGATACACAAAATTAATCCTGATTAGATTCAACACATAAATGTAAAGAAAAAGTGCAACATTTCCAGAAGACAATAGAAAATATTTCTTAAACAAGACTCCAAAAGCTCAAACCATGATTGACAAATTTGAGTCTATTAAAATGAAGACCTTTTATTCCATATTTTTTTGCAAGTGGGAAGTGAGTTACAACTCCTATACTTATGAAGTCAAGCAAGCCAAGTGGGGAAGGAGGAGGCAGAAACAGGCAAAAGACAGGAACAGGAAGTCCACAGAAAAGGAACCACAAATGTCCATGAACATGAAAAGGTGGTCAACTTCATAAGTAATCAAGGAAATGCAAACAAATCACAAGTTACTATTTCGCACCCACTACTAGAGTGACAGAAAAAAATCTGAAAATCAGATAATGCTAAGCGTTGTTAGTATGTGGAGCCACTGGAACTCTCACCCACTGCTAGTGGAAATATAAATTGGTGCAACCACTTTGGAAAACAATTTGGCATTTTTTTAAAATATATTTTTATTTATTTCAGAGAAGAAGAGAGAAGGGGAGAGAGAGAGAAACACCAATGATGAAAGAGAATCATTGATCTGCTGCCTCCTGCACGCCCTACACTGGGAATCCAGCCTGCAACTGGGGCATGTGCCCTGACCAGGAATGGAACCGTGACCTCCTGGCTCATAGGTCAATGCTCAATCCCTGAGCCACACCAGCTGGGCAACAATTAGGCATTATTTAGAAAAGTTAAGCATGTGCATATCCAATGACCCAGTATTATTTGTGAAACAAAGAAATCAACAAAATGGCACTTGAACCAACACAAATCAAGAATAGAATGAGTAGGTAAATTATGGATAGTCATGGAGTAGGATATGATGCAGCAGTGAAAATGAAACCATGAAGTTCAGCCAGGTGCATCAGCAGAATGACTCCCAGTCACATAACACTGAGGAAAGAAGCAAGCCAAGGAAGAACGCATGTTGTATGTGCCTGTGATATGATGTTCAGAACCAGGCAGAACTAAACAATATCCTGCTTAACGATACAGACATTGGTGTGTCATGGGGAAGAGACGGGGATAGATTAGGAAGGGATATTGGGGGATTTCTAAGCTCCTGAACATTCTCTAGATTTCCATCTGCGTGGATAAGACACAGACATTCATTTTCTTATTATTCTTTAACCTGTAGAAAGATGTATGCATCACACTCTTTTGTATATCTGCTATACTTCATAGTTTTGGTTTTTTTTAAAAAACAGTTGTTAATAAAGCAGCACCCAAAATATGCATGGTTTTCCCTCTGGTCCAACTGGTTGGCAGAAAGAGCAACCTAGCATCCAAGGTAAGTAGGGGAACACTCAGGACCCTCAGGTCAGACCCAACATCCTGGAAAGCAGGACAAAGCTGAAGCACAACCACTGGAAGGCCCAGGCTGATTTGGACTTTAAAAAACAAGAGATGCCCACAAACGATGTCCATGTCTTTATTTTTTATATATCGACTAGAGGCCCATTGCACAAAGATTTGTGCAATAGGCCTTCCTTCCCCTGGCTGCCGGCACCGGTTTTCCTCCGGCACCCAGGGCCCAGGCCTTCGCTCCAGCCGCAGTGGAGAAGCCAAGCCTCTTCGTCTTCAGTCTTCAGTCTTCAGTCTTCGCTCGGGCCAGAGCCTTCAGTCTTTGCTCCGCGCCTGCGTATGCAAATTAACCCGCCATCTTTGTTGGGTTAATTTGCATGCTCACTCCTGATTGATGGCCCGTGGGTGTCACTGAGGTACGGTCAATTTGCATATTTCTCTTTTATTAGTGTAGATTTTAGAGAGAGGGTAAAAGAGAGAGAGAAACAAAGCTTTGTTGCTTCACTTATTTATGTGTTCATTGGTTGCTTCTTGCATGTGCCCTGACCAGGAATTGAACCTGAAACCGTGGCCTATCACCACCACACTCTAACCAATGGAGCCACCCAGCCAGAGCCGACACGCACACATCTTCAGTTAGGAGCAGAGCTTTCAGCTCCAGAGAACTGTAACCTTGAGCACATGGCAGACCCTCCTCACAGCTGAGAAGGGACAGCAGAGAGCAATCCTTGCAGGGTTTCACAGAGGACAAGGATGTCTTGTTGAATCAAGAACCACCTAAGTACCAACACCTGGGTGTAGTCAGCCAGACCGGGTTCTTACACTGACTTAGGTTCCTGCTAACTGGTTACCTTCTCTGAGAAAGAACTCTGAGCCTCAGTTTCCTCATCTGTAAGATGGGAACACCAACAGCACTCCTGCTGGAGGGTTGCTGTGAAGACAACATGCAGTCGCACACGGGGTCACCTCCCACAGAACCTGGGGGGTGGGCTCAGCTGCGGGTGTGGTGGCTTCTTTCCAAGCTCTGTGCTTTACTGCGGGAGCTGGCTCGCTCAGCCATCGCTTCTTTCCATCGGATGCAGGTCTTTCTAGTCGCTGCCGTGCCTGGCTGCAGCGGACTCTATCGGCATAACATAAAGAGAGCTGGAAATCCCAACACCCTGTCCCCGGGGGCTGCAAATCAAGAATGCAGCTCACGTGGCTCATCTCACTCCCGGGTCTAAAGCACATCACGCCATGTGATTAAAAAGAGGCTTTACTGCCTCAAAAGCACATTCGTGACAATCCTCCCAATCAACAAGCAATGCGCATTGACAAATACCTCCTCCCAATCTAATTTTACGGAGGTCTGCATTTCTTAAGAACATTCAAAGGGAAGCACAGAACATTCGGGAAAACCAGGGGGTCCCGGGGAAGCAGCAGCCCCTCATTCCTGATTCCCTGGCACCCCGCCCCTTGCAGCCACCACACACTCTGGTCCTCAGGCCGCAGCACTGAGCTCCCCGCTAAGGCTCTGGCTCCTGGGCCGCCCCCTTCGTTAGGGGTAGGCCAGGCACAGAGACTGATTTCCTCCCACTGGTGCCTCCATATCCTGTGCTGTGAAAAGGCTCCTTCTTCCTCCTCTTTCTCCCCAAACGAGGTCAGTCTGTGAAACAGCCGCTGCACGGTGCTCTCCGTTTTCAACAATCTCCCCTCTTCTCTCACCAAAAGCGCTAGGATGCTTCTGGCTCAGGGGTTATACATTTTCATCTTCCTTTTCCTGCTAATGTTCCTTTCCTTCAAACTAGGCACGTGCCCTGACTGGGAATCGAACCCACAACCTTCTGGTGTCAAGTGATATATTCAAGCATTATTTTTTTCTTTGTCTGGTATAAGCTTTTCAGTTTATAGTCTCTCTTTGACAGCATTCTGTTCCCCAGGAGCCTCTATGTTCCCTGGGGAGCTCAGATTCCCTGGGAAGTGCATGGAGTGAGGGTGAAGGGACTGAACCCCAGCCCTTGCCCTGGGACCCTCGGGGGCCGTGGGGCAGGCTGGGAGGGTGGGTGATGCTCCACGGGGCACATGGGCTCTCTCCTCACTCCCTGTTCCCAGCGCCCTGCAGGTGACCCCACTTCTCAGAGAACCACCCTGCCCCCAAACAGAGGCACTTCTTTCCTGCAGGTGTTTGCTTATAACCCCTTTGGGGAAGGAAGGAGGAGGAAACATTCAGGAGCCCTCAGGTGTGGGCCAGGCTCTGGGAGTTCAGATCAAACAGATTACACAAATGAGTTTTTCTTGAGAGAATCACTGCTTCAGGTAGCAGGCGAGACTCACCTGGAGGTGGCTGGGAGTGGGCAGCATGGCCGTATCCTCTCCAAGTGTAAAGGCCCCCAGCTTGCCCACCTCTGCCCCTCCATGGGCTACTACTAAGTCTTCTTTGGCTGCATTTAAAAGCCCGGCATGTCTGGCCAGCGTGGCTCAGTGGTTGATTCCCGATCAAGGCACATGCCCAGGTTGCAGATTCGATCCCCAGTAGGGGACGTGCAGGAGGCGGCCGATCAATGATTCTGTCTCATCATTGATGTTTCTCTCTCTCTCTCTCCCTCTCCCTTCCTCTCTGAAAGCAATACAAATATATACATATATACATATTTTTTTAATTTTTTTTTTTTTTTTTTTTTTTTTTTTTTTTTTTTTTTTTTTAGAAAGCCCAGCATGAGCATACCTGTTCCATTTGGACCAGACAGGTGAGACGTGACTGCAGAGGAGAAATAGGAGCCATCAAAGGGAGGGGACCACTTGATTCAGCCAGACTGGCAGCCTCAGCTTTAGCCAAAGTCGTCTTTCTCTTTATATCCTCTTCCTCCATGTCCCACCCCTTCTCCACAAATATTTAGAATAAAATCCGAGATATCAGGTTTAATGTTTTACATAAAATTGGGGGAAGAGAGTTGGAGGCAATTGGTGCCCGAGTAATAAATGCAAAACAGATTCTCAACACATCCTAGGCCAGTGGTCGGCAAACTGCGGCTCGCTGGCCCCTTGAGTGTGGCTCTTCCACAAAATACCACGTGCAGGTGCGCACGTACAGTGTGATTGAAACTTCGTGGCCCATGCCCAGAAGTCGGTTTTCGGCTCTCAAAAGAAATTTCAATCGTTGTACTGTTGATATTTGGCTCTGTTGACTAATGAGTTTGCCGACCACTGTCCTAGGCGGACACATCAGGGACTCAACAATTGCTGGAGCCTGGAGCCAGCTCACTCATCTGCTGATCCACTCCCAGAGAAGGCCCACCAGCTTTGATTTCCTCGTTTATTTCCACAGACGAACGGTGTCCGTCCTCCCCACCGGCAAGCTAATGGGTCCTATAATCACTTACTTCTGCCTTATTTTCACATCCTATTCTAGTTTCAAAGCTGGAGTTTGGTGATTAAAATACCTATCACATCAATATTGCGTTTCCGAGGACATTTTGATTTTAAATGAATAGGGCAAAGTGCTGTGTCCCTTCAGACTCAAGTGCACCTGTTCATTCCAGCTGGGCAGGTTCCTTCATTGCTTTCATCCCAGAGGAATTGCACGGATGAATTGTTGTTGCTATACTCTAAACAGTTACAAGCATCACACTGCCATTGGACATTGTTGCATATTTTTGGAGTCGCACGATTTACAGAACCCGCCCCACCACCACCACCACCAATAGTTCAGGTTCATTCCCTTTTTCTTACAGAACCATGCAGCGGAAGAGCCCGGGTTTGGAGTCAGACTGACGGGGGTTCACATTCCAGTCTTCCATCTACTATGTGTACCATTAGGCGAGTTATTCAAGCTTCTGAAGTTCAGTTTTCTCACCTGCAAATGAAGACAATAATACGAGAAAGGGCTGCTGAGGATTCAAAGTGATTGTTTTTTTTAAACAGTTTTTAGATATGCTTTTTAATTGATTTTTAGAGAGAGGAAGGGAAAAGGATAGAGAGAGAGAAACATCACCTGCTCCTGCATGCCCCTTCCTGGGGATCGAGCCCAGCAACCAGGGCGTGTGCCCTGGCCGGGAATCAAACTGGTGGCCTCTTGGTTCACGGGTCTACGCTCAACCACTGAGCCACCCTGGCCGGGCAATGTGGTTGTTTTAAAGCAGTGGTTCCCTGGACAGCATCAGCAACACCTGGGAACTTGTTAAATGCAAAACCTCAGGCCCCCACCCCAGACCTACTGACTCAGAAGCCCTGTGGGCGGGGCCAGCCCCCATATGAGAGTGGCTGGTTTAAAGAACGTGACATGCACCACGTGCTCAATAGTTTCGCTTTCCTCCTTCCTCTTTAAATAGCAACAACAATTCTTTGCACCTAAGGACTCGTAGGTGAAATGAGCTGGTGATTCCAGCCTCCTTGATCGCTTTCAGCTAACACAAACTCTTAACATAGACAGTCCTTTTGGGATGGATGCCTGGGGTCCCAAAACTTCACGAAATTCACTTCCAAGAAGTCATCTTCCAGGAAGCACATTGAAGAGGGGTGGGCAGGTAACATGGTGCATGATTTCATGTGTTTCCCTCCTAGGAGGAGGTTTCTTCATGTCAGGAGGAAACCAGGTACTTTCCCATTCCCAGACAGTCCGGCCACTGGTGGGGCGGAAGCCTCGACTAAATGCTGCCATCCTGTGGGCAGAAGCAAGACACAGAGCGTGACCACCTGGTCATCCAACTGGCAACGCTGAGCACCTATCACAATCCAGGCTCCAGTCTGGGATCAGGCAGGTACAGGGTGTAGCCATGGCAGCGCCTGGCCTGGGGAGTTCATAAAGAGACAGGTCTGTGCCCAGTGGAGGGAGGTGCTCGTTCTCAAATGCCTGAGTAGACTCTTTAAACACACAATCTGTCCGCTCAGGGCAGCAGAGAATTTGCAGAACTATTAATAACTTTTCACAGAACAACAAATACACAGATTTTTTTTTTTTTTTTAATGAGAACCTGAAAACTGAGTCACTAAAAAAATACCATTCAAAGGCTTCTTCTAATGATAGTCTCCTGATGGAGAACACGGGGAACGGGTTCATTTCTCCTGATAGAACAGACGCTCTCATTGATAAATTGGGACTCTCATTTGTATCTGTTCACGCCGCATGATTTAAAATTCTGGGAGGATATTTCATTTTAACTCAAAATGCCGTCCTTAGAGCAAATATAACTAACTTGAATTCTGTATGTACCTAATTCAGTCTTTCAGAAAAATAAAAAAGACTCATATGTCTACCAGAACGAGAAATTGGCTAAAAGAATGGTGGAGCATGTCAAAAGATTTGAAAGGCAGCTTGCAGGCACTCCCAGTGGGCAAATCTAACAACAATTAAGCACCAAAATAATGATTACAACTCATTGAATAAAATAGGAAACCTGAGTCTAGGCTGATCTAAATATATAGAAAGTTTGATGAAGAATAGGATATTTTTGCCCTGGCCAGTTTGGCTCAGTGGATAGAGCATCGGCCTGTGGACTGAAGGGTCCTGGGTTAGAATTTGGTCAAGGGCACGACCGGGTTGCAGGCTCGATCCCCAGTAGGGGGTGGGCAGGAGGCAGCCAATCAATGATTCTCTCTCATCACTGATGTTTCTATCTCTCTCTCCCTCTCCCTTCCTCCCTGAAATCAATAAAAATATATATATAGTGCCCTAACTGGTTTGGCTCGTGGATAGAGTGTCTGCCTGCGGACTGAGGGGTTCCAGGTTTGATTCCGGTCAAGGGCATGTGCCTTGGTTGCGGGCACATCCCCAGTGGGGGGTGTGCAGGAGGCAGCTGATCGATGTTTCTCTCTCATCGATGTTTCTAGCTCTCTGTCTCTTTCCCTTCCTCTCTGTAAAAAATCAATAAAATGTATTTTTTTAAAAATATATATATATATATATATAAAGAGTAGGATATTTTTCAAATAATTTATTTTACTGAGGTATAATCAACATACAACATTATATTAGTTTCAGGTGTACAACATTATGATTCAATCATTTATATACTGCAAAACCATAAGTCTAGTTAACATCTATCACCATACATAATTATAGGATTTTTTTTCTTGTGGTGAGAACTTTAAAGACTTACTCTGTTAGCAGCAATCAAATACGCAACACAATATTATTAACAATAGTTGAAATACTGTGCATTATATCTCCGTGATAGATTTATAAGTACAGGTTTGTACCTTTTGATTCCCTTAACCCATTTTGTCCCCACCCACACTCACACCCTGCCTCTGGCAATCACCAGTCTGTTCTCGGTACCTATGAGTTTAGTGTGTTTGGTTTTTTTAATTCTACATAAGTGCAATGATACGGTGTTTTTCTTTCTGTATAACTTATTTTACTGAGCATAGTGCCCTCAGGGTCCATCCATGTTGTCACAAATGCCAAGGTGTCATTCTTCTTTGTGGTTGAATACAATGCTTTGTAGTGTGGTTTGATATCCAGTATTGTGATTCCCTCCAACTTTGTTCTTCTTCTCAAGATTGCTGAGGCTATTGGGGACTTTCTGGGTTCCGTATACATTTTTGGACTATTTCTTCTAAGTGCTGTTAGTATTTTAATAGGGATTACACTGAATCTACAGATTGCTTTGGGTAGTATGAACATTTTAAGGATGTTAATTCTTCCAATCCAGGAACACGGCATATGCTTCCACTTGTTTGTGTTTTCCTCTATCTCTTTTTTCACTGTTAGACACGCATTTTCTAAAGCTAAACTTCGCTGCAGTTGTGGAAAGATGTTTTGGAAAGGAGCAACAGTTAAGAGGCGGTTTCATAAATCCAGGAGAGAAATAAGAAGGACTTGGAATAAATTAGAATTGGTGAGAGAGAGAAGTGGGCAGATGGAAGAGAAGGAAGCAGGACTCGCGGGATCAGTGCTTTGAGTATCCAAAGAGAGGGAGCCGGGAGATGTATTCCTACTGCAACTGACGTGATAGTGCGTCATCCTATCCGTGAATGTTTTATTTTTATTGTCATTCAGTAATATTTTACCATTTTCTTCATAGAGTGCTTACATTTCTTTTGTTTATTCCTATATATTAACACAAGTCTCGGTATTTTAAATGGCATCTTAAAGCCTCAATTCTTCTTCCCAAGCTGAAGGGGGGGAAGGCAGCTATTAGCAAAATGACCTGTTTTATAGTTGGGCCAAATGCTCAGCCACTTTGGGATGCCAGCATTTAAAGAAAAAGACCCGCATGATCCAGGGAGGCGATCTAGGGGCCAAATATGTCCTCAGAGACAGCCGCACCGCACCAGCCCGCAGCAGGTGCCAGAGCTGTAGTCAACTGCAGGGGGAGCTCTGATCACAACCTCCAAGGTGGGTGAGAAAAACCGCCAACACCAGGAAAAGAGCAGCTCGCTGTGAGATTTCTCTCCAGAAAGGAGGGCTCTTCGCTACCAGGTAGCTTATTCGCATCAGGCACCGAGGAAGGCCTTTGGCTTACACCTCGTTCCAAAGGCATAGACTTACCTGTGGAAGTCTAAAACTGTGCATTTGTACCTTCCACTAACGAGGTTTGTTGTGGCGATGATTTCTTTAAGAAAACCAGCTGCTCTGTTGAGTCTGCATAGAAGTGACAGCTTTGTGCAAATAGTATGTATTTTGCTAATTAGGTGTATAAGTTCTAACAAATGAAGGGATGTTTCAGAAACAGTTCAGAATGCTATGTGGGTTTTTTTGTTTTTTTTAAAAAAACAGCATTTTTATCTAGCCCCTTTTGATTTCCAAAGCCCTTTCCTACCAATCATATTATTGTCCCATTCCATAGATGTGAAAACTGAGGTTCTGGCGATTTCAGGATTTGACCAAGGAGGGTCATAGCACTGGCACCCAGAAGAGCCAGGACTCAAAGGCCTGATCTTAGGCCACCAGATCCTTGACGGCACCAACAGCCCTTTAGCTTTGCCTGTGATCACACAGAAATCTATTAGCCAGCTTGTAAACATAAGTATTTGCTGGGGTAGAGGACAAGGAATAAACTAAAAGACAGGTATAACTGTAAATTTTTTTTGCTAACCTAATGAAGGGGTTTGCCCCATTTGTTATGAAGTCATGGGAAAGTTCATTGAAAAAAGGATTCTCAGAATAGCTAGCCCCCCCTAAAAGATATGAGCATGAGAGAATTTCCCCTCACCTGGCATTTGATCTATAAACTTCACTGAGCCAGGACCCTCAGCCGGACACTCTCTAAGGCAGGGGTGGGGGACGTCCAGGCTTCGGGCCACATAAGGCCCACAAAATCATGTGGTCTGGCCCTGCCAAGGCAGTAGGGGTGAGTTCATTAATGTTTGACCAAATAGAGCAGGCTAATTTTTAAGTGGATAATCTTGTAGGGCCCACAAATGTTATAAATATCCCAATAGCTGTTCCCCGCCCCTGCTCTAAAGCCGCATACAACTGCTCAGGTTGGGGTTGGTGGAACAGGGAACAGATCACACTTCCCCTGCAAAGCATCCTTCATTCTCAGGATGGGAAGACAGGTAGATAAAGCATGTTTTACTTTTTTTAAAAAATATATATATTTTTTATTGATTTTTTACAGAGAGGAAGGGAGAGGGATAGAGAGTTAGAAACATCGATGAGAGAGAAACATTGATCAGCCGCCTCCTGCACACCCCCTACTGGGGATGTGCCCGCAACCAAGGTACATGCCCTTGACCGGAATCGAACCTGGGACCCTTCAGTCCGCAGGCTGACGCTCTATCCACTGAGCCAAACCGGTTTCGGCAAGCATGTTTTACTTTTATTAAATATGCCACCAGACAAGGTAGGTCCTTCCCTGGGATAACCACATTACTTTCAGTAGCATGTTGACTAAGTGGTTCTTCCCGAAATAAAATGCACTGGGGAGTATTTGGTGCCAGCAGCCAAATTAGCTTAAATCTTTCTCCAAAAATGCTGAAACGTTCCTAAGAAGAATTGTATTTTAACCCTTGGGACATTACAAGACATTGGATGCCATGAATGCAGTAACAATGGGCTTTCCTCTACACAGGCTACATGCAAGCGAGTGAGGAGAGAATCATCTGCATGGTGCGTTGGGACCATTTGAATGCAGTCCGCTGCAGATCTATTGTAGGTATAGCTATCATTATTTCCCCTCTTTGGGGGTTTTTTATTTTTCCTGAAAAGTTTTTTTTCACATAAAAGAATATTTTGCTTATAGATCAGTCACTTCCATATTAATTTCTTCCCCTACCAATTTAAAGAATGGCCCTAAATGCAGGCTGCAGGCTTACATTTTAAAAGATGTTTGTTCTGCTTTAAAACGAAGAAAGGTTAAGGAGTTCTGTTTGGTTGGTTGGGTTGATTGGTTAGACCAGTGGTCGGCAAACTCATTAGTCAACAGAGCCAAATATCAACAGGACAACGATTGAAATTTCTTTTGAGAGCCAAATTTTTTAAACTTAAACTTCTTCTCACGCCACTTCTTCGAAATAGACTCGCCCAGGCCGTGGTATTTTGTGGAAGAGCCACACTCAAGGGGCCAAAGAGCCGCATGTGGCTCGCGAGCCGCGGTTTGCCGACCACTGGGTTAGACATCAGAGGTGGCTTTTCGTTCTTGAGACAATTTACTAAGTTGTTCTAGAAACTTAAACTTGTGTTTATTAAGAAACCTCAAGTTAAACTATAAAACACAATTATCTCAACCTTGAAATGTATTCATCATGTTTTGTTTAACTTAAAAAAAGAGCTTTCAGAAATTGTCTGTTGTTTTCCCCAAAAAGCTTTATCTCAAATTCAGCATTTCTTCCACTTCCATTTCACTTCTATTTTGCCTTGTTTGTATTAAATTCAGATAAAGGTCAATATAATACTTGTATTAGACAAGATTCTTTTGAATATAGATGACAGAAACTTAAGCAGTAAAAGGGAAATTGCTGACTCCCAAAATTGAGAGAAGGCCAAGGATGCCTCTGGGTTCTAATGGAGCTGGGTGTGGATCAGAGATGTCCTAGGGTTCTGCTCGCTTCATCTGTCAGTCTTATTTATCCCTCCTTGGCTTCATTCTCCAGGCAGTAACTCCCCACAGGGTGGTGAGATGGCCTCAGGAAGGCCTCCTCTCATACCACCCTAGGTTACCCTGGGAGAAAAAGCCATCTTCCTCATTGGCTCCACCTGCAAAACTAGGAAAGCCTCTAATTGGTTCCCTGCATGTTCAGTTGCATGCCCAGCCATCAACGAATCTGTGTGGCAGAAGAGTGGAGGAGGATTCTGATTGGCTAGATCTAGGTCATAAGACCACCTTGAAGAGGGGCGGGTCAGCCTAAACTGACCAAGCACATAGATTCCTCACAAGAAAGAGGGGGTTCTGCTACAAGTGGGACAGAAAGCACATGGGACAGACCAAAGCAGACGTTCAGTTCCACACTTCTAAAGTTTATCTAAATAACAACAGCATGGATAAGTACTTTGAGCTCAAGGGAAGAAAATCAGCCCTGGACGGTGTTCTCAGTGGTTAGAGCCTCGGCCAGAGCACTGAAGAGTCACCGGTTTGATGCCTGCCTAGTCAAGAGCATATACCTGGGTTGCAGGTTGGATCCCAAACGGTGTTTCTCTCTTTGGCTCCCTCCCTCCCTCCCTCCCTCCCTTCCATTTCTCTAAAAATCAACGGGAAAAAATATTTTCGGGTGAGGATTAACAATAATAATAATAACGCACATAAATGTGAAACGAAATTAATGTTAAGAGTTGACTAAGTTTTGTGTGAACGCAAATCATGGAGATTACTTCTGAGGGGGAGACAGTGATAAAGGATGGGACCACTCATAAGTAGATGAAAGTTACTGGTTAATATTTTAGTTCTTGGGTTGGGGTGATGAAGTGGAGAGTTAAGGGGGTGTGTTCATCACATCACTTTTAAAATAAATTAATTTAGTATAAACGGGCTTCCAAGGACTACTGAGTATAGTGCATTATTAACTGATTCTGTGTACTTGAGGGCCCTCTATAGAATCTATATAATGTTGATGGTACCCACAGACCTCCCAGGCCTTCTGGCCCAACTACGTGATAAGTGACTGAGGAGTTTAATCAAGGCTCTGAGCAAAAATGCACCCAGGCACCTACTCCCCATCGTGCCCACAATGCCATTAACAGATCGGTAAAAACCCAAGGCAGACAGGGCAACAACATCCCAGCTTAAGTAGGGCGCAAACAAAAGAGGGAGGAATCACGTGGTGCGCCTCCCACGCGCGGCGCGCCAGTGATGTCAGCAAGCCGCGCCCGGGCCTTTGATTCCCGTCCGACGGCAGAGAGCGACGTGGTGGGGGCGGGCGGGGGGAGCGCCGGGCGGCCGTGGCAGCCTCCGCCGTGGGCTGCGTCCGGAGACTTACAAGACCCGGTAAGAGGCCTGTTTCCTTCTTCGCCATCACCCCCCGGGCCGGGCGCCCGGCTCGCGCCGCCTGTCCGGGCTCGGACACTGATGGGAGGGGTGGCGCGGAGGCTCCCGCGTGGCCTCCCGCGTGGCCTCCGAGGGTCGTCGCGGGGCCGGGTAGGGATGCGGGGTCGGATAGGGATGCAGGGTCTGGGGGCAACGGCTGGGCTTGCAGCCTGGCGGGGAAGCGGGCGCCTGGGCCCGGGTGGCGTGTGCCGTGTGCGCGCCCGTGTGTGTGCGCGGCTGTGGGCAGCAGAGGCTGCGCACGGATGCTCGGGCGCGCGTGCCAGGTTGTGCCCAACAGTTGGGTACCACAGGCCCTTGCTTCCCTCTCGCCTCGGGGAGTGACTGGATTGCGAGGCGCCCGGGACTGGTCCTGGTGCGCGCCTTCCTGTGTCGGGTCGTCCTCGCTGCAGAGGCCCACGCCGCGCCCCTGGGATAACATCCGCCGCCCTTGCATGCCTTACGCAGGGATGGCGTAGGCGGCCGCCGCGGGAGCCCACTGCGGGGTCACGGCTGCCGCGCTCCGCTTGGGTCTGGCCCTGATGCAGGAGGCCTCGTTGCGTCACCTCCCCTTCCTTCATCTGCTGGGCTTGATTCTTGCGCCCATTAGAAGGTAAGCCTGCCTCAGGTGTTGCGAGTTGGTGTCAGAGTTGGGGGAACTTGCCTTTCAAAAGGAGACACCTGTCGTTGGATTTTAAACACGGTGGGTGATTAGCTGAGGGAGCAGAGTCTGAGCAGCTAGAGGAGGATACAGGCCTGCACAGTGGCCGTGGCCGCCGAGGGAGGCCGGTTTTGCTGGAATAGGACATTGGAAGCAGAGAACACAGGAGCATTAAATTGTCGAGCAAATGTGAGTGATGATGCCAACTTCTTTCTTTACCAAAGAAGGCTTGTTCCCATCGTTTCAAAGGTCCTGGAATATCCTTTTCACTTTTTCATTATTTGACAAACAGTTGAGTGCTTGCTGGGGAAGGGGGTGCTGGGACACAGCGGAAAGGGGCATGAACTTTGGAGTCGGTCCGCCCTTTACCAGCTGTGTGACATTGAGTGAGCCACTCTTCTCCTACGTGGTCTTATCTACAAAAGGAGGATAATTATATCTACCTTGCAGGGTTGTTGTCAGAATTTGAAGTGTCTAGCTATTATTAGTAAGGGCACAGCCCCCAGGCACTTGAACTTGCTCCCTCCCTCCGAAGGTTTCCCATTGTTACAGCTGCTTGAGAAATGGGGGTGACTTTTTGCTATTTTGGATGTTTGCTATTCCGCTAGATATGATAAAGCAGACTCGGCGGGCTAGGGGGACAGGTGCAGGTTAGGTGGAAGGGTGAATCTCAAAACACATAATCTCTCTACTATAGACCGCAACATTTTAGAAATGGAAAGAGGTTAAGGCCTCACTTTATTCTTATTAATTGTAGCTTCTTTTCATTGAGCACTTGTTAGGTGCCTTACACTGTACCAAGCACGTTCCAGGTGCTAATTGATTTAATCGAAGCAGCAATCCAGAGCAATAATTTTTATTGGCCAAGACTCTAATACTAGCTAATGGCAGAACGGGAACTCGAACCCAGGCCCTCAGGCTTGTGTTTGGGTCTTGTTATTTTTCAGCAGCCAGAGTCCTGGAAATGTGGACCTGTGTAGGTGGTGGAAGGGAGGCATAAGCAGAGTAGAGGGCCAGTATTTGCCGCAAAAATAATATCGCAAATTGTCCAGTGATAAATGATCTTTTATTTTGCCCAGCATTGTCCAGATGTGAAACCAGATTTGGCCTTTTCACCCAGAAAAACAAGGAAAGGCCTGTGGGCACACAGTGCTGGGACCACGGGCACACAACAGGTAGTTGGTAAATGCCCGTGGAAAGAAGAAAAAAAAATCTTAAGGTGTTCTTTCTGCCAGAGGGAGACCCATTTCTTAATACACAAAGGCTCCCTTAAGCCCAGCTATATGTAATATGAACATCTTTCTGATGCGTGGATTTAAAGATTTGAAGCTGTGTTTGAGACCAAGATTGATCTTGTTATCTGTGACCAACTGATTAGAGTTTTAAGATGTGTGAACAACAGGACCTAAGCTTTTGGGCTTCTGTGGTGATCTCTTGAGATACAGTCGTTTATTTCGCTGTAACATCTGTTGGACTTGGACCATAATGGCCACAGCTGCTCGAGTTAAGCTGGAGAAGACTGGATGAATGTTTGGTAACAGGGGTAAAGAGTTCAAAATACTAGTTGGTTGCAAAATTAAATATTTGGGCAAGATCTGTGACTGATGTACATTAATGTGGGAACAGCAAAGTGGGTTTAAATAGGTGATATTTTTAGTGTTTTTGATATTTTCTGTTGGCTCTGTGTGAAGATGACTTAAGGCTGTATGGTGAATTATTAGGAGCTCACAAGGTTTATAGAACCCATCCATATAGACTGCGACCTACACACCAAAGAGCTTTTGTTGCTGCTTCTATGCCCTCTCAGATGCCTGGAAGCCGCCTGTTTCGCCATCATCAAGCTTGATGGGAGAAACCCTCTGACATAATCCATCCTCCCTTTTTTCTGTACCCCACCACTACCACAGGCACAGTAAAGTGCTTTCCCCAAAAGGGGGTATATTAACCTAGTTGCAAATGGCAGAAAACCAATGTAAACTAACGAGCAAAAATGGGTTTTCCCATATATATATATGTATATTTTTTAATTGATTTCAGAGAGGAAGAGAAAGGGAAAGAGAAATAGAAACATCTATGATGGAGAGAATCACTGCTTGGCTGCCTCCTGCACGCCCCCCATTGGGGATTGAGCCCGCAACCTGGGCATGTGCCCTGGCTGGGAATCAAACCATGACCTCCTGGTTCATAGGTTGATGCTCAACCACTGAGCCAGGCCAGCCGGGCTATTTTCCCCTCTCGGAGCATTTAACTAGGTAGGGGCTTAATCACAAGGAACAACAACAGCCTGTAATTACTGGAATCGAGAGCCTAGGTCAGTGATCAGCAAACTCATTAGTCAGCAGAGCCGAAGTTTGCCGACCACTGAACTAGGAAATACGAAGATGAGCTTCAGGCCTGGCTGGATCATGAGGCTGAAATGAAATCATGAGGACTCTCTTGGGCCTGCCTTTCTCTCCTTTTGGTTTATTAGCCTGAGTCTCTCCTGCTGTTTTCGCTACACATACTGAAAAGTCTGACTCCTGGCAGTCCCCAGCCTGTGACCTCAGCGCTGTCTTCTAGCATTGTAAACTAATGACTGTGGACAAGTAGATACTAGTTTGTTGCAAAATTAAATATTTGGGAAAGATCTGTGACTGATGGGACAGGTCTGTGTCACAGGCCCACTCCTGGGACGAAGGAATAAACTGCCTCTCTATAGCCACATGGGATGGGGACGTACAGAAGTACTCAGCAGGCGAAAACAGCAGATGACTACACTAAGCATGTGTGTCTACAGGCATGCATGTGTTTATATGTGCATCCACTTCTTTGAGGCCCTTCCAGAGCCTTCCAGCTGAAAGGAATCCACCTGCTGCTGTTTGTCCATCACACACTTGTCCTGTTGCGGCATCGCACGTGTTCTCTGTCCCTTCCATGCCTTCGCATTTGCCCTTTGGGCTGCCCCCCCCCCCCCAGATGCCAATGGCTGTCTCCTTTCGGTTTCAGGTGAGGCCTCCCCTTCCAGAAGCCTTCCTTGGCCTCCATCAACGAGTTAGTCGCCCCTTCTCTGTGCTCCCATAAACACCTCAGCACAACTCAACCCGGGGTTTAATTTGTTTGTTCGTTGTCTAAACTGGTCAGTTCTCTAGACCGAGAGCCCTCAAGGACAGAGGTGCTCTTTGCTTTGTGTTCCCGCCTCCTGTGCTTAGCTGGCATGCTTCTTCTTCATAGCCCGTGCAACCAGTTGACATGACATATTTATTTGCTTATTGCCTGTCTTCTCACTAGAACATCAGCTTCATGAAAATAATAGGAAAAGAATTTTCATTTTGTTTACTGCTGTATCGCTAAGGCCAAGGACAGTGCCAGGCACATAGTATGTGCTTAATAAGTGTTATTAAACAAATGAATGAAAATCTGCCCACAGCGAGAAAATGCTGGCATGGTGTTGATGAGGCTGCCGATCTACCTGATACTGCTCTCCCTGTAAAAGTCTGTGAACTCGGGTACCACATGGTCTATCCTGTAAATGTCCGTGGATGTAGGGAGTGGTTATAGGGTTAAGCCTCGGACTGACCTGCTGGCAAAGCCGCAAACAAGTCCCAGCTTCGAGGGCACAGCCCTCTTAGCATAATTAAGCTTGATCTTGTGACTGCTCCCTAGATCTTTCCTGGGTAGCTAATGGGCTGTGGGAGGTGCAGCAAGTGCTACCAAAACAAGTGAAACTTACAAGAATATTGTAAATTACCTTGTTTACCTCTGACTATAAAATAAAGCATCAGCTAGCAGTGTGGATCTGTTCTGTGGTCTCAGTCATGCACAGAAGATCCACAGACCCAGCTTATTCTCTTGGTCTGTCTTTTCTTCATCCTTTGCCGGCCCTCCCTCAGGCTCACCGAACCCTTGGCTGTGCTGGTTAGGCACAAGTGGCGCCCAACGGGGGGCTGAGTTTGGCCCAAGTGGCACTCAATGTGGACCTGAGTGTGAGGGAACTGCAATTGTCAGGTGAAAGGGGGCCCAAGGCGTGCGCACGCAGTAAGTAAGGTAGGGGTGTAGTACTAGCTAGGTGTAAAACATGGGAAATTCAGGATCGCAGGGAAAGAGTGTTTGCGTATCCATGCTGAAGGCTATGCTCCAAGCAAGGGGCGGTTCTGTGAGGTATGAACAGCTTTTCAATTTTTTGGATTTTGTGAGTAAAACCTGCCCATGGTTTTCTGAGGAAAAAAAGGTAAATATAGAGGCATGGGAGAAGGTAGGAAAACAACTTCACGATCATTATATAGCTGAAGGTCCAGAGGAAATGCCTGCCTCTACTTTCAGTCTGTGGTCCCTGATTCGAGACTGCCTAGAGCCCACTCCAGAAGGGGAGTGGAGGAATGTGGCAGGGAATCAAGACAGATGGGGGAAGGTTGCCAAAGGCTTCCGACTCCACCATCGGTGCCTCTGCTGCCTCTTCCAGTACCTGGGGCTACAGCTCCTGTGGGAGAGAGCCCTCTGGACAATGCACTTCCTCCCAAATATGAGCAAGGATTGGAGGAAGCAAGGGAACAGCGCTGGTAGATTTGGAATGATGGGGGTGGAGATATGCTAAAGTATTGCCTCAGGGGATGGCCAATTGTCCTACCTTATGTCAGGATTTTGTGGCTGCAGCCATACATCCTATAAGGGAAAAATATCCCGAGGCTTCTATTATTCATTATATGGATGACATTCTCTTAGCTCATAAAAATGAAACGCATCCCAGTCCTCCCATGCTTCGCATCATCAAAATTCTGCTGCCTTATGCAAACAATTCCGTATTTCTAGGGAGCAAGTTCGTCAAATTTTTTAAGCAATGCTCTCGGTGTGGAATTCATTGCCCTGTACAATCGTTGGGGGTTAATCCTAGGGGTCTTAAACCTAATCAAATTTGGCAAATGGATGTCACCCACATACCGGAATTTTGTAAGCATAGATGGGTACATGTTAATGTAGATTACCTGCTCCCACTTTATCTTTGCGACTCCCCAAACGGGAAAGAGTGCCCAGCATGTAATTAATCATTGCCTAGCTGCCTTTGCGGTACTAGGTCCTCCCTTAGAGCTAAAGACAGACAATGGACCCGCATACACCAGTTCTGCTTTTCAACATTTTTGTCAGCAATATCAAATTTGTCATAAAACTGGTATCCCTTACAACCCTCAAGGTCAAGCAATAGTGGAAAGAGCAAATCGTACTCTTAAAATGCAATTACTAAAACAGAAAGGGGGAGACGGATGTTATGTGTCACCTCAAAACAAACTCAGTCATGTTCTTTATACTTTAAATTTTTTGAATTGCGATGCAGAGGGTCATACAGCAGCCGAAAGGCATAGGGCCTCCAGTACAATAGCCTCCACAGGGTTAGCCCGATGGAAGGATGCACAAACTGGACAATGGTTTGGACCAGATCCAGTAATGATGTGGGGAAGAGGTTGTGTTTGTATCTTTCCAGAAGGAGCAGCGCAGCCAATTTGGGTGCCAGAGCATTACCTGCGTCACCGCAGTGGACCCAGAGAAGCTCCTTGTCCCATCGTTCAAAAGACTGAGAGTTGCCCCGATGACAGCAAAGCGGAAAAGGAAGATGATGAAGGCTATGCAAGAGACCGAGGTGCCAACATGGGGTCAGCTGAAGAAGTTAACAACTGAGGCCCAGCAGATGGCAGAAAAGCAAGAAGTGGAAGCTACTCCCTCAATCATGTTTCTGGCCATGCTAGCATTGGTTAGCTGCCAATCTTCTGCAAACTCTTGCGCAGCCAAGTCCGAGGACTCTTGAGTAAATCAGCAAAAGAAACTTTCATTTATTAGAAAAATGTTACTGTAGTTTCTCTATTATTGTAGTGTTGCATTGGCATTGTTTTATTAATAACCATGTCTAGGTTTTACATTGGCATTGTTTTGTTATTGGGTTTTGCATTGGCATTGTTTTGTTAATATTTTAAGTCAGAA
Organism: Plecotus auritus; assembly: GCF_963455305.1. Taxonomy (NCBI): domain Eukaryota; kingdom Metazoa; phylum Chordata; class Mammalia; order Chiroptera; family Vespertilionidae; genus Plecotus; species Plecotus auritus. The sequence continues at coordinate 29,854,235 of NC_137778.1, forward strand.
ATTTGTTCTTAATGTTTAATGTTCCATTATTAGTAGCTTAAAATTAAAAGAAGGGCGAGATGTAGGGAGCGGTTATAGGGTTAAGCCTCGGACTGACCTGCTGGCAAAGCCGCAAACAAGTCCCAGCTTAGAGGGCACAGCCCTCTTAGCATAATTAAGCTTGATCTTGTGACTGCTCCCTAGATCTTTCCTGGGTAGCTAATGGGCTGTGGGAGGTGCAGCAAGTGCTGCCAAAACAAGTGAAACTCACAAGAACATTGTAAATTACCTTGTTTACCTCTGACTATAAAATAAAACATCAGCTTGCAGTGTGGACCTGTTCTGTGGTCTTAGCCAGGCACAGAAGATCCACCTTGACCCAGCTTATTCTCTTTGTCTGTCTTTTCTTCATCCTTCGCCGGCCCTCCCTCAGGCTCACCGAACCCTTGGCTGTGCTGGCACGCTACACGTGAACTCGGGTACCACGCGGCCCATCCCGTAAATGTCCGTGAACTCGGGTACCACGCGGCCCGTCCCGTAAATGTCCGTGAACTCGGGTACCACGCGGCCCGTCCCGTAAATGTCCGTGAACTCGGGTACCACGCGGCCCGTCCCGTAAATGTCCGTGAACTCGGGTACCACGCGGCCCGTCCCGTAAATGTCCGTGAACTCGGGTACCACGCGGCCCATCCCGTAAATGTCCGTGAACTCGGGTACCACGCGGCCCATCCCGTAAATGTCCGTGAACTCGGGTACCACGCGGCCCATCCCGTAAATGTCCGTGAACTCGGGTAACACGCGGCCCATCCCGTAAATGTCCGTGAACTCGAGTACCACGCGGCCCATCCCGTAAATGTCCGTGAACTCGAGTACCACGCGGCCCATCCTGGAAGGGCAGAGCCTCTCCCCAAGGTGCATCTGTCTGGACCTGCAGAGGCCGAGGGTCAGGCCCCAGGAGAGGCCGCCTGGAAATTCCTCCCTTTCAGATGTTACACTCCCTCAAACCTTTCCAAACTACAATGGGTTGTAATATGAAGGCTTTTTCTATAGTTTGAGTCTTTTTCCTTATTTATTTTTTTAAAACATTTTATTGAGCACTTACAATATTCCAGACACTGTTCTAAACCCTTCATAAATAACAACTCATTCTTTGACCAGAGTTTTGGGATCAAAGCTTGTGCACTTCCAAACATTTTTCTTTTTAAGTACCAGTACATTTTTCTTTTTAATTGTTATTATTATTATTTCAGGTTAGAAAAGTATAAAAGAAAGGAGACCTCTCTCCATCCAGCTCACCTCATCCTCCAGAGGTAGAGCTACTGATAATAGCTTGATGTGTGTCTCCTTCCTGACCTTTTCTTAGGATTGTACAGTTATAGCTACTAATAAAATAAAATATTATATATGTAATTTGGTTGTTGCTTCGTTTCCAAATGCAGCCACGTTCTACATGCTGATCTGCACTTTGCCTTTTCCAAAGCTGCTTGGGGTGCTTCCCTTCGGGGTGCTTCCGCTGCTCCCACCACTGCTCCCGGGGCAAAGCGGCCCTGCTTGGGGGGTGCAGAGCTGGATGGGGGCGGGGGGCAGTGGCCCGGAGTGAACTCTGTCCTTCAACTGCTCTTCACGCTCTCCCAGGGAGGCCCAAACCCTTATCTCCCACTCACCTCCATCTTCCTGGTTATTGTGGTGCCTTGCTGAATGCCATTCGTCTCATGCTCACCACCACCAACAACAAAAGGAGGTGGGGAATTCCCATTTGTTTCTTTTAACACAGAAGAAAAGTTCTCATGTAAAGACTTGAGGTGACACGCTGCTATTTACCCCCAAACATCAGGCCCCACCCTCCCGTAGTGCTTAGTCCTGATTGGCTTCCCTAAAAAGTGAATGCCCATATACACCGAATGCCCACCCATTCCACTGGCCCTCGCTCTCCCTGCCTTTCCAGGACTGGGTATTTTAACTAAAAAAGGAACATCTTTTTGATGTTCATCAATTGAAAAATGGCATCTCATTTTAATTTGCATTTTTGTTATGTTTATGTTTGAACTCTTTGCATATGCCTATTAACTATTTTATCTTTTTTTTTAATTTTTGTGTTTAAAATTTTTGTCTGGTCCCTTGTGTTATTTTTATAAATTATACAGATTTTCTAAAAAAAACATGAGTATATGCTCATTATAAAAAACAAACAAACTATTTGCTGTGAATATTTTTCCAGTTTGGTGTTTGCCATATAATTTTGGCTTTATCATCAAACATACATATTTTTCATTTTTATGTAGACATATTTTGTGTTTTTATATTTTTCTTCCTTTGCTTGTAAGCTTTAAAATATTTTTTCCTCATTCTGTATTCTAGTCTCTTATAGTTTGCTTTTTGACCTATTACTTTAAAAAGCTAATTTTCAGTTTTATTTCAGATTATGACGATATTTGATGGAAATATTATGTAATGTTTACATAAAATCCGTTTGAATTAGATAAAGATCTGTATTTCATTTTAAAGATCCTTGCATTAGTGCTACATGACATATTTTTCCTTTTTAAAATAATTGATCAAGCCCTAGCCGTTTTGGCTCAGTGGATAGAGCGGCGAACTGAAGGTTCGATTCCAGTCGAGGGCACATGCCTGGGTTGTGGGCTCAATTCTCAGGAGGGGGCGTGCGGAAGGCAGCCAATCAATGATTCTCTCCCATCGTTGATGTTTCTCTTTCTTTCTCACTCTCCCTTCCTCTCTGAAGTCAATAAAAATATATTTTAAAAAATAATTGATCAAAATATCAAAGCTTGCTCCACAAAACTGAGATTCAGCTACATGTATACTTCTCATGATGATCTTAATGTTCTTAGCATTTCCATAAATTGCTGCATGAAAGTGTTTATCTGTGTCTGTTGATCTGGTTTAAGGAAGTATTCTTGTTCTGCTGAATGTGTGTGTAGCCTAGATGATGAGTGGTAGCCAAGATGGTGAATTTAGCCTCTTCCGGAGCCCTTACCCCATTGTTTCCCTGACTCTTTTTGCAATAAATAGCACGTCATTTATGTGTGCCATTCAGTGAGTTTTGACAAATATATAGTCTATCCATTTAATCACCATTCAAATCAAGAGCATAAAACATCTCCAACACCCCAGAAAGTTCCCTCATGTTCCTTTCTAGTCACCACCATCCCCAAGGGCCACCACTGTTCTAATGTCAATCGTACGTTAGTTTTGCCTGTTCTAAAATTTAAAGTAAATGGAATTGTACTTTTGTGCATGGATTCTTCCAGCGAGGTTAAACCATGTTGCATGTGTCAATATCTTCTGTATGAATATACCTCAATAGTTTATTCATTCTTCAGTTAGTTGATGGACATTCAGTTAGTTTGAGGCTATCTATCTATACTAATAATAGCCTAGGTCAGTAGTCGGCAAACTCATTCGTTGATTGAAATTTCTTTTGAGAGCCAGATTTTTTAAATTTAAACTTCTTCTAACGCCACTTCTTCAAAATAGACTCGCCCAGGCCGTTGTGTATTGTGGAAGAGCCACACTCAAGGGGCCAAAGAGCCGCATGTGGCTCGCGAGCCGCAGTTTGCCGACCACAGGCCTAGGTGGTTGTCACGCCCTCACACCGTGATGCCCTCACGCCGTCACAAGGAGGCCTTGGGGGGGGGGGTCCCACGGCTGCGAACACTGCAGAGACGCGGGGCCCCCAGCTCCAGCCTACCTCTTTGGGGCAATCCATCAAGGAGCCCCAGAGTCCCAGGTCTCACGCGATTTCACACGCCGGGTCACTAGTTAAGAATAAAGCTCTATGAACTTTATTATTGCTACCATCATAACCATGTTAAAGGTACCATTCAGTAGTGTTACATTTATTCACATTGTGACACATCTCCAGAACTTTTTCATCTTGCAAATCTGAAATTCTGTACCTGTTAAACAGCAACTCCCCATTCCCTTTCTCCTAGCCCTGGTTCTATGGCAATTCTTGTATGTCTTTTTATGCCATTTCTTTTCATTGTTCTGTATCAGGTGCTGGGTCCTAGGGTAGTTATGTATTTAACCTTAGAAGAAACTGCCCAGTGGTTTTCCAGTTGCTTGTACCATTTTATGTTCCCACCGGCAGTGTGCAGGAGTTCTAGTTGCTCCATATTCTGACCAATATTAGCTATCTCGAGTTGTTATTATTTTAGCCATTCTGATAGTTGTGAAGTGGTATCTTGTGGTTTCATCACATCATATTTTAATTTGTTTACATGACTGTTTCTATTACCATACTGAGCTTCTGAAGGGCAAGTTTTATGCAATATGTATTTACATTTTAAAAATAGATATTTTTATTTAAGAGAGGAAGGGAGTGGGAGAGGGAGATAGAAATATCAATGATGAGACAGAATCATTGATTGGCTGCCTCCTGCATGCCCCCTACTGGGGATCAAGCCCAAAACCCAGGCATGTGCCCTGACTGGGAATCGAACAGTGACCTCCTGGTCCATAGGTCCATGCTCAACCCATGAGCCACACTGGCTGGGCTGATGAGCACCTTCTACAGCCAAAGCACTGTGCTGGGTCATGGGGTTACAAGACTTGTTCTGCTCAGGAAAGAAAGACATTACAACTTAAATGATCATACAAATGTGTAACTACAACTAGTGCTAAGGATTATGAAGAAAGCTTCCTACAAGGCTGCAGGAGTGGGCAAACAGGGTGGACGATGCCTTTTGTGAAGTGTGATTAGGGTAGGCGTGGCCATGGAGTGGGGGCACACTGCAGACCTTGTTATGGACTTGGGCCTTTATCCAAAGAGCAATGGGTAAACACTAATGGGTTTAAAGAAAGTAGTTGGGAGGTGACCTGATCGTATGTGAGAACATTTTGGAGGGGGCCAGGTGGGTTCCTAGAGTGCAAGATTCGATTGTGAAAGCAGCCATGGAACCGCCAGCCAGCACTGAGAAATTGCATTTCTTTAATTGCTGATTTTATTAATGAAAATGTAATAGTATCACATTTTCGTGTCCTTAATTATTAGTGTAATTGGACATCTCACCAAATGTTTGATGGGCATTTGTGCTTCCTTTTTTGTGGATTGCCTTTTGCTGACTGCACTTTTAGTGGAGGAGCTCAGTGCCATGGCCAAGAGCACCCACTTTGGAGTCAAAGCTCCGACTGTTACCTTGAACAACCTCTACAGCTTTGTTCTGCCTTAGTTTCCTGCTCTGTAATAGGGGGACAGTAATCGTGTGTATCTTTCATAAGATGGCCCTGAGCATTAAAAGTTAAACTATAGTGCTGACCCATAGAGCTGTGTATGTGCTATCTTGTCTAAGTATGTGGGCTTTATACATTATATACGTACTAGAGGTCCGATGCACAAAATTCGTGTAAGCCTTTCTTCTCCCAGCTGCTGGCACTGGCTTCCCTCTGGCACCTGGGACCCCAGCTTCACTTGCAGCCCTGGCTTCTGGACATCCAGTCTAATTAGCATATTACGCTTTTATTATTATAGACTAACTATGTCCTGTATATGTGTTTTAACTGTGATTCAATGTCCATTTTCACTTTTTATTAATATTTTTTAACTTTTTACTATGAACATATTCAAACTCTACATCACTTTTTTGAAGTACAGAATTAAAATTTTTTTTTTTTAGTTTATTGATTTGAGAGAGAGAAAAAAAATCATTTTGTTGTTTCACTTATCTATGCATTCATTGGTTGCTTCTTGTATGGGCCCTGCCCGGGAATGGAACCTGCAACCTTGGTGTATTGGGATGATGCCCTAACCAACTGAGCTATCTGGCCATTAACTGCAGCGAACAGATGTCAGTTTTCTCTTTTGTGATGTCTTCCATTGCTGTGAAACAGATCAAGTCATACACACTGACTGTGTTTATTAGTGTTTTTATTTAAAATACTTTACAAATAATCCTTTAATCCATTTATAATTTATATTGGTTTATTAATATAAGGCAAGGCTCTAAATAGATTTTATCCCAAAAAGCCAACCAATTAGCTCTCTGTATTGACTGACTTTTCTTTCCCTCCCTACTGTGTTTTTTCCCTATGTACCAGGCATTAAATCCGTACACGTGTACACACACACACACACACACACACACACACGTCTATTTTGGGGAATTGTTGCTGCTCCGTTAGTCTGTAGCTCCATTCCTGTGTTATGCCAGTACTGCCTTGACTTAATCAGTATAGCTGTCCTCTTTTTAACAAAATATTTTGGCCATTCTTGCCAGTTTGTTTTTGCACTCAAACTTTAGATTAATCATTTTTGTTAGCTGTCCACTCCTTACTTCCCTTACCCTTATTACAGTTTGCAGTAAACTGTTATTTAATTTGGCACTAATTGGCTTTATAAACTATTTGGCTATCACATTTGGGGCTGGTCTGTCCTATTTAAGGCATTATTTCTCAGCAGTTTCATACTTTTCCTATAGGCTCTTCACATTTCTTAAGATGTACATAGATGTTTCTCTTTCTTAAAATGTTTTATTTGCTATTAAGAATATAGTATTTTTCATATAAGGAATTTGTTTTTGTTTTGTATATTTCTCTTATATCCAGCCATATTCCTTGATTGATGTTGGTTTTAAGAGTTTTTTAGGTAATCTTGTATTGATTAGGGTTATGATCTGCAAATAATCTGGATTTTCCCCCTTTTTTAATAGTTTATCTTTTGTTTTGTGTTACAGATATGCAAGACTTTCCAAAACAATGTTAAATGCCATATTTCTCTAAGACCATTGAGCATGAGAACATGCTATCAATTTAATAATAGCTTTTGGGGACTAATATGTGAAATGTATGATTTCACATCCCAATGTCATAAATGTTTGGAGAACATCTCAGAATTAAGGAAATAATATAATAGTGGTAATGGTGAATAGTGGTAAGTGTGAATGCCTAACTATTCCATTTTAAATATGGCATTAGCTATTGGTTTATGTTAGTCTGTTGTATTTAAGAATATCCCTTTTTTTCAAATAAAAACTCTAATTTTGCTGGCCAGTGGTGAGAAGGCCGTACTATTTGACTTAACTGAAAAGTGGAAATTGTAGCTGCGCTTGTGTCATCTAGGACAACTGGTCTGTTTCAGCCCTTTCCCTTTGAAAGCCTCAAATGCAGGCCTGCCTGGCTGCAGAGCACGGCCTGTGCTAACCTAGCCCTGCCTTCAGAGCTCCCTGGTCGCACTGCCTGTCAAGGATGGTGTATTAGTTTCATACAGCGGCAGTGACAAAATTGGTGGCTTAAAACAACAGAAATTTTTCCGTCACGTTCTGGAGGCCAGAAGTCAGTATCACTGGGCCGAAACTGAGGTGTCGTCACAGGGTTGCGCTCCTTCCAGAGGCTCTGTCTAGGGAAGATCCATTCCTTGCCTCTTCCAGCTTCTGGTGCTGCCTGCATTACTTGGCTTGTGGCCACATCACTCCAGTCTTCAAGGGCAGCATCTTCAGATCTCTCCCTGCACTGTCTTCACACGCCTTCTCCTCTATGTGTGTAGATGCAAGTTTTTGTGAACTTGTCAATGCTGAAGGCAGTGCTTTTAATGATATGTGCTAGGCTCTGGCCAGTGTTCTGAGTGGTTAGAGCGCTGACCCGAGCACCAAAGGGTTGCAGGTTCCATCCCCGGCCCCCCTTGGGGCACATGCAGGAGGCAACCAGTGGATGTGTCTCTCTCACATCAATGTTTCTCTCTCCCTCCTTCCTCCCTCCCTCCCTCCCTCTCTCTCTCTCTCTTTCTCTCCTCCTCCTCCCTCCCTCCCTCCCTCCCTCTCTCTCTCTCTCTCTTTCTCTCCTCCTCCTCCCTCCCTCCCTCCCTCCCTCCCTCTCTCTCTCTCTCTCTTTCTCTCCTCCTCCTCCCTCCCTCCCACTCTCTAAAAATATCAATGGAAAAAAAATGTCCTTGGGTGAGGATTAACCAAAAAAAGACTGATGTTAGGAATAGCAAAGCCTTGTTCATTCCCTTTGGAAAGAAGACTGTAGACACCTGGAAATGGCTCTAGGTCAGTTCCCAGAGAATCAGTTCTACAAGAGCCCCTCAACCTCACCCCTTCTTCTGTCCCCTAGTCTCCACTTCCGTGTCCAGCTCTACAGCAATAGGAGACGGGCAGCGTACGTTTCCTCTAATACTATTATGACGGCAGAATTGAAAAAAGGAAGGCGAGCCTGGCTGGTATGGCTCAGCAGTTGAACCAGAAGGTCCCTGGTTCCATTCCCCGATTCCCGATCAGGTCTTATGCCTAGGTTTTAGGCTCGATCCCCGTTGGGGGCCGTGCAGGAGGCAGCCAATTGATGATGTTTCTCTCTCATTGATGTTTCTGTCTATCCTCTTCCTTCCTCTCTCTCTCAAAATCAATAAAGGGGAAAAAATTTTTTAATCCTAAAATGCCTTTTTTTTTTTTTTTAAGGAAGACAAAGACAAGAGCTGTGAGAAAAAATTAATTCAGCATATTGGTTGCTTAGTAAATTGGTTATTTAGAGAATTGGCCATTTGGCAAATTGGCTTTCTGCAGTTAGCTGTTGGTAAAATCAGCCTGTTTCCCTAGAAAGCACTGCAGAACTCGGGCAGCAGCTGTCTGCAGGCCTGCCTGCAACAGGACTGTTCGCGGGACACTGCTTCCTGCAAGCATGGACAGGGGAGCATTGCCCTTGCAGGAAGGTGGGACTCAGCCCAGCCACTCACAGGCTGGGTCAGAGAGAAGAGGGAGAGAAGGCAAAAGTGAGTGGGAGGCCCCCCTTTGGACCCTGACTCAGCAGAATCCAAATGTGGGCCTGTAGCAGAACCTCTCTGTGCTGGTCAGAGCCAAACTAGAGGGCAGTCAGGTGGTATATGCCAGACCAACCTAGCATAGGAGGGCAGGTGAAGGGTGTCAGGGCTTAATGCATAAAATCATAAGTTGCAGGGTCATCTTGTGGGGTTATTATGAGGCTAAGTGTACATGAATTGTTTAAACTTACATGTAAAATATTCAGCAGAGGCCTTTTAGCCATTGTTAGTAGTATTGTTTTGACACTATTACTAATATGATAGCCTTAATATATGATAACTAGAGGCCCAACACACGAAATTCGTGCAAGAGTAGGCCTTCCTTCCCCCGGCTGCCGGCACCGGCTTCCCTCTGGCCGCCGGCAGGCACCCGGGACCCAGGCTTCCCTCGCAGCCCCGGCTTTGTCCAGAAGGTCGTCTGGTCTAATTAGCATATTACGCTTTTATTATTATAGATACCTACTATCACAATGCCTGGTGCCTATAGGTAATTATAAAATACCACTTTCCTTTTTTCATTTACCAGATAACTTGGGGTACAGGCACTTACCCACTTTTGGAGACCTGTTTCTTCTGGGGATACCTGAGGCATCTCTTGTTTCTTGTAACTTCAAAAGCCAGTCTAAGAAAACGCCGGTCTAATCATTAACATCAATAGAGTATATATATCAGCATAAATACAGCTGTGGAGCCCTACTCAGCCAATTAGGCAACTCACTGGTCTGTCTGCAGAAAGCCTCACAGTTTATCAAAGCAGATGGGTTACTGTGGGAGGCCCTGAGATTTTGAAATTATGTTGATGTAGCGGTAACTGTTGCAGTAGAATAAAACCCAATGATAAAGAAGCGAAAAGAAACAACAAAAAAGGAAGCCATTAAATTTGTCCTCGCAACTCTACAAATTGCTTATTATGTATTTCCTAGGACTCAAGGTAAGAACATGAGTTTATTTATGTGCATGTCCTTTCTAAAATAATGGCCTAGTAAATAAAAATAACAGTTACTTATTACTTTCTTTGATAATATGTTGCAAGTTTAGTAGCTCGCATTCACAGGCAATACATTTCTGTTGCAGGATCACTGTACGAGCAAATGTTGAAGGAGTTTGCAGACATCTGCGTCACCATAGGGAGATAGCTGATCCAATTGGATGTAGCCCATATGTGCAGTAGTCTGGTTATAGGAAATTGTAGACTGAAAAGACTTGTAGAGCCTCATCCCTGCACACAGTGCGATTAAACAGAAGAGCCACAACAAGCCAGACCAACAGTTATTTATAGTGAAGAAGCAAGAATAGCAGGAATTGGAAACTAAAACCAGCTCAGTAGCCAGATGAAAACGTCCTTCTCCATAACGGGGGAGTCCAGGGCCCTGAAGGCTCGCTCATATGGAGCCAGAGCGCAGTGCTATGGGAAAGCCTTGCTTGCCAGGGAGGGGCTTTTTATGCACACCTCATTTTAGATGGGAATGCTCAGCCATTTGGGTGGTTGTTAGTAAATAGCCCTGGGTTCCTTCATAGCGGGGCGGCAGGCACTCACCCCCTGGGAGGTGAGCACCCGCATCAGGAGAGGAGCCCAGCGTGCACCTGGTGCCGCTATGCACCGGGAGCACAGGAAGGGAAGGCCCTGATGAACTAACAGGGAAGGAGTAGGGCCATTTTGACTGCTTGTCTGTATTTTCTGAAATTTTCTCTAATCATTTTGTTATTTGTGGTGTAAAGAGCTTCATCCGATGCATCAAGTCCCTACAGTAGAATAGCACAAAGGTTTATGTCACTACCTCCCAACCCTGTGGGAGCTGGAACAATTACTGGGGCGGGCAGGGGGAGGGGTGGCTGAAATGTTTATGAATAAGACTGTCCACAGTTACTTGAGCTGCTAAGATTAAATGACAAGAGTAGTTGTTCTTTCAAGGAACAATCTGACCCTCTGCTTAGGAAACAAATTTTCCATCTGCTTAAAAGGGATGGGGCAGCAGCAGTGCGCTTTCCCCTGCACAACGGCAGTGATTAAGACTTTTCTGGAACATTCTTGTAGGAGGATTAAGGGCTGTGGAATTGTTTAGCCCGGAGGCAAGGAAGGAGAGGTAAGACATAACTCATTTGACTTAAATGGAAAATAGAATGTGGGAACAGAGGCTGGAATGGTTGTAGTGAGGGTTTGTTCTTGTTTTTCGTCTTACAAAATTGTGACGTACAGCTTAGAGCATAAGTGTATATCTTAATGAACTATTGGAAAGCAACCATAGATGGAATCACCACCCTAGTCAAGAGCTAAAACATTACCAGCACCCAGTACATTCCTTCCCAGTCAAACCCCCGCCCCTTCCTCCCTCCAGGTAACCACCATCCTGTCTTTTATGCAGTGCAGACTGTAGTTTAGTTTTGCCTGGTTTGGGACTTTTATGTAAATGGAACCATATAATATGTCTATAGTTTCTCTCCATATCATGTTTAGATGATTACTCATTTTGTTGCATGTGGTTCTGGTTCTTCCTTTTTTGTTGCTATATAATACTAGGGGCCCAGTGCACAAATTCATGCACCTTGACAGGAACTGTGGGCCACAAGGCTGCGGTGGGCACAGGGGTGGGTCTCGGCCCATCCTCCACACCCCCACTGCAGCCCCCAGTCTCCTGTCTGTCAGCAGCCCCGTTCCTGCTGCCCCGCTCCCACACACTAATGGCGCCAGCCCCAGTCACACCCGCTGCTGGTGCCGGCCCCAATCGCTCCATGCCATCAGCGGGTGCGAGCAGCGGCTGCTGCCCCAACCAATCACTCCTCAAGAGTGGCGGGGGGTGGGGGGGTGGGGGGGAGGTAAAGAAGCCCTCAGGGACGATCAGGGCTGGCAGCTGGCAGTGGGTGCAACCGATGGCTCTGGTGCTGGCTGTGGGTGCGAGCAGGGAGGTGGAGAAGCCCTGAGGGATGATTGGGGCCAGCAGCCACCACTCACACTCGCTGATGGCACCGAGCAATCAGAGCCAGCACCGGGCATCGGCAGCAGGTGCGAGCAGTGGCTCCTGCGCTGGGTGAAAACACAGTGCGTGGGAGCAAAGAATTTGCAGAAACCACCAGAGGCTCACCCGATGACAGCCACCGGCACCCCGCCTTGGTCTGGTGCCTCCGCTCACCTGCTCCACCATCCCGCTGCAGCCAACGCCCACCATGTTCCGCGCATGCCCCTTGGTGGTCAGCACACGTCATAGAGATCAGTTGTTCGGTTTTTCCGCTGTTCGGTCTATTTGCATATTAGCCTTTTATTGTGTAGGATTCCATCATAGACATTTGCCACCATTTATGCATTTTATTTTTGATAGACATTTCAGTTGTTGTTAGTGGTGAAATGATACCAGAATGTTACCAGACCTCCATACTTGAGTTCAGCAAAGAAAGAATTCAGAACTAAGAAACTCCAATTATAAGAGGAAGTTTATTTAGAAAGTCACATGCCGGGGATATGGGGATGTAACACATACTCCCTGCCCAGAGAAGACTATACAGCTCTAAAGGCAGATATATAGCCCGGCCAGCGTGACTCAGTGGTTGAGACTCAACTTATGAACCAGGAGGTCACAGTTCAATTCCCGGTGTGGGCTCCATCCCTAGGAGGGAGCATGGAGGAGACAGCCGATCAATGATTCTCTCTCATCCTTAATGTTTCTTTCTCTTCCTCTCCCTTCCTCTCTGAAATCAATAAAAATTATATTTTTTTTAAAAAGAGGACAGTGGAGAAGGACATCTGGTGATAATGCTGTAAAAGGACTGCCTTGTTAATCTCAAAAGTAGTGGGGATAAAATTAAACAGAAAAAGAAATTTTTCACATGTGAGGGTTTGCTGAGCACTAGAATTGAGCTATAGAATCTTGAACAAAAGAGAGCAGGTGCATAAGTATGACCATTAAATCAGCTGAATTATTCCTCTAGATAGCACAGTGCTCTTTTAGAAAGTCATAGCGGAGCCCGAGTGTGACCATGAGTTTTCCACGGTCAGACCTGGAAGGCCTGGGTTTCCACATCTGTAACTTGGGAATCATGCCTGCCCCGCAGAGCTGTTGTGAAGATTAAAGGGATATGCATGGAGAGGGCTTCCCTTCTGAACCACACCCTTCTTAGCCCGCAGGACACAGTCTATAGCAGCTTTCTCCTGTTGGTGTCAGTTTATAATACTCAAGGAGTAGGAGTAAGGTGTGCACCGCAGGGATGTCAGCCATTTGAACTTGGCCCCGCTTCTTTCCTGGTGCCTTTGTTTTCCTTTGCTTTATCCCTTGGAGTCCTGAGAGGGCGGTGAGGGGCATCATGAGCTCGGTATTGACTGCTGTTCTCCTAAAGAGAGAGCACCCTGCCCAGTTCTGCGAGGAGGCATTAGGCTGTGATCCCCGCGAAACCAGCAGCTCCAGGCCGCGCTGCCCAAGCCCCGCCCCTCGAGCTGTCCAAGCCCCGCCCCTCGACCAAACTTTCCAAAGGGGCTGTCCTTCCGGGGAAACGAAAGTGAAATTGAACCGGAGCCATTTCGCAGCCCAGCTCACCCTCCCTGCCCAGGAGCGCTTACGGTCCGGCTACCCGGACGCCCCCCGCGCCTGCGAAGCCTCGAGCAGAAGCCTGACCCCTGGAAACCCACGGCCACCCGGGGGGAGGGTCGCGCTGCCTAGACATGCCTCGGGGGGCGCCATGGACCTGAGGCAGGTAAGGGCGGGCCCCGAGTTCACCGCGGGCCCACCGCGCACACGCGTTTCAGTCGGTGACTTGTGTGCGCGCTGTGTGTGTGAGTGTGAGAGAGTGTGCGCGCTCGTGTGTGTGTGTGTGTGTGTGTGTGTGTGTATGCGTGTGTGTGTTGTGTGTTTTCTCACCGAGCAGAATGGCTGTGTCGTCCTTTCTGTCGTGGTAACCGCCGCGTGTGGAGCAGCAGGAGGAAGAGGGCTTGTGGGCTGAGAGCAAGGCCGGAGCCCAGGTCAAGGCAAAGCCGCCCCCGCTTTCCGCTAGGACCTCGGATGCTCGCCCGCACCCCTCCTGGAGCCCCACTTGGACCACATGCTTTGTTTTGGCATCCTCTGCACCTCCTGAAGGCGTTTGGGAAATGAAAACCCACCCTTAACCTGTAGGAGGAAGTTTATAGCAGCTTTATTCATTGTCGCTAAAAACTGGAAAACCCAAAAGTCCTTAAACAGGTGGTGACACACACAGTGGGATGCATCCACGTAATGGACTGCTGCTTGGCCAAAAACAAGGAAGGGCTGATACATGCAACAGATAGGTGAATCGCAAACGCATCATGCTAAGCAAAGACTGCATATATACTGTATGCGTCCCTTTCGCTTTATTCTGAGGGAAAAAAAAAACCACAAAGATAAAAGGACAGCCATAGCAGTTTGACTCAGTGGATAGAGCATTGACCCTTGACGGAATCAAACCCGGGACCCTTCCGTCCGAGGGCTGACGCTCTACCCATTGAGCCATACCGGCCAGGGCTTAATGCCTTTATTGATTTCAGGGAGAGGGGTAGAGAGATAGAAACATCAATGAGAGAGAAACATTGATCCGGCTGCCTTCTACGGGCCCCCAACCGGGGATTGATCCCACAACCCCGGCATGTGCCCCGGCTAGGAATCCAACCAGTGACCTCTTGTTTCATGGGTCAGTGCTCAACCACTAAGCAACACCAGCCAGGCTTTATTCTTGTATTATTTATTTGTATTGCAACTGCAAACCTACTTTCGCCCACCTTGTGTATATACATACATACGTGTATATGCATTTTATATATATCTTAAAAGTGGAGGTAAATTTATACAGTAAAACTTACCCTTTTTAGTGTATAATTCTGAGTTTTGACTAAAGTCGAAACACATATGGCCTTATAACTATAACCATGATCATACATATATATACACACAAACCCAAACATGTATATACATATATATCTTCCTTTTTTATATTTTCTTTAAAAGAATAGGCACTTAAGGAAAAGCAGTTTTTCGCACATATCAATATATTTCTTTATGGAGCCCATGTAGTAAAAGTGGGGGCTCATCTCTTGATCCTAAATATATGAGACTAGATCAGTGGTTCTCAACCTTTCTAATGCCGCGACCCTTTAATACAGTTCCTCATGTTGTGGTGACCCCCAACCATAAAACTATTTTCGTTGCCACTTCGTAACTGTAATTTTGCTATTGTTAATGAATCGTAATGTAAATGTCTGTGTTTTCCGATGGTCTTAGGCTCTACAGCAGCGGTTCTCAACCTGTGGGTGGCAACAGGGTTCTCTGTGTAAATACCAGATATTTACATTACGATTCATTAACAGTAGCAAAATTACAGTTACGAAGTAGCAACAAAAATAATTTTATGGTTGGGGTTCACCACAACATGAGGAACTGTATTAAAGGGTCGCGGCATTAGAAAGGTTGAGAACTGCCCTGACCAGTTTGGCTCAGTGGATAGAGCGTCGGCCTGCGGACTGAAAGGTCCCAGGTTCGATTCCGGTCAAGGGCATGTACCTTGGTTGTGGGCACATCCCCAGTGGGGCATGTGCAGGAGGCAGCTGAAGGATGTTTCTCATCAATGTTTCTAGCTCTCTCTCCCTCTCCCTTCCTCTCTGTAAAAAATCAATAAAATATTTTAAAAGGTTGAGAACCACTGGACTAGATTGAAGTGAAATTTTATAGGGCAGTGAATGTTAAATGGCTTGTTACATGGTTTTCATAATACACAGACCACAGTGGGTGAGTGGCAATGAGGGATTTAAGAATGGCTGACCTGAGGTGGTTTCCCACTTTCTTGCTCTCACTCCCATTCAGTGGTTCTGCAAATGCCTGTTCTCAAGTGGTAGTTTGGCGTGGCTTGTCTTTCAGGGAACTTGTGGAGGGCGAGCAAGAAAAAATAATCTCCCTCTAATCTTTCCCTAAAATAGCAGTTGTTAACAAATTTATGTATCCTTTTTTCTGTACTCATTCTAGCGTGTGCACACACACCCACACACATATTCATGGGTGTTTCTTGTGTTTACAAAACGGGGCATTCTAGCATGCATGTTCTCTGCAGCTTGCTTTTTTTGTTGGTTAATTTAACATTCTATCATGCCTAAATTTCCTCCAGGTGAATACAAATAGATCACAACACTTTTTTTTTTTTTTAATTGTGAGTACTCTTCCATAGCATGAACGTGTCATAATTTACTCTCCTCTTCTTATGTAGATGGACATTAAAAGGTTTTGCAGACTTTGGCCAAGTAGAAGCATTTTAGATCTAGAAAACATTTGGCCAGGAACTGACTTGAGCCATTTTGAGACAGTTTTTTTACCAAGGTCAGTCAAAGAACCAAACAGGGAAGTGCTGAAATGCCCATAATTCAGCTTTTGTGAGCCAGACTCCCGCTCTATACACGCACACCTGGGCCCTAGCAGTGTGCTGGGGAAAGGAGTGTGTGCAGCAAGAAAAGAAGGGACGGTGTGTCTGGGGATGTCTTGTTCATGGTCATTAATTCCACAAAGGTTTCGGGATCAGCTTTGTGCCAGGAGCTCTCTTAGGTGCTGGGGATGCAGAGATAACGGACACATAGTCCTTGTCCCCAGGAGCTTCCTGTGGAGTCGACTGCAGACCCCCATCAGTACTACATGGGAATATTGGGAGGGGAGAGTTGAGCATAATTTCTAGAATACCTAATATTGTTAATCGCCTTTCAGATATACTACAATCTATGTGCGCCATTTAAAAAACCGATAGCTCTGATAAAAGCTAAAGTGAGCAGTGTAACAGGTGCCAAGGAGGAGTTCAAAGTCTGGAAGCTGAGGGAGGTGGAAGTCGGAAGAAGTCTCCTGGAGAGCAGCATTTAAGGAGATCTGTAAGGACAGTTTGGACTTGTAATAGGTGGCAACAGAGGGAGAAGCAGGCCCATTGGATTAGGATGTAGAGGCATGGGAAGATTAGAGGCTCTTGTCTTACATAGCCCAGGTGAGAGGTACCGAGGGGCTGGAACTGTAAATGACACATTTAAGGGAAAATGCGGAGGTGGCAGACAAGGTAAGATTTGGCAACTACCTGATTTTCAGATGGAGGAAGGCAGACAGGCAGCAAAGATGACTCAGGTTTTTTCACCTTAGTAACCAAGAGCAGAAGGTGCCATTATCAGTAATAAGAACAGCAGGAGAGGGGGCTGGCTTGAGGGGAAAGGTGAATTTGGTTGGAATATGCGGCACTTGGGGTAATGGTAGGATATCTTAGTGAACAGATTATCTAGTGTTTGGAAATTCAAGTTTTAACCTTCAGGACAAGGTGGTGGCTGGAGAGAATAGATTTGACAGTTTCTGAAGAGGCTAGTTTAGGTTGAGGGAGTGGATGAAATCAACCTGGGAAGGAAGAAGAGGCCCTTAAAACCTTGGAGACTAATACGTAAGGGTGGAAGAAAGGGATAGGGGCAGACATAAGGGAAAAAAGGCGAGAGGAGACCTTTGGTGCTGTCACCAAACCGTGGGAGGAGGGTTCATAAAGAGTGCTCAGTCCACAGTGAACCAGTGTTGAACTGAACTGACCACCAAACAGCAGTGAAAACCTAACGACGTTTAAGAGAAGGAATTTATGGCCCCATTAGCAAGAGCCACCGTCCTTCTCCAGGACCACGTGGAGCCTTTGGAACAGGAAAAGGGGACAGCGGGCTTCGGGTGGAGAAGGAATCGGGCCGTGGCATCCAGGCTGAATGAGGAGGTGTGTGACACCAGGACGGGATGAGTGGGCCTGGCTGACCTGCAGCCGCCGTGGGGTCACATAAGCAAGGAGAGGAAGCTGTACAAACGGGAGTTCCCATCAGTAAAGAGCAGGGTCAGCAAGGGCAGCCTGTTTTGTAAGTGAAGTTTGTTCCCGAACTCAAGGGGTGTCACAGAGGTGGTTGTCACAGGGTGTTGCCTTGCAGCCAGTGAAGGGGCCAGGTTCCTATCCAGGCTCTGCCTCCCCAAAGAAAGGCTTAGCCACACTGTTTGGTCAGTTCCATGTTAATTTTCCTTTGCCGCTGGTCTTCAGGTCTCAGTTACAGCTGCAGAATGCTACGCTGCATTTTAACATCCAGCAGGAAATAACATTTAGAGCTTCCTAGACCCTGAGACCCTTGTCCTAACAGTTTTCAAGTTGTGTGCGGCTGGTTTGTGCTACAAATGATTGTCTGACCCTTTCCAGAAAAAGGTTTGCTGACCCCTGGAAGAGAGTCTCAGGGTTTGAGGTTTGGTGGTGGCCCCGCTAGAGTAACAGTGAGACTGAGTGAGAAGCTAGATGAGAGGTGGTCATTGGGGAACTCCACAGCCAGGAGACCGTGAGGGGGCTTGGCAAGGGTGCTAAACCCCTCATTGCAACAGAGGATGTGGTTATTGAAAAAGGGTCCAGCCTGCAGGTCCTGGCCCTTCAGGAGAATCAGACAAGGGGATGAGCATGAGGAAGCATTGATCCCAGCTGTTGCCCCCTCAACCTCACACCCTCTCTCTCCCTCTCCCCCCCCCCCATACACACACACACACGTCTGCGAGCCCCAGAGGAAGGTACCAAAGTATTGTCTGACAGCCCCTCCCTGGATCTCCCACCTCCACCCCACCAGGGGGAGAGGATGAGCACTGGTGTGTGGTGGGGGGAGAGGTCACAAGTGCTGGGGGTTCTGGTAGATATGTGGCAGTTGGTGAGGACATGGTGTGGCTGTGCCCATGGAACTGGGTTCTGAAGGACACAGAAGGGAACCGTGGACACAGCTGTTGGGAGGGAGCTAAGGGAGTGTGGGGCCGAGGTCTCCAGGAATGGTCCTGCCAGCTCCACTCATCCAGGTGAGCGGGTGGTTTGGTTAGAAGCTAGTGTCCGGTGTCCCTCCCAAGACTGAGCACCACGCCAGGTATGAGCACACGTGTCTGTTTTCTCAGGAATCCTCCATCGGCCCCAAACCCAGATTCTGGCAGTGATGAGCCAGTGAACCTGTGTGCTCCTGCTGCCCTTGTGGGGGGGGGGGGGGGGGGCGGCGGTTCTCTGTCATCGCCTCACAGGACTGGCTTCCACTTACATCTTTTTTTGTTCTAATCACCCAAAGGGTAGATTTTAGACACAAGGGGTCTGTGCTGCAGTCCTCCCTGGTCCCCTGGCCCCTTTGCACTTTAGGTTATTGTTCTCTTTTTGTTTTATTAATATATTTTTGTTGATTTCAGAGAGGAAGGGAGAGGGAGAGAGAAACATCAGTGATGAGAGAGTCATTGATTGGCTGCCTCCTGCACGCCCCCTACTGGAGATCAAGCCCTCAACGCAGGCATGTGCTCTTGGTAGGAATCAAACCTAGGACCCTTCAGCCCACAGGCGGACGCTCTATCCACTGAGCCAAACCAGCTAGGGCTCTTTTTGTTTCTTTTGGAAAGAAAAGGTTTTTATTTTTAAAGGGTAAGTGTTTGCTGAGTGAAGATTCATTGTCAGCTCCCTAAAATTCTGCCAAAGGGAAAAGAATGAGTTAGGTTGCTGGAGCGGCCGTGCTGCTCCTGGGAGCTCTGTGTGCTCACTTCCTGCTCCTCTCTTACCTTTGGCCGGTCAACAGCAGTGCTTACGAGGTGGGCAAGCCATCCTAGCTGGGTCCCCAGCCACTAGAAATCAGGGCAGCACCCCCCTCCCCTCCACCCCGCAGGGGGAAGGGCCAGGCTCACCACTGCAGTCCTAACTCACTTCCTCTTTCACCTTCTTGTTCTGCAGGGGTGTTCTCTCGGCAGGTACTACCCCGGTCCATTTCAAGGCCATGAGCACAGCAAGCGCAGACACCAGCAGCCAGAGCCAAGATCTTACCCTCAGAGTTTCCAGCTTCAGCAAATAGAGTTTCTCAAGGGGCGGCTCCCAGAAGTACCCCTCATTGGAAAGCAGACACCACCGTCACCCTTCCTCCCTGAGCCCTGGCCAAGGTCTCCAGGACCACCTGCCAGAGGCTGGCAACAGGAGATCTGGGGTGTCCCACGGGGTGTGCCTCTCAGAAGCCAGGTACTCCACAGAGGATTCTGGCCTCCTTCCGCACGTGGCGGGGTTCTGCCATGGGGAGGTGTTGATAGGCTTTCCTCGCATTTCCAGGCGCTGAGCATCAGCCAGGATCAGGAACAAAGGGTCTTAGAGCTCTTGCAGGAGCGTGGCGAGGGGAAGGCCACCACAGCACATGACCTGGCTCGGAAGCTCCAGGCCCCAAAGAAGGAAATCAACCGCATCTTATACTGTCTGGCAAAGAGGGGTGCGCTGCGTAGGGAGGTGGGAACGCCCCCTTTGTGGAGAATTGCAGCTTCCGTTCAGGCTCTGAACCAGCACAGCCAAGTAGCGACAGCTGACGGTTGGAGCCAGGGAGCTCCAAACTCAGGCCCCAGTTGGGAACCCGCCGGCAGGAACCCCCCATCCGCCTTGGAAGAGCCCCCTGAGCCTTTAGACATGGCCGAGATCAAGGAAGACATCTGCAACCACCTGTTTGACGTGTTCAAGTCCTCCGCCCTGAATTTGGCTAAAAATATCGGCCTCTCGAAAGCCCGCGATGTCAATGCTGTACTGATTGACTTGGAAAGGCAGGGGGACGTGTACAGGGAAGGGACAACCCCTCCAATCTGGTACCTGACCGACAAGAAGCGAGAGAGGATACAAATGAAGAGAAATATGAACAGTGTTCCCGAAGCCACTCAGGCTGCTGTCCCAGAGACCAAAACAGACGAAGAGCTTCCCGCCTGTAACTCGCCCGCTCCAGATGCCTCAAACGAAGCCGCCACAGAAAACATGGAGAATGGGCAGGAGCCGGAGGTCAAGGCAGAAAGTAGTCCACAGGTCCCACCAGAACCAGTGAAACCGAAACCACCTGTTTGTGACAATGGCCCCTCAAAACCAGGGTATGTTGACTTTGAGAATGGCCAGTGGGCCACCGATGACATCCCAGATGACTTGAATAGTATCCACACAGCCCCAGGTGAGTTTCGCGCCATCATGGAGATGCCCTCCTTCTACAGTCATGGCTTGCCACGGTGTTCACCCTACAAGAAACTGACAGAGTGCCAGCTGAAGAACCCCATCAGCGGGCTGTTAGAATATGCTCAGTTCGCTAGTCAGACCTGTGAGTTCAACCTCATAGAGCAGAGTGGACCACCCCATGAACCTCGGTAAGAGACCCCAGGAACTCTGTGTACCTAGGGTTGGGTCAGGCGCTCTTGCTCCTGACAGTTGGCTGACTCATGAGCAGTGCTGTGTGGTGGCCCCCGACTTTTCCCTCTTCCTTTCTGCCCTCTGGCTAACGCAACTTTGTTGGCCCTTCTTCTAGATCAGGGCTGGGGAACCTTTTGTCTGCCAAAGGCATTTGGATATTTATAGCATCATTTGCTTAAAATAATTCACTTAATATAAATTATGTCGCTATGAAAAGAGCTCCTAGATTTACTGAATTTCGAGTCCCGCCTGTGGTTGCCTTGGCAGGGCCAGACCAAGTGATTTTGAGGGCCTTATAAGGCCCCTGGGCCAGACGTTCCCCACCCCTGCTCTAGATCTTAAGCAAGGAATGTAGACCTCAGACCAGCCAGAATCCTGGCTGAGCAAAGGGAAGGTTGACCCCATTGGCTAAAATGAAGCTTCTTGGGAAATGGTTAGCTTTCATGCATCAATGTCATGTCTGCCTCTTAAGGCCAGAGGTAATGGAGACGTGACTCCCTTGCCACCCCCTCTTCATGTGCCGTTCCCGCTTTCCCCATCTAAGTCCCAGGGAGGTCCAGGAGCAGGTGGGTGGGGGCAGGCTGCACACAAGAGCAAGGGCGGCCTGTGCTGCCAGCAGCAGTGGATTCGAACCGCCCCCGCCCCCTTTGCGCACGGAAAGGACGGTGTAGAGCGCACAAGGCTGCCTGCCAGCCGGGTGGGGTTCTGATTTCACACCCCTGTGCAATGGATGGGCTCGCACTTGCTGCTGCTCCTGAGCTGTGAATCAGAAGTGACCTCACTCAGACAGCTGGCTGGCTCCTGCAGGCTAGCGGGCAGATTGAGGAAGACAGGCCCAGAGGGAGCTGCTGAAGGGCTCGGCAGAGAGCTGAACCCACTGGCGCTGAGTGGCTGCACACCTGCTAGGGAGGACGGGAGAGCTAACCTAGGCTGTTTGCTAAGGGCAGGATTCCCAGCTTCACCGTTCTCCCTCCTGGTGCCCGTCTTAATGACTCGGCGATGGCATTGCAGGAGAGCTGTTAGGAAGAGGGCGTGTGTCTGTCCAAAGTGACAGGGCCTGGGCTGGCTTGTTAGTTTGGGGTAGAGACTGGGTGGCCGTCATGCTCTCTCGTCCTCCGTCCCTGTCCCCAGGGTTGGGGACAAGCAGTGGGTTCGGTGGCCAACCTTTCTTTGGACTCCAGCTATAAGAAACATGGATGCCATGTTCACATATTTCAGAAGACCCAGGAAATAAGAATTTGACATACTTTTTCTAAATGAAATCCCAGATTGAGCAAAGAGCTGAACAAATTTAAAAGCTTGAACAAAGGAAGTCTAAGCTCAGTCCAGAGGCCCAGAACAAGTGCTTTTTGGTTTTTACATTACAGGGAAATTCCTTTCATCCCAGGCTTCAAACAGAGCTTTAGAGTGACTTACACCGTAAGAGTGGTGTGTCCTGTGGGTAGGCTGGGGACAGAAACAGGCCCCGAGAAGTGACAGGTGTTCCAGTGCCTGTAGGTGTCTGGGGAGGGAGACTGCACTGTGAGAGCTTTCGCTTGCCTTAGACCTGCCCTTGTGGTGGCCAGTCTGCTGCAGCTGCTTTAGGAAGAAGACTTGGGTGCTAACAAGACTGTAATGGTGACTCTAGCTCAGTGGTCGGCAAACTGCGGCTCACAAGCCACATGCGGCTCGTGAGCCACGGTTTGCCGCTCTGTTGACTAATGAGTTTGCCAACCACTGCTCTAGCTCATCATTTTTATAGACTTTATCTCAAGTCATTGCTGAGAGATCGTGGGTGTCCCTGAACTAGTCTCCTGTCACCTGTGGCTATGTTTGCTCTAAAGAGCTATGGGGAGAGAGTCACTGGCTGCTTTGTTTCTGAAGAGTAGGGACAGGCTGATCCTCCAAAGGACAGGAGTCCCTGGCCTGCCCTCCATGTCTCCGCAAGTCAGAAAGCCCCTTAGAGTAGCAGGAATTGCAGGGTGAAGATCTCTTTGGAGCGGGCAGAAGGGAGGCCTAGACTAGTGTTCACACATCTAATCACTTTCCATCAAGATTTAAATTCCAAGTTGTCATCAGCGGCCGAGAGTTCCCCCCGGCTGAAGCTGGCAGCAAGAAAGTGGCCAAGCAGGATGCAGCCACGAAAGCCATGACCATTCTGCTGGAGGAGGCGAAAGCCAAGGACAGCGGAAGACCAGAGGAATCCTACTACTCTTCCCTCGAGAAAGACTCCGAGAAGGTAGGTGTCCGCCCTCTGCCAGGGTACCCGTTACCTTCCTGTGGGTGAAGAGCAGGCCTTTAACTGGCCTTCTAGAAGCAATCTCAGCCTAGCAACTGATGCTGTGTCTCAGAGTCAGCTGCCTGCTGTGCCCTCCACCACCCCCTCACCAGTGGTTGAAAGAGATATGACAGGTTACCAAGTCCAATCTCCTCTCGCAGATAGGACAGGAGACTCGCCAGGCCCCAGTGACTCAGTGGGTGAGCGTCGACCTATGAGGTCACAGTTCGATTCCCGGTCAGGGCACATGCCTGGGTTGTGGGCTTGATCCCCAGTAGGGAGCGTGCAGGAGGCAGCTGATAATGATTCTCTCTCATCATTGATGTTTCTCTCTCTCCCCCCCTCTGAAATCAATAAAAAAAAATTTTTTTTAAGAGACCCAGAACCTTTAACTCACCCTTTCCTGTGATGCTTAAAGAATCCCCACAGCCCTCTTCCCTTGGAAGCCAGCCCTTAGTGCAGCTGTGGGCAAACTACGGCCCGCGGGTCGGATCCGGCCCGTTCGGCTGTTCTATCCGGCCCGTGGAGCCAAAAGAGTGGAGGGTTCTCTTGCTCTCCCCTCCGCTCCTTTACTTTGAATTTATATTAGTTCACACAAACACTCCATCCATGCTTTTGTTCCGGCCCTCCGGTCCAGTTTAAGAACCCATTGTGGCCCTCGAGTCAAAAAGTTTGCCCACCCCTGCCTTAGTGTGTAGTTGACCAGAAGAATTCTCCCTCCCCGTTCCCTCTGCTGTGGTGGACTAGCCAGTGTTTTCTTACTGTTTGTGCTGTGTGTTTTTTTCTCTCGTTTCCTGCAGACTGCAGAGTCCCAGTCCACCACCCCTTCAGCAACTTCCTTCTTATCCGGGAAGAACCCCGTCAGTACATTGCTTGAGTGTGTGCACAAGTTGGGGAGCTCCTGCGAATTCCGCCTCCTATCCAGAGAAGGCCCTGCCCATGACCCCAAGTACATCTTTGTATCTTGTATCTCTGCCGAGGTTTTCTCAAAGAGAGAGAGAGATGCAGTTCTTCCTTGCCTCCTCCGCGATGGCAGATTATTTCACGGAGCAGTCACTCCCGCCTGTTTTCAGTGTGGGAGATGGGGGGCCGTGAGGGCATGGTTGCTGCTTGTGGAGCAGAGAATCTGGGACTGGGAATGGAAAGGGCGCAGCAGGGACCAAGCACTAGGGAGGTGCACGGCTTGGAGGGTTCCTGGTGGGACAAATCGGTACAAGACCTGGGCATACCCGACAAGCCCGCTCCGAGGCTCTGCAGACTTACCTGTTCAAGAGGAGCAGGTGGCGAAACAAGGCTGATGCTTAAATGTTGAGTAGGGGTCAGCCAGGCTCAGAGAGACAGGGGCAGGAGGAGGGAGAAAGGCACCAGCTCTTCAAGGCAGAAGTGACTGCCGCGAGGAAATTGCAAGTCCTGAAGGACGGCCGCCTTTCAAAGGCTAGGTAAAGCCCTTCCATCAAAACCATTTTAACCCTCGCATCTCCTGCCAGGTTCCAGTACTGTGTTGCAATGGGAAACCATACTTTCCCCACTGTGAGTGCCCCCAGCAAGAAAGCGGCAAAGCAGATGGCTGCCGAGGAAGCCATGAAGGCCCTGCACGAGGAGGCCACCAACTCGGCATCTTCTGATAACCAGGTGAGGTCATTTCCGACTCCAAAGACACTGGTCATGTTTAGCCGCAGGACGGCTTAGGATTGCCCAGGAGTCCCTCGGTTTCCTTAACTGTTTACGGTTCCTCTTTGTTTGGCTAATTCTCTTTCAGTCCGGAGGTACCAGCACAGAATCATTTGATAACTTGGAATCTATGATGCCCAACAAGGTTAGGAAGATCGGCGAGCTCGTCCGATACCTGAACACCAACCCGGTGGGCGGCCTGTTGGAGTACGCCCGCTCCCACGGCTTTGCTGCCGAGTTCAAGCTGGTTGACCAGTCCGGACCTCCTCACGAGCCCAAGTGAGTGTTCCTGGCCTGACTACAGCAGGTGTCACAGGTGGGGTCCGCCTGTAACCCAGGGGAGAAAGGATGTGCGTTAGCTGTGAACGAGCGCAGGGAGAGCGAGTTGAAGGAAACAAGTCCAGCCGTGTCTCTGTGACTCCCTGGAACGGGGTGGGGAGCATGCGGCCCACGGGCTGTACCATCAGGTCCGGCCCTGCCAAGGCAACCGTTACGAGTGGAACTGGAAATTTAATAAACCTAGGAGCTTTTTTCCTAGCAACGTAATGTTTAAGTTGATAATTTGGTGTGGCCCGCTGTTGTAAATACCCAGATGGCCCTTGGCAGAAAAAGGTTCCCCACCCCTGCCCAGACGATCAGCCATCCTGAGAGTATAGTCACTTTTCTAATGAGTATGAGCCTTTTAATTTTTTTTAATTTTAATTTTCAAGAAAATCACTCAAGCTGATTCAAAAAGTATGCAATGAAAGGTATTATTTCTAACTCAGACTTCTGGTTCACTCCCCATACACTATTACCAGCTGATTGAGTCCCTCTAGAAATTTCCATGCATATATTAGCATGTTTTTCTTTTTGTTTTAAAAATAAGTATATAACATATCTTCTGTGCCATGCCTTGACTCCTTTCCTTACCAGTGTATCTTAGAGATCATTACAAATCAGCATGTATAGATCTGTCAGACTCCTGCACAGCTTCGTAATATTTCACTGAATAGACGCTGTTATTAAACCAGAGATATGGAAGGTCTTTTCTAAAACAGATACCCATGTAGTTTACCTAATTTAAGAAAGAGAATGTTGCTATTGAAGCACCCACCCTTACATAATTTATTTAACCAACTTCCAATGACATTAGGTTGGTTTTGGTCTTACTATTAAAAACACTCCTGCAGTAACTGTCCTTCTACTGTATGTCTGCTTACATGTGCAGACACGTCTGCAGTACACATTTTCAGGAATTTCTGGGCAAACATGGGTCGTGTACTTTTTTTTAATTTTTTTTTAATTGGTAATAGACTATCCAAATTAAAATTATTTAAAAATAAAAAAATATATAAAGCTCATTCTCACCCATTCTCCCTTTGGCCCAGCTCTCACCTACACGCACGTACACCCACCCAACACTCCCACATGTAATGACTTTATTATGTATCCTTTCATAGTATCCTTATATAAATACAAGGAAGTATACATATTGATCTCCAGCTTGCTTTTTACGTATAACAGTATTACCTTGGAGAGTTTCCATGTTACTTTGTATTCTTTGTACATAGCTTCAAAATACAGTGTTCCAATGTTGCAGGTTTATCATGATTTCTTCAACCAGCCCTTATTGATGACTACCTGGATTGTTTCCAAACTTTTGCTATTATAAACAATGTTGCAATGAATAACATGTTTATGTACACACAAAATTTTGGCAAACTTTCCTCCAGTGAGAATTATACCAGTTTATGCTTACACTAACAATACAGGGTGGGCAAAAGTAGGTTTATAGCTGTGAGTACACAGAGTTTCTTCTTATATTATTATTTTATTAATTATTGTATTATTTCCAAACCTACTTTTGCCCCACCCCATATATAAAAATGGCTTTTCCCCTATACCATGACCGGTATGGCATTATCAACATTTTTATCTTTGCCATTCTAAAATGTGAAAAATGGCACGTCAGTGCATTGCAAAGATTATTCTACATTCAGATATTTATCATAATTTACCATATTAATAGATCAAAGGAGAAAAACCAATCGATGTATCTCTCACGTCGATGTTTTTCTCTCCCTCCTTTCCATTCTCTTTAAAAATCAATGGAAAAAAATATCCTTGGGTGGGGATTTAAAAAAAAAACAACCTAGTACTTTGACCAGCGTGCACCCCACTTTAGAACAGTCAACCTTGAGGGGGCCAGAAAAGGTCCTCTCCTGGGCACGATGCATTTAGGATATGTCATGGGGCTCCACCCTTTGTTAAAGCCACCTCAGAAAAAGAGAGGTGCGGGCTCCTCGTTCACACCCTTCACACTCAACGCCTCCTTCTTTAACCTCCTCCATCTGTGGCAGTTTTAGTCCATTTCCTCTTTCTCTTCTATAAAATTTTCCACGCAGTCCTTTCTAGGGCTTCAAATCAGTCATTCACTCAGAACCTGAGAACGCACTCTGAACTCAATCAAGGATATGAAGAGCGCCCCTGACTGGGCTGCAGACACTAAGCACAGCACAGGGCTTACTGGAGGTGAATGCACGGGACTGTGGCCCCTGGGGAGTCGAGGAAGGTTGCACTGAGGGGAAATACTAATTTAGAAGCTACATTTATTGAACATCTGGTTCAATAACACACATTACTTCCTTCTTAATGTGAATCATGCTGGGTCCTCTTTTTTTCCTTTCTGTCCTTCTTGGCAACCTTCACTAATTTTTTACCTTTTTTGTTTGTTTTTATCCTCACTAGAGGATATTTTTCCATTGATTTTTAGAGAGAGTGGAAGGGACGGGGGAGAGACGGAAACATCAATGTGAGAGAGACACATCAGTTGGTTGCCTCCTGCATGGGACTTGACCAGGCTGGAGATCGAGGCATGCACCCTTGACTGGAATCAAACCCACGAGCCGACGCTCTATCCACTGAGCCAAACCGGCTATGGCTTATGACTTTTAATATCGAAATGCTGGAGACCTTTTCAGAGCCCCAGCCTCCTCGACCCAGCTGCTTGCTTGTCACTTCTCGGCAGACATCTCAGAAGCAGCACTTTTGATTTTTGCTCCGTCTCTGCCCTTGGTCTTTCCTGCTCAGTGAGTGACACCACTCTCCATCCTTGAGTTCTGTTTGTTATGTCTACAGTTTCCATCCCAAATCCCTTCCTCGTCTTTCCAGCTCCGGTTACCCTCTAGGCTAAGCACTGTCTTCTCTCAGGTAACCCAGGGCAGTAGTCACCTGATCTCCCTACTTTAGTCATTCAACCAGTATTTGTGGAGTACGTCTTATTTGTTAGTGCAGGAGCCAGGTAGTAATCAATAGTCACGTAAAGTAATGTGAGCTCTCATGTTCGATTTGTATGACAAAGGGCTCGAGTGGCATGTGCATGAGGATCTCCATGCATGACCTGACTGAGTCAGGAGAGGCAGAGGGCTTCGCTGAGAAGTGAGGGGGATTAAGAGAGAAGTGGAGGGTTCTAGGCGGAGGAGATAGTCGGAGCAGACAGCACAGGGCGCCTGGCCCCAGGGAGGCCACAGGGCCCCGGGGAGGCCACAGGGCCCCGGAGGCATTATGCTTTTGCCATTCGAGCAGTGGAAAGCCATTGAAAGGTTCTGAGTGTGGGACTGCCACTTGCCTCCACCCCCGTTCTCTTCCCAGCCTTTTTCCTACTGCATGTTTGTACTAAATTTTCTTTCCTACTCGAGAAAACCATTTCAGACCTTTGCCTCTTTCTTCAGATTTCCACCAAAATCCCTCTTCCTCACTCTAAAGTGGTGATCTTAATTCACACTTAATTGAGAAAATAGCAATAGTCATACGACAAGTACTTCACCTTGCCATCAGCAAACCCACCTCCCTACCTGCATCTGTGCCTCTGCCTGCACCACCTGCGGGCAGCAGCCTTCCTCCATCGCTGTGCCTGGGCCCCTTCCCTCCCGTCCGCTCCTCCGGTTCCCTCCCTCCCTCGGCACCAGGCTGGGACTTCTGTCAGCCCGTAGACATGCCCATGCCCGACTTAGGCACCCCCTCCCCCTTGAGCCCACATCATCTCTCTGCTCCCCTCCCAGCCAAACCTCTCAATTACTTGTAGTCTCTGTCTTCACTTTAACTCATTCCAACGGAGCTTTTGTCCCCAGCGTTTTGCTTACAAAAGCTACCCACCAGCCATATGTGGTTATTGAGCATTTGAAATGTGGCTGGTGTGACTGAGGAACTGAATTATTAATTGTATTGAATTTTAATCAAAGTTAATAGCCCCCTGTGGCTAGTATCTACCATATTGGACAGTGCAGCTCTAAGGATTCTAACTGCATAATTCACAAGTTTTATCATAGATACATATATGATATATGTGCAAACACATGAACAGTCGTGCAATTCTCCACCTGGCAGAGACCCAACATGGCTAGCCCCGCCCCCTCTCCAGTGTCTTTCAACCCACTGTCTCTGTCTTCACTGGACCTCAGCCCACCGCCCTGCACCCCCTCTGGCATCAGCACAATAGGAGTGAAGGCGTTCAGTGCCTTGGATGAGCAAGGAATAGCGAGAAGCTCGGTTCCCGTTACCGCCTGAGCTGCCCTGCCTCGATCCCGAAGCCTTTCCCATATGCAGTTGGTTTAGCCAAAGCAAGGTCCCCAAGCCGCAGGTTAGGGTGCTTGAAAGCTAGGATTCTTGATCTCTGGTCTGACAGACGCTCCACCCATTTTGTTCCATCCTACTCTTCCCTCTATGTGTGTGAGACCCCCACCAGAAAGGGAGGGCCCGCCAGGGCCGGCAACGGTACTGCCCACCTCCCTGCTCTGCTCAAGCCCTTAAAGTAAGTAGAGTCACATGTCAAGGTGCTCTCCATCCCCCATAGCCATCCCAAGGCTTCAGGAATCGAAAACCAGCTCCTCATGAAAGTTTGGTTCCCTGGTCTAAGGCAGACTCGGCATCCTGACCTAAGTGACAGTCCAGGTTATATCTGAATCTAGCAAAACGGCACTGCGACCCAGGACCGTCCACAGCCCAGGCACTGCTGCCTTGGAGAGCTGTGGCAGGGGTGGGGCCTTATGTTGGCTGCATCTTAAGCAAAACTTGTGTTTCCTACAACTGCCGGCCAGTTCAGATGCTTGTCTTTGTCCCCTGCCTCTCACCCAAAGGTTTGTTTACCAAGCAAAAGTTGGGGGTCGCTGGTTCCCAGCCGTCTGCGCGCACAGCAAGAAACAAGGCAAGCAGGAGGCAGCGGACGCCGCTCTCCGCGTCCTGATTGGGGAGAACGAGAAGGCAGAGCGCATGGGTTTCACAGAGGTAACCCCAGTGACAGGGGCCACTCTCAGAAGAACTATGCTCCTCCTCTCGAGGTCCCCAGATGCACAGCCAAAGACAGTTAAGACGTCTACTTTTGTGCTATCTTCTTTGGGGGCCCAGCTAGCTCCTTTCTGGGTGGAGTTAGCTCTCAGTTGCTAGTATGTGAATTATTCCTGGGCTTTCATATTAGCCTCCTAGAACGTGGAATGGGACACTAGGCCTGCGAGGGGACCGGACGGTTCACTGCCGAGTGAGCGCACTCTCCCGCCCACTCTGAGGCGTGGCGGCCGCAGCCCGGCTCTGGGGCCCTGACTCGGCCTCCTGTCCCCGCAGCTCCCTCTCACCGGCAGCACCTTCCACGACCAGATAGCCATGCTGAGCCACCGGTGCTTCAACGCGCTCACCAACAGTTTCCAGCCCTCCTTGCTTGGCCGCAAGATCCTGGCTGCCATCATCATGAAGAAAGACTCCAAAGACCTGGGAGTCGTGGTCAGCCTCGGGACAGGTCGGTGAGGCTGTCCCCCACCCCCCACGGTGCCTGAAGGGTGTCCTTGTCCTTCCCTCCTGGAGTCCCCTGGGGCGAGTTTAAGATGGGAACAGACAATTATATCGCATTTTAGCTCCAGATCATTCGGAGTGGGGGGCGAATGCTCATCCCCCAGGGAAGGGAGGATGGGAGTCGGGATCTGATGAAGTGAGGCCCTAAGACAGCGGTGGGCAAACTTTTTGACTCGAGGGCCACAATGGGTTCTTAAACTGGACCGAGGGCCGGAACAAAAGCATGGATGGAGTGTTTGTGTGAACTAATATAAATTCAAAGTAAAGGAGCGGAGGGGAGAGCAAGAGAACCCTCCGCTCTTTCGGCTCCGCGGGCCGTAGTTTGCCCACGGCTGCCCTAAGAACAAGCAGCCTCCCCCTCTTCATCGTCCTGTCCTTTGGAAGTGTCCCACGTCCTTGGTGCCTTCCAGGCAATCGCTGTGTGAAAGGAGACTCCCTGAGCCTGAAGGGCGAGACCGTCAACGACTGCCACGCGGAGATCATCTCCCGCAGGGGCTTCATCAGGTGAGCGGTGGGGCCAGCACCGCCCGCCCGGCGGCTCTGACACCCCCCGACGGGCAGGCTGTCACCACAGAGTCAGCCTTGGCACCGGGGTCCCAGGCTACACCACTGCTCAGCCTGCTGTCACGTGCTCTCGCTTTCGCGGCCCACTCTGCTTCGTGCCTTTTTAAAAAGGCACAAAATGGCCTCCTGGTCCTGCGCTTCCCGATGAGGAAGCCGCCCCTCTGTGTGCGAGGACCTTTAAGCAGCCCTGGCCCGCCAGCTGCCTCCTCTCCTTCTCTGGCGGGGAGGCCCAGGGAGAAGCCGCTTGTTCTGCCCGGAACCCCTGTTCCTGCCAGAGCAGGAGCTCTGGGCAGAAATGAGCCTGACCCGAAAGGCTAACTTGGCTCTAAGAAATGCTGAGGCCCCCGTGGAGTTTCCCGGTGCCTTTCTACCCGAGAAACTGAAAGGGTCAGATTAGGCTTCTCCTTCTGGAGGTCAGATCACAGAAGCAGCTGCTCCCCAGGATCCAACCGTCTTCTTACCCGCCTTCCCTCCTGCAGGTTTCTCTACAGCGAGCTGATGAAGTACAACCCCCAGACGGCAAAGGACAGCATATTTGAGCTCGCGAAGGGAGGAAAAAGGCTCCAAATCAAGAAGACCGTGTCGTTCCACCTCTACATCAGGTCTGTGCTGCCCGTCGCCGCCGGACCAGGCCTGCCAGGCTCCGGGGGGGCGGTGGGGGTGCTGAATGCTCTCCTAGTCCCTGAACAGCCAACTCAATGGGCCCCACTCCGCTCTGTACGGACCTGGAATGGAATGACTCCCACATACACTTCTGCCCACCCACCCCCGTCTCCCATGGCAGGCTTCCCTAAAAGTCCCTAGCTCCCACCTCACGGGACAGTTCTCGATCCCAGGGAAGGGAGAGAAGCACCCGCATGGGCGAGTGTTAACGGGCGCCTGTCCTGCAGCACGGCCCCGTGCGGGGATGGCGCGCTCTTTGACAAGTCCTGCAGCGACCGCGCGGTGGAGAGCACAGACCGCCACTACCCCGTCTTCGAGAACCCCAAGCAAGGCAAGCTCCGCACCAAGGTGGAGAACGGTGAGTGGCACGCCGCCTCCCCCACACGAGGGCTCTGCTGAGACCAGGCTCCTCCCCGGGACATAGCTGCCGGGGTTTTGCCATCAATTGCAGGGGTTGGAGGGTCCTGTTTGCAGTGAGAGGGAAGGCCCGGGGCGGGGGGATGTGCGCAGGAAGATGAGGATCAGAGAGGAGGCAGAGGTACTCCTGCACTTAGAGAGAGCTGGGCTGGAAGTGACAGTGTGGGAGTCAGCCTCCCGGTTACTGCTCGTTACAGCCATGGGAATGGATACCATCGCAGAGCGTGCTCTGGCCCAGGGCCGCTGTGGTCTGACCCAAGCTCTCATGCAGGGGAAGGCACGATCCCAGTGGAGTCCAGTGACATTGTGCCCACGTGGGACGGCATTCGGCTCGGGGAGAGACTCCGCACCATGTCCTGTAGTGACAAAATCCTCCGCTGGAACGTGCTAGGCCTGCAAGGGGCACTGTTGACCCACTTCCTGCAGCCCGTGTACCTCAAGTCAGTCACACTGGGTAAGGGGCCCATCCTGGGGGCCAGCCCAGCCTGTCATTCCAGCCCCGATCTCAGCAAACCGCACGCTTCGTTGCCACGAGTTAGCACGGTGTCTCCACTTTTCAAAGTGTGTTGAGTCAGTAATTGATTCTGAGCGTCCATCTGTCACGGTGGGAAGATGGTTTAGGCAGCAAGCCCAGGTAAGGGACGTGCCAGGCAGGTCTCTTCCAGATGAGTCCCTGAAACACAGCAGCTAAAGCTCCAGTGTCCTCCTTTTCTTGATCTCCACGGCCCGCAACCTTTCCAGTTAATTCCTGGTGCCAAAATGTGTACTTTCTTTTCATACCCAGGTTACCTTTTCAGCCAAGGGCATCTGACTCGTGCCATTTGCTGTCGTGTGACGAGAGATGGGAGTGCGTTTGAGAATGGACTGCGCTATCCCTTTATTGTCAACCACCCCAAGGTGCTATAGCCCTGTCCGCTATTCCCTCGCCCTTTTCTCCTTTTCAAGCCATCTGTTTGCAGAGCAGAAAAGTCCGGTGTGGCCCAGGGGAGCCTTAGTTGGTATCCCAAGAACTTACCCTTTTGAATGCCAACAGCTTTCCTCCTTTAAGTCTGGAATTAATTTCCATCAAAGTGGGGTTAGTATGCCGAGTTTTAGCCACATAGAATCCTACATAAATGAGGGGCAAGGTCCCGAGCCCTCACGCCCTTTGCCCTCTGAGAGACTTGGGTCTCTTCAGAACCTTTTTCCTGAGAGGTATCCGTTCTCTCCCGCTGCTCCTGGGACTCCTAGGTTGGCCGGGTCAGCGTCTATGATTCCAAAAGGCAGTCCGGGAAGACCAAGGAGACGAGCGTCAACTGGTGTTTGGCTGACGGCTATGACCTGGAGATCCTGGATGGCACCAGGGGCACCGTGGACGGGTAAGGAGCAGGGAGCACAGAATGACTCGCAGGGACGGCGTGGTTGCCAACCTCCAGGCTTCCTAGCTACCACCCGCCACGGCGGCCCCCAGCCCTCCTTTTCCGGTCCTGGCTGAGTAACGTTTCTGTTTCCCCAGGCCACGGAATGAATTGTCCCGGGTCTCCAAAAAGAACATTTTCCTCCTATTTAAGAAGCTCTGCTCCTTCCGGGGCCGCAGGGATCTACTTAAACTCTCCTATGGTGAGGCCAAGAGAGCTGCCCGTGAATACGAGATAGCCAAGAACTACTTCAAAAAAGGCCTGAAGGACATGGGCTATGGGAACTGGATAAGCAAACCTCAGGAGGAAAAGAATTTTCACCTCTGCCCAGTATAGTGTGACCCGGGGACTGATGGGTGGCGGGCGTTTCACACTGGGGTGAGAGAGGCAGGTCGTAGCATTCCTCCTCATATTAGTCAAGGGGTCTTTTTTTTTTCTTTTTTTTTCTTTTTTTTTTTTTTTTTACGGAACCACAATTGGTGATACTGAGACCTCGGGGTTCCTATTTAACCTGCTTTGGGAATTCCAGGCCAGATCTCACCAGGCCCCTTCTCTTCTCCAAAGCAAAGAGGTAGAGACATGGGAGAGAAAAGGGGTCTCTCTCCTTTCCACCAGCGCGGAAGCAGTCACTGCGCACCCGCAGCCCGTTTCCTCATCAGTTCTGTTTGGGGTTTCCATTTCCTGCCCCTCAGTGTGTGACCCTGGCCTCTTGAGGTCTTGATTAGGTTCCAGCCAACTCTGTGAGTCACGTCGGGGACTGATGATTTCATTTGCGGACTCTGCAAGCTCCTCCGCCCCTTCGAGATCTTCCTGTGATCAGGTTTCTCGTTTTCCTCCAAGAGGGTAGAGCAGGAGGGGAGCCCTGCGGCCCCGGAAGGAGCAGAGCTTCTTAGAGACAGCTGAGGGAGGTGCAGCGCAGGCGCCCTGCAGGCTGACAGGCCATTCGCAGGGAGCTCAGGCAGGCCCCCCGCTGCCCTCCTCCTAGGAATGTGCCTGCGGTGGGGTGAGGGCCTCAGGGCAGAGCGCCTCTGCTGGGACTCGGCAGGAATAAGGCGGGAAGTGACGTGGTCACAGCCCTCTCCCACCTGGCAGGTCTCCCTGAACAAGGGAAGCTCACGGAGCCGCAGGTGAAGTGGGGGTATTTAAAAGAATGCCGTGAGAGTTGAGTCTTACTGGTAATTGCTACAGATAACCTGCAGTTGCACAGATTTAGATTCAGAGGTAATTTTTCAAGTGCTTTTGTTTTGCCGGAGAGTCAGAGGGTCGTGGGGGGGCAGGTCACAGAGCCGAGGTCTCTCTCCCTGCCTGTCGGGGGATCTGAGGGGCTGACATAGGACTGCAGTTGTAGATGGAAGGGCAGGTTGTCTTCAGAGTGAGGTGGAGCCCCGGGTCTACACCTCAAGCTAATGAGCCTGTGGTCAGAGCCATCAGCCTCTCTGGAGCCTGGCTCTGGGCCCATGTCAGGCGGATGTTCATGCTCCCGAGAAGCACAAAGGCCCTGACACTCAACCCGGAGCCGCCCCTTCCCTCTAGAGCAAGCATGTCAAACGCGTGTTTACGAGGCATGCGGCCCATTGGCCACGAGTTTGACATGCTTGCTCTAGAGGCTCCCTCTATCCTTACCTGTGAACATGCTGAGCCAGCAGCCTCACAGACCTTTCACCCTCCCTCGCCCTGCACACTACTGACCAGTGAACTCCCATCGGTCCCACCTCTTCAGCAATGGACACATCCACATTCACACTTTCCTTGTGGCTACTGTTCCCCAAAATTGACCAAATGCGAAAACCCAAGTTTTATGGGTGCACTAAGGACGCCTCCATGGGACACCCAGGTGTCCCGAGGAGCTGGCGGGGAGCAGTGCTGTCCTCGGGAGGGAGGCGCCTGCCCACCCCGGCCCTCTGACTCTGCTGAAGGCACATGGGTCAGTCCTGCCTCCGAGGCAGCCGACCTGGTTCTTGAGGCTGGAGGGTGGCGCCCACTGTGCCTCTGAACATGGGCCCCTCTGGGCACTGGGACCCCCTGCAGAGCTCCGACTCCGCTCTTTCACCAGGAGCACGGGGTTCTCCAGAGCCCCGCTCACCCCAGGCTCCTGTCTGGCAACCTTGCAGTGTTTGGTTTCTGCTGTAGGAAGACAGCAAGGCACCCTGACCCCGTGTCTGCTGCAAACAGTCCTGTGCCAGGCCCTGCACGGCCGTACCCCCGTGCCCCTCGGGGTCACACACACAGGAGGCAGAGCCCTGCCTAGAGTGTTCTCACCTTCCTGTCCAATCTTTGTTTTTAATAAGCAGGACCCCCTTCTCCCCACCCCTTCTTTTTTTAAATGATCTTTGTAGTTGATTTGTCTGAACTGTGGCTTTTGTGCATTCCTTGAGTAATCACTTGTAAAAATTGTCACTGCTTGACGCTGTTTCCTTTACTCACTTGGAAGAGACTCTGTTGGGTTTTGGGGTCGTAGCAGTGACTCCAAGAGCAGAGTGGGCAGAGCCCGAGCCTGGACTTGGGTGCCATGAGGCTGCAGTCAGTTTTTAAATTCCGCTTTTATGTGTCTCCCTGATACGTGACTAACATTATACATTCCTTCTAAGTAAATAAAGAATCTGAATTGGTAGAAAGCTTCAAGTCTTGGTTTCTTGGGGGAGGTGGGAGTGGGGATGGAGGGGTTTCTGGCACCAGCAGTAGCTGCCTCTGACACGGGGAAAGGCCACCCCCGCCTGCAGAAAGGTGCCATTTCAGTGCACCTACCTGGGAGCTGAGCTTGTGGGGCGGGGTGAGATACATCAGGTATCCCCCCACCCCCCCTCAGAGCCCGCCCTTAAATGTCTTGTTCCCAGAGACTTGATAGGCAAGATTTCAAAGCCCGGGGTAAGAAAATACGCCACGGGACAGTATCACAAATTACCTACAGAATTCCACCTCTCCTGGAGGGTGGTTTTTACAGCCCCTCCCTCCCACACCCTGCCCCACAAGGTGTTTCGCCTGCAGGGATGTGCCGCCTGAACCAGGACTGGCTGGGTGGCCGTATCAGGAGGAGGGCCATTTGCCTTTTACTTCATAGCTGGCATCCAGAATATTTCTTCGTCTTGAATTTCAAAGAGAATGCACCACTTGCCACACTGTAATTTAGTCCAGAATTTTTACAAGACTCATGCTTGACCTTTGAAGAATGATAAGCCAGAGGACACAAGGGCGAGGCCGTCACAGCAAAGCCTCCTTCCTCACGCATTACACAGATGCAGCAGCTGAGCCGGGCGGGGGCAAGGACATGTCTGTGTTTGGGGCACACTAAGTAAGGACCAGAAGAACTCTGGGTGTTGCTCACATGTTGAAGTGGTGCTGGCTGAGCTAGACAGCTTTAAACGCAGGGAAGGATTGCGTGTCTGCTGCCGGGATGTACCGGGAACCCCGAGCGCCGCTGTCCTGTTCTCAGGCAGCCCCCGGCTCCACCTGGAGGGAGGGAGTGTCCGGGACTTTGAGAAAGGGGGCAGTTTCCTACCTGCCTAAGGCTAGTGCCAGGCGTGGGGACTGTGCTCCCCACCCCACCTGTCAGGCGGGACCACAGGATTTTCCTTAGTGCTGCTCACCCTGCCTTTCATCTAGGAGGCCCACAATTCAATGCCTCTTCCAGGACTTGGATCCGGATCAAACCAGTGTTCCAGGAGCAGGTCTGGCCTCCACGCAGACTATGGCCTTGCCTTCCCAGAGCGCAGGGGCTGTGAGAGGAGGCCCCGGCACCCGCCTCTGCCCTGCCCTCCAGGGTCCTCCCCAGGAGCGCTCTCTCGGCTCTACTACAGGCCTAGCCATTTGATCATTTCATTTCCATCTAATGGACAGACTTGGAAGGCAACAAACCACACTAATTGCACAATTACCACTGAACTTTTCTTCAGGTTCTTCTACTGTCTTTAACCTCATGACGCTTTTTTCCCAGCATTTTCTGATTTTCCCATATTTGCCAACCTGGGTCCTCCCTGCCCCCCAATATAACAGACAAGATGTCTTTGGAAACAACTTGTCTTTACAAGAATCTTGAGTTCCTACAAGGATGTCTGCTTTCACCACTCTTATTCAACACAGTACTGGGAGTCCTAGCCATGGCAACCAGACAAGAAGAAGAAATAAAAGGCATCCCAATTGGAAAGGAGGAGGTAAAACTCTCATTATTTGCAGATGATAATATTGTACATAGAAAACCATAAAGACTCCAAGAAACTACTAGATTTAATAAATGGATTTAGCAATGTAGCAGGCTACAAAATCACGCAAAAATCGATGGCTTTTTTACACACCAATAATGAATTCTCAGAAAGAAAAATAATCCCATTTACGATTGCAACAAAGAAAAAAATTAAGATACTTAGGAATAAACTTAACTAAGGAGGTAAAAGGCTTGTACTCAGAAAACTTCAGGACGTTGAAAAAAGAGGAAGATATAAACAAACGGAAGAATATACCACGTTTATAGATTGGTAGAATTAGCATCATTAAAATGTCCATACTATCCAAGGCAATCTACAGATTCAATGCAATCCCTATTAAAATTCCAACAGCATATTTCACAGATCTAGAATACTCCAAAATTTTATATGAAACCAAAAAAGATCCCAAATAGCTGCGGCAATCTTGAGAAAGAAGAACAAAGTTGGAGGAATCACAATACCAGATATCAAATTATGCTACAAAGCCTCCGTAATCAAAACAGCCTGCTACTGGCACAAGAACAGGCATATAGATCAATGGAACAGAACAGAGACCCCAGAAATCAACCCAAACCATTATGCTCAATATTTGACAAAGGAGGCAATAACATACAATGGAGACAAGATAGTCTTCAATAAATGGTGTTGGAAAAATTGGGCAGATCCATGCAAAAAAATGAAACTAGACCAGCCTTGGGCAAACTACGGCCCACGGGCTGGATCCGGCTGTTCTATCCGGTTCTCTTGCTCTCCCCTCCGCTCCTTTACTTTGAATTTATATTAGTTCACACAAACACTCCATCCATGCTTTTGTTCCGGCCCTCCGGTCCAGTTTAAGAACCCATTGTGGCCCTCGAGTCAAAAAGTTTGCCCACCCCTGAACTAGACCATCAACTTATACCATACACAAGAATAAAAGACTTAAATATAAGTCAGGAAACCATAATTTCATAGAAGAAACCATAGGCAGCAAATCTCAGACATCTCTCATAGCAATATGTTTATAGATACATCTCCTAGGGCAGGAAATGAAGGAGAAAATAAACAAATGGGACTACAAAATTAAAAGCTTCTGCACAGCAAAAGAAACCAACAAAACGAAAAGGGAGCCCACTGTCTGGGAGAACAATGATATATCTGATAAAGGGTTAATATCCAAAATATATAAGGAACTCATACAACTTAACAAAAGGAAGACACCAATCCAATCAAAAATGGGCAGCCCTGACTGGTTTGGCTCAGTGGATAGAGCATCGGCCTGCGGACTGAAGGGTCCCGGGTTCGATTCCAGTCAAGGGCATGTACCTTGGTTGCGGGCACATCCCCAGTAGCGGGTGTGCAGGAGGCAGCTGATCCATGTTTCTCTCTCATCGATGTTTCTAACTCTCTATCCCTCTCCCTTCCTCTCTGTAATAAACCAATAAAATATATTAAAAAAAAAAAATGGGCAAAGGACCTAAACAGACACTTCTCCGAAGTGGACATACAGATAGCCAAGAGACATATGAAAAAATGCTCTAAGTCACTGATCATCAGAGATGCAAATTAAAACGACGATGAGTTGTCACCTCACCTGTCAGAATGGCTACCATCAACAAGTCAACAAATGACTGCGAGAACGTGGAGAAAGGGGACCCTAGTACACTGCTGGTGGGAATGCAGACTGGTGCAGCCATTATGGAAAACAGTATGGAGTTTCCTCAAAAAACTAAATATGGAACTTCCGTTTGGCCCAGTGATCCCACTTCTAGGAATATATCCTAAGAAACCTGAAACACCAATCAGAAAGAATGTATGCACCCCTATGTTCAAAGCAGCACAATTTACAATAGCTAAGATCTGGAAACAGCCCGAGTGCCCATCAGTAGACAAGTGGATAAAAAAGCTGTGGTACATTTATACCAAGGAATACTATGCTGCAGTTAAAATGAAGGATCTCTTTACCCTTTGAGACAGCATGGAGGGACCTAGAGAGTATTATACTATGTGAAATAAACCAGTCAGAGAAAGACAAGTATCACGTGATCTCACTCATATGAACGGAGTGGATCCAGAGACATGGAAGCATGGAACAGAGTGCAGAATCTCGGAGGGGAGGTGGGGGAGGGTGAGTGGCTGGGAAGTGATCAAACAAAGAACTTGTATGCAAATATATATAACCTACCTATGGACACCGACAATAGGGTGGTAAAGGCCTGGGGCAGGAGTAGGGGGGTGGCTGAAGGTCAATGGGGAGGGAGGGGAAAGAGAGACATATGTAATACTTTCAACAATCAAGATTTTTTTTAAGTAAAAAAAAAAAAAAAAAAAAAAGGAATCTTGAGTTCCTAATGAGTCTGGCCTGGAGTGGGCTAGACCAGGAGCACAGACAAGGGAGGCCACGCAAGGCATGTCGGGGAGATGGGCACCAAGGGCAGATCAGTGAGTGTCCTAGACCTACAGCCCCTTGGGAACCATGTGACTATCACACTGACCTCCTGGGCCTGTTGGGATGAATATTAAAACTGTTTATGCCTGGTTTTCTCTAGAGCTGCGATGGCAGCCAAGCACCCCCTCTCTGAGCGTGTAGGGCTGCTATGAATCACGTGGCATCGATGAGCTGCACATCAGTGATGCCCACCTCTCTGTGGCCCGTTACTACATGGGAGGCCAGAAGAACCTCGTGTTGCCACATGCATTGAAAATCAAGCTGAGGTGAAGAGGGAACATGGAAAGCGATTCCTATGATATCTCAGAGGACGTGAGAGTACAACCTGCCTCCCGGGGATTGAGGCCTGAGAGAGAACTGGGGAACCAGCATGCAAGCTCTAGCATCTGCTCTGGAATTGGAGAGCCGATTAACTGAGCTCCTGCTACGTGAAGACCATGCTTCTGCCAACAAGGACACAATGTCTCATGCTTCAGGGGAAAGTACCTGGAGGAACAGAAGAGTAACACAAACTGCCTGCAGCACCGGCTTGTACATCATAAGGAATTAGAGGAGGAGGAGGCCCTATTGAAAAAGCCTGCTGAGTGTTAGGTCCATAGACCCAACCTCTCAAGGCAACAAAGCAAGTCTTCCCATTGTAGTGGGTCCCAAAGTCAGCTACTTAAGAATCTTAATGGCCTCCATTTGTCAGAAGACTGCTTTTCTTCGTTATGTGGGTACAAATAAATCTGTACTTACATTAAAAAAAAAACAGGTGGCTGCTTGTCCTCTGTCTAGTCTGGGTGGGTGAGTGGGAGGCTGTGACACCAGCCTAGAAGCAGAGGGTGGCAACTGGACCCAGGCCCACCCTGGCTTGGGAATGAATTCAGAAAAGACCCTGAGAGCCCCTCACTTTCCTTCTACCCACCTCAGCCGCGGGAGCGCACCGCCTCGGGGGCCGTGAGTCAGGTTTCGGGCCCAGCCCTGCTCAGCAGCTGTCACTGGGCGTCTGAGCCCTGTTTTCTGTCCACAGGCCCCTTCCCTGCAGGGTGCTTGTGAGGAATAACGACAGTGCATCTGAAGCACGTGCACGTGGCACAGAGCAGGCCCATAGTAAACAGTAGTTAATACTGCAGTTGGGAGGAGACCGAACAGGGGCCGAAGCTCCCCAGATCCCTAGGGCACCCCTAGTTCCTCAGAGGGAAACAGCCTTTCCTCCGCAGACAGCCTTGCTCTGCAGAAAATGCCAGCTGGGGGCTGCCCGTGTCTCGTTTGCTTTTACATTTTCAATAACTTGGTACCAGCTGTTCCAGTATTAGCTCCCTCGCGGCCAGGAAGCTGCCTTCCCCCTGCTGCAGGGCCAACTGTCAAAAGCAGAGAGCCTGCAGGCGCTCTTTTCAGACAGAAACGGCTCTCAGGTCACCTGTGGTCTTGCCGTTTCTGATGGAGACCATCCCTACTCGTTCCCCCACTGCCCCCCTCCCAGGCCACCTCACTCAGGCTGCAATCCGGTGTCTCCCTCCCTCTTCAGATCTGGGGCCTCGGGTCCGTGCCCAGCACTGAGCCGGGCACCTGATTCTCTAGAAACAGCCCCACCAAGGAAGGGGCAAGGTGCTGCCCAGACAGCACCAAGGGACGAGGACAGACGACCCGAGGATGGAGAACCTGGTTCTCCAAAGCTTCCCGGTGCCCTGGAGGGTTCAGACCCTGCACTGATACCTAACACCTGGCTCACGGAGTGGCGTCTCGTCTCCTCTCCCCTCCTCTGCCCTCCCCTCCCCTCCCCACTGGGATGGTCCCCAGAGGGCTGAAGCCAGAGATGGAGGGAATGGCACTGCCCAGGGACCCTGCCTGGTTAGCTAGCCCCTTCGTGTACGTCGATCCCTCTCTTCCTTATTGCAGCCCCCAGCCCACTCTCTCACCCCATTTTACAGATGAGGATGAGCAGATTTGAGTAAGGTGCTTGTACAAGGTCAGGCAGTAAAGGATCTCCAGGCCTCGGTTTCCTTATGTGTGTGGAGAGGATTCGGAGGAGCTGCTCTCTAAGTCCCTCTAGCACCGTCTGCTGGCTTCCTTGGACAACAGCCACGGGGGAAGGACTAAAAGCGAGTGCAGCCAACAGCAGCCGCTGATGGGCCAGGAGCCTGGGAGAGCCAGCAGGGCGGGCCCCAGGCCAGCACCCTTCCCTTCAGAGGGAGACACCAACCCTCAGACGGAGTTCCTTTCCAGTTGCTGTTTCAGGTTCCAGGTGTTTCCTTAGGGCTATGAGTTTGAGGTGAGGCCAGGCATTAACACTGGCAACTAGCAATGTGCTGTTCTAGGAGAAGTGCGTTCCATGGAGCCAAGACA
Organism: Plecotus auritus; assembly: GCF_963455305.1. Taxonomy (NCBI): domain Eukaryota; kingdom Metazoa; phylum Chordata; class Mammalia; order Chiroptera; family Vespertilionidae; genus Plecotus; species Plecotus auritus. The sequence continues at coordinate 29,896,890 of NC_137778.1, forward strand.
CTACCCCCTGAGGGGAGCTGTCCAGAAGCCTGTTCTGGCAGGCGGGTGAGAGCGCTGGGGACACCTCGCACACACCACCAGTGAGGCCTCGGTCATCAGGGAGCCCTGAGCACACCTGCATCAGGAGCAGCTGACCCAGAAGGGAAGTCAGGGCCAAGGCCAGTTCCAACCTGAAGATGCTCCAGAGAGACCCACCCGCTGGACTCCCAGAGCATTCCCTCCAGCTCTCAGTTCCCCCAGACACAGGCCCTGTTTGGGGCGACTTGGTTTGTTCGAGAAAGAGATGGGGTAGAGGAGAACCAAGATGTCCTGGCTTGGGCTTCAGACTTCGCTGAAATCCTCAAACAAGCTGCAGCTGGTGACAGCGTGCCCCAAGCCTATCAATAAATGCCTGCACTCGCCGCCTCCCACAATCACATCAAAATCACAACTAAAATGCAGAACCACCACGAAAGCTGGCTGAATGGAAGGCCTACTTCTCATCACAACTAGAAAAGTAACGAAGAAAGCACTCTGGGACTGGTAGGAGGGGTGGAGGCGAGGAACCGGCTGGTCTCACACCCATGTGTGCTGTATTTTTAATACAGAGGGAGATTGTCTCTGCAGAGGCGGCCCGTGAGGAGCAAGGGGTCCCAGCCCAGCCCCACACCAAACCCCAGCCCAGCGTTCCAGAGCTGGGAAGAGAAGTCCACGCAACCACAGGCTGTAAAAACCGTCAGGGATTGGGGCTGAGTGACACCGAGGCTGGTGGAATCCCAGGTGTGAGGGGCCGGCGCACAAACTTACACGGTCGGCTTCTCCTGAGCTCCAGCGCTGGGGACCCAGACACATACGGGGAGGAACTGGGTTGTCTGGCATCGGGGCAGGAACTCCGGGCGGCGTCCTCCCAAACAGGGGTGCTCGCAAGGGTCATTGTCCCGGTGCGGGGACCTCCCCTGTTGCAGGGCTGACTGGCAGGCATATTGGAGTCTCTATCAGCCTGGAGCACACTGTTTGCTCCGCCCTAATGATTCCCTGAGACCCCGCCCCATCCAATTTGCAGGCTCACCCTAAGCTGTTTGCAGCAGCTTTTCCCTATGAATAGCCTGTTCTTCCTCAGGCTTCAGACAAGCTGCAGCTGGTGACCACGTGCCCCAAACCTATCAATAAAAGACCCAAGACCCGGCTCTAGCACAGCAGCTCTCCCACTGTTCTCACAGCTGGTCCTCACAGCCCACTGGCCTGGAGGTCGACTCCTCCCAGAGACGCCAACAGCAATCAAGGCTCAACTACAAGAATGTGCACACAGCCCACACAGGGGTACGCCTAGAGTGCCCACTCAGGTGACTGGGGAGGCTGAGCCACTGGGCCCTACAGCACCTACTACACAAGGCCATTCCACCAATTCCAGGAGACATAGTAGCTCTATCTAATACATAGAAACAAACACAGGGAAGCAACCAAAATGCAGAGACAGCTCTAAACGATTTGGCTCAGTGGATAGAGCGTCAGCCTGCGGACTGAAAGGTCCCAGGTTCAATTCCGGTCAAGGGCATGTACCTTGGTCGCGGGTACATCCCCAGTAGGAGGTGTGCAGGAGGCAGCTGATCGATGTTTCTCTCTCATCGATGTTTCTAACTCTCTATCCCTCTCCCTTCCTCTCTGTAAAAATCAATAAAATATATTTTAAAAATGCAGAGACAAAGAAACATGTCACAAATGAAAGAAATGGAAGCAAGCAAACTTCTAGATACAGAGTTCAAAACCATGGTTATAAGGTTACTCAAGGATCTTATAATGAGAATGTCAAAGACATGAAAAAGGACCAGTCAGAAATTAAGCATACACTAAGTGAAATAAAGAACAATTTACAGGGATTCAACAATAGAGTAGAGGATTCCAAGAATCAAATCAATGATTTGGAGTATGAGGAAGCAAAAAACACCCAATCAGAAGAGAAAAAATAAAAAAGAATCCAAAAATATGAAGAAAGTGTAAGGAGCCTCTGGGACAACTTCAAGCATACCAACATTCACATTATGGGGGTGGGGGCCACTAGAAGGAAAAGAGAGAGAGCAAGATATTGAAAACCTATTTGAAGAAATAAAGACAGAAAATTTCCCCCACCTGGTGAAACAAATAGACTTACAAGTCCAGGAAGCGCAGAGAGTCCCAAACAAGAGAACCCAAAGAGGCCCACACCAAGACACATCATAATTAAAATGCCAAAGTTTAAAGACAAAGAGAGAATCTTAAAAGAAGTAAGAGAAAAGCAGTTAGTTACCTACAAGGGAGTGCCCATATGACTGTCAGCTGATTTCTCAACAGAAACTTTGCAGGCCAGAAGGGAGTGGAAAGAAATATTCAAAGTGATGAATAGTAAGGACCTTCAACCAAGATTACACTACACAGCATTTAGAATTGAGGGTCAGATAAAGAGCTTCACAAACAAGAAAAAGCTAAAGGAATTCATCCACCAAACCAGTATTATATGAAACTAGAGTCCCAGTGCACAAATTCATGCACAGATGAGATCCCCTGATTGGGGGGGGGGGTGATAGGGGGGCAGGGATGGCCGAGGGGAGGGGCCACGGGAGGTTGGCCAGCGGCCCCGCTCCCTGTCGAACTCCTGGTCGAGGGGACAATTTGCATATTAGACTTTTATTATATAGGATGTTGAAGGGTATTATTTAAGAAGAAGAAGAAGGAAAGATAAAAAATATGAACAATAAAATGGCAACAAATACATATCTATCAACAATTAAATCTAAAAATCAAGATGAACAAGAAATCTAATGAACAAAATAAACTGGTGAATAAAACAGAGTCAGAGTCATGGAAGCATGGAACAGACTGATGAATCTCAGAGGGAACTGGGTGGGGGGGTGGGGGCAGGAAGAGATTAACCAAAGATCTTACCTACAGACACAGACAATAGGGTGGTGAAGGCCTGGGGTGGGGCAGGAACTGGGTAGAGGGGAGCAGTGGGTGGGGGGGGAAGGGGGACATCTGTAATACTCCCAACAATAAAGATTTTTTTAAAATAAAATAAAAAGTACATAAAAACTAAAAAGAAAGAGAAATGGGTAAGCAAGGGTCTAGGGCAGCCGTGGGCAAACTACGGCCCACGGGCCAGATCCGGCTGTTCTATCCGGTTCTCTTGCTCTCCCCTCCGCTCCTTTACTTTGAATTTATATTAGTTCACACAAACACTCCATCCATGCTTTAGTTCTGGCCCTCCGGTCCAGTTTAAGAACCCATTGTGGCCCTCGAGTCAAAAAGTTTGCCCACCCCTGGTCTAGGGGGAGACTGACATGACAGGTGACCCCATTCCCACCAGCTATGACTGCCTCTCTGACTCCACGGTAATAGATCATCCACTCTGTGCCCGCGAGAGCAATGGGCTTTTTCACAAACATCACTTCATCCTCTCAGCAACCCCATAAAGAGGGCACCACTGTCCCCATTTCATAGGTGAGGAACAGAGACCTAACAAGGCAGAGACTGCTCAAGATGGTTAAGTGGCAGAGCTGGGACTAGAATCCAGAACGTGACCCCTGTTCAGCGCTCTGCATTGCCGTGTGTCTCCTCTCACCCACTGGCACCCCAGTCTGTGCTGGGCCTGGAGGCACAGGAGTCCAGCTAGGCTTGAGAATAGCATGGTGTGTGCGGGCCAGACCCCTGTGCACTTGGCAGACTGACCCCTCTGTGACCGGCCACCTGCTGGCCCAGCACTGAGCACAGGCTGGGACCATAAATCAGAGCCAGTCCCGTGGCAGGGATGGGGACAGAAGATCCCATCAGAGGTCTGTTTGCTGTGCTAACAGGCCAGGTGGCCTCCAGCTGTCCCCTGGGAGTAGTGTCAGCACACAGCCTCCACAGACTCACAGGATGGGATGCCTTCTGGGAGCCACTGGCAGCAGCAGTCCTGTCCCCTGCACCCTTGCTCAGGTTTGGGTGGGCGGGGTAAGAGGAGGCGAGAGCAGGAAGAACAGAGCCCTGAAGAGTAGGGCGGAGCAGGAGCAGCCCTACATCCTGATGTGGCCGCTCCCAGCAGCCAGCTCTGCTGAAGCAAAAAGCCTGGTTCTGACCCGGCCACTGTGGCCCAGTGGGTGAGAGTTGACCTATGAACCGGGTGGTCATGGTTCGATTCCCAGTCAGGGCACATGCCCAGGTTGCAGGATGGATCCCCAGTGTAGGGTATGCAGGAGGCAGCCGATCAATGTTTCTATCTCTCTGTCCCTCTCCCTTCTCTCTAAAATCAATAAAAAATACATTTAAAAAATGTCAAAAAGCTGGGTCTGCTTACAGCTAGCATCCTTCATTTACTTCAAACAACCAGTCAGTTCAACTGGGGGTAAAAAACAGCCTGTGAACTTGCCCTTCTCACAAAGTGTGTATACTCAGGACCTCAGGCTCCAAGCAGGTCACGCAAAGACTCAAAACTCAGAGGCTCCCAATCCCCAGTCTTGACCATCACACCTGGCTGGGCAAGAAAGGAAGGGAAGTCCAGGGGTGTGGAGAATTCCTCACCAGGAGGAGGGGAGCTGGGGCTGTGGGACTGGGCTGCAAGCTTCCTCCAGGAGTCTGACCACAGCAGCAGACGAACCCTCTGGGCAGGAACCTGTGCCCATTGTGAGGCCCACCCAGCCCAGCTGCAGTTCACCAGAGCTAAGGCAAGCATCAGGTCACACCCAGGCCTCTCTCCTCTTGCTCCTCCCTTCTGAGCTGCCATTGTGTTGGGCCAGCCCAGCACAGAGTTGGAGCCCCTGTCCCTCTCCCCTCCTCCTCCACACCCTTTCCCATGACTGGAAGGCAGTGGAAGATACTGGCCCCTTTTTGGGCCCTTCCCCTTCACACTTTCCTCAGGCTGGAAGTCGCTGATCTCTCCATCCTCCTTTTCTCAGCCTTCATCCTCAACCAGCAGCACTATTGGTGCAGGAGGAGGAGAGCGGCTGGCCCAGCTTCCAGGTGCAGCTGGCTGTGTGTGGGCCCAGGTGTGGGGGGGAGGGGCTCCAGGAGACGTGGAAGGATGGATCTTTGTGGGCAGCGCCCCTCTTCCTGATAGCTCATCCTCTTCCACCCAAAACTATTGTGCAACAGAGGGCAAAGGGGTGAAGGGCCATGGAGCTGGGTGAGGGAGGCTCACTTGGAGCTGGGAGCTGAGTGGTCTGCATGGAGGAAGGTGGCGGTGGTGTAGTTCTGGAAGAGAGGCTGTAGGAACATCCCGATGGTACCAAAGACACAGACGAAGACAAAGATCCAAAGGAATAGCCGGTCCATCACCATGGCGACATACTTCCAGTCCTCGCTCACCTGGATGGAGACAAATGATGCCCAAGTATATCAGTCACATGATGAAAGATAGGAACGGAATGGGTATAGCAGGTCCCACCTTACACACACACACACACACACACACACACACACACACACCACGCCTCTCCCTCATGACCCCAGAGTGACCTTTCCAAAGCATGCTTAAAAGCCTCCAGCAGTGGCCCCCCTGCCTTCAGGACCTATCCAAACTCCCAAATCTGGAGTCAAGCCTCACCCATGGCAAATGAGCCTACCCCCTATCCTCTTCCATGCTATACCTCAGGTTTACCAAACCCCACATATTCTCTCAGTTCTCCATGCCTTTGGGTTTCTTTTCTGTCTAGAATTCCTGTCCTCTCTGTCTATACCTGGTGAACTCCTATACATCCTTCAAAGCCCAAATCAAATGTCACCTCTTCTATGAAAGCTTTCCTGATGCCCCTGATAAGAATGAACCTTTGTCCCTTCTGGGTTCCTTTAACACTCTGTACACATTTCTAGCACAGTATTTTCACTGCATTGTGTTACCATTCCAGTTTGCATATCTGCGCCGCACCCCCGCCCCATACCTCTTCCTTCAGCTCCTAAACGACAAGGGCCCGTCAGATTCACTTTTGTAATTCCAGCACATGGGACACAGAGTACCAGTAAATGGGTGTTGTTAGTAAATGAATGGCTCCCTCTGCTCCTTACATGACTGCATGGGGAGCCCCGTCCAACAGTATCATCTTGAGCACACAGGCCCCAGACGGTGAGGACTAAGTCCCAGATGTGAACAAATTAGTCAAAAAGACAAAGTCCCCTGTGGGACAGAGCTGCTCCACTCCAGCCTGAGTCTAGGTCTTAGCACACATGTTCATCTGCAGCCCAGCTGGCTGGGGGATGGGAAGAAGGCACCTGTGCACCTTCATTTAGTCAGCAGCTGAATAATGACTCATTCATGTCACAGGTATGCCTACTATGTGGCACCATGCTGGCACGGGGGATATAACGAGAGCAAGACAAACACATCCTGTGAGTTACAATCTCCTGAAGGAGACGGACACAAAGTAAATAAAAATAGAAGAATTACACTCTGGCCGGGCAGCTCAGTTGGCTGGAGCACCATCCCAAGCACCAAAAGACTGCAGGCTCCGTTTCCAGTCAGGGCACATGCCCAGGTTTCAGGTTCAACCCCCATGTGGGGCACGTACTCAAGGCAACCGATCCATGTTTCTCACATCAATGTTTCTCTCTCTTTTTCTCTCTTCCTCTCTCTCCCTCCTCCCTCCCTCTCTCTCCCTTCCTTTCTCTCTGAAACCAATGAAAACAAATCTTCAGGTGAGGTTAAAAAAAAAAAAAAAGCAGCCTTGGCCAGCATGCCTCAGTGGTTGGAGCATTAACCTGCGCACCAAAGGGTCTCAGGTTCAATTCCTGGTCAAGGGCACGTACCTGGGTTGTGGGTTCATTCTCTGCCCCCTCTGGGGGTGCATGCAGGAAGGCAACCAATCAATGTGTCTCTCTTACATCAGTGTTTCTCTCCCTCCTTCCCTCCCTTCCATTCTCTCTGAAAAAAGCAAAGGAACAAATATCCTCAGGTGAGCATGGCTGGTGTGGCTCAGAGGTTGAGCACTGACCTATGAACCAGGAGGTCATGGTTCAATTTCCCAATCAGGGCACGTGCCCAGGTTGTGGGCTCAAACCCCAGTGAGGTGCGTGCCGGAGACAGCCGATCAATGATTCTCTCTCATCATGGATGTTTCTATCTCTCTCCCTCTCCCTTCCTCTCTGAAATCAACACAAGTACATTTTTAAAAAAATATCCTCAGATGAGGATTAACAAGGAAAAACACACACCGGTGTGGCTCAGTTGGCTGGGCATTATCCTGCGCACTGTAAGGTTGTCAGCTGGATCCGCGTCAGGCTACATGCCCAGGTTGCGAGCTCGATCCCCCATAGGCAGCATGCATGAGGCAGCTGATCCGTGTTCTCACATGGATGTTTCTCTCTCTCCCTCTCCCTTCCTCTCCCTCTAAAAAAGAATCCATAAAAATATATATTTTTAAAGAATTACTCCAGAAGTCGAGAGTCACTCCAGGTTTTTAGTCTGAACCCATCAGGTGGAAGGTGATGCCATTTGCTAAAATGGGAGGTGAGAAGAGGAGTAGGTGGGGATGTAGATCAAGCACTGTTTGGGACATGTTAAGTTGGAGATGCCTGTGAGGCAGCCAAGTAGGTCACGGCATCCTCGGCACCCTGCTGGGTAAATGCACATGACATGCGTGGACTGCAGCAGGGGGCGGAGCTGTGAGAAGCTGGCTGGATTCCTGCACCTCCGCCCCCACGCATGCAGCCTCTACTTGGCCTCTGCTGGCTGGGAGGCTTCCACCCCATCACCTCCAGCCTGGGCAATACCTCTTTTGCCATCAGGACCTGCTCAAACGCCAGGCTCTGAAGTCCTCTTCCCCCTCCCCCAAACAGTAGTGCAGGAGCTCGCCCTTCTTCACCCTCAAACTGGAATGGCAGTGACCCAGCAGAAACCTCACTGGTCACCAGGGCAACAGCTGAGCAGCTGCCTGGAACTAGCCAAGTACCCAAAGACTGAGCGCGGGGGCACTCAAAGTAGGGGCATGTCAACTCTTCATGCTTGGCTCTCCAATTGGGAAACCATGGGAGTCCCCTTTCTGGGAAGCTGCCAGAAAAAGCCAGCTGTGCAGAAAGCTGGGGGGCGAGTCTCAGAAGCTCTAGCCCCTACCTACCCCTACCTCCATAAATATTTCACAAGGCCATTCCCCTGGACCCAGAAGAGCAGAAACAGTATATTGATTTGGGACTGTCTCCTCCACCAGCAGGCCCTTGGAACCTCTGAACACCCACCTCTCCACACCTCCCCACACTCCTTCCACTGCCTTTAATTCTGCCTTCCCTTCTCCCGTGGGGCACACAAAGAACTGTCTCGGTTTGTGCTAAGAGCTGAAGATTAACAACTTGGACTTGGGAATGCGAGCAGCGGGTACAGGCCGACTGCCAACTCAGAAGGGCCTCCTCCCCTTCCTGGCCGCCCTCCTGACACTGGTGATGCCCCACATGGGGCATCTCCCCACTGGGTGCTGGTCCTCAGGAAGCCGCAAGGTCATCCTGTAGGACCCCAGCTTGGGCGGCGCCTCATCCCGGAAGCCAACCCAAAACCCTGGCCAGCACCCAAGCCCCCAGCCCCCAGCTGACTTGCATTCCCTCATCCCGCCCGACCAGCTTTGCGGGTCTCTACACCACGCGACTGCTTTCCAGATCCCGCAGCACCCACGCCCTGAGTACCCCGTCCCCCCACCCCCACACTCACGCTCTGATCCTCGTCCTCGCTGCGCATGTGGTCCGCGATGAAGCGCACGCCGTCCACTGCCTCCCGGAGGCCACAGCCACAAGGCCCCCGCAAGCGCCCAGGCACGGCTGCGGGCGCGGGCTCCGCCCCGAAGGCCCCCGCCAAGCCCTGGACAGACGCGTGGTTGACGAAGCACGTGCAGGAGTCGGCCCCCGGGGCTTCGCGGAAAAAGGGGGCTCCGGCGCCCTCGCGCTCCCGCTGGCGCCGCCTCTGGCGCAGGCGTTGGCGGGCGCAATGGTGGCGTGGCTGTTGCATGAAGAGCAGCGTGGGCAGCTTCTCCAGGAAGAGCACCTTGACCCAGGGCGCCATGGTGTGCGTGGTGGGCGAGCGGTGGTGCACGTTGAGCACGCACACGCTGGTGACGATGGAGAAGGTGACGAGCACCATGGTGAACATGAGGTACTTGCCAACCAGCGGCACGTCCAGGGAGGTGGGCGGCACGATCTTGGAGATGAGCAGCAGGAAGACGGTGAGCGCCAGCAGCACGGAGATGCACAGCGTCATCTTCTCGCCGCAGTCGGACGGCAGGTAGAAGACGAGGATGGCCAGCGAGGTGATGAGCACGCAGGGGATGATGAGGTTGATGGTGTAGAAGAGCGGCTTGCGGCGGATGATGAAGTCATAGGTGATGTCCACGTAGGTCGAGTCGTCGGGGTTCTCGTTGCGCCGGCCTGGCAGCGCCACGATGTCCCACTCGCCGCTGGGTGTGAAGTCATCCAGGCTGGCCACGTCGCTCTTGAGCACCAGGTCGATCTCGGTGCGGTCGTAGGTCCAGGAGCGGAACTTCATGGTGCAGTTCTGCTGGTCAAACGGGAAGTGCTTTACCTCGATCTTGCAGGCACTCTTGTAGATGGCAGGCGGCAGCCAGAAGATGCTGCCGTCATAGGAGACCAGGGCATTGGAATAGAAGGACACCTCATACATGCCATCAGCGCTGCCAAGGGACGAGAAGACGTCAGCCCTGGCCTCAGTGTTCCTCCACCCCCACCCACCAACCCAGCCCTCACTGGGAGGAGAGGAAACCCACGTCCAGAGTATAAGGTGGCAGAGCAGGAATTGAGCGAGAATGGTATCTGGGTGGGTTTGTGGGGAGAAGAGGTGTTCTCTGAGGAGATCTGTGAGGCCTCAGAGATGAACTGGATGAAGGGAGTGAGGGCCACATCTGCTACTTGTCATGCATTGTGTAAGTTGTTTGCTTCACATGCGGAAGGGGGAGTTGGGGGAGCCAGGGAGGCCAGAATGAGGCTCCCGGAGCAATGGAGGGGGGACAGAGGCAGGTGGGAGGAAGAGATAGTCCCACTGGTGGTTTTGGATCTTGGGGGTAAGAGGGATTATTTATTATTTCAGGAGAGGGTATGGAACCTGGAGGAGAAACTGAGACCTCCATGTTCTCTGATCCTGCCTAAGCCTCCAGGAAAAAGTCTATTCCTTTTTAAAAATATATATTTTTATTGATTTCAGAGAGGAAGCAAGAGGGAGGGAGAGACAGAAATATCAATGATGAGAGAGAAACACTGATTGGCTGCCTCCTGCATGCCCCCGACTGAGGATGGAGCCCACAACCCAGGCATGTGACCTGACCGGGAATTGAACTGTGAATCAGTTTAGGCACTGAGGGCTGTCAATCCTTATTTGTATCCCACTGCAGCTCCAAACACTGGGACTCCTAACTGGCTGAAAGGGGGCTGACCATGGGCCAAGTCACCTTGGCCGTCCATATTATACATCTCTGGTCTGGGTCTATCTGGGTATTGACTGAATCTGTGCCAAAGAAAAATATCTTCTCTATACCCAGCATGAGCTGACTTACTTTCCCCAAGACCCCTTCCTTCCCTGAGCACTCCCATGGTCTCCCCCAGCCTCCCCATTACTCCAGGGTCACCTACTTGTTGTATAGGACCACGTCTGGGAGCCAAATGTGTTTGGAAGGGAGTCGAACTTTCTTCATGTTGTCGAACTCCTCAGGCTTCCAAGTAAGGCGATAATCCTCCCATTCCTGAGAAAGGGAGAGAGGGAGGCAACATCAACCTCTATCCTGGGAAGGGCTCAAGGTCAAGAATAGGGACAAGAGGGGGCCCATCTGGCTTCAGGAAGCTTTTCAAGCCATCACCTTCCCACAGTGACTTCTCTGCCCAGCAAATGTGAATCATAAAATACTTTCTCATTTAATTTTAACAGCTAATCCAAGATATGAGAATCCTCATTTTACAAATGAGAAAATGAATCTTGCAGAGTTTAACATGTTCACGTTACAGAGCTGGTGAGTGGAAGAACCAAGATGCAAATCCAGTTAATTAGGACTCCAAAGTCTATACCTTTCTGCCTCTTTTCAGGAGATTAAAGGAAGGGAAAGACACATGAAAAGAAAGGGAAAAGGAGGAAAGAGAAGACCAGGGGTGTGGGCAGGAAGAGCACTACCTGGGTCAGCCAGACATTGGTGGTCATGATCTGCTCCCGCTCATGCTACAGGAAAGAAGAGAAGCGGTTGAGAAGGCCCTCCAGGTGTTCAGCCCACCACACCCACCCATGTTTCCTCCCACACCTCCCAAGCCTTGGGAACTCCAGAGGAGTAAGCACAAACATGAACACATTCTGGCGTGTTGATTTCAGCAGCTGAGCATAGAGTTTGGGACCCCCACCCCCACTACCACTCACCACACTGATGAGCTGGGCCAGTGATACCATGAGCTGTACTGTCACCAGCTCAGAGCCATTGGTAGCTGGGCGGATAAGCTTGTTGTAGCGGGAAGGATCCAAGAGATGCTCCACCAGCCGCTCCTCTGTGTCCGTACCCCAGACTCCTGGGCAGTAGGTTGAGGGGCAGGAAATAAGTAGGCAAGAAAGGCCCATCCAGGATCCCACTCTCCCTAGACAAATGGGGCAACCCAGGCCCAAACAGGAGGCTGTAGCTTCCCAACGCTCCATCCCTAAGGTCTCATCAAAATGCTTAGGTTTCCCCATGGAGGCCCCTCAGAGAGAAGTCACTCCCTGGCATCACTGACCAAGTTGCCCAGACAGCCCAACACAGATTCCTCCAGACTAAGAAACCATTCTGCAAGCATCAGTGGAGACCTGCTCTTCCTGCAAGGTCTCGGAGGGTGGTTTCAAGAGAAATCCATGTTGCCATGGCTTCTCCTAGAAGATACCTACAATTCCGGGGCCGTTTTGGAGGGTGGTCAAAAGGAACACCACACACCCTTCCCCTCCATCAGTGCTCATCTATGCATGCAAGTCACATGATGTGCCTCCACATGTGGAAGTCTCATTAGGATGTACATTTCCTTTGTACCTGCCCTTCATATACTCTATCACCTTCTGTAGCTCTGCACAATCACACCCTATCCCCTCAGAGTGCTCCTCCCTGGTCCTAGCCTGGCAGAGCTTATGCCCTCCCAAGTCTTCTGTCCTGCCCTAGGAGAGCGTTGAAGAGTCACTTCTCTCCCCCTCCGCCTTGCCCCTGTGGAGCGACCAGAATCAGGACCCCAATGTGGTGAACAGGGAATGATGGAGAGACAAAGGAGGGTGCTGAACCAGATAGATTTCTTGATACAATGTTTCACATGGCACCTGAGCTGCAGAGACTGCCCTCCTGCTGGCCTGGGGGGGTTCCCTCCCTCCTTCCTTTGTGTGTCCACACCCTTCCCAGCACCACTGCCCCGGTTTCTACCTCTTCCTTGCATCACTTATTCCTTAGGGTATGTCCTCCTCCCAGGGTAGTACCCCAGGGCCTCCCTGCAGGCCCAAAGGTCTGTCCCCTAACTCCCAGCACACTCCTCCATCTCTAGGAATCCCTTCCTTCCACCTTTGAGCCTGACCGGGGTGAGACAGAGCGCAGTGACCTGTGATTACCTGAGCACAGCCAGAGGAGGCCGAAACCGAGGAGCAGCGCCTTGGGCTCAGAGCGCCAGGCCATGCTGTGGGCATAGCTCGCCACCTCACCTAGATCCGCGGGAGCGCGCCGAGGGCGAAGGGCCGCGGTTGGGGTGCTGTCCGTGGTGCTGAAGTCTCACCGGAGCCCGCGCCGCCCGGTTGGGGCCGGGAGCTTGGCCCAGGATGCTGCGGTAATTCTGGTGCGCGTGCAGTGGGCTGAGAGAAGGTACCAGCTTCTGAGCGGCGGAGGCTTTTCCGGCTGCTCTTGCAGGGAATACAATTGGGACAGTGAGGGGGAGGAGTCTTCGCCCCGGAGGCGGAAGCGCCGGAACCCAGTAAAAAGGGGTCTCGGGATGGGAATCTTCTTTTGCTGGTCCTGGTTAGTTAGGGTGTGTGTCAAGCAAAAGAAGGGCGGCTCGCCGACGGTGGAGGAGTTGTAAAAGCCAGAAGTTGGGGCAGGACGTGGAGGTTGTTTGAGAAGGGGAGGGAGAAACAGTGCGAGTCTGACAAATAGGTCAGGACCGGCTTAGCGCAGAGGATCGGAAGGCCAGAATGAGGGGCGGGGAAGTCGGGAGGAGGTTCTGGGTCCCCGCTCTCCTTTTTTCTCTTATCAAACCCAGACGATCCTGCCTCCCCGGAGGGCTGAGGATGCAGCAGAGAAAATGCCCTAAGGATAAGAGACAGGGGACTGTGGGTTTGCTAACCTTAAGAAAACGAACAGCTTTGGAGTCTGGGAGCAGGGTCCCTCACCTATCCATTCTCCACCTCCCTCCATAAGTTCCCTAAAAGGCCAAGCTTTCTGTCCTCCCCCAAGAAGTCTAAGGTGCGGACCTCTGGACACGGCCTGGAAAGGTCACCTTAAAGGCCTTGAAGAGTGGAAGAAAGACTAGTGGCTTTCATTAGTTAGCCTTTCACCCCCCATTCCCTTCCACTCCAGTCTTCGGCTTCTGTGCGACAAGGAGGATCAGAAGACCATTTCACAGAGACCAGTCCTAGAATGAAGCTCTCACAAAGGAAAGCAAAGATGAGACACAGAGAGGTGTCAAAATTCAATGACATCTTTGATCTTGAAAGCCCTGAACTTATAGCTTCTGAGCCAATAAAAGCTTCCCTTTTTTCTTAGGTGGATTTTGGTCACTTTCAACCAAAAAAAATTCTTAACTAAAGCAGGCTTATCATATATCAAGGCTCTGTCTTATTCCATCTCTACCTGCTTCTTCAACCTCATCGGGACCCCTACCCCTGGCTCCACACTTCAAATATTGGCAATGTCTTTAAGATCCTTGAACATTCTTTCCCTTCCATCCTCTATACTTCACGGCCCTTTAAACATGTAGTTCACTTGGCTCTTTTGTTACCCATTTCCCTTTAACCTCCATGTACTTAACTTTGAACATCTGGCAGAAATGTCAGTTCCTTAAGGAAGCTATGCCTGACCAAGGACTAAATCAGATGACTTGCTGTATGTTTCCTGAGGATGTCCAATGAGTAAATGAACCAGTCTAAGGCTGTGACTGTCCCTCCTGCTAGACCATGAGCCAGCACAGTGCCTGGCATATTGTGAGGACTCAACAAATAAGGAAAGGGCTAGTACAGGACTGACACTTTTTACCGTGGAGAGGGACATTCCTCTCTAAAAGCTCAGTTCCTGGGCTCTGGCTGCGCAGTGCAGCACAGCTGCCAAGCCAGCCCGCTTCTCAGAACATGGCCAGCATGGAGCTCACCTTCATCGCCATCAAGCCTGACGGCATGCAGTGCGGCCTGATGCGCATCATCATCAAGTGCTTCGAGAAGGGGTTCTGCCTCGTCACCATAAAGTTCCACCGGGCCTCTGAGGAGCTCCTGAAACAGCACCGCATTGACCTGAAAGACCACCCATTCTACCCTGGGCTGGTGAAGTACGTGAACTCAGGGCCTGTGGTGACCATGGTCTGGGAAGGGCTGAATGTGGTGAAGACAGGGAGATCGATGCTTGGGAAGACCAATCCAGCAGGTTCTAAGCCAGGCACCATTCATGGAGACCTTTGCATTCAGGTTGGCAGAAACATCATTCACTGCAGTGATTCAGTAAAAAGCGCTGAGAGAGAAATCAGCCTATGGTTTAAGCCCCAAGAATGGGTGACTACACGTCTTGTGCGTTTGGCTGGATCTATGAATAAGAGGTGGACAAAGCATCAGTCCCCTTTGGCTCTTCAGTCCGTTGACTTGGGAGCAATAGGACCTATCCTTCTTTTCTAACGCATATTTACTAATAAAGCCTTTGGAAACTAGAAAAATAAATAAATAAAAGCTCAGTTCCTGAAATTGTGAAGGAAGAGCAGGACAAGTACCCGAAAAAGAAGGACTGGAGAGAAGTGGGATGGCTGCAGGCTCTGTACTGCACATGGACGTGGGCCATAAACCTGCACCACAGGCTCCAAGGCAAGTGCATGCAGGAACATGTAAAACTATCTGAAGAATTTAAAAAATCTTGGAACCAAGGAAAGGATTGAAGAACAAAAGCCTACAGAAAAGGAAAGGAATGTATGCCGTCACATCACGTGGGGAAAAGGTCAAAGGCAGGAAGAAGGCCCACCTTCCAACAATCAGATCCATGTTTGTAGGGTATCTACTGCATAGGTGTTGAGATGAAGTGATCAAAAAGACCTAGTCCCAGCCTTAGCTGGTTTGGCTCAGTGGATGGAGCGTCGGCCTGCGGACTCAAGGGTCCCAGGTTCGATTCCGGTCAAGGGCATGTACCTTGGTTGCGGGCACATCCCCAGTAGGGAGTGTGCAGGAGGCAGCTGATCGATGTTTCTCTCCCATCGATGTTTCTAACTCTCTATCCCTCTCCCTTCCTCTCTGTAAAAAATCAATAAAATATATTTAAAAAAAAAAAAAAAGACCTAGTCCCAGCTTTGTTGCCACAGTTTGGCAACAAAGACTTATGACACAATATGGTGGCTGCTCAGTAGAGGTATAAACAAGGTGCTATGGGAGCACAGAGGAGGAAGAGGTTAGTAATGTCTGCGTGCCTAGAGGGGATGAAGGTAAAAACTGAGATTTGAAAGATGAGAAAGCCAGTAAGACCAGGTGGCTTAAAGGCATTTTGAATTCCTGAGAGGGACAGGGAGCTTGCATGTAGATAAAACTTAGTACTTTCCTCTTTTGGTGGATGTGGGTGATTGAAGAGGGCTTCTTTTATGAAAATCTCTTTCTGGCCCAGCTGGTGTGGCTCAGTGGTTGAGCATCGACCCATGAATCAGGAGGTCACAGTGCGATTCCCAATCAGGGCACATGCCCAGGTTGTGGGTTCAATCCCCAGTAGGGGGAGTTCAGGAGGCAGCTGATCAATGATTTTCTCTCATCATTGATGTTTCTATCTCCCTCTCCCTTCTCTCTGAAATAAAGACGTATTTTAAAAAAGAAAATCTCTTTCTGGAGTACTTGCTTGTCTCTGGTTTGACAGACTAGAGGGACATTTGCTTTCCTGAAGCCCTTGGTTGCTACCTGATGCTCCTTTAGGCCAGTCCAGGCAGTCTGCTCCTTATCCTTATCCTTATCCTTACCCTTGGCCTTTACCTTATCTTTTCACATTCCCCAGCTTTTACGTGAAGATGAATTCCAGCCTGGCAGGGAGTGAGTCCTCCCAGCACAACCACCCAGTGGCCAAGGAGAGCTGGAACATCCTCTCTCCCTCATTCTCCCCCACACACTCCCTCCATCCCCACCAGGAAGAAAGGCAGCCAGAGAGAGGGGGCAGGTCCGAAACCATGCAGGGCGATGGACAGATATAGAAGTATCAGCCCTGAGGCAAACCAGGGACCAGGCCAAGTTGGGTGTGACACTCCCTTTGCCTCTGATGGTAAGGAACATTTTCTTTTAAAGGCGTTATAAATCAACTGATCTACACATTTATGTATACTTAGATATAACATACATCCAAAAAGTATATAAATCATAAATGTACAGCTAGGTAAACTTTCACGAACACAGCCATATAATTCCCACCCAGACTTTTAAAAACTAGAACACTAGTAATATCCAGAAGTCCCTCATTATGTCCTTCCCCCACACTCCCGTAATTATTCTCTCCTCTTCAAAAGTAACATCATGGGGGCAGGGAGGAATGGAGAGTGAATGTTCAGTGGGTACTGCTTAAAGTTCTGGAACTGATGGAGGTCATGGTTACACAACATTGTGACTGTAAAGAATGCCACTGAATTGTACACTTTAATATGGTTAAAATGGTAAATTTTATGTTATGTGTATTTTCCCACAATTAAAAAAATGACTAAAAAAAAGTAACCACTATTGACTTCTAAGAGCACAAATCAACTTTGCCTGCTGAATTTCATATAAATGGAGTCATGATCTTTTGTATTTTTAACGTTATGTTAATGAGAATCATTGACATTGTTGAATGCAGTTGTAGTTTATTCATCTCATTGCTATAGAATATTCCATTGTATGAATATACCATCACTTATTTGGGTTGTTTACTATTTTGTCTTGTTTTTTTATTTTTAGAGAGAGAATAAGGGAGAAAGAGAAAGAGAAACACTGATTTGTTGTTCTACTTATTTATGCATTCATTGGTTGATTCTTGTCAGAACCCTGACTGGGGATCGAACCCACACCTTGGCTTATTGGGACAATGCTCTAACCAACTGAGCTACCTGGCCAGGACAGTTGTTTCCTATTTTGGACTATTAAAAATATTTTTATGAACATTCTTGTTAATTTCTTGTTGTATAAAAAATGTGTTTCTGCTTGGTACATAACTAAATTGTGTACATCTTAATTTATTTTTAAAAGGAATCCTATATAATAAAGAGGGAATATGCTAATTGACCCTCACGCCATCACAAAGATGGCAGCACCCACAGCCAATAAGGAGGGAATATGCTAATTGACTGCCACGCCCTCAGAGATGATAGCACCCACAGCCACAAGATGGTGGCACCCAGTCCCCTCAGCCCCACAGGGGCAGCAGGTGCCAGCCACTCCGCGTACCTGCCTCCGGAGTCCCCCAGTCCCCTCAGCCCCCAAGCCGCCCAGGGCTGGCCTGAGGCACAGGCAAGCCTTGGATGGCAGCTGCCCAGCCACCCAGCCGAGGCTCAGGTAACCAGGGCCAGCCGAGGCTTGCACTGCCAGCAGTGGCAGCAGCAGAGGTGTGATGGGGCGTCGCCTCCCGCCCCTGAGGGCTCCCGTACTGTGAAAGGGGGAAGGCCGGGCTGAGGGACCCCCCCCTCCAGTGCATGAATTTTCATGCACTGGGCCTCTAGTATGCTATAATACAATTTGTAACCTTCCTTTTTCATTTACTATTTCTCAAATATTTCTTTATACCAATGAGTATTCTTTGATGGCTTTTCTTTCTTTGATGACTTTTTAAATTTTTACAAAGTATTCTACTGTAGATACATTTTTGCATATGTCTTTAATAATTTCCAAGTGAAATTGCTGGGCCAAAGGTTTTAAAGTTTTTTGATTATTTATTATTTATTGCTAAATACTTATTTTATTCTACCTCCAGAGAATTAATACTATCAGGGTTACACGGGGGCCTCAGCCTAAATCACTGATGGCCAACATCTCTACAATCTTGTCTATGCTGAGCCCCCTCCTGTCTTTCTCTTCTTTTCTCCTAAGTCATTCCTCCTTGTCTTCCGAACCTCTTTCTACTTTAAGGCCCAGTTCTTTCAGAATATCCCTTCATTTCCATCTAAGTAACTTCCGTCACATTCTTTATTGGGAGTTAATCCTGAGTAATATCACCCTTCAAGGCCCTTACCTTTCATCCCTATTATTGTTTGCCATGTTGTACCACAGTTGATTATCTCTGGCCCCAGTTCGCCCATTACCATGTGCTCCTGAGGGCAGGAGTAAGAAATACAACAGAAACGATGAGTAGTAGCTGTCATGGAAGGAGCCCCTCCTGTGTGCCAGGAAGGAAGCCAAGCACTACCCACAGGGACTGTATTTTATTTGTCTCTGCAGCCCCAGTGCCCACTATAGTTCCTGACAAAGCACAAGTGCTCAGGCCATATCTGTAGGTCAGTGTCAGAGTGCTATGCTTCTGGGAGCAAGTCAGAGGGGATGCTCACTCTGCCCCAAATAAGAGCATCTGCTTATCCTGATAACACATGACCTTTAGAAGAAAAAAATCTCTATGATCCATTTTACATACAGCAGCCAGAATGATCTTTTAAAATTTAAAGTCAGATCATGTCACTCACAGCTTAAAATCTTTCAAGGGTTTCCCACTGTACTATGAATAAAACCCAGACACTTACTGTGGTCTCTATAATCCAGCCCTTGCTTTTTTCACTGGCCTCGCCGCCTACCTTACCACCCCCTCTCTTTTTTCACTAGACTCAAGGTATAATAATCCCCTCTCATTTTTGAAAAACCAAGTTATTTTTTAAAATATATTTTAATTGATTTCAGAGAGGAAGGGGGAGGGAGGGACAGAAACATCAACGGTGAGAGAGAATCATTGATTGGTTGCCTCCTGCACACCCCACACAGGGATCAAGCCCTCAACTCAGTCATGTACCCTGACTGGGAATCAAACCGTGGCCTCTTGGTTCATAGGTCAATGCTCAACCACTGAATACACCAGTTGGGCGAAAAACCAAGTTCTTACTTTGTGCACTATTCTAAGCACTTTTCGTGTATCTCACTTAATCCTTCCACCAGCCTTATGAGGGAGGTACTATTATGAGTTACACATTACAGATGTGGAAACTGAAGTACATCCAGGCTAAGTCACACTATTAACAGCTGCCAGAGCTGGGGTTCAAAGTCCATAAGCCCAGCCAGGATATCATTAACTTCCTAGTTCTAGTCCAGCCATCTTTGTTCTCACTCAGCGTCTCTGAGATTGTTGCTCTCCTTGCTGGAAAGCACTTCCCCTCCTGCCATGCCTGCCTTCTCTTCTTCAAATTTCAGCTCAAACACTGCCTCCCAGGAGACCTCCCTGGACTAGTGGACTTAAAGTGACCCCAGTCCTCCTCTCCCACATGACCCTACTCTAATTCCTTCAAATACTTACCAGTCACTCTTCTGGTCATTCATTGGTCTGGTCTCTAACTCTCTGCATTAGAAAACAAAGGCTAGAGAGCCGGGATCTTGCCTGTCTACTGCTATATGTTCATACCTAGACCACATGGCAAAGCCCTATCTGTGTTTACTGAATGGTGAGTATCTTTTGACTTTGTAGCAATAACAGTAATCATAGTAATAGTAGTATTTAACATTTGCTGAGCAATGTATCATGGGCCCATCAGTGTTCATCACTTTACATATCTCATTTCATCTAAATTGGAACAAGGATCCACCCTGCAAGGCAGAAGAGTATCATGCCCATTTTACAGATAAGGAAACCGAGTTTCACAGAAATTAAATCACTCACCCAAGGTCACACAGCCAGCAAAGCAGATGAATTCAAATCCAAGCTCAGTTCTGCCTGACTCCCCAGTCCATGCTCCTTCAACTCAGCTGTGCTGCCTCCTTTACGGGCTAATTCAAAGGACAGCTGTAGCCAATTCTCTAATTAACACCTATGGCTCTGCCCTTTTCCTGAGCTCAGAACACACCCCACTGATGTCTCCAGGAGAATGTCCCACATCTCCCCTCCCTCCACACACTCAGTATATTTATAACCCAACTCTCCACTCTTCCCACGAAACTCAGCTCTCCTTTGAGACGTCTCATGAGATTCTGTTAACGCTACTGCTATTAGTTGCCCAGGCTTGCACAGCTTCTCAGAATTCCAGTGATCTTTTCATCTTCCTTGATCTGAAAACAAAGCCCCAGTTCCCAAACATGGTTTTGGATGTCTGCCAAGATTTAAGCCTTGCCTACCTTACCTGTCTCTCTCTCCCTTGTTGCAGACACAGGCCTTCTTTCCTGTGTCTTGCCATGGTCCTGCCTCAAAACTATTGTGTGTGCTGTCCCTCCCGCCTGCGTCAGTATCCAGCCCTTTCTCCCCTCATAGGTAATTGCAATTAAGTGACTGGACGTGTAAACAATTCATAAAGTATCTGGTTCTCTACCAGACTGAACACACAGAAAAGGTGAGGAGGACTGGTTCTGTCTCATTTAATGCTGCATCCCCAGTGCCCCACAGGTAGTAGGTGCTCAGTAACTATTTTCTCATCTTCTCTTACATCTAGGGAGTCAGCTGGCTTTGTAGACACCACCTTTATCACGTCTATTTCCCCCAGCAGAATGTAAGCTCCACGAGCGCAGTGACTTTTTAATATATTCATTAAATGAATGTATGCACCATTTCCATTCCATGTGTAAGGCCCCTTCCCTTCACATTTTAGCAGAACCCAGATATGACTCCATTCTAGGCCGCTGCCAGAGGGCTCTCTCAGCCAGAGAGCTGAGGTACTGAACAGACCAGCAGAGAGGAAGAGACAGGCCTCATCTCAGTGACCATGACTTTTGAGTTTCCTCACTGGGCGACTTGGAGTCTGTGCAACATTGTGGGACCATCTCATCACCTTGGTTTAGTCTTTTTTTGTTGTTGTTAATCCTCACCCGAGGGTATTTTCCCCCCATTGATTTTTAGAGAGAATGGAGGGGAGGTGGGAGACAGAGAGAGAGAAATATCAATGTGAGAGAGACACATCGATTGGTTGCCTCCTACACATGCCCTGACCGGGACCAGGGATCAAGCCTGCAGCTGAGGTACATGCCCTTGAGCAGAACTGAACCTGTGACCCTTCAGTCTGTGGGCCAACGCTCTAACCACTGAGCAACCTTGTTTTATTCCAATTAAAGTCATTGCTAAAATATGGAATTCAGGATCTTCCAAATGGCTGCATTTGTAGGGTTTGGGGGTAAGGGCTAGAGTCAAGTGACATATGAAAACCTCTTGAAGTAGATAAGAGAGAGAAACACTGTAGTTTGACTACCTCTGCTAAGAAATGCCATCAGCTTGCCGAAACCGGTTTGGCTCAGTGGATAGAGCGTCGGCCTGCGGACGGAAGGGTCCCGGGTTCGATTCCGGTCAAGGGCATGTACCTTGGTTGCGGGCACATCCCCAGTAGGAGGTGTGCAGGAGGCAGCTGATCGATGTTTCTCTCTCATCGATGTTTCTAACTCTCTATCCTTCTCCCTTCCTCTCTGTAAAAAATCAATAAAATATATAAAAAAAAAAAAAAAAAAAAAAAAAAAAAAAAAAAAAAAAAAAAAAAAAGAAATGCCATCAGCTTTAAACACCTCTTTGGCAGAGGGAGGTCTCCAGCCATCGTGGGCTCATTTATTCATTAACTGGCTCGTGACAGGAAGTCAGGCATTGTGGTAGAAAGTCTAAGGAACACCAATATGTGTGATGCACAGACGTCAAGTCCTGCAGATCCCTGGGTGATGATCAGGACACCACACATAAAAGAAGAGCCTATCAAGAAATGACTGCAATATCCTCTGGCTGTGGGAGAACCAGACACTTTCTCACTTTTCACAGTCTGCTTGAGCCTGGAAAAACATGGCCGCCTGCAGTCAGGAAAAGGTTAAACACAGAGAGAGCTGCACTTTCAGAAGGCCACTTCAGGGCAAAAAAGGAAGGGCATACAGAAACGAGCCAGCAGCTTGTGCACGTAAGAAGCTCACAGGTTGGTGGGAACAAGTATGGTCTACAAAGACGCCAGCACGGTGTGAAAATGCTCTGATGGGGTACGGCCCTGGGACCACATGGTGAACGTTAATGTGGGCAAATTAGGAAAAGTTTTACTGAGGTGTTGACATGAAGTTAGGTCCTTATTTCCAAAAACTCCTTGTTTAGGAATTCGTTGTCCACAAGATGAATGAGGAACCAGCCATATCTAATATAAGGGATTCCTCTATAGGGAAAAGTGGAGGTTAGGGCGGTAAGTCACTCTGGGACCTTTCTGGGAATGGCACAGGGCTGAAGTGACACACACAAGTATGCGTATGTCGGAAGGAGAGGTATCCAGTCCTTTTCTCCGGTGATGAGACCATCAACAGCCACGACAGCAATCACAACAGTAGTGATGACTAACACCTACATAGCATTACTATGTGCCAGCGGCTGTTTTATGTGCTTTTCATAGATAAACTCTCATAGGCAAAAATAGGGGGTGGTGAGGTGGGGCCCAGATAAGGGGTCATGCATTCTGGCAGGGGCTTACCTGGCTTGAATCTCCCATTGATGCCAAAGGAAAGAAGCACCTAGATTTTCTTCTCCACTTGCCCGGATGTGAGACGCAGGAATAAAGGCTTTAAAAAAAGCATCAGAGGCCCCAGCTGGGTGGCTTAGTTGGTTCGGATCATCCCGTACACCAAAAAGGTTTCAGGTTCGATTCCCATTCAGAGCATATCCTCATTCGGGATGTGTGTGGGAGGAAATCAATCGATGTTTTTCTCTCACATCCATGTTTCTCTCTCTCTAAAATCAATAAGGTGTTGTGCTTTTTATTTTATTTTTTTTATTTTAAGCATCAGAGGAAGGCAGAGTGGGATAGAAGGGCACGAACTTTGGAGACACACCCAAAAACTCTGCTTACTAGTTGTATATCCTTGAGCAGTCATCCTTTCCCCCACTTGTAAAACAGGGATAGAAAATGCTTACTTTGCAGTGTTGTTGGGGGGTAGGGGGGTAGAAATATTTACAAGATACCCTGGCTTAGGAAGTGCTCAATAAATGGGAATCCTTACTACCGCCTTTTATGCTACGTGTAGCTAACTGTTCAGGCTCCCCAAAGAAGACATATTCGTCGTGTCGACCATGTCTCAGTCATCTTTAAATACCCAGAGCCCGACTTAACCAAAAAGGCCCTTATCAATCCCACTGACTACTTAAATGAGTAACCCAGCACCAAGCACCAAAGCGCTCAACTTCCAACAAAGGCTAGCGGCCCGCTAGCTCATTTTGGTCCATATTGGAGTGAGGAAGGTGGCACTTTGCCAGGGGCTCAAGCGCTGAGCTGGCCCAGCAGAATTCACCTGGCCCTACCGCAGGTTAACATTTGGCAGAGGAACTCCGGCTCCAAGCCTCTGGAACCTCAGCCAGCTTTGTCCTTTGTGACAGTGCCACCTAGCGAGAGCCCGGGGGCACTGCCGCCTACTCCCGGCAACTGCTAGGACCACTGCGACAAAACGCTAGTCCTTTAGGCTTCGGGCTTTGGACGGAGAATGTGGCCCTCCGGGTCTGCCTCCTTCCATTCTACTTCCAGGCTAATGGTTTACCCTCGGAAGCCCATGCTGTCCCTCCCCGACCCCGTCCAGACCCCCGGATCTCATAAGTGCGAAGGGTCAGCAATCCACTACCGCTCACACTTGACCATCGATCTATCACACACTTCACGGTCTCCTGGCATCGAATCTTCGGGAGTAGACAGAGCAGGCATTACCCTCATCAGTCATTGTACAGATGAGGAGGCTGAAGGAAGGTAGTTAACCCAAGTCACACAACGAAACGAACTAGCGGCTGGGCCAGGCGAGAATCCAAGACTCTTGTTACTGGATCCCTATCTCCTTCCCCAGCTACACGCCCCTTATTCGGTGTGGCGATAGAGCATGCCCACGTGGCCTCACGAGGGCAGGGGCTGGGGACCCTGCGCCGAGGACCAGCGTGGGGGTGCAGGATGAAGGCGGCACAGCGGCGACCGCAGGTCCCACTCTTTCGTCTCTGCCCATTGAGTGCCCAGCACGTCGGTCGCGACGTGGAGAGGCAGGGAAAGGGACCCAGAGCAGGAAACAGCGTCCCGCGCGAGGAGCCCCTGGGAGCACGCGGGGCCGGGTCATGTGAGAGGGGAGAGCGGCACGCACGCACGCACGCTGTACGTAAACACGCACTGAGGCGCTTAAAATCGGCGAGCCGAGAGCCGCGGTCACATGTGGAGGGTGGCAGGCTAGAACAAGGGGCGGGAAAGAAGGAGAGGTCACGTGAAAGAGGCCAAGCGGGGAGGTCACGTGAGGAGCGGAGGCGGGGCTTCCGAAGAGGAGGAGGAGGGGCGCGCGGCTTCCGGCGGCTGGGGGTGGGGGGAGCGGCGAGCGGAGGGGGGGCCCTGTCCCGGAGGTGGCGGCGGCGCCATCTTGGCGAAGGGGGGATCAGGAAGTGCGGACCGCGGCGGCGGCGGCGGCGGCGGCGGAGCCCGGAGCGGAGGCCGGAGGCTCCCGGCCCGCCGGCCCCGGAACGGAGCGGAGCGGAGGATGCAGCAGCCGCAGCCGCAGGGGCAGCAGCAGCCGGGGCCGGGGCAGCAGCTGGGGGGCCAGGGGGCGGCGCCGGGGGCCGGGGGCGGCCCAGGGGGGGGCCCGGGGCCGGGGCCCTGCCTGAGGCGGGAGCTGAAGCTGCTCGAGTCCATCTTCCACCGCGGCCACGAGCGCTTCCGCATTGCCAGCGCCTGCCTGGACGAGCTGAGCTGCGAGTTCCTGCTGGCTGGGGCTGGAGGGGCCGGGGCAGGGGCCACGCCCGGACCGCATCTCCCCGCACGGGGGTCGGTGCCTGGGGATCCCGTCCGCATCCACTGCAACATCACGGTGAGGATCCCCTTGCGTGCGCCTCTATAGGAGCCCCCTCTCAGGGACTCAAGATCCCCCCACACAGCTTTTATCTCTAAAGATCTGGGAGGCCGAATCCTGTCCTGGGGCTTGCTCCTTCTCTCCAGGTTACACTTGTTTCTGACCCTTGAGGTTCTGCCGAGCACCCAGAAGCTCTCCCGTTGACCCTTCATAGTGAGGGACACCCTGACATACAGCGCCTCCACTAACCCACCCACATCCCAAGGTTCATGATTTGGGGTACTCCACGACTTTACCTTGCCACCTAGGAATGCCCTTTTCTTCCCCTCACTCTCATTTCAAGGTTCCAGGCCTCTGCATTGACCTCAGCTGGAAGGACTTGGTTGGGAACTCTACACGTTTCAGTGATGCCCCTTCTCAGCGGTACCTTTAACTTAGGACGTTGCCACCTGTGAGATCCCTGCCCAGGCATCTCTCATGCAGCCCCTTTGCTCTCAATTTTACCTGGTGGTAGTTTGCAGTACGCCGACTCCTCTTCTTCCTCTCCCTTGGATTCCCCTTTCTTCTGGTGTAACCTCTAACTCTCCTTTTGCCCCAGCTGGTAGCAGATCTGCCACTTCCTCACTTCCCTGAGGATATCTCCAATTGTCCTGGGCTGTTTGTTGCCATTCCTGGTGATGATGGTAATGTTTGAGGACTATCCCGCTCTGAACAGTAACAGTTCCTTTTCTCCCCAGTGAACACCATTCCATCCTAGGCATGCTGGACTAGTCCACCCTCCTGCCCAGCCCACCCTCACAGACCCCTTGAAGAGGGTTGGCCTCTGGTAACCTGGGAATGCCTGATACTGTATGGGATAGCACTTACGCTACCTGCTCTGATGATGTGCTCCCAGCCCAAGCGTTGGTTAAGGACTCAGAGAACAGTACTTGATCCAGGCAGGCAGCAGGCTGCAAATGGGAGCCGCCTGGGAAAGACAGGCTTGAGAATTGTGTTGTACTTTGGGTCCTGATTCAATTTACATGGTTCCTGTTTTCTGTCCCTTTCCTTCATCAAACCAGGTCAAGGTTTGGTGAGGCCGACCTCAGCTCAGATTGGATGATGCCCCACCAAAACTCGTGTGTCCCACTTCTTCTTTCTTCTTCCATCCCCACCACCACCACACACCACCTTTTTTTCTACTAAAGTAGGAAGTTAAGATTGAAGCACTAGGTGTGGCTTAGGTGAAGACAGGAGCATCTTTAATAATTTGTTTACCTCCAGCGTGGAGGGTTAGAACCATGGCAGAGCTAAAACCCCTAGTCAACGTGGAAATGGTTTCCTTGGCAGGTGTGGAAACCTGAGGAGTTAATTTTGTTCCTCAATTTAGCTCCTAATTCCTTTAGGGTAGTTTTTCCCCTTCTACCTGCCCTTCCAGTTGCCAGAGGCCATCTACTATCTTTGTCCCTAAAAGGAAGTTAATTTAGAAAGTTCTCGGTTAGACTCTCTGTGGCCCCTGTAAAGGAGACTTGGCCTGAACTGGCCTGGCCCCCTAGGCAGAGGGGGAGTCTGGTCAGGCTGCATTTGGCACTGTGGCTCAGGAATGCTGGGAATGTTAGCAGCGTAGGCCTCTTCCAGCCTGCCATGTGGAGCCCTGCGTCCTACGCCTGGACGAAGAGGGTGGCAGGTTCCCAAGAGAGAGGTGGGGTGAACTGGCTTTTGAGGGGTCCTGTTGGAAGTGGGGTGTGGAAATACTTCTGCTACCCTTTCACTTTTAGATTCTGGAGATACAATCTAATTTTTAATCCCTGCTTCCACAGTTTAAATGAAAGTGATCTATAGTCTGCTTTTTCCCCATCAGTGTGATTGTGGTGAGGTGATCTGTTCCTCAACTGATTACGGAGCTTGAAAACCGTAAGAGGACTTGGTGCTGGGTGTGGGAGAACTTCAAGTCCAGAACTTGGATAAGCCTCCCTCACTGTTCTGAGTTAGGCTGTGCTGCTTTCTCTTCTCATGGTCTAGGATTCGTCGAAAAGCTGCTTGATTAGATACTGACCTGCTGAGCTGGGCTTTTATGAGCTGGAGAAAGAGCAAAGGAACTAGAAGTTTTGAGGAGTGGAGGGCAGGCAAAATCTAGCTTTTCCCAGAACTGCCCACCTTGACCGCTCTCTCATCTCTTTTTCCCGCCAGGAGTCATACCCTGCTGTGCCCCCTATCTGGTCGGTGGAGTCTGATGACCCAAACTTGGCTGCTGTCTTGGAGAGGCTGGTGGACATAAAGAAAGGGAATACTCTGGTAAGGGGGCCAGGGTGTTGAGGTTGGGCCTGTATCTTGAAGACGAACTGTGAAAGGGAGATACCTGGAAAGTGGATGGTGCAGTAGGCTGAACTTTGGGGGCAGACTTCTTAGGGGAGTTGCTTGCAAAAGACAAAGGGGGAGACCTGTGCCAGCCCCAGGATTGGTCCAGTAAACTCTCCCACAGCTCTCTGGTCCATAAGGTTTAGTGAACTAGGTACCAATTTGGGTTCTGAGCTAAGAGCTCATCCATATACCTATCCAGATTGGGGTTGGAAAGGAGTATTTGATGTCACTGTGGTCCCCTACCCCCAGCTATTGCAGCATCTGAAGAGGATCATCTCCGACCTGTGTAAACTCTATAACCTCCCTCAGCATCCAGATGTGGAGATGCTGGATCAGCCCTTGCCAGCAGACCAGGTGAGGAGTCGAGGAGCTCAGGCCTTGTGCAGAGTTACCCCACAGACAGCACTCAGGCGGATTGAGACAAATCAGCAGTGTCTCTACACCCTACCCACTCCAAACACATACATGGATTGTGATTCTTGGCCTTTTTTTTCCGGACAGGAATCTAGTTAAATGGGACGCTAATAGCTTCACCTATCAAAACTCACTCTCATGGGCAGTATCCCTTATGTGGAGAAGAGTGGAGGCGGGGCGGGGGTTACCAGTAGAAGTTGGTGGCCATTGGGGTCTCCGGCCCCTTGTTAAGAACCAAGAAGCAAGAATCCCTCAACTTTCTAGGGATTCCTGGGGAAAATAAACTGGAATTTGTGAGGTGGGCGACAGAAACAGCCATTTTGCTTCTCTTTTATTCTTTGGCATATGGTAGGAGGAGAGTAATGGGCTGCTAGAGAAGTCATTGCTTGAGCTGTTGCTTCCACTCAGATCTGGCTGGTGGACAGGCTGGCAGCATTATGGACAGGCACACAACTTCCAGCCCTGGGAGCTTGGGGGAGTAGGTGAGAGGTTGCATTCTAGGAAGCCACTGGGGCTCTGATCTCCCACCTTTCCTCTCCCCATTGCAGTGCACACAGGAAGACGTGTCTTCGGAAGATGAAGATGAGGAGATGCCTGAGGTAGGCTTGCCACCTGAGGCAGCATTGGCAGGAAACTTTCAATCAGCCGCTTTGAGCACCCACAGTGTACAGAGCTCCAGTGTAGCCCTAGCCTGTTTTTCCCTGTGGTTAGAGCATCGGCCCGTGGACTGGAGGGTCCTGGGTTTGATTCTGGTCAAGGGCATGTACCTCGGTTGCAGGCTTGATCCCTGGCCCCAGATGTGCTGGAGGCAACCAGTCCATATGTCTCTCTCACATCGATGTTTCTCTGTCTCTACCCCTTCCACTCTGTCTAAAAATCAGTGGGAAAAAAAATATCCTCGGGTGAGGATTAACAGAGCTCCAGTCTAGAACTGGGGAGGGAAAAATGCCAATGAGTAAAGACAGATTTACTGACCTGGAGGAATGGCCAGTGTAATAGAGGAGACAGGGCACTCACATCCAGCCACTGAAGACAGTTAAGTGCAAAGCTGTTTATACCAAATAGCAACAAGTTAATTTCTTTTTCTTTTTTTTAATCCTCACCCGAGGATATTTTTCCATTATTTTTAGAGAGAGTGGAAGGGAGTGGGAAAGACAGAAAGAGAAACATTGGACTGGTTGCTTCCCGCCCCGACCTGGGGCCAGGGATCCTGCCTGTAACCGAGGTATGTGCCCTTGACCGGGAATTATACCCGAGACCCTTCAGACCACGGATCACTGCTCTATCCACTAAGCCAAACTGGTCAGTTGCAGAAGTTAATTTCAGATGGCTTTGGAGTCAGGCCTGGGTTTACATCCTGAATCTCCAAGATTATCTTAACTTAGGAATTTTACCTAATTTTACTAAGCTGCAGTTTCCTTATTTATAAAGCAGAATTATGATATCTACTATATATGGTTGTCTTGAAGATTAAATGAGGTATTGCATGTAAAGTGCTTCATGCAGTACATAGTGCTAAACAATTTATATATTTTAAAAACATAGATACTTCTGCATAACATTACAATTAAGACTTGAGCTTCAGAGCCAGGCAGATTTGATTCACATTTTAGCTCTGCTAAGAGTTGTATGACTTTGGACATGAGAATTAACATTACTAGACCTCAGCTTCCTTACCTGTAAACGGGAGTAACGATCACGTAAAGGCACGGCGGTTGTAAGAATGAACTGAGCTAGTGTGTATAGCATCCTGTATCGTGCCTGACATATAATAAACATTCAGTAGATGTCAGCATCAAGGTAATAATTAGGAAGTCAGTATTGCTGTGTCCTGCTAGAGCCAGGAGATCACTTGGATTGCTTTGTCTCCAACATTGCATTAATGTCCGGGTTCTTTAACTTTGTTAAGGTCTTAAGACACACAAAAGACTCGTGACACATGAAACTTACTCCTGTCAGGCAGAGAGCCCTCTGCGCCATCCCCCCAGCATCTAACAGAGGGTTCAAATCCTGGATATGGGCTTTCTCATCATACACAGTGAACTCTGTGTGTGATGGAAAGGCAGGGTGGATTCTGTTTTTGACCTCTACCAAGCTCCCTCGCTGGACCTCCTTCCCCATTTCCCTCTTGTCAGTGGGTGCCTTTGCTTGAATCAGGTCATGCACCTGGGAGGGCATGAGATTTCTGATCCAGGTTTCTCCTTTAACCTGGAGTCCTGAGAACTCTTGGGTACAATAGTCACCTGGTGAAACATGATCTTTCACAGTGTCAGGCCAAAGTCATTCTAGGAATTAAGAGCTGCTGCCAAGGGAGAGTTTTAGGAACGGTTGGAGCAGGGTCAGGCTGGGAAACGAGGACTGAGTCTCTGCTTGCTTCCCCTAGATCCGTACGTGGTTCTGCTGAAGAACTGAATGGGAGGGGGATTTGCCTTGTCCTTTAGATTGTGGAGGGAATGAGGCTGGGAATTGTTGCCGAAACAAAGGATGCTGTGTTCCTTAGCTTGCTGGAGAGTCCACTGTTCCTTAACTTGCAGCACTAGACCAAATAGGACTGGGAAGGCGATGGCCCCTCTCCACAACCTGTATTGGTTTCTTTTCTCCTCCATCCCATACCACCCCCAGGACACAGAAGACCTAGATCACTATGAAATGAAAGAGGAAGAGCCAGCTGAGGGCAAGAAATCTGAAGATGATGGCATCGGAAAAGAAAACTTGGCTATACTAGAGAAAATTAAAAAGAACCAGAGGCAAGATTACTTAAATGTACGTACCGTCTAGGGAGAAGCTGGGCCAAGGGTTTGGTGGGTACTGGCTAGAAGGTGGTAGGCCATCACGTAGCAGTCTGGGGAGCAGATTGTTTTCTAGGGTGAGTTATGGGTGTGCAAGCTGCCAGACTGCCCCTAAGGTCTTGTATGTGTGTTTTCAAACCACATGACCCTGAGATGTTTGTCTTCCCTCCCTTACAGGGGGCAGTGTCTGGCTCGGTGCAGGCCACTGACCGGCTGATGAAGGAGCTCAGGGATATATACCGATCACAGAGTTTCAAAGGTGGTGAGTTTGCCTCAGGGAGGGCCTGAACAGGAGCTTCTCATAAAGAAGGATATGAGCCAGAATGGAGCTCCGCAAGCCAGTGGCTTAGATTGGCTGCATGTCCGTGGGGTGCACCTGGAGCCTTGATGTTTTTCCTCTTAGCTGGGTGGATCCTCAGCTGGAGCATCCTACTAACACCTGTCTTCCCACCTTCCAGGAAACTATGCAGTCGAACTCGTGAATGACAGTCTTTATGATTGGAATGTCAAACTCCTCAAGTGAGTGGGGACTCTGGGATTGGAAAGGAAGTTGAGGCCTAGTATGTGGGGAGCCACTGCTGGGAGTCTCGGGCAGTCCCAGGAGCAGGTGTGGGCAGTGGGGTGTCCCTCTGCTGCTAGCCAGGGGAAGTGGGGGTCGACATGAGGCTCCTGAGCTAGGACAAAGAGTCTGAGCCCAGACTCATTGCTTCATAGAGTTGACCAGGACAGCGCTTTGCACAACGATCTCCAGATCCTCAAAGAGAAAGAAGGTGCAGACTTCATCCTACTTAACTTTTCCTTTAAAGTAAGTCTGTTTCCCTTCTAGCTCCTCCCTCCTTGGCCTAGGCCTCCTTCTCCACCTTATTAGTACAATCTTGTGGCCAACACTGGCCTCCCCACCCCTAATCATTGCCTTTGTCTCTCACAGGATAACTTTCCATTTGACCCACCGTTTGTCAGGGTTGTGTCTCCAGTCCTTTCAGGAGGGTGAGTGCCTGAGGGCAGCTCCTGTTACAGAAGGTGAGAAAAGGGGCGTGAGCTTTTGCCAGGCACAACTGACTAACCTTTCTTCTGCAGGTATGTTCTGGGTGGAGGCGCCATCTGCATGGAACTTCTCACCAAGCAGGTGAGCCTGTCCCTTGCTCTTGGTCAGGCTGGCCAGGGCAGGGCTCAGTTAAGCTTTACCGCACACCTCTATGGGTTTTGGGCGATGGGCTTAATGTGGCCCTTTCATTTTGCCAGGCAGAGCCTGGCACCCATTGACCCAGACAAACAGGTGGTGGCTGTTCCGGGAGTGAAGGGCAGGGCCCCTTCCACAGATGCAGCTCCTTGCTGGAGAACAGGTGTAAGGTTTCTGGGAACTCGCCTGACTTGCTGCTTTCTCTCCCCGATTCCCAGGGCTGGAGCAGTGCCTACTCGATAGAGTCCGTGATCATGCAGATCAGTGCCACACTGGTGAAGGGGAAAGCACGAGTGCAGTTTGGAGCCAACAAAGTAAGGAGCTGGGCCTGGGGCTGCTCGACGGGCTGGAGCCAGGTACCATTGGGGCCACTAGCAGGCCCAGGCCGCCTTCTCTGAGGGACCAAGAGGATGAAGCCCTCTGGGCTGGTGGCATCGGATGAGTGGGACTTTGGGGAGGACACGGGTCTGGAAAGGGAAGGCTGTGGGACTGCAGCCCAGAGGACCTACAGGTGGGGCACTCACCTGTTAACAGCACAAGTCTGGGTCTCTGGGTGACGGTTTATGGAAGGTGAGTAAAGCCACAGCTGGCCATGGCCTGATTGGGCGGCTTCCTCTCCCCAGTCTCAATACAGTCTGACAAGAGCACAGCAGTCCTACAAGTCCTTGGTGCAGATCCACGAAAAAAACGGTGAGGCTGGAGCCAGGACTCGAGACTCGGACACTGGGAAGGCCTGAGGTTTTCACTTCCAGCCAAATCGCAAGAACCCCTTCTTTTGGTTTCTGAGCCTTTATCACCCATTCACACAGCCACCTGCCCGTTACCCAAAGAAGGGCTAGAGGTGGCCACCTCCACGGCCTCTTCTCCCAGAAAAGTGCCAGTGATCATCCCCATGTGGGCTTGGTGCTGCCCCTTCCCGACCACCCCGTGACCCTGTGAGAGAGCTCACCTGTCATCTCAGGCTGGGCACATCCTTCTCCCCTTCCTTGTCATCTCCAGCTGGGCAGTTTCCGCTCCCCCTGCACCTCTCCCCCCGCACCGGAAGCCCTGCCTAGGGTCATTTCACCTGGAATCCTGGAGCCTTCAGTGATGGGGCTGGGAGCAGGGACTTCAGCCGCCCCCTCACTGTTTTGTTGGGTTTCTTTGCAGGCTGGTACACACCCCCAAAGGAAGATGGCTAACCCTGGAGCGCCGTCCCCTGCCTCCTTCCCCAGGCACCACTGGACCAATTACCTTTGAATGCTGTATTTGGATCTTACGCTGCCTCTGTGGTTCCCTCCCTCATTTTTCCTGGACGTGATAGCTCTGCCTATTGCAGGACAATGATGGCTATTCTAAACGCTAAGGAAAAAAACCAACACCGAACTGTCTCAAGTACTCAAGACTGACTTACAGACCAACCAACCACCTGGCTGGAACCCTTGCTAGCAGGCATTCTTATAAAAGAAACTTTTGAGCCTCCTTATATTGCTGGAAACTCAGCTGTGCTCCAGACTAGAGCCTCCTTACCTATGCTATGGATTTTTAATTTATTTTCTCTTATTTCATGTACACTGCTTTTTTTGGTTACAGTGTATGATGGATGTGTATGAAAAAAAATGTATCTTTGGGAAAACAATTACAGTTTGTTAATTTGAAGATGCTGGTCTTGACTCATCTTTATTTTTGTTCCCACATCCACCCCACCTCCATCCCCTAAACTATTTGGGTGGTGGGGGAGGGGTCGAGATGAGAGGCTGCATTTCAGTGCTAAAGCCAGAGAAAGGTGGAGCTGAAGCACAGCCTGGCACTCAGATTTCTGAAGGCCTCTGGGGCGACCAGCACTCATTCCCCTGGCATGCAGAGCCTGCCCTGCCGAGCCTCGGTGTAGCAGGCTGAAATGATGACCTTAATTCTTAGGACTACTTTTCTCTTCTACTTGCAGATGTTTCCAAATTTCTAAGAACGAGGAAATGGGAAAGGAGGCTTACCAGGCTGCTGTTTCATGGAATTGCTTTTAAATGGAGTGGGGATAGGGGCAATCTCGTGTGTACGCGGCCTCTGGTCTCAGCAATATGCTATGTATGCCACAACTCCGGTGTCTGCTGATTCCTCCCTCCCTGGAAATGGCTTCTGGCTAGCACTGAAGGGTGTTCACTGGTCGCTTTTTTGCTCACCCTCCTCTCTCTCGCTTCACTTGGTCTCATAAGAGAAAACAGGTATAGCTCTGAAATTGTTTGGCTTGAAAAATTGTGGATTCTTTTCAAGCCACATCCATAAGATGGGTCCTCTGGGAAGGTCAGCTTTAAGGGGGCTGTTGTATACACCTGTGTCCCCACCCCAGGCTCTGGTAACTGCTGGGGCGGGGAGAGGGAGGTAGGAAGTCTGTTGGGCTACAACCGTCAGTGCTGTGCTATCTGTACATGCTGTTTAAAAGGAAGGGCATGTCTGCGTTTGACGCGTGCTGCCTGCCTCCCGTCGGTGAGCTTGCGTTGGGGTTGAGACAGGCTCTTAGGGACAGACTATGCCTGCAGACTAGATAATGACTGCAATAACACCCCAGGGATGGCTCAGTGACGATGCTCGTCTCAGAAAGCCCAGAATCGAGACCGCTGCCTGGGCGCCCAGAGGATGTCAGTTCTGTAATGCTTTAACATTGGTCATTCCCCCCATTTTCTTTTAAGGGATTAATGTCTTGCTGCTTCAGGTGGATGGAGAGTTCAACAGTCCCCCACAATGCTGCTCTAACTCTACCCACACTCACCTGATATGGGGTGCTAAAGTTTAGATAAAGTGGGGACCCTAGGGGCAAACTTATTCCATAGAGCGAAAATCCGGTGTTCAAGGCCTTTGTGGCTTTCTTCTGAACTTATCACCAGCCCTGGCTGAAATGTAGATTGTGTTTTTAGTAATGTGTACTGTGAGCTGTCCTCTGTATAATGTATTTTGTAATGTATTTTTCTCATCTACCAAAGGATGAAACAAATAAAGTTATTTAAATAGTTTGGCTCTAATCAATTTTTTTTAAGAAATAATGGGGTCCCGCCAAAACCGGTTTGGCTCAGTGGATAGAGCGTCGGCCTGCGGACTCAAGGGTCCCGGGTTCGATTCTGGTCAAGGGCATGTACATTGGTTGCGGGCACATCCCCGGTGGGAGGTGTGCAAGAGGCAGCTGATCGATGTTTCTCATCGATGTTTCTAGCTCTCTATCCCTCTCCCTTCCTCTCTGTAAAATATCAATAAAATATATATAAAAAAAAAAAAAGAAATAATGGGGTCCCTGTTCCCCTGTCGTAAGGGAAGCACCAGCTCCTGTGAGTTGTACACCAGCTCTCAGAGAACTCTCC
Source organism: Plecotus auritus (assembly GCF_963455305.1). Lineage (NCBI taxonomy): Eukaryota > Metazoa > Chordata > Mammalia > Chiroptera > Vespertilionidae > Plecotus > Plecotus auritus. Next base: position 29,931,945 of record NC_137778.1, read on the forward strand.
ACTTTTCTTGCCAAACCTAATATTCCCTTTATGACCTTAAGTTTAGGGTTCTCATGGTGTTACAAATCATGGGAGAATCAAAGCCAGATCACTGTGAATCAGTTTTCTTCTAAGGCAAGGAGAAATGAAACAACTCTGAGGTTAGTATCCTACACCTCAAGTGTGAATGAATCTACATCCCAGGCAGGGTCTGCCCAGCCAGAGCCCTCAGCCAGAGCTGAGTGAGCACCTGAGGTGGCTTCACCTCACTGCTGTGGGGAGGAGAGGGCAGGGCTGGGAAGGGGTGGCCAGACAGGAATCAGTCACCAAACTCGTGAAACCTGCCAACATTTATTCACCATGGTGATGGCTCACTGGTTAAAGGTTCCCCACCTGGTTCTACAATGGAATCCCAGGAAAATTAAGCAGTGGGCCCTTCCATTCTCCAGAATCTCCAGAATCTGTTAGAGCAATTTATGTCATGCTCTGGGGGCGCAAAAAAAAAAAAGACAAAATAAATGCATGGCCACCTGAAGCTTCCCATGTAAGCTTCCTATGTTTGGTGCAAATGTTCATGCTGGGTGGGGAACTGAAGACACATGACAAATTGAGACTCTTCTGAGAGGAGCTGAGGGTAAAGGCAAATGCAAATCAAATCAATCCTGGGCACCAGTGTGGCCTTTCTCACTCACAAGGCCTTACGAGTGGAAGAGGGACAACAGGTCAGGGCAGGCACGGGGAGGGGGAGGGTGCACAAAGAATATATGAAGGAGGGAGGGCGCTGATGCTAGCCACATTATCTTAACTCTTCAAACTTCAGGATGTGTGGCTGCAAGAGAAAGAGAAAGTCTCAGTGGGGAGGGAGGACCACCGCAGCCAGTCCACCTAACGCCTTGGATAACTTCAGTTATTTTGTCTAAGAGAATGCCAGGTAAATCTGCAACCCAGGCCTTGGCAATGGCCTGCAGCTGAGACCCTGGGGTGGGGGGAGAGGGAGAAGGGCTGAGTTAGGTACAGGGGCAGTTACCTCCAAGTTCAAAGCCCCAGTGATTTTCCCCTTGAGGATGTGATGGGTCAGCTGATATGAACTCAAAATGCCTGCGAAACAAAACACAACAACCAGGGGCGAGATCAACCAAAGGACTTAAATGCATGCATATAAGCCTAATCAATGGACACAGACAACAGGGGGGTGGGGGCATGAATGGGAGGAGGGGGGTAATGGGGGAATAAGGACACATATCTAATACCTTAATCAATAAAGAAATTTTTTAAAAATGTTAACTAACTTGAAGATTTCAAAAGCCTTCTATGTACAAAGGTTTGGTAGGAGTTTTGAAAAATTAAAACAAAAACAAAAACAAAACAAAAAACACAACAACAAAACCCTGGGGGCACTGGGTCAGGCAGGAGGAGCAAGGGAGGGAAGTGGGAGGCCGGGCTGCGGGAAAATGCAGAGCAGCTCCTACAAGTCTCTGCTAGTTCGGGCTAACTCTCTGCTGCAGGATAAAACGAGATAAAGCTGGAAAGGGGGAGGGGGGAAGGGAAGGGTGCACGAAGAATATATAAAGGAGGGGACATTATTATTGTTACTAGGATAAGTACATGAATCTGGGATTTTACATTCTCTCTCTCTCTCTCTCTCTCGATATATATATATGTTTGTTTTTTATTTCAGAGATGAAGGGAGGGAGCGAGAGAGATAGAAACATTGATGAGAGAGAATCATTGATCGGCTGCCTCCTGCACACCCCACAATGGGGATCAAGCCTGCACCCTGGGTATATGCCCCGACCGGAAATCAAACCGTGATCTCCTAATTCACAGGCCGAAGCTCAACGGCTGAGCCACGTCAGCTGGGCGGATTTCACACTCTTGAATGGGAACTTCTGGGGACAGTGAACTTCATCATCTCTGCTCTGAGCATCTGGGCTAGAGGGCTAGAGGTTAGAAGCAGATGCTTTCACATGAGCGTGTTTACATGTTGGAACGAGGCAGGGCAGGCCGCTGGTCAAAATGTCAGCTCCTGCTGTCCTGCCAACCTCCGAATCCTGGGACTGCCTATGCAGGAAACCGACCATGTTAAAGTCAGACCTCATTTCCACCCCCGCCATGCCCGTTCCTTGCTGTGAGAGGTGAGGAAGTGCCTTTCACTTTTCTGAGCTTTGTTTTCCTCATACGCCGCCTGCCTGACCGCTCGGGGCCATCTCTAAGTCCAGGAGGGAGCTGAGCACAGCCCATATCTGGGTAGGGCACTCTGGCCCCTCTGACAGGCTGGGAGCTGCTCTTTGGGGCCATCCCCAACACCCACGCAGTCTGCTTCAGCCTGCCTCAAACCCCAGAGCCCTGGCCCCGGCCCTGGCCGTTACCCACAGGCTGGGCAGCCGGGGTGGGGGGGGGCCCTTCATGCAATTACCCAAGATAACCTGTGGGGGGGTGGTCCTGACCCCTAGGCACCATTCCCCTCTGCCTCCCAGGGCTGTGGGAGCCTTGGGCCTACACTTTGGGAGTGAGTGTGTCTGTCCGTCTGTTGTCTTCACCTCTGCTTCTCCTGATCCCCCAAAACATTCTTTCACCCTTTCACAGAGCAGCTCAGCTTTCATCTGTTTTATGTACACTGAGTTTTGCTTAAGATTTCGTTGGGAAAGGATTCTGTTAGAGAAGGAAACTAGAATTTGAAAACAAATGGTTAGGTGTAGCGCACTGGCCTCTGGGTCTTCTTTTGACGTGCTGTTCCTTTAGACACAGCAGCTCTGGCAGAAGCCGGGGTGAGGAGCCTGCCCTCCCTCCCTGCACCCAGAGAGCTCAGCCTTTGGACAGCACCTGCTGCAGCCGCGGAGCCCAGGTGTGAAAACTAATACCCAAGAGGCAGCTCTGCAAGAGGCAGATGCCAAAAACCGGGCAAAGATCAAATGACTAGAGGCTTAAGGGTACCCTGAGGGCCCCGGCTGCCCCCACACCCTCCCCCACTGAGGTCCTGGAGGCAGACACAGCATCTCCCATCCCTGAGCCTTGGGAGGAGGTCGGAGGGCATCTTACCTTTCTCCAGCATGAAAGGCTGAGTCAGAGGGGGGATGGTCCAGAAGTCATCACCATCCAGGCCGCGCAGGCACTGCACCGGGACGGTGGCCGATTGGCCAAAATCGATGAACAAGACCACAGCCCAGGTATCCACCCGGTCCACTACCCAGCACCTGGCCAGAGGGAGGGAGGAACGGAGGGCTGTTCCACCTGGTGGCACGCATAACGGTCCTTCACAAAGAGGCTCCGAGGTCAAGGCTAACGGAGCAGATTTCCTTCGTTCTCCCCTTCCTCGGGCAGAGAAGTGATCAGTCACAGATCTCGGGGAGGAAGCAGCAAGAAAGAAAGAAACCAGAGTCCCACGGAGGGAGAGGGGAAGGAGTGGCTGTCCGCCAGCCTCTCTTACCCCGTCCCCCTTACACCGTCCACCCCTGCCGGGCACACACCTGTTCCAGGCCCGCCCGTACGTGCCCAGGTGGTACTCGGCCAGACAGCGGGCCCCGCGCTGCACGGCTGTGTCCTGCAGGTAGGGCTGCCGCTCCTCCGCCTCGGCCAGGGTGCTGAACAGCGCCTGCATGTTCTGGTGCAGAGTCTGCAGGTGGCACATGGGCACGGGCCTCACTGCCTGCATCACACCCCACATCTGTCTCTGCAGATGTCACCTGCTATGCCCGCACCACAGATCTGCCCCAAGGGAACCAAGGTCCGAGGCGGGAGTGAGGAAGACACGGAACCCGGGGATTAGAACGCACTCGTCTGGATTCCCCCGCCGACCGGCCCATCACCACACCCACCCCAGGAAGGCTCTGCGAGAAGGCACCGAGCCCACGGGGGCCCCCCACAAGCCCATACCTCCGTGATGCGCATGGCCCAGAAGAACGGGGTCTGAGGGACAACACTGGTCACCAGCAGCCCCACGTCCCCGCCCGGGCGGCAGATGGTGGCCAGCCAGCTCAGGTCGCGGAAGCATTCCCTCAGGAGCAGCAGCAGGAAGGAGCCTCTGGGGGAGACAGCGCAGCATGGGGTGAACGAGTGAGCAAGGTGACCAACCTGGTCCTGGAGGATGCTGGGAGGGCCAGGCAGGACGGTCACCCTGGGTCAGGTCCATCCCCTCCAGGGAGGGGATGAGTCCATAACGCAGAACAAAGGCAGCACCAGGGCGGAGGGGGGGCGGTTCTGGAGGAAAACACACACACACACACACCCAGGCTTCCACAGACAGAGGGGGCCAGAGCCCTCACTGGGCCGACTCGACCTGAAGCAAGTGCGGACGGTCCAAAATCCAGGACACGTTTCCAACCCCCAAACCGCTCCTCCTGTGTCTAATTCATGCCAAATCCAGCCGCCCACCCACTAACTTTATCACCTAAGGCTCACTTGCTGCTGTGGAAAAACACACAAACCACTCATCCTACAGCCCTTTCCCGTCCGGGATGATCCTGGCATCTCTGACATTACGAATGGTGTCCACTGTTCAAGCAGAAGATGTGGGGGACATGATGGCCTCATGGGACCCAGGGTAGGGGACAGTCACAGGCCTTCACTGCCCCAGAACGGAAACAGATTTTCTTAGGTCCCTGTGGGTCTGGTGCAGGAGCTCCTGAGAACTTCATGCCCACACGGGGACCACCCCTACCCACCCTCTAGGGACGGAATGATGTTTTCAGGCGCCACTTGCTCTGGGGGGCCCTGCACCCCTCCACTAACCTCATTTCCATGGGGACTGCAAATAAGGGTGTCCTCGGTCTCGCTGTCTCTTGGGGGTCACCAGGAGCTTTAGGGGTGAGCTGTAGATAAGCTGGAAAGCAGAAGACTGAGTCTTAGAGGCACCAGAGCTGCCCCTGCCCCCCAAGATGCTCTGGCCCCTGCCCCCCAAGATGCCCTGGCCCCTGCCCTCCAAGATGCCCTGGCCCCACCCTCAGAGGCAGGACAGGATGGGCCATGTGGCCGCGTCCTTCCGCATCTCAGCCTCTAGATCAGGGGTCCTCAAACTTTTTAAACAGGGGGCCAGTTCACTGTCCCTCAGACCATTGGAGGGCCGGACTATAGTTTTAAAAAAAAACTATGAACGAATTCCTATGCGCACTGCGGGCCCGGGACAAGTCGGCTGCTAAGCAGGACAGGCAGCGGCACCCGGCGGGCCGGATAAATGTCCTCGGCGGGCCGCATGTGGCCCGCGGGCCATAGTTTGAGGACGCCTGCCTAGATCTTCAGCTGGGTGAGGAGGATGTGCTGCCTGATAGTCATTAATCAAGAAAGCATCCTGGAGGAATAAACGGGATTTCCCCCACGGAGAGGCCCACAGGGGGCAGAGCTGAAAGGGAGGCTGGGAGAAGTGAGTCAGGAGTTGCAAAGACACGTCCTGGGGAGTCGGGATCTCACCAGTGATTTTGGCAAATCCTCGACCAGAAGCCCTCTCCGAAACCTAGGGAGAAGAAGACACGGCATCGCTCAGGCACGGCAGCAGTTATTTCATTGGTTTGTATGTCGAGTCGCTCCAAGTGGACCTGGAGGCGAAGTGTCACCGCCCCTGCACCGCCACCGGCTTCCTTCCGCTGAGTTCTGAGACACCACCTCACGCTCTCTTTCTCGCTGGGATCCCGAGAGCAAACCATGAGAAGGCGTTCAGAAACAGGGGAGGGAGGAGGGAGGAGGGAGGGGCTGCAGGGGTGCCCCAGCAGGACTCACAGTCCCAAAGTCCAGACTGCGGAGCCTGGGGGTCCCTGCTGGACCTTCTTGCGGGGGGAGGTGGGGAGTAGAAGAGGTGAGAATGGTTACACTGGAAGCCGGGTTACGGGGAGACAGAAAGGTCTGGGTGCCCTACGCCTCACTACAACCCTGCACCCCCAACCCACGCTGGCTCTCCTTTCCACTGTCCTCGCCTGGAAAACCCTCACCCCTGGTTAAAGCCATGTCTCTGCCCGCCCTGCTGCTCCCCTGCTCTGGCCACCGACCGCTGCGGCGAGCACCTGTGGCCCCTGTTCTCTCGTGGACACACACTACAGTCCCACCGTGAGCCCCCTCGTAAGCTTCCTTTCCTCTTTGCCAAATGGACGACTTCACGCCTCTTCAGACCGCCCCACTCCCCACCCCACCTACTACGAACCTGCCCCTTTATCAGGTGAAAACCGGAAGCCGGGGGACGGGAGGCCCCACCCCTTCTCTCCATGCAAACCCCTAACCCGCCCTCTCTGCCATCCCTCCTGCTACCATGCCACCAGGGGCCTGCTCTAACACTCTGGGTCTCGCACCCTCTCGCCTTCTCAAGGGCAGCAGCCCTGAGGGCATGCCCTCTTCCTCCCCCATGGCCCTCCCTCCCGTGAGGATGTCTCCCACCAGGAACATGCTCTGTTATCCATGTTTGAGACCCTGACTTGACCCCACATCCCTCTAGCTGCCAGCTTTCTCTGCTCTGTCACGGGCAGTGCTGTCTCGAGTCCTGTCTGCTTCCCCACCTGACATTTCCCTGCAGCACATTCCAATCAGGCTGCCTTGGAACGGCTCGCACAGGGTCAGCATGACCTGCAAGCTGCTGAATCCTCATGTTCTCCGCTCTGAACTCACTTGCGCTATTCCGCCCACTCCCTCTTTCGAGAAACACTGCTCCTCTTGCCTTCCTTGACTTTGCACACATCCGGTCTTCCTTATCTTTCACGGGCTGGCCCTCTAATATATATCTTTTTATTTCAGAGAGGAAGGGAGAGGGAGAGAGAGCTAGAAACCTCAATGATGAGAGAGAATCATTGATCAGCTGCCCCCTGCATGCCCCACACTGGGGATCAAGCCCACAACCCGGGCGTATGCCCTGACCGGGAATCGAACTGTGACCTCCTGGTTTATAGGTCGACGCTCAACCACTGAGCCACGCTGGCCAGGCTGACTGGCTGGCCCTTGAAAGGAGCTGAACCAGTAAATGCCGGCCAACCCAGGGAATTGCTCCTCTCTTCCATCTACCTTCTCCCCAAGGCCCTCCCCAGTTCTGTGGGTTTAGGAATCAACAGTATAACACGAAGTCAGAACTCCAGCCTCAATCACTCTCTGGAATTCAACTGACATAGAGAGATGTCTACTCGACTGGACAACTAAGAGGTACACGCACTCAGCATGTCTAAACTGGACCCTGCAGAAGCCGCTTCGCCCAGCTCCCTCAACTTCACAAATTACATCACTATCTACCCGGTGGCTCGGGCCAAGTCCCTCTCTCTCCCTGGCTGCCTACATCAAACGCATCAGCAAGCCAAGCCACCTCTTCGTCCAAAACACACCAGAACCCACGAACTCCTCCCTTCGCCACAATACGAGCTACTGCCACCTCGTCCCAGGACCACAGCAACCGTGTCCAGAGTCCCTGCTGCCACCCTGGCCCCATAACCCAGTCGCCACCCAGCAGCTATGATCTTTTACAAACAAAAATCCAATTCACATTACTCCCCTGATGAAATCCTTCCAACATCTTCCCACTGTGCTTAAAAGTAAAATCCAGACTCTTTGGCTCATCGAGGATGCCATGATATGACCCTCCTTCCCAGTGGGCTCCTCTCTGCCCACCGCCCCTTCTCCCGCCACATCACACCTTGGGGCATTTGCTTGAAATTAAATGTTCTTCCTGTCTTTGCAGGATGGGCTCTGATTTGTCAATTCGGATCTCAGGTGAGACGTCACTTCCTCACAAAGAGGCTTCCCTAAAAACCATCTAAAGAAGTGAGCCCTCTCAAAAAAAAAAAAAAAAAAAGTGATCCCCCTCACATTCATCACATCAGCTTATTTTAATTAGTACGTGGGGCTGGCATTTTCTTATTTATTGGTTATTGTAGGTCTCTTCCCACTGGAACATAAATATCATGAGAATAAGAATCACATTTGTCTTCTGACAATTACACGGAGGTAGCCCGGGGCCTAGAACGCTCCCCAGTGCCTATTAAGCTCTCGGTAAACAGATGTTGAATGAATGGATGGATGGGGTGGATGGCTGGATTAATGGAAGGGAAGAGAAGGAGGAAAGGGAAGAAAAAGAGAGCGGGAGGGTGGGAGAGAGGAAGAAAGGAAGGAAGAAGTTAGTAACTTCTGGGGCCAGTTATTAACTCTCTCAGCCTTCGTTTCCTCTTCCATTCCATGAATCACATCTGCACTGATGTGAAGGTTTACTTGGGCTCGTGTTTGTTCAGGACACGACATGAAGTAGGTGCTTAACACACAGAAGCGGGATGAGAGGATGGTTACAGGTGCAGGGCTCCACTCCTGGTTCCAGACCTGACAGGGCTCCTTCACTTTAAGCTAGTGACTTGGTCCTCATCTGCAGAACGGGAGAGTAACAGCACCTGCTGCTGTGATTAAACACAGCACCGCGGTTAGAAAGAAGCCTGCAGAGTGAACCCTCCACAGAGGCTAACTCCCTGTCGACCAAGGAGACCAGTCAGATCTGCATGTGAAACCTCCTGCCCGACCTGTGCACCTGCAGCAAAGCATGGTGACCGTGCAAACAACTGCCCTCCAGCCAAGCACAAGGGACTTTTTATTGAAAACTAGAGGCCCGGTGCATGACATTTGTGCATGGGGGGAGGGAGGTCCCTCAGCCCCACCTGCACCCTCTCCAATCTGGGACCCCTCGAGGGATGTCCGACTGCCCATTTAGGCCCAAAGTGAAGGAGCCCTGTCAGTTCTGGAACCAGGAGTGGAGCCCTGCACCTGTAACCATCCTCTCACCCCGGGATCGGGCCTAAACGGGCAGTCGGACATCCCTCTCATAATCCAGGACTGCTGGCTCCCAACCGCTCGCCTGCCTGCCTGCCTGATTGCCCCTAACTGCTTCTGCCTGCCAGCCTGATCACCCCCTAATCACTCCCCTGCCAGCCTGATCGACACCTAACTGCTCCCCTGCCGGCCTGGTCGCCCCCAACTGCCCTCCCTTGCAGGTCTGGTCACCCCTAACTGCCCTCCCCTGCTGGCCCGGTCACCCCTAACTTCCCTCCCTTGCCAGCCTGGTCGATCCCAACTGCCCTCCCCTGCAGGCCTGGGTTCCCCCCAACTGTCCTCCCCTGCAGGCCTGGTTGCCCCCAACTGCCCTCCCCTGCAGGCCGGGTCCCCCCCAACTGTCCTCCCCTGCAGGCCTGGTCGCCCCCAAATGCCCTCCCCTGCAGGCCTGGGTCCCCCTCAACTGCCCTCCCTGCAGGTCTGGTCCCTCCCAACTGCCATCCCCTGCTGGCCTGATCGCCCACAACTGCCCTCCCCTGCTGGCCATCTTTGGAGTGATGGCCAATTTGCATATTACCTCTTTATTATATAGGATCTCTTAAGACAGTTCCAAATACCAATCCCGAGAACCAATTCTCAGCAGCGGCTTCAAGCTAAAAGTTATCATCAATATGTAAACATTTTAAACCATTTCTGTCTCATTATTACTCCCTAATGATTTAAGACAGTGGTTGGCAAACTCATTAGTCAACAGAGCCAAATATCAACAGTACAACGATTGAAATTTCTTTTGAGAGCCAAATTTTTTAAACTTAAACTTCTTCTAACGCCACTTCTTCAAAATAGACTCGCCCAGGCCGTGGTATTTGGTGGAAGAGCCACACTCAAGGAGCCAAAGAGCCGCATGTGGCTCGTGAGCCGCAGTTTGCCGACCACGGATTTAAGAGATAAATATAACAAGCCTTTTGTGACAGTTTGTGAGATTAAGTTTCAGAGGAAAATATGTAATTATCATCCAGCCACCATAGCCTGTCACCCAAAAACAAGCTCAAATGTCAAGATGCGTGTGTAACAAAAGTGGCCACCTGGACGCTACAGAGATCAGGGCAGCATCTCCATCTCTGCCAAACCAGACGATTTAAACTGAGTTCTCTTGTTGCTACAAGCACAGTAACCCTCATGCCCAGATCCATCACCAGCTGTGAATGGGCTCTTCCCTTTGTTCCGGGCACTGCTACCAGCTGGTCAAGTGTCCTAAGAGGCAGCAGACTCCAGAACGATGCTGGCGAGTCTGAGCAGTGGGGGAGAAGACAGCGGGCACACAAAGGTCAGTAGCCAGAAAGCATTGGGGTGGATGGGAGGGTCCATTGGTTCCCCTACACCAGGGGTGGGGAACGATTGGCTTTGCGGACCCATGGGCCCGCCTCCCCCCCGCCCCCATAAGGCCCACAAAATCAATTGGTCTGGCCCTGCCAAGGCATTAGGAGTGAGTTAATTAAACGTGTGACCAAATATAGCAGGCTAATTTTTAAGTGGATAATCTTGAATGGCCCGAGCATGATGTTACAAATATCCCAATGGCCCCTGGCAGAAAAAAGGTTCCCCACCCCTGCCCTACACACACCAGGGAGAAGCTCTCGGTCCACTGCTCAGCAGGGGTGCAGGCCTCATGTCTCGCTCGGAACAGTGGCAGCTTCCCTGCCCGCAGCCTCTGGGTCTGCTCACGGCCACACCCGCCCTGCGGCTGCTCACCAGGGCCATGTGTCTTTACGGCCTCTCACCCCACCCAGGGAACTGCACGCGGGCCACCTGCACGGCGCGTCTTGGTGGAAACGTAACATTTACAGTGTCACCCCTCCACAGCTTTCCTCTCCTCGAGGTTATGCACTCCGTGCTTCCACTACGTGCCAGGCGCTGATGCCGAAGGCGAATGACGCAGACCCTGTTCTCAGGAAGCCCACATTCAGTCGCTCCACAAATACGTATAAACTGTGTACATTCCAAACACTGCCCTTAGGTGCTCACACTCTGACGGGGGCGGCAGGCAGTAAGCATACAAACGGGTGTGCCACCACGGGGCCACAAGAGCAGTGAAAAGACACAGGCAAGGAGCAGGGGTGAAGAGGGCGGGATGGGAGGCGGGGGTGACCGCTAAGCGGGACCTGAATGAAGTGACAAGGCACGCCCCGTAGATACCTGGGAAAGAGCCCTGGGGCTGAAGACAGCAGGTCCAAGGCCAAGGCGGGCACCTGCTGGGCGTGTTGGCAGGACAGCACTGGGGCGGGCGTGACAAGACACTTTCATTCTTATCTGGGGCACCTGTGACAGGTCTTCCTGCTTCCACTCTGGTCCCTGGAAGCTATTCTACAGGGTCCCTTTAAAACTCAAATCTTGGTGAATGGATGGACAAACACTGACACGTCCGTACCACAGAATACCACTTAGCAATGAAAAGAGAACTGCTGATGGTGCAACCGCACGGGTGAATCTCAGTCACATTCTGCTGAGTGGAAGAAGCCAGACACAGCGATGCACAGACAGCGCGATTCCATGGCCAAAAACTAGATAACCCTCGTCTGAAGTGACAGAAAGCGGTCGGCGTTGCCAGGGACGGGAAGGGGGACTGCTGATGGGAAAACACGGGGGAACCTGGTGGGTGGTTGAAGTGTTCCATATTGGATTGTGGTAGTGGTTATGTGGCTTCATACTGTAAACCCTGAGGACTAAGAAGGGCTCCTGGTGGCTACTTGGTCTTAAAACAACAACAACAAAAAAAACAGAGCCTAGCCGCCATTTCTGCACAGAGGCCTCTCACGCAAACAGCACTTGACAGAGAAGGCTCTGCGCTGAGCCGCCAGTCTCCACTGAAGGGCCTGCCTGCACGGCGCTTCTGACATCTGAGCCAGCCCTTAAAAGTTCTCGGAGTCCTATTTCAACCAATAGGACTGAGGCGTTCCCCATCCAATTGGAGCTGCACAGCTCCAACCAATCAGGGCAGCTCCATTCTGACCAATCAGAGACAAGGAGCGGGGACTTCTGGCTCTAAGCCAGCTCCCCTCTGGCTCTAAGCCAGCTCCCCTCTGGCTCTGGGGGTGCCCATTTTCCACCTAAGACAGAAAACTGGGTTTACTGGCTGAAGATGGTTCAGAGAGGCAGAGTGGAGCCGGCCTGCACAGACAGTGTACATGGCAGAGTGGGCCTGGGGCAGACGCTCACAGAGCGGGCCATTGCAGAGGGCAGCTGCCCAGCTGGAGAGAGGCCTGGCCCCAGGGCCACCTGGCTCGGCAGCCTCACGGCGCCCTGCAGCACGGTGGAGCTGTTTGCACAGCAGCAGCCATGCTGCACTAATGTGGAGCTGTTTACACGCACGTTTCCTTCTTCACTGCACCCCAAATGGTGGATTCCTGTTGGTATTTGAATTGGCACCAATGACTATCTGCTGACATTACATATGTCAAAATTCATCAAACTTTAGGAAGCCATACTTCAATAGTATACTTCAATTAAGTTGGTGTTTTAATGTAAATTGGTTAAATCTGGTTACGTTGCTCCCTGCCCAAACTCTTCTTTTTTTTTAATCCTCACCCAAGGATGTTTTTCCATTATTGACTGGCTGCCTCCTGTATCCGCCCATACCAGAGCCAGGGATCGAGCCTGCAACCGACATAAGTGTCCTTGACCAGAATCAAACCTGGAACCCTTCAGTCTGCAGGCCAATGCTCTATCCACTGAGCCAAACTGGCTAGGGCCAGTGTTCTCTTTATTATGTAACTACTAGAGGCCCGGTGCACAGATTTGTGCACCAGTGGGGTCCCTTGGCCTGGCCTGTGCCCTCTTGCAATCTAGGACCCCACCCTGGCCGGGGAGGGACCGTGGGAGGGCTCCAGGGCATGTCCGCCGTCTCCCACAGTCCTGATCGGCTGGACCCCAGCAGCAAGCTAACCTACTTGTCAGAGCATCTGCCCCCTGGTGGTCAGTGTCCATCATAGCGACTGGTTAAACAGTCGAATGGTCGGAGGGACAATTAGCATATTAGGCTTTTATATAGAAAGAGAGGTAAACACCAATCACAGATGAATCAAGTTATGTATTAGGTATTATGCTTTTTCCTTCCTCCATTTACTACTTGGATTTTCTTCATCTCTGGCTCAGTTTTCCCACCCACCAATGGCTCTTTATAATACCTCTCCACTCAATTTTCCACTTTTCTTCATGCAAATATTATCCTGCAGTCTCACACCATCCTGCTCTGTCCTGGGCTGGCTGCTGAACAACTCTTCTACCCCTCTGTCATCATCTTGGAAGTCTCAGACCCCTCTACTGGGTTGGATCTCCCAGATCACCTCATTGTTTAGCTTACTGCTTCATTTTATTGGAGCACATCCCTCTGTAGCTTTCTGAGAACAGGTACATGAGGAATACATTTCTGAGATTCTACTTTTTTTTTTTTTTTTTTTTTTTTTTTTTTTTTTTAGAGAGAGAATGGATTTGTGGTTGGACATCATCTTCCTGCAGAATTCAATGACACCATACAATTCCATACCCTTCCATGTAGATCCTCATTCTGAAGCTTTATCCCAGAATTCTAAAATATTTCTACAATGTGCCTTGGTGTCCATTTTTATTTTCCCGTCACTTATCCTGGGCGCTCATTGGTGGTTCTCCCTCTGGAAACTCATTCCTTTCCTCCTGAGAGAGTTGATGTCATTTGATACCTTCTCCCTCATGTCGACCTAACTCTTCCTGGATGTGCATGTTGCACTACTGAAGATGATTCTCTAATTGTATCTTCCTCCTCTTGAAAACAATTTTACTACAAAAATATCCCAACTGATAAATCCTCTCCCCAAAAAGCATGATAAAACTTGTCACAATTGCGAAAAACAGCCATTTCAGGCCCTGGCTGAGTGGCTCATTTGGTTGGAGTGTTGTCCTGGGTTCAATTCCCAGTCAGGGCACATACCTAGGTTGTGAGTTCAATCCCTAGTTGGGAGGCAACTGATTGATGTCTCTCTCTCTCTCTCTCTCTCTCTCTCTCTCTCTTCCTCCTTTCCTCCCTTCCTCCCTCCTTCTCTCCTTTCTTCTCTCTAAAATCATAAAAATATATCCTACAGTGAGGGTTAAAAACAAAAATAAAGACAACCATTTCAGGACTCTGGAAACTGACCAGAAACATACAACAAATTGAGAGTGTCTATTAAAAGAACAGTTGCTCAGTAGTTAGAGCGTCAGCCCACAGACTAAAGGGTCTCAGGTTCGATTACGATCAAGGGCATGTACCTCGGTTGCAGGCTTGAGTCCCAGCCCCCCTCTCTCACATCGATGTTTCTCTCTCTCCCCCCCCCCCCCGGGTCCCTCCCACTCGCTCTCTAAAAATCGATCGGAAAAAAAACATCCTCAGGTGGAGGATTAACAACAACAACAACAAAAAGGTCCCCTAATTTCATCCACAGTAAAACCAGACTGAAGGAGGAGGTCCGCAGCCCCCTGATGAGGACGCACAAGCCACCAGCATGGAGAGCCTGGAACACGTACCTGCAGCTCCTGGGGCCTCGGGGCCACATCAGGGGTCCTCTTGGGAGCGCTTCTGTTGGAATTCACGCACAGTTTTCGATCGTGGAAGAGCGTCCCATTCAGCTCCTGGATGGCAAGCGCCACCCTCTGCACGGAGCCCAGGTCCACAAAGGCGAAGCTGCAAGGAAGGACACAGGGCAGCTCTGAGCACATCTCAGGACAGAGCTGCAGGAGGCAACCGAGCCCAAACGCAGGTGCTCTCCTCCCCTCCCAGCCAGAGGGGGGCGCTGCAGACACGCCAACAAGTCACTGAGGCCCAGGCTTGGGATCAGAAGATGAGTGTGCCTTGACTCTACCGCTAAACGCCATCTGGCTACGTATGCCTTTGGGTTTCTTTCCTACTACTCCCCTCAAAGGTTCAAAGCACTCTCACTGCCCTGAAAATAAGAAAGGGGAAATAGGAGTAGGCCCGGTTTCCAGCGGCAACCAAGGCTAAGGACGGTTTGGCCATTCACCTCCAGTCATAAAACAGAGCAAGGATGTTACCAAAACTAAACCCAGGTCTCTGGACTCCTCAGCCAAGGTTGTGTGGGCAAGACAAGGCCTCGGGGGCTCCCGACGTCACCGGGCCAAGTCCCAGTGGGTGCGGACTTGGGAGCGCAACGGCGAGTGTGCAGTGTCAGTGCATCAGCAGAATGGACCAAGAGGAAAGGAGCCGCTTCCCGAAGAAAACAAAGGAAGTACAGTCATTACCATTTGCAGCCGCTCTGGATCCTGTGGACATGGAGAGGGTTGAAGTCCTTCAGAAGGTGCCGAATTTCCTCCTACATTTTGGGGTTTGAAAGAGAAAGAGACCCAGAGACAAAACTTACAGCTAGTTCTCAAGGTTTCAGATCCCCAACCAGCTCATCTGTCATCAACGGAACACATACTTCATGAAAAGTCTATTATTCCCTAACCGGTTTGGCTCAGTGGATAGAGTGTCGGCCTGTGGACTGAAAGGTCCCAGGTTCGATTCCGGTCAAGGGCATGTACCTTGGTTGCGGGCACATCCCCAGTAAGAGGTGTGCAGGAAGTGGCTGATCTATGTTTCTCTCTCGTGGATGTTTCTAACTCTCTATCCCTCTCTCTTCCTCTCTGTAAAAAATCAATAAAATATATTTTTTTAAAAAAAGAAAGAAAAGTCTATTATGGGGGCTGTGTGTGCCAGGTTTGTGCTGAGTGATGCAAATACAGAGGCAAGAAAGACATGTCCTGCCTCCAAATGAAGCTCATCAGCCCAGTGGGGCCACAGACAGGACAATCAAGGGAACAGACCCTGGGGCCGAGTGAAGTCTGGGTAAGAGAGGTCAGGACAGGGGTAGGACAGGCAGCATGCGGGGGAGAGGACCTTTGTCTCGGTCAGCCTCCCCTCCAGCTGCTCACACCCCTTCTTTGCAAGTCTCCCCTGCCCCCTTTCCTCACTGTAGCCTGGCCTCCGCTGCCCAGAGCTAGGGTCACCTTCCCCCTCTCTGGGCATTTCGCCACACCTGCTCTCAGCTCTTCCTCCCCTTCCCTCAGGCTGCCTCCCTTCCCAGAGGCTACTCCTTCCACTGGGCCCTCAGTGCATGTACACACCACCCACCCCCTTTCTTTGAGCGAACATCTTCAGGACCCTGAGGGCCTTCTGAGCTACACCCTACTTTTCCTCTTTTCTGCCACACCTGGAGAAAGACCAGCTCCTCCTAACGCCTCTGATTCCTCTGCCCACTCCCTCCTAACTGCCCGCAGTCTGCCTCCTGCCCTACTAAAAATTTTTTTTGTTTTTTTGTGTTTTTTTTGCTTTTTTGTGTGTTTTGTTAGTCCTCACCATGAGGGAGTGGAAAGGAGGGAAGGAAGGGCAGAGGGAGGGTGGGCGGGAGGGAGGGACATCTATGTGAGAGAGTCACATGGATAATTGCCTCCCCGCACACGGGGCAGGGGATCGAACCTGCAGCCCGGGTACATGCCCTTGACCGGGAATCGAATCCAGGACGAAATGCTTTCCTTAAGGTCCCAGATGTCTCCCACGGCCCACCGGGAAGCGTTTCCGCAGGCCTCCACTCCTCACTCCTACTTGCACCTCTCCTCACTGCCCCTTCCTCCGGCCCTCCCAGCACACTGCCCTTGGAAATTCCACAACCGTGATAAAAACTATTTTTACCCAGAAAATTCTGTTTTGGAAAAAAAACATGTGTGACATTTATACAATCTTCTTTTAAAAGCAGCTTTTACCAATCTAAAGTCACTTTGTTGGGTGAGGAAATTAGACATACATTATGTATAACTCATTTTTCCCAGTCTTCATGTTGATATTACATCTAAATTCAAATTTTCTAATTTGCTTTTACTTTTAAATATTTAATGTTTATTACACATGAATCTACAAGATGCTGAGCAACAAGCCAATTTGTCAGTACAAGCAATATATGCTTAGCATTTTCCGTTTACAAAGCACTTTCACCAACCTTATTCCATTTGATCCTTAAAATCACCCTGTAGAGTACACATTATTATTGTCCTCATTCTCAGAAGCATGAAATAAGGATCAGAGAGGCTAAGGGACTTCCCTAAGACGACACAGCCGATTTAGAGTCAGGATTTGAACCCAGGGATTCTAACTTCAAATCCTACATTCTTTTCATTCTCTGCAAAACCTCAGCTGTCTTCTTTTTAGGTTTTACCATTATCAAAGTAAAAGAGGGAACTACTTCATATTTTTGTATCTCCTATAGCAGTTGTCAGGAAACCACTGCCTCAAGCCAAATCCAACCTACCACCTTTTTATCAATAAAGTTTTATTGGAACACAACCACACACACACACACACACACACACACACACACACACACACACACGTTCGTTTACTTATGGTCTAGGCCAGTGGTCGGCAAACTCATTAGTCAACAGAGCCAAATATCAACAGTACAACGATTGAAATTTCTTTTGAGAGCCAAATTTTTAAAACTTAAACTTCTTCTGATGCCACTTCTTCAAAATAGACTCTCCCAGGCTGTGGTATTTTGTGGAAGAACCACACTCAAGGGGCCAAAGAGCTGCATGTGGCTCGCGAGTCGCAGTTTGCCAACCACTGGTCTAGGCTGCTTTCAGGCTACTATCCCAGAGTAGAGTATTTGCGACAGAGGTACACGATCTGCAAAGCATAAAATATTCACTATCTGACCCTCTGCGGAGAAAGTCCGCCAAGCCCTGTGCCCTAGCAATGCTGGCTGCAAATGAGATCCTGCTGGACAGTTCCTTTTCTTTGGGGTTGGGATTAAAGCATCAATATTTTTTAAAAGCTCCCCAGATGGTTTTCATGGGCAGCCAAGGTCAAAAATTACTGTTCAATGGTATCGAGCAGATTCAGGAAGTACTGCTTTTCAGAAAATGTGCTTGAGGGTGAGAGGAGAGAAAAACCACCACCACCACACACACACAAATACAGAAGCAAAATACAAAACCCTGCCAACATCTTTCCACCCACGGGCCTTCAACCAATGCTCTCGGTGAGGCCAGCCCACCAGCAAATGCTGCTACTGTTAACAGTTGTCACTCGGGACTCCTAAAATCTGAAGACAAGCCCTAACCATGACTTTCTTTCTGCCCCTTGTATGGCAGTTATCCCCCCTTATCCACGGGATGTACATTCCAAGACCCCCAGTGGGTGCCTGAAACTGCAGACAGTACCAAACCCTATATATACTGTTTTTTCCTGTACATACATACCTATAATAAAATCTAATCTATAACGAAGCGCAGTAAGAGATTAACATATAGCCCAGCTGGCGTGGCTCAGTGGTTGAGTTGCCTACCTAGGAACCAGGAGGTCACGGCTCGATTCCCAGTTGGGGCACGTGCCAGGGTTGCGGGCTCAATCCCCGGTAGGGGACATGCAGGAGGCAGCCGATCAATGATTCTCTCTCATCATTGATGTTTCTATCTCTCTCTCCCTCTCCCTTCCTCTCTGAAATCAATAAAAATATTCTTAAAAGATTAACACGTAAAATAGAACAATTATAACAACATCCTGTAATAAAGATATGTAATAAAAGACATACAAATGGCCAATAAGCACATGAGCAGATGCTCATTAGTTAAGGAAATCAAAACCACAATGAGATACCACCTCACAGCCACTAGATGGCTATAGTAAAAAAGAGGTTTTGGCGAGAAAGTGGAGAAATTAGAATAATCATACATTGCTGGTGCCACTATAAAATGGAACAACTGTTTTGGAAAACAGTTTGGTAGGTCCTCAAAAAGTTAACCATAGAGCTATCATGTGACCCAGTAATTCCACTGGTAGGGATATACCTAAGAGAACTGAAACATATGTTCACACAAAAGCTTGTACACCCATGTTCAGAGCAGCATTATGGGGAACAACCAAAAAGTGGAAACAAACCAAATGTCATTGAATGATGAGTTGATAAACAAACTGTGGTATATCCACGTAATAAAACATCATCCTATATAATAAAGAGTTAATACGCAAATGGTCGTCGCGCCCTCGCGCCAGGGCAGGGGAACCTGAGACCAGGCCAGGGGACCTGAGGCCATGCCCCTGTCCCAGTGCTGGGGCTGGGGGACCTGAGGCCGCGCTGGGGGACCCGAGACCGCACCCCCCACCTAGTGGGGCTTGACGGAGACCTGAGGCTGCGCCCCCCGCCCTGCGGGGCTTGATGGGGGTGGGGCTGGCCAGGTTTGGGTCTCGCACGATTTCAAGGCGCACGTGGGTGAGTGGGGACTTGACTCTGGCTCCTGCGGTGCACCCCAGACTCTGACAGGAGGGAGATTTTCATATACATTTAACTAATTTTCTTTAATCTCTGACACTTCTATTATAGAGAAAGGGCAAATAGCAATATTAAAATATTCCCTCTAATTAATTCCCTTTTAATGTGCACGAATTTTGTGCACCAGGCCACTAGTTCAGTCATAAAAAAGGAGTGAAGTGCTGAGATGTGCTATAACATGGCTGAACCCTGGAAATGTGCTAAGTGAAGGAAAACAAAAAATGCCACATGTTGTATGATTTCATTTCTATGGCATGTCCAGAATAGGCAAATCCAGAGAGACAGAAAGTAGATTCATGGTTTCCAGGGACTGGGAGGAAGGGGGCGGGCGGAGGGACTGCTAATGGGTACAGGATTTATTTGGGGGATAATGAAAATGTTCTTGAATTTAGATGTTTGCACAACCTTGTGCATATACTAAAAGCCACTGAATTTTATGGTACGTGATTTCTATCTCAATAAAAAATGTTCATGCAATGAAAGAAGATGCTGGCTGCTGTTATTGCTAGGAGGAATAAATCGGCCTTCCTCTCTGACCCACAACTTGCATCTTCTACCAACAGCTGTGAAACTGCTACAAGCTACTTTGTTGGTTTGCAAGTTGAGTCAAGTCACAGTTCTCCACAGGACATTTAGGACTTTCTTTCTAGAACCCTACTGCATTAGCTGACGTCTTTCCTAGGAGGCTGGTCTGAGTTTACAGGTCTGTGGGAGAGGCCGTGGGTGTCCTGTGGAAGGATGAGGGCCAAAGGCCAGGTGCTGGCCTTTGAAGTAGGCTCCACTTTGAAACGGGGTGCACTGGTGGGGCGGAGAGGAGCGATCCCTACGTGGAAGTGAAGAAATCCTCGGAGAGTTCTGCCTCCAAGCATTAAGAGGGTTTTTATTTTGAAGGCTGCCTTCACCAGGCCTTGCCTCTCAGCACCTTGCCTCCCCCGACTGACCACCGCAGGACCTGCCTGCAGGGGCTCCCGTCCCGTTGCTGTCCAGCAGCAGGTTCTACCAGCCTGCCAAGAAGAGGAAGGGGAATCAGGTGCCAAGAATCCCCCACACGACCCCTTTGATTGAATAGGATTTCATTTATTGGGTCAACAGAAATTACTTCATTCTGTGTTCCAATGTCATTTTCCTCTCTCTTTGTCAGATTAAGAAAACCATAATAGATCCACTTTTATCATGGCGAGTTACTTACATGTCCTATCGATTATGTGGTTTGGTACTTGGGGGCAACTAGATACGGATGCAGCTCTTGGCTGACCCCACCAGGTCTGTGTACTTGGACCTCCCACAGAACGCAGCCTTAATGCCTCATCGCCAGGGCGAAGGTGACACCCACCGCCCAGAGTTATTACCCGAACTTAACAAAACCACACAAATGAAGCATTCAGCCTATTTCCTGGAGCATGCCTGATAATTAAAATACAGCAAGTGATACAAAAGGAATAAAATACAACTTGGGCAGAGCGGTTGAGTTGAACTGATTGGCAAGGGGGCACAGAGAACAGGAAATTTTTTTAAATGTTTCGCGTGCACCAGGAGGCCCACAAAGATGACTTCTCTCATACTCCCACATCTGAGCTCCTGAGGGTCAAGACCTGGCTGTGTCTCTAATGTGCTTGCTGAACTTCAAGCACATTATTTTGCATATAGTAGAGGCTCCCCAAAAAGTCAGGAGATGCTTCAATTCAGTAGACTACGCTTCCATTTTCCTTCCATCTGAACTCAATGCACGTATTACACATTCTAAATGCTTGTGTGATTCTATAATTATTTCAGGTTTGTTCATTCGGCCTCCCCAAATAGACAATGAAATTCCTGGGTTCAAAAACCCTAGTGCTTACATTCTACTCTCTAGGTGTCACAACCACTGACTCCACTGGTCCATTTCCAAGTGAACTGGGTGCAGGCTTTGGCTGAGACCCGACTGCTCCCCGTGCCCAAAGCATGGGCACTGGAACTCTAAGGAGGCCCCTTCCTGGAAACAAGCCGCCTCGTTGCAGCCCCTCCATCCATCCAAAGCAGTAAGTGGGGTGACCAGCCATCCCGGTTCACGTGGGAGGAGTGGGCACGAACCGCACAGGAGGCTACAACCAGGGAAGTCCAGGCAAACTGGGAAGAGCTGGTCAGCCCAGTCACCACCTGTGACTGCTTGCACGCCCATAGCTCTAAAGTGTCTTTAAAGCTGGTGACATTCAGCTGCTGGCCGATTAATGTCATATGG
Source organism: Plecotus auritus (assembly GCF_963455305.1). Classification (NCBI taxonomy): domain Eukaryota; kingdom Metazoa; phylum Chordata; class Mammalia; order Chiroptera; family Vespertilionidae; genus Plecotus; species Plecotus auritus. The sequence continues at coordinate 29,953,185 of NC_137778.1, forward strand.
GGGAGACCGAAAAAGAGAAGCAGCGGAACGAAGCATACCTCAGAGATGTCCAGAGGAAGGTTGCCAACATACACCTGGTTCTCCCGCTTCTTGAATCCTAAGAGGAAAAACAGCATTAAAAAGGCAGGTGTAAGGTGAGAAGATTCAAAGGAGGGGAAGCATGTGATAAGTGACCCATTTTCTTCAATGTGAAAACACCCCCCCCCACACACACACAAGCATCCCTCCCCCCTTGTGAGCAATGATTGTCTACACCGTACCCAACCACATAGCAAGCAGTTGTCAGTGCTACGGAAGAGGCCCGGGGATTAGTGCTGGCCGTGGGCATCACTGCCTTCAAGGCGGGAGCTCGCTCTGTGGGGGACAGAGCGTCACCAGCATACCTGGAAGCCAGTGTTCTCAATGAGATATTCTGAAGTGTCTGGATCCAGGGGGTTGCGTTTCAGAGTTAACATGAAGCAGGGGGGAGGTGGAATGGAATCCGGGCAGAGGGACCAGCACATGCAAAGGCAGGGAGCTATGAAAAGGCCTGGCACCTGGGGGGAGCTGCATGTGGTCGGGAACAGCTAGAGTGCACCGTGCACGAGGGCGAGTGTGAGAGAGGAGGCCAGGCCACATGGTGAAATCCGCGGGCCGCGAGGAGTGGAGGGTTTTCACCAGAGAGGTGACATCAACAGCTGGGTTTTAGAAAGATCACTCTGGAGACAGGGGAGGGTGAAATGAAAGAAGGTAAGCGTTAAAGAGAAGCACGGCGTTAGGAGCAGCAAACGCAACAGTGATGTGTGTGTTGAGGGGGGGGGGGGGCTGGACCAGGGCAGCAGCAGGGGGGCGCATTGGCCAGGTGTACAGAAAGGTGGTGGCTGACTGGAGCAAGGGCAGGATCTAGGTGGGTCCCGAGTTCATGCAGGAACAGAAACGGAGTAGATTAAATAAGATCCACATATAGACGGAGGGTCCCAGCACCAACCACCCCCCCCCCCAGGCTAACTCACTCAGAGACTTCTGCTTCTCCGACACTCCCTTCTTCCCCAACGGTTCAGCTGAGGGTCGGAAGTCACTGCTGCCCCAGAACCTATCAAAACAGGTCTCAGTGTCTCACCTCCCAAGCCCGAACACCAACAAACGTTTGGGCATCAGCAGCAGGGCCCTGCCCAAGCCCCCAGCCCCCTTTCTGACAGAGGGTTTCCCTTCCTCCTCCCAGACTCAGGTTCCAAACCAGGAAGCCCTCCACGGGGCCTTTGTCATTGTTAATCAGCAGGCAAGCAACGCTGGGGGTGACTCCTAAGCTCTGGGCACCGCGAGGCAGGAAGAGAAGGAAGAGAAGGCTCTGTGGAAGGAGGCTTGTTTGTCACAAAAGGAAGTGACTTATATGCTGCAGTTTCTTCCCAACAGGATCCTCTGCAAAGCCAAGCAGCCACAGTTAGAGGCATGCCGGGAACATCCACCAGCACTTAACTACCGAGCAGGTACTGTGGCAGGCCTCCACGGTGGTCCGCGTACCAATCCCGGGACCTATTTAGGATTCCAATTCCAATGTGGGGTTTCTATGCCACCAAGCAATGCTCCGGACATCAGCTGGTGTCCACCGACTCTACTCAACTCTAACTCTATCTACCTGGGAAGAGTGTGAGATTCCGTCGGTGAGGGGCTATGGTTAACAGCTGTGCTTCTGACTGGAGGTTCCCAAGACCACCTCCTTGGGTTCCATCAATTTGCTAGAGCAACTCACAGATTGGAGCAGCCAGGTGGAAGAGATGCCTAAGGCCGTGGTCGGCAAACTGCGGCTCGAGAGCCACATGCGGCTCTTTGGCCCCTTGAGTGTGGCTCTTCCACCAAATACCACGGCCTGGGCGAGTCTATTTTGAAGAAGTGGCATTAGAAGAAGTTTAAGTTTAAAAAATTTGGCTCTCAAAAGAAATTTCAATCGTTGTCCTGTTGATATTTGGCTCTGTTGACTAATGAGTTTGCCGACCACTGGCCTAAGGCAAGGTATGGGGAAAGGGTGCAGAGCGTGCAGGCCCTCCAGGTGAGCCACTCTCCCCAAACCTCCACTTGTTCACCAACCCAGAAGCCCTCCGAACCCTGTCCTTCGGGTTTTTATGGAGGCCTCGTTACATAGGCAAGATGGACTATATCCTTGGCATTGGCAAGTGGTTCAACCTCCAGCTTTTTTTCCCGCCCCAGAGGAGGGGCAGAAAGAGGGGTGAACCAGGGAAAACTGCAACCCTCTAATCATCTGGGTCCCCTGCCAACCAGGCCCCTTCCTTAGGGGCTGTCCAGAGTCGCCTCGTTAACATAACAAAAGATGCCTTCACTGCTCTCCTCACTTAGGCAATTCCAAAGGTTTTAGAAGCTGTGTCAGGAACTGGACAAAGCCCAAATGCGTATTTCTTTCTCTTCTTTTTTTTTAAATATATTTTTATTGATTTCAGAGAGAAAGGGAGAAGGAAAAAGAGAAAGAAACATCAATGATGAGAGAGATCCCACACCAGGGATCGAGCCCACAATGAGGCAGGTGCACCCAGCGGAATCAAACCGTGACCTTCTGGTTCATAGGTCAATGCTCAACCACCGAGCCACGCTGGCCAGGCTACAGATTTCCTATTAAAAATCACAATATCACACCCATGAATATGTTAGTTCATGGCAAGGGGGAATTAGGTTGCAGAGGGAATTAAGGTTGCTAAGGAGCCGACTTTAAAATAGATTCTCCAGCCCTGGCCAGTGTGGCTCAGTGGTTGGGCATCACCCTGTTTACCAAAAAGTTTCTGATTCTTATGCCCTCCGGGCACATGCTTGATCCCCAGTGGGGAGCGTGCAGAGGTGGGGGTCATGCAGAGGCACCCGATTGATGTTCCACTCTCACATCAATGTTTCTCTCTTTCTCTCTCTCTCTTCCTCTCTCTAAAAATCAACTTAAAATCTTTTTTTAAAAACAGAATATCCAGCCTTTGCCAGGTGCTCAATTGGTTGGAGGGTCATCCTGTACACCAAAAGGTTGGGGCGGGCATGAGAGGCACACGATTGATGTCTCTCTCACATGGATGTTTCTTTCTCTCTCTCTCCCTCTCCCTCTCCCCTTTCCTCTCTCTAGAAAATCAATAAACATATATCCTCAAGTGAGGGTAAAAAAAAAAAAAATAGGTTATCCAGGTGGGCCTAATGTAGTACTCACAGGAGCCCTTCAAAGTGAAAGAGGGGTGCCGAAACCGGTTTGGCTCAGTGGATAGAGCGTCGGCCTGCGGACTGAAAGGTCCCGGGTTCGATTCCGGTCAAGGGCATGTACCTTGGTTGCGGGCACATCCTCAGTGGGAGGTGTGCAGGAGGCAGCTGATCGATGTTTCTCTCTCATCGTTGTTTCTAGCTCTCTATCCCTCTCCCTTCCTCTCTGTGAAATATCAATAAAATATATTTAAAAAAAAAAAAAAACAAAGTGAAAGAGGGGAAAAGAGGAGGGTCAGATAGAGGATGTAACAACAGAAGCAAGATTAAATCAATGCACTATGACAAGAACGGGACCACTGTTGCTGGCACTGAACACAGAGGTAGGGGGCCACGAGCCAGGGCATGCAGGCAGTCGCTAGGCTCTAGAGCAGCCTTGGGCAAACTACGGCCCGCGGGCCGGATCCGGCTGTTCTATCCGGTTCTCTTGCTCTCCCCTCAGCTCCTTTACTTTGAATTTATATTAGTTCACACAAACACTCCATCCATGCTTTTGTTCCGGCCCTCCGGTCCAGTTTAAGAACCCATTGTGGCCCTCGAGTCAAAAAGTTTGCCCACCCCTGCTCTAGAGTCTAGCAGGGGTCCTCAAACTACGGCCCACGGGCCACATGCGGCCCGCCGAGGACATTTATCCGGCCCGCCGGGTGCCGCTGCCTGTCCTGCTTAGCAGCCGACTCATCCCGGGGCCGCAGTGCGCATAGGAATTCGTTCATAGTTTTTTTTTAAACTATAGTCCGGCCCTCCAACGGTCTGAGGGACAGTGAACTGTCCCCTTGTTTAAAAAGTGTGAGGACCCCTGGTCTAGAGGCTGGAAAAGGCAAAGAAACGGTTCTCCCCTCAAGCCTCCGGAAGGAAAGCAGCCCTGCTGACACCTGGATTTAGCCCAGGGAGACATGTCAGACTTCTGACCCACAGAGCTGGAGTTTTGTTTTTGTAAAACCACTAAACAAGTGGAAATTTGTTGTAACAGCAAACAGAAACTAGTTACCATGAGCACATTTAAAGCCACGTCCATCTTGCCCTGGCCGGTGTGGGTAAGTGGTTAGAGCATCTGCCCAGGCACCAAAGGGTCTCAGGTTCGATTCCCAGTCAAGGGCATGTACCTGGGGGTTGCAGGTTTGATCCCTGATCCTAGTCAGGGCAAGTATGGGAGGCAACCAATCGGCTGTGTCTCTCTCACATCACTGCTTTTCTCTCTTTCCCCCTCCCTCCTACTCTCTAATAATCAATGGGGAAAAAATATCCTCAAGTGAGGATTAACAAACAAAAATATTGAAAAACACCCACCTCCGCACGGGGGTCTGCGTGCGGCTAGCACGGGGCCTTTGGCTTGTAGGGATGTGGTTCAGAGTCCAGCCCAGAGCCCTTGGGCACATGTTATCTGTCAAATGAGCCCTATGCCCTCCATCACCAGGCTGAAGGGCGGTGCTGCGCTTAAAGCATTTGCCCCGTATCAAGAGCTCAATAAATGGTGGCCATTGGCTTTCATTTTATGCATTTCGAAGGCCCTTTCCTATGACCCTGAGGAGTACTGACTTCTCATTTTACAGATGGGGAAGGCCCAGTTCAAGGACATCAGATGATTTCCTTACAATTATAAACGATACTGAGGGAACGCGGGTCTGTGACCCCGAAGGAAGCCTTGGTTCTTTTCCTACAGATACGAAGGCTGTCAATGTCCTAGGAAACGGTTTTTTCTTTCCTTTGCTTAAAACGTTTAATTAAAACATTAAATTTTTAAAGAAAATGGTAACTCTCTCAATTGTTCCCAGCTGTAGCAGGAAACCACAGCTTTCGCTGCAGCTAACTTTAAATAGAACCAAAAGTGATTAAGATAATTAAGAGACATTGGTATAGGTCGGAAAATAAAAACAGAGAGGGGTTTACGGGCAGAGTCAGGGTTGTGGGTGTTTGTCCCAATTTCATGGAATCCCCAGCAAAGTCTACTGGCTTCTGGAACAAGGCAGGCACCAATACCTCCCACGCAAAGGCCCAGCATAAATCTTTCCAAGATGCCTGTAAGGGCTTGCCAGGTGCTAACAGCTCATATACATTGCTCATGGGCTCCTCAATGGAAGCTCTTAAGAGCTGTACATTATTACCCCATTGTACAGAGGAAGTCCTGGAGGCGCAAAAAACAATAATCTGGTCATTTGTCCAAGATAACGATCTATGCTCATTAATGGAGAACCCTGTTTTTGGAATCTGGACAACACCACCCTAAAGGGAGTTTCCACTCTCTTGCTTGGCCTGGAGAAATCTCTTATCTGTGTTTTAAAAAAGACAAAGAATATATAAAGAACCTGTATATTTCAATAACAAGATAAAGAAGCCAATTAGAAAGTGGACCAACGACCTGATCAACATTTCTCCAGAGCTATACAAAAGGCCAGTAAGCCCACAAAAAGATGCTCAACATCATTAGTCATTAGGGAAATGCAAATCAAAACTACAATGACAGCCTTGGCCAGTGTGCTCAGCGGTTAGATCCTCGGCCCTCGGACAAGGGGTCTCAGGTTTGATTCCAATTCCCAGTCAAGGGCACATACCTCCCTTGCAGATTTGATCCCTGGCCCCGGGTCCCAGTCCCGGTGTGAGCAGGAGGCAGCCAGTCGGTATGTCTCATTTATATCAATGTTTCTCTTTCTCTGTCTCTCCCCCTCCCTTCCACTCTCTCTAAAAAATCAATGGAGCCTGGCCCGAGTGGCTCAGTGGTTGAGCATCGACCTATGAACCAGGAGGTCACAGTTCGATTCCCAGTCAGGGCACATGCCTGGGTTTCTGGCTCAATTCCCAGTGTAGGGCGTGCAGGAGGCAGCCAATCAATGATTCTTATTGATGTTTCTCTCTCTCTCTCCCACTCTCTTCTCTGAAATCAATAAAAATATATTTTAAGAAATAAAAATATCAATGGGAAAAATATCCTCAGGTGAGGATTAAAAAATAATAATAACCCACAATGACACCACCTCACACTCACTATGATGGCTATAATAAAAAGGACAGCAATAATAATGTGTTGAGGATGTGGAGAAACAGGAACCCTCCTATTGCTGGCAGAAATGTAAAATGGTGCAGTCACTTTGCGAAAATAGTTTGGCAGTTTCTCAAACAGTTAAACAGAGAATTCCATATGACCCAGCAATTCCACTGTTGGGTATCTACTTAAGAGAAATTAAAACATATGTCCACACAAAGACTTGTTCACAGCAGCCTTGGTGGGAACATAGCTTCAAAGCGGGAACACCCCAAATGTCCAACAACTGACGTATGAATGAATCAATAAAATGTGGTATATCCATACAATGGAATATTATTCAGCAACACAAAAGGAACGAAGTATTGATAAATGCTACAACATAGATGAGTCTCAAAAATGTGATTCTAAAGGAAATAATCCAGACACAAAGACCACATATTGTATGATTCCACTTACATGCAAAGTCCAAAATAGACAAATCTGTAGAGGTAGAAAGTAGATTAGCGGCTACCTGGGGTGGGAAGGAGGAGATGGGGATGAGCTGTAATTGCTAAGGGCCACAAGGCTGCCTTGGGAGGTGATGGCAATGTTCCAAAATCAGATTGCGGTGGTGGCTATACTGTAAATATACTCAGTATTTTTCATTGCACACTGAAAATGTGAATTTTATGGTGTGCAAGTTATTATCGCAATAAAACTTTTTTTTAAACGTCAAGAAACATTTTCTCTTTTGCCATCCAGCTCACAAAGCAGTGCTCGCCAATGAAGCCCAGGGGTGGCCAGGGTCACTCAGTCCCCGTGGCTTGCAGTGAGGATTTAAAACGTATTGTATGAGCCTCTGTGGCACGTTTACCTTTTTTAAGCTAAAAAATACAATTAATATTGCTTCCAAAAGTAGGGTGGTGGCAGAGGCCTCTTGTAACGTAGAGTGTCCCACAGTTCCGAACAAAACGCTCCCCACCTGAACAGCTTCAGCCACTGCTGTCCGCTCCCACCCCCTACCCCCCACCCCCACCCCCACCATTCCCACCAAAAATCTCGGCAGACGGCCCTGGGGTGAAGCAAGCGACCAGCCCTTCGGTAACAGTGCACCCTGCCAACTTGGAGTGGTAATGGGGGTGCGAGTCACACAACTGCCTCCCACCACCCGGGTCCCCACCACTCCTCACCCTGCAGCCCGAGGCCTGGAACCAACAAGCCGTACCTCTCCCGGGCCCTGCGCAGCCATCCCACCGCCCCGACGCCGACCCTCGGCGCCTAATCGCTACACGCCCCGCCTCCTCCAAGACCCGCGGGGAGCAGGGCGGGGCGCTCCTCCCGCCACCAATCCCGGGGCGGCGACGGGCAGCGGCTGGGGCCGGCGGGAAGAGCCCGGTCCTCGAGGCGCGGGGCGGTGCTCCGGGAGGGTAACCGCAGGAGCCCCAGCGCTGGAGCGAGCGAGCGCTGCCGGCTGCGCCCAGTCTTATTAGGCAACCCCCCCTCTCCCCACACACACACAAAATAACGTTCCCGGAGAGCGTGGAGGGAGCGGACCGGCTCGCCTGGCTCTCTGGGGAGGGGTGGGCTGCTTTCGGGGTGAGAGAGAAGCACGTGGCGCACCCTGAGCGCATTTGAAGGCAGAGCCCGGCCGAGACCCGCTGGGTGCAGAAGTGGGGGTGCTCTAAGCTCCGAGGGGCGGCCGGCCTGCACGTGCAGCGGCTGCCACTTCCTCCCGAACGTGCACCCCCGGACCCGCCTCTGCAGAAGCTTCGACCCCACCGCCCCCGGATCTGGGCGGGAGGTGGCGGGGCTGGGTGGCGCCACCGCGGAGGGGTGGGGCGCGGAGGGGGTAGGCGGCCCACCGTCGGTCCATCGTCTGTCGCGGCGCCGGGACACCCCCGCCACCTCCGCTCGGTGCCCTCTCGTCCCTGGGAGTGTGGGCAGGGCTGTCCGGGCTTCCGTGGGCCGGACCTCTCCCACTCCGGAGGAAAACGCAGGGGAAGCCCCCGGCGCCCGCCGCCTCCGGAGAGCCGCGGAGTCCCCGGGCCGAGCCGGCGCTGAAGACGAGCCCGGGCGGAGCCCCGTGCGTCGTGCCTGTCGCCGGCCGTGTCCGGAGCAGCGGCCCGCGCCCGCCCGCTCGGCGCCCCGGGCCGGAGGGGGACCCCACCCTGCCGGGCGTGGGCGAACGCGGGTCGGGAACGCGCGGAGCAGCCGTCGCAGGGCCTCGCCGCGGCTCCAGCGCCTCCGCCCCGGGGAATGCAGTGGCCCCCGGCCCCTGGAGCCTCTCCGTGTCTGCGCTGGGCCTCCTCGCTCACCTGCTCCGCGGCCACGACGCTCCTGAGCCGCGCTGGCCAGGCCCCCCTCATGGCGGCCAAGTGGTTCAAGGAGTTCCCCCTGAACCTGAAGACCGTGTCGGAGCGGGCCAAGCCCGGCGGCGGCGGAGGCGGCAAACCACGCAAGAACTCCGAGGCGGGCGGCGCGGTTCCCACCGCGGGCAAGGGCCGCAAGAACTCGGTGGCCGAGCTGGGGGGCGGCAGGGCCGGCCTCGCTCCCCCCAAGGACAGCCGGGTCTCCCGCGATAGCCTGCAGGGGCTGATCCAGGCCGCCGCGGGCAAGAGCCGCAAGAACTCCCGGACCACCGACGAGGAGCCGCACCGGGGCGCGGCCAAGAGCTCGGGCTGCAGCACCTACATCAACAGGCTCATCAAGGTGGACACTCAGGAGAAGAATGGGAAGAGCAGCTACCCCAGCAGCAGCAGCAGTAGCAGCAGCAGTAGCAGCAGCTCTTCCTCCGCGTCCTCTTCCCCTTCCTCCCTGGGCCCTGAACTGGACAAGGGCAAGATTATTAAGCAGCAAGACACGGTAGGAATCCAGTCTCCCCTGGACCACCTATCCCCTGCTGAGGCGAAACCGTGGGAGAGCATAGCGAACCTGCGAACCCCTAGATAGAGTTCCTCATGCTTCAGAGAAGGGAAGGATGTGTTTCCCCCTCTAACATTGGTGACTTCTAGGTGACCATTCAAAACCTTTAGTTTTTTCATCTTGAAAAATCCTCATGCTAGGGATGGGGAACTTTGCAGAAGTTTACCATGCATTTAATTTTGCTAGCCGTGTAGATGAGTAATAATTGAAGGAAACGTTCCTGCTTTTGTTCCGTTTGGCCCCTTATAGGTGGTGGTTTATTCTAATTTTGAAATCCAGGGAGGGTTGCAAAGCTAGACTGTGCGTAACTTTAATTCTTCTTGAGCATAAGGAATGGTGACCTTCAAACTTGTAAGTATGGTTTTCAAAGCTCCAGAGAGGGGTTGGCCAGCCCACCCCCCAGTTTGGAAGCCCCACCTCCGAAGGGGTTTCTCCAAGCTTACCAGCTCCCCAAGGTTACAACCCTTTCATTCAGCCCATGACCATTGGCGGTGCAGCAGCCAAAGAGGATAAGGGGCACAGGCTCTGCATGGGGGGTAGAGAACGGAACAAAGAAACACTCTCAAGGAAATGACAGATGGGGAGAACTGCTTCTGGCACACCAGAGCTTTTCTCCGTGCTGTGAGCAAGTAGAGAGACTCACTCCGTTTTTACAGAGATAAGTTGGGTGCGTGTTTGGTTTAAATTCATGCTTCTGTGTGGAAAGGGGAGGGAGACGAGGTCACACTGGGCTTTTGGTCTCCAGCCGGATGACCACTTTCTGTCGTGGGAACTTACGTTTTCTCTGGCCCCGGCTTCAAACATACTGCCCACCTGAATGGAGTCAGGAGCCAGAGGAACAGACCATGCATGTCTGCCTTGGGTCCTTCCATCCATCCCTCCATTCACTCTTTCCACAAGTATTTGCAGCAAACCACGCAAGAACTCGGAGGCGGGCGGTGCGGTTCCCACCTTGTGCCAGGCACTGGGGACTGCCAAGGCCCCGCTGGTCCGAATGGGAGTGGTCTACCTAGTGGACTAGATCATAGGCACCTTGCAGCCCAGGGCTGCCCATCACACTTCCTGGTCCTTGCTGAGCTTCGGGCATGTAGTTCACATGGTGGGCAGTCAGAAGAAGAGTCAGGGAGGGAGTGGTTCGTCAGAGTCCCCAGCAGTGGTTGCCTGGGTATTTTCGTGGGCATCACTTCTAGATGTCTGCGTTTCTTAGGCCGTCTGCTCCCAAGTGGAGGGCTCTTATGCAGGTGGCCTCCCTTCCTCACTTCTCCCTGGGTATCTACCTTCTTTCTGCCAGCTCCAGTGGTCCTTCTCCGTGAGCTCTTTGGAGAATGTAATCAAAGATTGTGGCCCTAAGCGGTTTGGCTCAGTGGATAGAGCGTCGGCCTGCGGACTCAAGGATCCCGGGTTCGATTCCGGTCAAGGGCATGTACCTTGGTTGCGGGCACATCCCCCGTAGGAGGTGTGCAGGAGGCAGCTGATCGATGTTTCTCTCTCATCGATGTTTCTAGCTCTCTGTCCCTCTCCCTTCCTCTCTGTAAAAAATCAATAAAATATATTTTTTTAAAAAGATTGTGGAGCAGGCTTCTTCCCTGGGAAGGGGCTTCTCACGTGACCTCCCACGTTGTCACACAGCTGCTGCAGAACAGAACTATTGCACGCACACACACCACCTTTGCAGGCCCCTTTGTATTTTTAGAAGAATAGGTGCTTTCTGACACAAATACTGATCAAAACTCTATCTGATTGTAGCCTATGAGAACAAGTCTGCCTATGAATTATTGAACCTAGAACTCCCACAATGGCGTTTAGTTCTGACCCATTTCTTATTATAAAGCCTAACCCCTTTAGAGCTGTTACAAATTCCTTGAAAGACAAGAAGCAGGTCTTGGTCTTATTTTGATTCCCTAGCCAGTGCTAGCGGACATTCAGCAGTACCTGGGCAATTGACTGACTTACCATGATTTGCTCATTTTGCTGGCATTAAAAAGACCAAGTCATGGGGAAGGTGGTAGACCAGCATTTTTTAATGCTTTAAAGCTATAGACCCCACTCCCCCCACCCACCCCGGCCACCCTTGAACCCAGCAAATGCTCTATTGCTTAGGGAAAGAAAAGGAGGTGAAAAGAGTCGTGGGGATCAGCGGAGTTTAGATGAATTGCTGACAACCAATTATACTACAGAAAAATCAGATGTTTGTGCAGCTCGGTGAATAACACGATCAAATGCAAAAGCTATCCAGAACTAGAGATTTTTTTTTAAATATATCTTACTGATTTTTTACAGAGAGGAAGGGAGAGGGATAGAGAGTTAGAAACATCGATGAGAGATATACATCGATCAGCTGCCTCCTGCACACCCCCTACTGGGGATGTGCCTACAACCAAGGTACATGCCCTTGACTGGAATTGAACCAGGGACTCTTCCGTCCACAGACTGATGCTCTATCCACTGAGCCACACCGATCAGGGCAAGAACTAGAGATTTTGATGTCTTTTCAGATCAGCAGATTGTCAGTAGACATTTTGCTGCCACTGCCACTCTGGCATATGATAACCCCTAGCAACTCTCCTCTCTGGTTCTTTTGCAGGTCATCATTTTAGAAGACTATGCTGACCCGTATGATGCCAAACGGACAAAAGGTCAACGGGATGCAGAGAGAGTAGGCGAGAACGACGGCTACATGGAACCCTATGACGCACAGCAGATGATAACAGGTTTGTAACCAGGAGCTGCTCAGAGGGCAGACCTCACACCCGCTTGGACTGTGTAAAATATAACCACTCTGTGTTTAGGGAGGAGGAATGAAGCAGCTTAACCAGGTCATGCTGAGTGGAAGGAACAGAAATTAGACTCAAAACTAGTCAAGTCCTGGCCGGTGTGGCTCAGTTGTCAGTGTCGGTCCATGCGCCAAAGGGTTCGATTCCCGGCCAAGGCACATACCTGGACTGTGGCTCCTGCCCCCCGATGGGGCTGCCTACGGGAGGCAACCAGTCGATGTGGCTCTCTCACATCCACGCTTCTCTCCCCGCCCCCCACCCCTCTCTCCCTCCCTTCCACTCTCTCAGAAAAAGCAATGGAAAAAATACCCTCAGATGAGGTTTAACAACAACAACAACAAAAAAACACACTAAAGTCAAATACCCAGTTAACTTCCTGTATAGTTTGTATCCTTCAGTTTTAGAATTTACAGGGGTCTTTAAAGTTTTTCTAATTCTGTGTAAAATGCGTTCATAGTGAGTTTGCAGATCTGCTCAGAATGTGATCTCCAGTTTTAAGACTGCCCACTTTCAAAATCGAACATCTATCATGGGAGTCATAAATCTGCACCAAGAGACTAATACATACTTAAAGGGTTTTAAGTTGTCAAAAGATACAAAATGACAGGGTCCTCTGTATTATAGAAGATTGGTTTCTCAACAAGCTCTACAACATCTGGAACAAAATGTTTAATAACTAAGGAATGATTCCTGGTCACTGGCGTGAGCCACGCCATTCAAGGCAAACCTCCTAAAACCAGTGGACAACCTTGTAACTTCTTAAGTTGGAGCAATTCAAACTGATGAGCTAAGCAATCCCCCTGTCACTTTTGGTGTCAAACTTTTCCCTTCTATTCATAAATCTCTCAAACTGGTGTAAACAGTACTTTAAAATGGTATATTTACTAATTATTTCATTTTATGTGTGGATTTTAGAGTAAGTTAGTTGCCCTTCAGCATGCTTTAATCCGTAATGAGAAATGACGTTTCCGAGTGCGGACTCAAAGGAGCCTGTTTGAGTGTCGTGCATTTCGTGCCTGAATAAGTGGTCACACGTGAGACTCTCTTCTGTTTAAAAGCAGATTGAGAAGCTGTCCAACTCGGGCTCCACAAGCAAAGTCTCCGAGGAGTTTTGAGCAGAGGGTAACGCACACAGCACCCTGGAAGGGTCAAGACGGGCTCCCAAATGCAAACGGCCTGCCACAGGAAGGCACTGCTGCTTCCTGCGCTCTGCTTACAGAGATAAGGCCCGGGGTTGGGGAGGGTGTACCCCAGCCAGGCTGTGACCCTGAAGGTCACTGGACTGTGACCTCTAATGAAATCTGTGAATGAAAGGAAGTGAAAACGAAGTTAGTCAGAGTTTTGAAAAATATCGGAGGCTTGAAAGAAATAGGGGAAAAGATTTACTTTCACATAAAATTGAGGAAAAAGTCTAAAAAAAAATGTTTCCTTTTTATTCACCTTCCTTTGTCTTTCGGGTTTTACTCCTTTCTCTTTAACTGGAATACGTAGTCTGTCTATACTAGCCCCACTGTTTATTTGTTGAGCCACACTGATAATAGGGCAAGTGTTGTGTTTTTTAAAGATGAATATATCTTTTGTTCTCCATATAATCCCCACAAAACTCCAGTCCCATCCCCTTGTTACAGGATCAAGGAGATTCTGACTTGCCTAAGCTCCCAAGACTTTGTAAGAGACAGAGCAGAAATTAGAACTCAGATCTTCCCACTCCAGATGAGGTCGTCTGCTTCCTATACCAAGTTGCCCCAAGAAATATGCAGTGATGCATGCAAAAGCACTTTAAACTTGATTCATCAGTAAGGCGTCTTTCCATTCAGACTCAGAGAGAGGGTTATAGTGAAAAGTCAAAGTTGTCCAACATGAATAAATGTAATAATAATGATAGCTAGCATTTAATATGTAAGCACTTGTTAATTCCAGGCTCGTGGGTTAAGTCGTTTATGTGAATGAATTCATTTAGGAATGGGAAATTAATATATTCAGTTGGAGACTAAATGCAAATCTATTAAAAATTTAAATTAATTTAAAAATTATTCAATCTTTTCTGTGCTTTTTAAAAAAAATATATTGGTGAATTTTAAAGTTTCTTCATTTAAAATATATATCCAAAAGCACTTTCTCAGCCAATGTAGAGAGTATACCTCTTATTCTACCGGTAGGTTACACAGCTGGGCAGAATAACAGGAAGTGAGTTTATCGGAAGCTGGGAATAAAAGATTTGCTGCCTGGTGTGTTTTTTTTTTTTTTAAAAAAAAAACCTTTTACCTTTTTTGTTCAGTTCCTTGTGTGATTTGTTGTCAAGCCCAAGTTCAGAAATGTCCCATATTTCTTGGGGAACGTTAGGGATTTCTTTTTAGTTTGTTTCCGCATTTGGGTAGCAGAAGGAGACAATACTAATGAATGGTTTAACTGTAGAGCACCCAACCTCTGTCCCGCCTTTTTAATGACTGTGAAGTGGGAACAACATGTCTGATTTTAACAGTATCTTGGGTGTATAGAACACTGTCCTGATGTTTTAACAGCCAACCAATATTTCTTTACTGTGTACCAGGCCCCGTGCTGGGATCTGGGCATACAGAGAACAAGACCCACGTGACCCTTGTCCTTATGGGCCTCACAGCCCAAGGGGCTAACAGACCTAACACCAATGCAGAAGAAAATATGTCACTGAAAAGTGTGGTAAGTGCCAGGAGGCGGAGAATTAGAATCATCATCTGCCTCAGGGAACAGAGGAAGAAACAAATTAAGAGGCATTTAGTACTTTTCCTGTGGCCAAATCCCTGGGACCCAGGCTCCCTGGATCCCTGCCAAGACTTGCTTAGATTTATTCAGAGCATTGTTCATTAAAAGATACGACTACGAATACAAGGCAATAATAGTACAAACTTGTAAATTAGCAGAATCATTGCAGCTAAATAATTAGTAGAAATATTCCATATAGTTTAGCATTATGGGTTTTAGCCACCAAATTTAGCCACTTAAGCATTAAAAGGGTCTTTTTTTTAAATACATTTTATTGATTATTTTTACAGAGAGGAAGGGAGAAGGATAGAGAGTTAGAAACATCGATGAGAGAGAAACATCCATCAGCTGCCTCCTGCACAACCGCAATGAGGATGTGCCCGCAACCAAGGTACATGACCTTGACCGGAATCGAACCTGGGACCTTTCAGTCCGCAGGCCAACGCTCCATCCACTGAGCCAAACCAGCCAGGGCAAAAGGGTCTTTAGAAGCTCCCTAAGACAGCCATCATTCAGTATCAAAAGTCCTTCCACAGCCCTGGCCGGTTGCACAATGGTTAGAGCGTCAGCCATGAACCCAAGGGTCGCGGGTTCTATTCCTGGTCAAGGGTATGTACTTCAGTAGCAGGCTCGATCCTGCCCCGATTGGAGCACAGGTGGGAGACAACCAATCGATGTGTCTCTCTCACATGGATGTTTCTTTCTCTCTCTCTCTACCCTCTTCCTCACTCCCATCCACTCTCTTTAAAAAAAAAAAAAAAAAAAAATCAATAGAAAAAAATATCCTCAGGTGAGGATTTAAAAAAAAAATTCCTTCCGCAGCCGGTATCACACAAGTTGAGTGTTTGCTAGGTGCCAAGCTTGCTAAATTGCCTCACTAAATCCTACAACCCTAAGAAGTGGATGTTAGAAGTCTCTGTGAGGAAACCAAGGTTCAGAAAGATTCAATAACTTGTCCAAATTATGCAGCGTCAGAGTGGAGACACCGGGTCACTTAGCAACCATTGGTTTTAGTTACAGAGCTCCAATCACAGGTGGTTTAAAATGTGTATTTTTACCTCCAAATGGTTTTGTTTAAAAATTACATTTTTGCCTCCAAATGGTTTCGTTGGTTTGTTTAAATAGTGAAATCTAAAGGAGAATCTCATTGTTCAGAGGTCTCCATTTAAAAATTTAACCATAATTAAAAATGTGTAAATGGAAGACTATTTTTTATTTATATGATTTGCCTATACTTGCCTTGTTAAACTTAAATTTCAGGGCTTCTGAATTATATCTGCTTTTGTTCAGAAAATGTTAGTGTGGCTCGGTTGGTTGGAGTGTCATCTGGGGGCAGGTTCAATTTCGTGCGGGAGGGAACCCTTTTTCTGATTTCTGTGAGGAAATAAGAGCTTTAGGAGGCTTTAAGCTTAGGCTGGCACAGGCTAAATTATGAAATGAATTAGGGGAAAAGGGGCATTATAGAAATTGTAACTCACGTTTGACATGAGATCTTTGGGGCTTAAAGTAAGGAATGATAGAGAAAGCTCTGGAGTCAGTGCTAAATGGCTCCCCCATTGACTGCTGCACAACCTGGGTTTATCCACCTGTGAGAATGGGGTAACACTTCTCTAACTCCATTATGAGGCTTCACAGAGATACTGGGTATAACACGCTAGTGCATGCATACACAATGAACACAGCCATCCTTTAGACACGCCAGAGGATTCCATTTTCAAAGAGAATTCTGGACAATTGGAGGAATAACACGTCTCGACTACAATTAATTTAGTAAAAGGAAGTCTTAGTCTCCTGCTACGCTTTTAAATATAAGTGGCCTAATTATGTACAGCCAGAGTTGGGAAGGGAAGATTGCAGCCCACATTCTGTTCCACGCCACCTTGTGAGCTGGTGCAGGTCAGACCTGGGTTTCAGCTGCAGATGGGTGTTTATCTGCAGCCTGTTGGCCGCATTCTGTTGTCTGCCATGTAAATGGCCTCTATCGGCAAAGCCAGGGCGTAGCTTCCTCTCGCCATTTCCTCCTTCTCAGGCTCGTTTCCTCTCGGAGCCAGCTCTGCACGTCAGGGGCTATTCTCCCTGCAGGAAGGGTCGGCTTGCAGCCCCACGATTGTTTCTGTTTCTATGGCGCCTCTGGCTGGGGGCAGCCAGGTGTTGGAAGGGACTGGAAGGTTACTCCCCTGGAGGGGCAGAGGGACCCTGTGCTCAAGCCCCTTTTTCCCCTAATTAAACATTGTTTAAAAAGATGATGCTACTTTGCAGATTTTGCCCAATCGCAGGACCATCTCGGGAAGGAACATTCTCGTTTGTATGCTTTCCAGTGTTTTTCCCAGAGCTCCGTGCACACTGACAGCCTGAAATAGATGTGCAAGGACCTCATCTCAAAAGTGAAAACTCAAACGTGTATAATAACAACTCAGGGGTCTAATCGCCGTGCATCGCTTTCACACAAATGTATTGACATTTTCTTAGGAGTATGACGTCTATCTTAAGGTTGGAATCAACTCTTTTTCCATTTATCTCAACTGGGACATAATTGAGGACCAAACTTTGGGAAAGGTTACCCCAGCTCGTGCCAGACTAAACTGAGGGCAAACTTAGGTTTACATCAGAAACTTAAAAATTCTAAATCCATCCTATGAATTCCTTTGTGTTTTCTCTTTTAAAAAAAAAAACTTCAGCCTTATCTTAATTGAACCAAGAGCAGAGTGTGTTTTTGTTTCTTATTTTCCGTAAGTCCATTTAGAATAAGCCATGAAGAAAAAAAGCTGTTGGATTAAAAGTCAAGAGGCTTGGACTGGAGATGCAGGAGACCTCAGACAACCCCAGGCACCTTTCCTGGCCTGGGGGTGGGGCCAGTTCAAGTGCTCCTGTCCTGAGGTGGAGGCTTCAGGGGTCCTCAAACTTTTTAAACAGGGGGCCAGTTCACTGTCCCTCTGACCGTTGGAGGGCCGGACTATAGTTTTAAAAAAAACTATGAACGAATTCCTATGCGCACTGCCGGCCCGGGACAAGTCGGCTGCTAAACAGGACAGGCAGCGGCACCCGGTGGGCCGGATAAATGTCCTCGGCGGGCCGCATGTGGCCCGCAGGCCGTAGTTTGAGGACCCCTGCTTAGATACAGGAGAACTCTCCTCTTTGGGGCTAGCAATGGCAAGCGTGCTGGAGAGCAGGAAAACGAGAGGGACCGGGGGACCCAGGAGGTGTGGGTGGGAGTGCTTCTCAGGCTTAGCCTCCCGTTAGAATCACCTGGGGGGGAGGGAGAGGCTTTTGCAACTCTAACTCCCAGGTCAGACCCCAGACCGATTCAATCAGGACCTCTGCTGATAGGACCCAGGCCTCAGTGGGTGTTAAAACTCCCAGGTGATTCCAGTGAACTGCAGTCAGGGACCCCTATCCAGCAGAATTAAGACCTCACCCTATTAATAAATTTTGTCCTTTCTAATTTAGAGTCCTGGTTTTAATAACTTTTCCCTTGAACGTTTCATTTGTTGTCCTTTCCTTGTTAAAGAAGTCGGTCCATGTGCCTGGCCGGCATGGCTCGGTGGTTGAGCATTGACCTATGAACCAGAAGGTCTGGGTTCGATTTCTGGTCAGGGCACATGACCAGGTTGCGGGCTTGACCCCCAGTGGGGATTGTGCAGGAGGCAGCCAATTGATGATTCTCTCTCATCGCTGATATTTTTATCTCTCTCTCCCTCTCCCTTCTTCTCTGAAATCAATAAAAAAAAATAGGAAGTGTTTCCTTGCTGGTAGAATCAGTGATGCCTCTCCATAGAGTGTCACCATGCCCCTTCTCCTTTGTTTCTATGGCCTTGCAGTCTTGTGATCCTCTTCCTCCTCACTGACCACTCCTTCGCAGTCTTCTTTGCTGGCACCTCTTCTTCCATTCACCCTTACCTGAAGAAGTCCCAGTTCTTCCAGGGATCCTCTTTTCAATCCACCTCCTTTCCTCTGGTGATTGCTTCCATTCTCCCAGGACTAACAGCAATCCATTTGCGAGTAACTCCTGGACGCATAACTCTGACCTACATCTCCCTGCTGAGCTCCAGATCCATATTGTCACCTTTTTGAAGTTCTAAAGCTCTTTCCTCTCTGTCTCTCCTACCATCCATCCAATTATTATTTTTTAAAATATATTTTATTGATTTTTTACAGAGAGGAAGGGAGAGGGATAGAAAGTTAGAAACATTGATGAGAAGAAACCGACCAGCTGCCTCCTGCACACTCCCTACTGGGTATGTGCCCACAACCAAGGTACATGCCCTTGACCGGAATCGAACCTGGGACCCTTGAGTGTACAGGCCGACTCTCTATCCACTGAGCCAAACTGGTTAGGGCCCATCCAATTATTATTTAGCACAACTGTGTGTCCTATAAAAATCAACAAGATGGTGGTGGTCCCTGCCCTGGCAGTCATCACCAAATTAGAAATACAGACACAAAAACAAATCGATCCATGCAGTGGGAGAAGTGCAAGGTGAGAGTGGATTGGCCAAGTGATGGCACCTGGGAGAGGTGGGGACCTGGAGGGGGAGATGCTAGGTTAGATTTTGAAGGGTGGAAGATCACCCTGGACACTAGTGGGCGTAAGGCAGTGTAGTGCTCATGGAATTTCACAAGTTCCATTTGGTTAGAACAAAGAATCGGGTTGCAGAGAGATGGGGCAGGGTGGTGTTGAGAGAAGAAACTCGGGAGGGAGACAGTGATCTGGTCACAGAAGGCCTCCCATGCTATGCTGAGCAGTTTGTACCTTATAAGGAGACAGGTGAGAGCTACTGGGGTGTTGAGTGACGAGATGAGATGTTTGTGTTTAGAACGGTCCTCCTTGACCACGACCAAGTGGACAGATTGAAAGCTTCCTTGATGGGCATTTAGAAGAACCACATACTGCAGCTGTTGGCCTGCATCCCCAGCTCTGGTTGTTCAGACCTTAGACGTTAACTCTACCTGCCAAGGCCTCTGGGCTCTACCCTGGTCAGTCACCAGATACTGCTGATTCTTTCCCATGGTGGTGGCTGGTTAGCTGGCGGTTGATTGATTTGCATCAGGTTTTTTGCATCTATTTCTTACCTGATCGCTCCTCCTTCCCAGTCTTCTTTGTCCAAGTCCAGACCATACCGTTCTGGCTTATTCCATCCTGTACACTATGTTGGCGTTATCTCCCAACAAAACAGAAATGTAACTGTTATTACTTGTTTTTTTGTGGGGGTTTTTTGTTTATTATAGCAAGCAACCTACAGGGCTGCTGCTTCTATTACTTGTTTTTTTAAAACAAACAAAAACGTGTAATCATTTTCCATTGCATCCTTGTCTCTCTACACTCTGGTCCCCGGGCCTGCTTACTCTTCTGGCTTCTTCTCCCACTGCCTCTCCCCTCTCCTGGCCTCTGTCCTTTGACCTCATCTCTCAACTCCCCTTTCTGGGAACAAGCCCTTTATGGTTCCCACCTCCATATCTTCACTCATGCAGCTTCCTCCACTGGAAATGACCTTCTCTATCAAAGTCAACTCATCTTCCATTTCTCTTCTACTTGGAGTCAGTCCAAATGTCGTGGCGAAGAGTATGGCTTCTGGAGCCCAACTTCCTGTTTTGGAATCCAGGCTCTGCCACTGAACGGTTTGGGCAGTTTCCTTAAGCTGTCGGTGCTTCGGTTTTCTCTCCTGTAACACCGGGGAGCTAACAGCACCCACCTCACAAACTGCCGTGTGTTTGGAATAGTGCTTAATGCACGGTACACCACCGATACATGTTAGCTGTTTTATCGTTGCTTTTCCTCATGACACCTCCTTTACTTTTATTTATCCTGCCGTTGTTAGCCTGTTACGTGTCATTTACGAATGTGTCTGGCTTCCCCCATTATATTGAAACCACCTATGTCTAATGCCCAGTGCTTTGACTATAGTAAACACTCCGTTGATTTTTATTAAGATGCTTTGATCTCCTGACAAGTGAACATTCTGCAGGTAAATTACACTCAGAGCCAACACGGGATCAGGAACAGTGGAACAAGTTGCCCCCAGGCCACTTCTCCCAAACTGCAGGTGGCCCCAGGCGCACACCTGTCTTCAGACGTGATCCCTAATCTTAGGACTTGGCCCCGTGATCTGGCTCGGTTGGTTATAGGCTCCTTCCTGCCGCCCTTAGGGGCAATGCTGGTGGCCTCTGCCCCCTCTACCACACAGACGGCCGGAGGGGAAAAGGCAACTCGGTTAATTACCAGGCTTCATGGCACTTTTCTCTCAAGGTGTTCCGTGCGCTGCGTGTTTTTCAGAAATTAGACGCCGAGGATCCAAAGATCCCCTGGTGAAGGCCCTTCAGCTGCTCGACAGCCCCTGTGAGCCGGGGGAGCCGGGCGTGAAGCCGGAGGCGCTGGCCCGGAGACGGAGTTCCAAGGACCTGCTGGGGAAGCCGCCGCAGCTGTACGACACGCCCTACGAGCCGGCCGACGGGGGCCCCGAGCGGAAGGCACGGCCCCCCGACGCCCACGGCCGGCTGCCCGAGGACGACGAGAGGCCCGCGGCTGAGTACGAGCAGCCTTGGGAGTGGAAGAAGGAGCAGATCGTGCGGGCGCTGTCAGGTGAGGGCGCTGTCAGGCGGGGGGCGCTGTCAGGTGAGGGCGCTGTCAGGCGGGGGCGCTGTCAGGCGAGGGGGCTGTCAGGCGAGGGGCTGTCAGGCGGGGGGCGCTGTCAGGCGAGGGGGCTGTCAGGCGGGGGCGCTGTCAGGCGAGGGGGCTGTCAGGCGAGGGGGCTGTCAGGCGGGGGCGCTGTCAGGCGAGGGGGCTGTCAGGCCGGGGGGCTGTCAGGCCGGGGGGCTGTCAGGCGGGGGCGCTGTCAGGCGAGGGGGCTGTCAGGCCGGGGGGCTGTCAGGCCGGGGGGCTGTCAGGCGGGGGCGTTGTCAGGCCGGGGGGCTGTCAGGCGAGGGGGCTGTCAGGCCGGGGGGCTGTCAGGCGGGGGCGCTGTCAGGCGAGGGGGCTGTCAGGCGGGGGCGCTATCAGGCGGGGGCGCTGTCAGGCGAGGGGGCTGTCAGGCGGGGGGCTGTCAGGCGAGGGGGCTGTCAGGCGGGGGCGCTGTCAGGCGGGGGCGCTGTCAGGCGAGGGGGCTGTCAGGCGGGGGCGCTGTCAGGCGGGGGGCTGTCAGGCCAGGGGGCTGTCAGGCGGGGGCGCTGTCAGGCGGGGGGCTGTCAGGCGAAGGGGGCTGTCAGGCGAGGGGGCTGTCAGGCGGGGGCGCTGTCAGGCAAGGGGGCTGTCAGGCCAGGGGGCTGTCAGGCGGGGGCGCTGTCAGCCGGGGGGAGGGGGGAGCGGGAACGTCTCCCTGCGGTCTTTGCTGCCCTGCTGGGAAAGCTGCGCCCACTGGGCAAATGCCACGCTTTTTACGTCCTCAACTGCAAGTCTCCTTTTCCGAGGAATCTGGTAGAGGAAACAAGAACTGGGTCTGGTCACCAGACTCCGGTGGGAAGGCCAGGACCGAAGAAGAGCCCTTCCTATTGCAGTTCTTTTATCCTTCTGGGCACTTTATTTTCCTTTCTCTTCCCAGTGCACAACTCCTGGAAAAGCCTTCAGTGGCCATGGGAAAACCTTATCTGATCAGCACGGAGGCTTTCTCGTTGGGAGCAGCTTTTCTAACGCTTCCTTGGTGCTCCTCCTCAGGCCTGTTAGAATCCCTATTTACAGATTGACGGCACTGGGTCAGATGAGTTACAGGTAGAGGTGGTGGGAAAGCTGGGTGAAGCCAGCTGTTTCATTCTCTCTTCTTGTCAGAATTCCTCTAGAGGAGTCAGTTCTTTAAATGTGAATTTTTAAAATAACTTACAAGGAAGGTGATAGGTTGTCAGTAGTTATTAAAGGTAATTCGCCCTCCTGCTTCTCTCGGGACATAGTTTTTCCACTTGGCTGGCCACATAATTTCTTTTGCCTTTGATTTGTAAAGTTAGGGATGTCTTTTCCCTCCAGCAGCTCAACAGCTAAGCCAAGTTTGCGATGAAAGGTACAGTTAATGGCCCTGGCCAGCGTTTCTCAGTGGTTAGAGTGTCAGCCTGGGCACCGAAGAGTTTCAGGTTCAATTCCGGTCAAGGGCTCATACCTGGGTTGCAGGTTCGATCCCCCGCCCTGGTTAGGGCCTGTGCAGGAGGCAACTCATTTCGATGTATCTCTCTCTCTCTCTCCCCTTCCCCTCCTTCCCTCCTCCTTTCCACGCTCCCCAAAAATCAATGGGAAAAATATCCTGGTGTGCGAATTAAAAAGGAAAGTGTAGTTAATGTAAAGGGTGAACACAGAAGGTAATATATTTGATAGCAAACCTTCAAGTCCGTTTGAATTTTCCTTTCATCTTGTTTTTCACAAATCTCTATTGGGCACCTGCTATTGTGCTAAGTGCTGCTCATTTTCTCTCATTATCCTCTATCCAGGCTACATGTCATGGCCTCTGTAAGGCACCATTCAGTAGTCACTTCCTGTTTCGCAATTGATTTTTCTTTTTGTTTTATTATTTCATGGTAAAAGCTGTTCACTTGATTTCATAGAGTGATACAGACTCTTACAAGGAATCATCACCTGTAACTATGTGTAGTCTTTTCATCTAAACATACTACAACTTAAGCGGTTTTTCTAAAATTACATGCTGAAATATATTAAAGTGGTT
The DNA here is from genome assembly GCF_963455305.1 of Plecotus auritus. NCBI lineage: Eukaryota > Metazoa > Chordata > Mammalia > Chiroptera > Vespertilionidae > Plecotus > Plecotus auritus. The sequence goes on from NC_137778.1 coordinate 29,976,440, forward strand.
TCCTTTCATATTCTAAAACTGTTCCACACGGACGAGTATCTTACAGAGAAAGTAGCTGTCTGTGGATGCTCCGGTGTGATCAGATATCAAAGACTGCGGGAGCGCAGCCATCCCAGGGTATTCGCAGAATGTGTTAGCGTGCATTAAGGGGAGGCAGATAAGGAGGGTTTATTCTTTGAACGTTCACAGTGGCTCACCTCCGGGGCCTGTGATGTTAAATGGAGCCTTCCTTCCAGTTCAGTTCGAAGGCTCTGAGAGGCCTTCCACGAAGGAGGAGACCGGGAGGCAGCACCCCCGGCAGAAGGGCTGGACCCAGAAGATCTTGAAGCCAGCGCTGTCTGACCACGGCGAGGGGGAACGCGTGGACCCGGCCCTGCCGCTGGAGAAGCAGCCGTGAGTCTCCGCACAGCCCTGTCACAGACAGCGGCTGGCCGCTCATTCACAGCCTGGGGGTGGCGGGAGCACGCGTTTTACATGGTTATTAGGGCTCATGAATACCTGTCTGGGTGGGGCGTATGAATGAAAACCCGCTTTCAAAGCCCAGGGCACTTGTACAGAACGGGAAGCGTCCTGCCCCCGAGAGCCTGATTTTACATTTCATTCCCCGCGACGGAGTGACGACACTGCCCTGGTAGCTGCCTCTCCTGTGGGTGATGGGTTTTGTGATCCAGGATTACCCAGAGCTGCATCTTGTCTGTTCTAAATAAATGTGAAGCGGGATCTAGTGCAGGCTGTGGAGCTCCTGCTAGAAGTGCATTTCAAATAACGCTTTATGGAATGAGGCCCTGCCTGGATTTCTGTTCTGACGCTCCTGGTGTCTCCCCCCCACCACCACCCATTTTTCAGTTGGTATCATGGTGCCATCACCCGTGCTGAGGCTGAGAGTCGACTCCAACCCTGCAAAGAAGCTGGTTACCTGGTTCGAAATAGTGAGTCAGGGACCAGTAGGTACTCCATTGCACTAAAGTAAGTGTGGCAGCCTCATGGGCTCTCCCATTTAGATGGGGGGGAGGGGGGCCAGTTGACAGTCTTTCCTATCATGGGTAGATGACCAGACAAAAAAGATCATTTCAAGGTAGTCCACAGGGGGCACGTATTGCCACATAGTAAAATGCATTTGCTTGGACAACAGAATATGAAATGCTCTAATTAGAATGCAAAAGGGGTTTGGGGTGAATGCCTCAATATCTCTTATGATAACGAGGGTCCTATGTCATTGTCATTGTACATTAGTCAATTTGTACCTTACATTACCCAATCTAAAGTAGGTCCTCTCACCAGAGAAATAACTCCTGATAAAAAGAATAATATCTGACAGGATAATTCAGTCATTTTTCTTTCGTTCCCTAGTGTTTGGGGATTTTAATAAATCAGATCCCTTGATTGTTCAAATGCCAAGTGCCGTTCTGATACCAGCTTCTTCTAGTGGAGAAGGAAACGCTGACTCGCTATTCCTCCCCCTGTCTGACTCTACACAGAACATTCATTTTTGCTGGTAGGCCTGGTGGAGCTTGAATCATGGAAATTCTCATTGCTCCGCGAGTTCAGTGGTGCTATATTGGAGGATCATTGTCAAGCACCCTAACAGCATTTCCTTCCTGAGGAAGCTGAGCCCCTGCAGCTGAAACAATCAGACTGGAGGGGAAAAGAGGTTGGGGCGGGAGGGTGTTTGAGCAATATGGCTCAGAAAGCGGGATAGGCCACCAGATATACAATACCAGGAATAGCTTTGCTGTGTTCCTGAAACTGGTGCTCACGGATTAGATCTTTGAGCCTTCAGTGCCAGCTGTCATTACATACAGCCAGGAGCAGTCTTTCCAGATTGAGATGCAGTGGGGGGGGGCGGGGGAGGGGGGAACAGTTTTGTTGTTGTTGTTGTTGTTGTTGTTGTTGTTAATGTATTCTTTGGGGAGGAAACCTTATACAGGTCCTTTTAGCCATGATGAAGAATATGAGTTTAAACTTCACCTTAGAGGTCTCATACTTGGGCTTAAGTACAGTAGTTTGGCAATTTGAGGACCAGGCGGGACCGGACTTGTTTGTTTTTGTCTGGTACCTGATGACTTGTGTGTACTAAGGATGAACAACCCAAGGACACACATTTATTGAGGGCTGTGTTTGTTTATAACAGTTCCGGGAATGGGTGAGAACCTGTCCACCTGAGAATCTGACTGGGGTTATTTTCAGTGAGGAGGGATCCCCTTGCTCACTCATTCATGTCTCCTCCTTGATTTGTTTCGTTCCAGGACGAGTCAAGGATGTGTCCACATCATAGTGGCTCAGACCAAAGACAACAAGTACACACTGAACCAGACAAGTGCAGTTTTTGACAGCATCCCGGAAGTGGTACACTATTATTCCAACGAGAAGTTGCCTTTCAAGGGGGCAGAACACATGACCTTACTCTATCCCGTGCACAGCAAGCTGCACTAAGGTTCAGCCACCAAAAGCCCTGGCCGGGCCTCTTGCACCTAAGAGGGCCTCAGCACCCACCCAGCACCTCAGGGGACAAGGCTGGACCGCGCCATAATAATTGGTAGGAAGTGGGGGTCTTCATTGAGAAGTCAAAACGTCTTCGGGCTTGAATCCATTTCATGACACTTGGTCACTGACCTGTCCCTTTTCTCCCTGCTAAGTCGTCCTACAATAAGAAATCATAACTTGCCAGGTGCCTCCACTCCCCAGAGTAGGGTGTTCTGTTTGGGTATGACCCTAAGCAAAGGTAAGTCAGGGGTCCAGGCATATTAAAGTTCTCCAGAAACTGTGCTAATTTTTACCTGGATTACCTAGTCTCCAAACAAACTAACAAAAACGCACTTAGCTTTTACATAAAAGGATCAGGTGGAACAGAAGAGCAAATACTACCAGATTCCTTATGGACAAAAGGCTGAACAGAAAGAATAAGTGAATAGTGGACCTTAGAGAAAGCTGTCTTTCTCAAGTGTCCTAGTTTAGCTTTGGAGTCCATGAAATTTCACAACTTTAGGGTCTGGCAAAAGATTGTTTTGTTGGTCAGCCTTCTAAGAAAGTTTGTGCTTTCTTGATCTCTGATCTTTTTTGTCATTTCAACAAATCAGTAATATAAGCATAAATAGGAAGGACAATTTAAAAATCAATACAGGCCTCTGATCAAGGTGGCATCATAGATAAGTGCGGTACTTGCACCCTCCCACAACCACATCAAAATTACAACTAAACTACAGAACAACCATCACTCAGAACTGCCTGAAATCTAGCTGAACGGAAGTTTTACAACTAAGAACATATAGAAGATGCCACATCGAGACTGGTAGGAGAAGCAGAGACACTGAATGAGCTGGTCTCACACCCACATGTGGATAAAAATTGGGAGGGATATCTTGACTGTGGAGGTCCCCACTGTGGAGTGAGAGGTCTTGCCCCACACCAGGTCCCCTAGCCCAAGGTTCCAGTGCCAAGAAGGGACATCCCCAAAACTTCTGGCTGTAAAACCCACTGGCTTTGCAACTGAGTGAGATGGAGGGCTTCTGGAGTCCCAGGCAGTTCCTGCTAAAGGGCCTGTGCATGAACTTATCCGGACTACTCCCTCTGAGCTCCCATGCTCGGGCAGCAGCTCAAAAGGCACCAGGGTCATACAGGGAGGAACTGAATTGTCTGACATCAGGGTGAGGTCTGGAGGGGCGGCTTTCTACCAGATAGAAGTGTTGGCAGAGACCATTGTTTCTTTGCCGAGTCTTCCCCTAAACAGAGCCAGCAGGTGGTGCCATATCTGAATCTCCATCAACCTTGTTATCACTCTCTGCCCCACCCTGGTGATTCCCTGAGACCCGCCTCACCCAACTTTCAGACCCACCCAAGCTATTTCCAGTGGCTTTCCTATACAAAGGGCCTGTCTTGGCTCATGCTTCAGATTTTCCTAAAATCTCTCAAATAAGCAGCATTTACTTACATCTTACTAAGTCTCCCCAGGCCAAGCACTAGTGGCAGTTGGCCTTGGTTCACAGCTTGGCCTCACCTGGGCCATCCAAGCCCAGCACAAGTAACAGTCGTCTGCAGGTCAATTTGTAGCTCATACCCATGCCAGGAGGCCCCAGGCAGAACACAGGTGGCAGCTGACCTTGGCCTGTACCTCCTGGAAGGCTCCAGAGCCATCGCACCTGGTGGACAGTTTCACACCAGGTCTAAGCACCACCCAGCCACCCCCATAAGCAACATACTCAAGGGGTGAACTCGGGGCACCAGAGCCCTGCTGAAGTAAGTCCTGCTCTGTGGTGTAAGCCCCTACCTCTGATCCTCCACCATGGTCGCAGCCAGTTCTTGCAGCTGATTGGCCTGAGGATAAATTCCTCCCCTTGCTGTACCAACAGCAATCAAGGCTCAATTGCAACAGGAGAGTGTCCACAGTCCACAGTGGGGGAGTAGGGCACCGCTGGACCCTACAGGACACCTGCTATACAAGGCCACTCTACCAAGCCCAGGAGACGTAGCAGCTCCATCTAATACATAGAAACAAACACAAGGAGGCTGCCGAAATGAGACCAAAAAACGTCCCAAATGAAAGAACAGAACAAAACTCCAGAAAAACACTAAACAAAATGGAGACAAGCAATCTGCTCGATGCAGAGTTCAAAACACTAGTTATAAGGGTGCTCAGTGAACTCAGTGAGGTCTGCAACAGCATAAAAAAGGACATGAAAACCGTAAAAAACCAGTCACAAATGAAGGATACACTAACAAATGACAACTACTTTACAGGGAATCGAGTAGAGTAGGTGAAGCCAAGAATCAAATCAGCCATTTGGACTATAAGGAAGCAAAAAAAAAAAAAAAAAGAATAGCAACAAGAAAAAAGAATCCAAAATAATGAGGCTAGTGTAAAGAGCCTCTGGGACGACTTGAAGTGTATCAACATTTGCATTGGGGGTGCCAAAGGGAGAAGAGATAGAGCAAGAAATTAAAAACCTATTTGAGAATATAATGACAAAACTTGCCTAACTTGGTGAAGAAAATAGAAATACAAATCCGGGAAGTGCAGAGAGTCCCAAGCAAGATGAATCTAAAGAGACCCACACCAGACACATCATAATTAAAATGCAAAAGGTTAAAGACAAAGACTCTTAAAAGCAGTTAACTACAAGGGAGCTTCCATAAGACCATCAGCTGATTTTTCAAGTAAACTTTGCAGACCAGAAGGGATTGGCAAGAAATATTCAGTGATGAAAATCAAGGACCGACAACTAAGATGACTCTACCCAGCAAAGCTACCATTTAGAATCTTGTCTTGGCTTCCCAGAGAAGAAAAAGCCAAAGGAGTTCATCACCACCAAACTAGTATTACATGAAATGTTAAAGGATCTTCAAGAAGGAAAAAATTTTAAATATGAGCAATAAAATGGCAATAAATACATATCTGTCAATAACTGAATCTAAAAATCAAAATGAACCAGCAGAATAGAAACAGACTCATAGAGAAAGAGAACATTTTGATGGTTGCCTAATGGGAGGGGTTTGAGGAGAATGGGTGAAAAAGTGAAAGGTTTGAGAAATACAAATTGGCAGTTACATAATGATCATAGGGATGTAAAGTACAGCAGAGGGAATATAATCAATAATATTCTAATAACTATGTATGATGTCAGATGGGTACGAGATTTATTGGGAAATTATGTAATGTCTAATCACTGGGGTGTACACCTGAAACTAATATAATATTGTATGTCAACAATAATTGAGAAATTTTAAATGACTTAAAAATAAAAAATTTAAAAAGAATCACCAATATAATTAAGGATTGGCATTATTATTCTGAACTTTAGAACGAAATATACAACAAAGGTTTAATTTCTGATTTTTAAAAAACCTGAGAAGTTACAAGGCTCAACAACTGTTTTCTTATTGGATAATTATACAGAACTTCTGGTACCTTTGGTTTCATCTTTATGCATTATAGTTGTTATGAAACTATTCATTTTTGTCCCTAAAATTAGATTTGCTTTGTATTTGTAGAGTAAATTTTAAAAATATGTATAACTCTAGACCTGATTGTATGAACTGGGTCTCCGAAGCCTGCAAAGTCTCATGCTGTACACAACAGACCAGTTCACACTGTATAAAAATATTTTAAAAGCCTGGGATTTTCTCTGGACTGTTTAAATGAACACTCATAGTATTGTTATCTTTATGATTTATTGTGAACTTTTATCACCAATTTACTTACTGTGAAAACAAAACGTGGCAATGGCATAACATAACTATGGGAAGGTGACTACAGTGATTGTAATTACAACTGAGCAGCTGTTTTTGTGTTCTGGGGTTTATAATTGGGTTCTCAAAACTGGTCCAGTTGACTGTCTACTAATGAAAAGTTAACTTAGGTCGTTTCTTTGAAATATAAAAACAAATATTGATTTCATTAATTTTTGGGAAAGCCTACCTTCCTAGTTATTAGTCATCATTTTACAATGATGATTTAGAGGTTAGTAAACACTTGTTTCCTTATTCAGTTAAGATTGTAGCCCAAGGATTGTGTGATCTTTGATTTTTAAAAATCTGAGAGGAAATTTTTCTTGCTGGATCCCAATGATTTTATGAATAAAGAGTGTTCTGTTTTTTAAGTACCGATAGAATTTTTTAAATGTGTATTGGTTCATGTACTCTGTCTTTAGTAAAAGTGGTGGTTTTATTTCCATTTTTAGCATCCATAGTTCCAATTCCATTCAGCAAATATTTATTGTCTTGCATATATAAATAATTCATTATGTTAAACTTATTTTTAGTTCAATATTCTGGAAATGAAAGCTTATTTTTTACTCAAACTTATTCTACAAAGCAAATACAGCAGTTATCCTAATTTTAATAAATACTAAAACCTTGGCAAAATTTTCTTGGTGTCCTAAATGATTTTTGGCCCATACCCAGCAACTGTGGTGAATGTAGTATAATGAAATAACATTTTGAAAGCAGGCCTGATACATTAAGTATTGCTTGAGCTTCTAGCAAATGCTCAGTATTGTGGCTTTTTCTATACTCGTTTTCTGTGACAGTCATACTATCCTATATAATAAGAGAGATACGCAAATTAGGCCGGGACATCATGACCAGCTCAGAGCAAGCCCCCAGCCCCAGCGGACACACACCAGGGCTGGGGGCATGGCTCAGAGCCTCCCCCCCCAGCCCTGATGCCACCCATCTCCGAGGCCACTCCCGCCAGGGGTTCGAGGGCAGGCACACTACGCAGCCTGCCCTGGGAGCAAGGCCCCAACGGACCCAGGGACGTGCCAAGAGGGGCGTGCTCCGAACTGCGGGGGCCAAACTGTGGCTTAGGCCCACTCTCCACATGCCCTCAGTAGGACATCCCCTGAGGGCTCCCAGATTGTGAGAGGGGGCAGGCTGGGCTGAGGGACACCCACCCAGTGCACGAATTTCATGCACCAGGCCTCTAGTTTTCTTTATATAATTAAAAGTGGAGATGTGGAGTTTATTTATAGACCAGTTCCTTCACAGGTGTACAGGAGGTTATAAGAAGAAGAAATATAGTAAATTAGTAGCAGGGGAGTGGGTGAAGCTACTGTTTTCTTCAGGTTGTGACACAAGTTGACCAAGCCAGGGAATTCACAGCTGAGCAGTGGCACGAAGTACCATTCGTTCTAAAAACAATTAGGCCCAGCGGGGTGTCCCTAATGGCTTCCTCGCTAAGCCTCCGGGACCAGCGGATCCCAAGCGCTCTGCCACACTTCCTCTCTGAGCTCTGCATGCCTGGGCTGTGTCCTGTGCTCTTGATACAGGTGTTTTCCTGTAGTCTTCATTCTTTTGAGTTAATTCTGTCCCCCAGACAGATTCTTTCTGGAGGGTATAATGGCTTGGTGTGTTGCTGTTGTTTTCTGGAGAGAATCATGTCTTCAAACAAGTTTGTGCTCACTTGGCTTGAATTTTGCATCCGTAAAGCTTCCTGCATCTGTGTCCTTTCTCCTCTATCACACCTCCTTTTAGAAAACGTCTCTGCTCCAGGTTCATAGAGTTTATTTAATCAGTTTGTTTCAGGCCTAAGGAGATCAGAGGGTAAGAGGACTTTTCCTTTTATGTTGCTACCAGTTCCATCAGGTTGGATTTCAACCTTGGGAGTTGTGTGTATTCCAATGAGAAGGAATAAAACAATAGAGGAAAGTCAGCACGTGTACAAAATGGTGCATGTTGACATCCTACTCTCTACTGGAGACAGATACGTCCTTTGAAGTTATCCAAAGTGCTTTCTTAAGAAGCATTTATATTTTAAAAATCAAGAGTCTTTATTTTTTTTTTTTTGCTGTTTAAAGTCTCCATACTTTGCTGAGTTGTTATTCATTTATTGGCCTCTGCCACAGAATGGGAGGTGGGCAGATGGTCTCGAGACAGCCAGAAGTTTTTGGCACGGGTGGCGAAAGAATCCTAACCCGTTGCCTTTTAAATGAGGGTAGCCTTTCGATTCTATTAAAATGCCCTTTGTCCAGTCACAGGTTAATGCCTCGCTTCTCCTCTGCCTGGAGAGGGGACTGAGATGTCTAGATTTCATTTCCCTTCTCCACATCCTTTTAATATGTAGCAGAATTTACGTGATTCCTTTCTCATAGGTGTCTTTCACTCACCCATTGTCTCTCTTATTTTCCATAAGCAGCCCTGTTTTGGCCTCATGATCTCTTTAGAATCACTCTTCTTTTTTCTCCTCTCCGATTTTTACAACCCCATTAATTTGGATTTAGAGAAACTCGTCCTGCAGTGGACCTTAACTTAGCCTCCTTAATTTCGGATCCTGTAGAAAGCAAGCCATGGTGTGTTACTGCCATCTAGTGGAAAGAGAGCGAACCGCAGCGGGAAAACAGCGCGTTTAGGGTGTTTTCTCAAGGATTTCTGATACAGTTCATAGCATGAAAAATGATGACACAACGGTTGCCATCTTGAAACCGGTCTTTTCCTGTGGAAAGGGTGGTTACAGCCTAATGCAACTCTCATCACCAGGCCCCTGGACTGTGGCTGGATCATGTCGTTTAGAATCTTAAATTGTATTTTAACGAATATGCTAGCAACAGATCATTGAGACAGCCATCTCATTTTGCCAAGTTCTGACCCATTCAGTTATTTGTCAAGGGGCTTTACCATTTTAAATATGAACTAATACATAGTTTTAACTTTCAAAAATATTTGAAGATCGCATGTAAAACAGGTGCCTATGTGTAGAACTTTAGTTATGTATATTAAATCAGAAACATTTTTTAAAATACATTTTATTGATTTTTTACAGATAGGAAGGGAGAGGGAGAGTTAGAAACATCGATGAGAGAGAAGCATCAATCAGCTGCCTCCTACACGCCCCCTACTGGGATGTGCCTGCAACCAAGGTACATGCCCTTGACCGGAATAGAACCCGGACCCTTGAGTCTGCAGGCCGACGCTCTATCCACTGAGCCAAACCGGTTAGAGCAGAAACATTTTTTAACTTGTTAGGCTACATGTCCTCCTGAAGATGGTTTACTATGAAATGTAACTTTAAATAAACAGTATTCCAAGAAAACCATGGTTTTGCTTAATTTAATTAGTTTTGAGAGTCACATCCCTTCATTAAAAAAAAAATTCCTATGGGAACAGCTATAGCAGAGAGGGCCAAACATTCCATTTGTAATCATTGTTAATGAAATGTGTAAACAAACCAGGATTGAACATAACCAGACCGGATCTCAATTTTTCTCTCAGTTCATTTGTGAAGCCCTCCTGTCAGATTTTCATACCCAATAAAACAGAAACAGTGACATTGCTCTCTGTCTCCCTGGCCACCTTCTTCCCAAGTAGACAGCTGTTGCCTTTGCCACCAGCCCATGAGGCATCAGAGTTGTGACTTTGATTTTATTGTTGTTTGATATTCATAGAGATGGGATTTGACGCTGTGGTCTGTGGTGAAGCTTGAAATCTGTGTATTTTGTTGATATCTGTTTTTTTAACTCCCACAAACCATGACCACTCTTCACCCAAACTGTTTCGCTTTGGGTTTTTTTAAGTGATGCTGTGTGCAGATTACCATTTCCACTACATGATGTTGAAAATAGGTTATGGCTGAAAATCACCATTGGAAGCTACTATCTAGAAATTGGCAAATAAATTCACTTGAGATTCTAGAAGAAGGCTATAATAGTGTTGAGTCTCTGGTAGCAAATTTTTTTAAATATATTTTATTGATTTTTTTTACAGAGAGGAAGGGAGAGGGATAGAGAGTCAGAAGCATTGATAGGAGAGAAACATCGATCAGCTGCCTCCTGCACACCTCCTACTGGGGATGTGCCCACAACCAAGGTACCTGCCCTTGACCGGAACCGAACCTGGGACCTTTCAGGCTGCAGGCCGACGCTCTATCCACTGAGCCAAACCGGTTAGGGCTCTGGTAGCAAATTTTAAATCTCCATTGAACATTTATATCAATTGCCACCAGGTGGTACAAGTGCCTGTTGTTATTTTCCCATCTGTGTTAACAGAAAAGGAGGTTTGTATTGAGAAATGTTCACCTCCCCACTCCTCCCCGCCACACACATACACACAAGCCATTGAATAATGGTTTGCAGAATTCAGATTGAACCCATGTTGTTAAGAGCCAGGGTTTGGGGTGTTCAGTGTTGGATTCAGACCTTGTGAGAGCCATGCTGTAAGTAATGGGATAGATTCTTGCTACACATCAGGTGTGTTGTTAAATAAATGCTTTCCATCCTGCATTATCCTATTTGAATCCTCTACATCTCAGGGGGCCCGGCAGCAGCCTCGGTTTCAGATAAGGACACTGGTTCCAGGAGCAATCCAAGAACTTGTCCCAGGTCAGTCACACAGTAAGTAGAGCAGCCTGTCTCATTCTAGAGTGACTCTTAATTGCTACCTCTCCTTGCCCTTTGAGCGAGTGTGCCTGGCCTGAGGAATTCTTCCTTTCAAATGTGAATATAATTGGCCAGACTTGGGCGAGGAGTAATAAACTAGCCACTTTGTTGTAGTCAGCAAAGGAAAAAAAAAAAAGTTTAAAAAAGAAAACATTGCCCTAGCTGGTTTGGCTCAGTGGATAGAGCGTCAGCCTGTGGACTGAAGGGTCCCAGGTTCGATTTCGGTTGAGGGCACACACCTGGGTTGCGGGCTCCATCCCCAGTAGGGGGCGTGCAGGAGGCAGCCAATCGATTATTCTCTCTCATCACTGATGTATCTCTCTCTCCCTCTCCCTCTCCCTTTCTCCCTGAAATCAATAAAAATATTTTTTTTTAAAAAAAAAGAAAATATTCACAATAGCCAAGAAGTTCAAGCAACCCAAATGTCCATGGACGGATGAATGAATAATGTGGTCTGTACAGGGGTGGCCAAAAGTAGGTTTACAGTTGTGAGTACGTGAAACACAGATTTTTCTTGTATTGTTATTTATTAATTATTGTATTATTTTTCCAAATGAACCACTGTAAACCTACTTTTGCCTACCCCTGTACATAAGATGGAATGCTGTTATTCGGCCTTAAAAAGGAATGAAATTCTGCCACGTGCTGCCACATGTGTGAATCCCGAGGATATTTTGCGACGTGAAATAACCCGGTTATAAAAAGACAAATACTGTACAATTCCACTTATACGCGGGACCCAGAGTCCTCCGTTCGTCGAGACAGAAGGTAGAAAGGTGGTTGCCAGCACCGGGAAGGAGGGAAAGAGGGAGCTGTTTAGTACGTTTCAGCTTTGCAAGAGGAAAACGTTTCTTAGGGTTGTTTACACAACAGTGTGAATATACCTAACGGAATACGCTTGACACTACTGAACTGTATACTTAGAAATGGTTAAGATAGCCAATTTTATGTGTCTTTTACCACAGTTAAAAAAAATAAAAAGACGAAACAGAATGCCTGCCTATTATCTTCCAGAGAGAATATATCTAGCCGACCGGACACCCAGGTCGCCAGGGGTCACCAGTGTGCACGCTCCCCTCCGAAGAGCCTGTGGACTCCAGGCAGGAGATAGGAATGGGGGTCGAGGGATCCATGGCCACCGCCAGGGCGCCCGGTGCCGGGTCTGGCAGGCCATGGGGGGGCCCGTACCCTTTCTCCTGCGTGGGAGAGGAGCCCCCCGTGGAGCTGGGCAGCCTGAAGTTGTATGTTAAGGAGATGCACTTTGAGACGTGCAGATGACCATTTCCAAAGCCTACCCAGCACCAGAGTTACGCCCCCACCTCGTGAATCATCCGGGATGAGTCACTGCATCATCTTGATTCAAACTTAACATGCTTCCTGCGTGACATTTTTTTTAATGATTCAGATTGCCTTCTGATTCTGTGCATAAATAAATAGGATTACTAGTTTGGATTAATTGATGGGGAAGATATTAGTACTTGTTGTGCAGGTAAAGCCAATGCGTTCATCAAGGTATCAGTGTGTGGTTGATCAGTGAGGACGTGGTTTACGTTATAGGATCGTTAAGACAGGTGTGTTTAGGGAGCCGGCGCAGGCTAGAAGGGGTCAATGGGGGAGAAAAGGGAACGTCTGTAATACTTTCAACAATAAAGATAAACTAAAAAATAAAGTCTCAGAATTAAAGAGGGAGAGAAAGGTGTTGATATTCATTTTGCATTATTTTAAATGGTACTTGTGCAAGTGAAACGTTCCCCTAAAATCCTTGCACTTTTTAAACTGGAGAATGTCAAGGCTTTTTAAAGATTAATAGAATGAATCACTCTGTACCGGCTTCAAAAATTACTGCCTCGTAGCCAGTTTTGTCTTATCTACAATCCCCACCAACTGCTTGCACTTTTTAGTAAACAATCTTTCTAGGCAGTACAACATGATTGAACTATTCCAAAATAGGATTATAATTGTTTAATAAAAAGCCTTCTGTAATTGTAAAACATGCATGCTCACGAAAAAAATATAAATAGGCGTAAAAGAAAAAAGGAGCAAATATGGTCTTCAGTGACTTCCTAATGCTCTTAGAATATTGCAAAGTTGTGCAAAATGGTCCACATCCAAGGCAGGCCTCCCTCCCCGTCCCCACCCCTCCCAGCAGCCCTCTCCCAGCCTCTCCCTGTGCAGCACCCTCCCCCTGGAACCCTCCTCCCCCATCTTCACCCTCCCTATTTCTATCCCTTCCTTCCCTACGCCCTAGAGCAGATTAGTCATTTGCTCCCAGCGTTTGCTCATAACTGTGCTGGCTGGACGGCCTGCCAACATCTTGAGGAAGCGGTCGGATCCTCTTGTACCCCCACAGCGAGCACCGGGGTTCAGTCAACATTCCTTGAAGGACTCCCACCACCCAGGGAGCAACAGCACTTCGACTGGTGACCGCTCATCCCTTCAGAGGGAGGTCTTCATACCATAACTAAAGCACAACTTGAGGGTTTCCAGGAAATGTGCTGAAGGAAGCAGCGGGAGAAAACCCAGTCATTCACGCAGAGCTCGTGCGGGCCGATGGAGCGGGAGGGGAAGCGGTTTGATTCTGAGCTAGGATCACCGAGTACCAGGAACTTGTTGGATCCCCCCCTGGGCGGCCCATCTTCTTTGTGGCTGCCTGTTCGTGAGCAGCACCCACGGAAGCCCTGGGACAAGCCTGCGTGGGCTCAGACTCCAGCCCCTTCCCACACTGACAGGAAGCCAAGCCCATCTCCCTTCCAGGGGGAAAGGACCAGGCCCCTACCCAGTGCAGGGTGAGGGCACCTGGCCCGGGAAAGGGGTCGGAGAGAGAGACTCACCCAGGTAGTCACCAAGGGGGGGGGGGGGGGGGCTGCATGGCAGGGCCAAGAGCACCAGCCTTGGAGCCAGGCACACCCAGGTTTCGGGGCATCTGGGGCCCCAGTGGCCTCACCAGCTAACAGGGGAGACACCCTGCAGCATCTTTAGGATGAGAAAGGGCCTCCTGGTGGTAAGGCACCCGGTGGAGGGGCCACAAATGGTAGCCATTCTTTCCAGCTAATTTTCCAGGAACATCTCGACCGAAAAGGGTTCTGTGGGTTTCTGGGTAACCCCGTGGGGCCAGGGGTGTCGCTGTTGGCTTCCATGAAGCACCCCTGGTTAAATGTCTCATGATTTTACTGAAAAACTTGATTTCATTCATGTTTCGGACTGTCACCTCCAGCTGTTGGTATGAAATTGGACAAGGCTGAGGTATCATTGCTGTTACTTCGTTTTGCTTTGCTTTTTTAAGCGACATCCATGTGCAGAAGACGGGAACGTTCCTCAGGAAACCGGGGGTTGGTCAGCATTTGAAGGACGGAGCCGGGCTCACCGCCATTGCCCAGGACTGTCCCAGCCGGTCCACGAGCCACCGGTTGGCAACTGCTGTTCTAAGCAACAGGGCACACAGCCTGCCCACCTGGCCTCCATCCTGCCCCCAGTCACAGCAGTTTAAGGCAAGCAGCACACCTCTGCTGCTGCGGGACGGCAGGTGCCTGCCTCCTGTCACCTCCTCACGGACATGGACAGAGGTGTGGTCTCCTGTGCCGCAGCCAATAAGGAAAATGCTTTCCTACGTGCCTGTTCCAATAAACTGAGTGTTCCTCACCACCCTCAGCAAGAATCGCCATCTGCTCTCCCCAATCCCCCTGGAAACAGCACTGTCACCATGTGGTCCTAACAGCGATGCTGTGGAGAAGAGGGGGGCCCCTTCCTCCACTTCCTGCTCCTTACGCCCACTCCTGTGCCCCTCTGCCTGGCCCGCACAGCCTGGCCACCACGGGGGACATCTGCTTCCTGTTCCCTTTCTGCAAGACAGGGACCAACCTCAAAAGAGATCCTCAAGGAGACAGTGTGTAGGCTCAGTCCTAGGGCTTTCCTCTCCCCGGGGTGGAGTTGGGGGGGCGCACAGTGGGGCCCCGCACTTCAACTTTCAGTCTGAGTTAGTTTCCAGGCTTCCCTCAGGGTGCTCCTCCCGGGCCCTGAGCTGTTGACACAGCTCCTCTTGTCCACAACGCGCTCCCACGACGGCTCTCCTGTCCAGAAGGTGTAGGTAGGATGGCTGTGGTCCAAGAAGCTCCTACCTGGGACCCTCTACCACAGGGAACTCTTCAGGCTACCTGAGGGTCAGAGGCAGCGTTGCCTCGGGATGCTGCTGACACCCCCCAGTCCAGGAAACAGTCTCCTGGTGAATAACGGACGGTCCTCCCAGTTCCTTCCGCACACCCAGCAGCAGCTGGGAGTGCTGGCGAGCATGGCAGAAGGACCCACGCCCCTTCCAGAAACCCCAGGACTCATTCTGGGAAACTTTCCTAATTAGTGTTTTTTGAGAAACTGCTATTTATTTCTTTAACCTAATCTGATTTTTTTCCAGAGGTAATTTCATCCTGCATTAAGGCGAGGCCCGCCCAAAAAATGGTTCCACTTTCATTTTAAACCCATCTTTTCTCCTCCTTCCCCTGCATTAACCAGGCAAAGCTTTCCTTTCTGGGACCCAGGTGCCCAAAGCATAATTACATCTCAAGCACAGTTTTAGAAATTATTTATTTCAAACACAATTTTCACTTTAAATGCAAAATAGCTGATAAAACAAAAAAACATTGAAATACATATTATACTGATCCTTTGCCCCATATACACACATCAGCCTTTGGTATTTGCTCTTAGGTAATTAGGTAAAAAAATAAAAACTTAAAACTATTATTTTCATCTCCAAAAGAAAAGTTGAGGTATTTAACAGTTGTGTGATCGCCATCCAAAAATGGTTTCTCTATTAATTAACAGCCTTGCTACATGCTGTTCCAATCCGTTCCTTCTAAAGCAGATCTTGGTTCGAGCATATGTTCATACAACTGGCAATGTTCCTTAATAATCATTAAGGTTGCAAAATAACATTGAATGCCAGCCGTAATTGAAAAAAAATAAAATAAAAATTAGCAAAAAAAAAAATCATTAAGGTTGCCATAGAAACATACCTGCGCTAGCACCAGACCACAGAGCGCATATGATGCTGGCAGGACCTCCAGGGGACGCTCGGGAGCGTCTGGTGCAGGACTGGAGCCAGGAGGCCTTTCAGTCACAGCCCCGCTGCCCACATGGGAAAACCGGGTTCCATGCTCATGATCCGAAAGACCAACAGTTGCCCCTGCTTCTCCAAATTAAGGTAAATTTCTCACCAGCTCCACCTGGAGCTGGATGCCAGCTTCCTCCCCAGCGGAGTCAACCTTAGAGGGGGCAATACAGCTCAGCACCAAGCAGCAGGGCAAGACATTCCTGGACATTCTGCAGGAGACCCACACCCCATGGTCATTCCCACCTGCTCCACAGGGCTCTGTTCGCCACCAGGTGGACTCCCGCCCCAGTCCCAGCAGCAGATTCCACACCTTATGATGGTGTCTCCTGCCTCCACTTTCTCTCCCCAGGAGAGCAGGGAAATCAATACAGAGTGAGCCCAGAGCCTGGCAGAAAACCAGAGGGGCCTGGGCCCCATCCGAGCAAAGAGCTCTCTGAGTTACCAATGGCTTCAGAGGCACAGCCAATGCCACCCCCTTGACATTCGAACCATTTCTTAATGCTACAAGAATTAATGACCACTTCAGTTCAGACCTGGAACCAGCATATTTGTAACTTTTCCAGCCCAGAAGGGTAAGCTGTCATGTTTAACATCCACTGTCAGCATGCCAACCTTTCACATCTGGCTGTGGCAGACTGCTGCGGGTATTGGGTGAGGAGCATCTTTGCTGAGGATAAAAGGCAGCGCGTGAGCTGCAGAAACACAGGTGAGAATGACCCGTGGGTTGAAAATACAGGGTCACGGGCCACAGATCCGAGGACAGAGAAAGCGTAGGGTGTACACCTGTGTCCACTGAGCAAAGCCCACAGCTCAGAGAAGACACACACTTTTCCTTCATGTACACTAGCTTATACAAATGTAAAGGGGGGAAAAAACAAAACCCTCTTCAATTAAAAAAAAAAAAAAAAGCAGTTCCGTTACAATAATAATGAAAGCAATAACAATTTGGAGATCAAAGCTGCCTCGCTCTGTCATCATGAGCTATCTGACTTCACATCTCCCGCTAGCACGTCTCCTCCCGGCTCTGGTAATGGAGCTTGCGGTTAGAACCTTTATAAAGCGTTAAAGAACCGTGGGCAGCGTCACCCTTTCTCAGGCAGTCTCCTTTTTGTTGTTTTTTTTTTGTTTTTAAATATTTCCCTTTAACAGCATTTTTGCTGTTCTCAAAGAAACTTTATAGAAACACACACACACACACACACACACACACACACACAAAACACACCTGCCTGCCTTCCGTCAAACTTAAGAGTTGCCTAAGGCAGCAATGGGGTCTGACACTTGAGTCAAAGCCAGCAATGAAAATCACCACTTGCCCAACATAGTAACAGTTTGAACCCAGCAAACAGCAAATAGAAGGCGGTCCCGTTCCTCCTTTGCCACCTGCCCGGTGCTGGTGGTTGTTTTTCTCAAAGGGCAGACTCCTAGAAAAGGTTGTGGTCTGGTAAAGTTTTGGTCCTCGGTTACCCAACGGATTTCAATCACAGCCTCGTTCTGGGACACCCCGTGATGCTGGAGGGTACTTGTCTGGGGAACCCCTCTCATCGCTGAATTTTCAAAGGCCGGAAAGAAAAGTGAGCTGAAGTGGGTTAGTCTCAGAGTCAGGGCTAGACATTTAGCTGAAATGAATCAAATTCAGGGAACTAAAGAAGAGGAAGGCACGGGGTGGGGGGGCGGGGAATGAGTCCCCCTGCCCCCGGATCACCAGGGCTCCTGGCTGTCGGGGGGGGGGGGGGGGGGGGGTTGCAACTGACCTTGCTTGGCAGCGTGGGAGGCCGCTTCCCAATACCAGCCCGGAAGCCGGACACCAGGTCCTTCCCAACCTCGGGGGAGGGGAGCAGTCACAGCTGCTCTTCCCTTAAATTAGAGAAGCAGCAGGCAATTTCTTTCATTTTTAAGACAAAAAACAAAATTTAGAATGAAACCAGAGTCTATTCTCTAAGAGGGGAATATCCTTTCTTTTTTCTCCTCTTTCTCATTTGACTCAGTTTTGTGCCTAACAGAGTGACGGCTTCTCCCGGAGTTGGTGACCTACAGACCCTCAGCTAGCGCGGGACCCTCCATGCTCTCGGGGAGAAACAGTCAGCGCTTCTGTAAAGACCAAGTTACATACATTCTTGCCGGTTCTTCTGTCTTTTCACATAAATACGTTCTCTCCTCGGTACTCAGGCTCAGCTCAGGTGAAAAACAAAATAAAGAGTTTGAGTCCAACAGTTTGGTCTCCCCTCCCCCGTAATGGCAGGAGCCCTCCCCCCAATGCTGTTCTCCTTTCGGGGGGCGGGGGCACGGAGGAAGGAGAATAGTGGTTTTCAGAGGCTGCGTCTCACCCAGCACCGTTACTGTGAGTGGAGACCCTGTCGCCACACCCCTACTTCCTCTCTGCTTCTCTCCCCCTCAAGTCCTGGGATCCAGAGAGGGAAACTGAGTCAGTGCAGTGGCTTCTGGGTTCAGCAGGTGCTTAGGGTTAACATTCACATTGAGCAACATGCTAATGAGGAGCTTATTGCAATTCCACTTCAAACCACCTGGTCCTGAGATGCTACTCATGCCCCCTCAGCTGCATCCAGCGTGGGGAGGAGAGGAAAGACAGTCGAGAGCTCCCCCAGCCTGGGCGACTGAAGAAACGCCAGCCTTGGGTCTAGAAAACTGAATTGCAAAGGCACGTGGGCTTCAAGAGTGTGAGCTAGAAGGTGAAACTGTGCAGTGGGCCAGGAGATAGGCGACTCGGGGTGGGGGTGTCTTTGGCTGGAAATCCATCCCACCTCCTGAGGGTGTGGCGTGTGGAGCCAGGTCAGGTGAGCAGGGGACCGGCAGCTTGTCCACACGAAGCCCAGGGTCCGAGGCCTCTGCAGACGCCCGGCTCTGCCCGCCCGGGTGTCCAGTGGACTCGACAGCGCTCCCTGCATGGGGCCCACGTTCACTGTCACCCCTGCAGGCAGGGCTGTGGGGAAGAGGGGTTCAAAAACCCAACCACCTCTTCCTTCTGAACAGGCCAGCACAGCACACCTGTGTTCACCCAGCGTAGGACCTTCTGTGAGGCCCCTCGGTGGCAGCGCAGCCAGAGGCCCCACGCACCTGAGATGAGCTGAAGCCGCTTGTGCTCTGTCATCCACACGTTTCAGCGGGTCTGACACCCCCGCCCGCCAGGCGCCAGCCAGCCAGCTACTGGGGGAAGAAGTAATCTCTGTTGCTGATGTCGTAAGGGCTCTGTGGGCCGCTGGCACGGGGTTGGCTGTGCCTCAGGGTGTTATCCGACCCCAGGCTGCTGGGGGACACCGGCGGGGAGATGAGCGGGACCAGCACTGGGGTGGGCTTCGGCCTCTCGGGGACCAGCTGTCCCAAAGAGTACGGGGGGCGCATGCTGGTCTTGCCTTCTTTCAGGGCCTGCAGCTTCCACGTCTTCCTGAACCTTCACAGAGACACACAGAGACAAACCACAGATGTTTCGTTCCCCGGGACGCACCTGAGTGAAAAACACCGACAGCTGGCCGCCCCGGTTTCAGCTCAGAAGAGGGATAACTATTCCGCCACCTGTTCTAATGACCAGGCATTACACAACACTCCTCTGAGGAGCTGGGGGTTTCAAAAACATCCTGTATTGTCTACACGTTGACAGATGGAGACACGGAGGCACACGTGGCCATGAATGTCCCTCTGCAGCCCTGAGAACCTCATTTGTCCTGTTCCAGAGGCTGCCCGTAGTACACATCCTCAGCCCCACAGCCATGTACTTAAAAGAGACAGTCTTCTTCCAGTGGGGAAGGAAAACGGGCCGCTCCGTGAAAGGAAGGCGGGCAGGAGGCAGGTCATTGGCAGCTGCCATTTAACAGCAGGAAAAGGGCCACCCTGCTCCCTGAACAGCCCTCCTGTTCCTCCTGCGGCCCACATCCCCATCCCCCCCACGTCTCTGTATACCTCCCACCACCCTGGTGAGTTCTCAGAGCCTCGGCCGTGGGCACCACGCGGGCACAAGTGACTCATCTGACAGGAAAGTGGATGTTAAACAGGAAGGAGATAGGCATCTCTCTGATCACAGCTTCGTTCACCCTGCTCGCTCTGGGCCCCAAGCCATGGCTCAGTCCCTGAGAAAAGTCACCTGACAACCCGAAGAAAGACAAGAAAGACGAGGTGGTGATAGCAATCTTCAAAGGCACAGCCAGGTCTCCTTCCTGAAGGGGCCTGTGATGTGAGACTGCAGGGCAAGCCAGCCCCTCCCTCCTGCTGCCCACGTCATCCCTTACTAACTTACTGCCCCACAACGGGAGCAAGGTGGTCTCCCTCAGTCCCACTGATGTCAGCTCCCCCAGGAAGGGCTGGGAGGCAGGAGGGGAAACCATAGTCAAAGACAAGGCTTGGAGCCCTAAGCCGGTTTGGCTCAGTGGATAGAGCATCCGCCTGCAGACTGAAGGGTCCCAGGTTTGATTCCGGCCAAGGGCACATGCCTGGGTTGGGGGCTCGATCCCCAGCAGGGGGCGTGCAGGAAGCAGCCAATCAATGATTCTTTCTCTCATCATTGATGTTTCTCTCTCTCCATCTCCCTTCCTCTCTGAAATCAATAAAAATATATTTATTTTTTTTAAAAAAACACAAGGCTTGGAGATTTTCCTTGGGTTTCTCTTTTTATCGACAGGCTATTCCTGGCCTTGTTGTGATAAATAATTGATAGTTGGCTCCAAATCTGCATCGGCTCTTAGCCTTTTTTCCAAATGGAATAAACAAGCTATAGAATATTCCAGAGGGCTCTGCCAGGCAGGCACTAGGCAGGACGGAGCGCAGCAGGATCTCGCTGGAGCTGTGCCGGGCCCCTGGATGGAACTCTCTGCCTGTCTGAGAAGACGGAGGACAAAATCACGCTCCGGATTCCAAAGTATTCCGACGCTCTGGCCCAGGAATTCCACTCCTGGGAATGTGCCCCAAGGAAATAACCCAGCTATGGAAAACACTTTATGCACAGAGATGTTCCACCCTGCTTTTCCTCAAAGCAGAACCACCACCCAAATGCCCAACAGGAGGCTGGGTCAGTGAACGTGGGAACATGTCCCTAATGGAGAAGTCTGCAGCTAAAGAAAGCGAGGCTTACAAGGAATTTGTAATAATGTGGCAAATGCTTATGTTGTAATTAATACTAAATTTAAAAGGCAGGGATCAGAGTTATAGTTACAGAAAAATCATGGCTACAGAAAAGCCAAACAAGACGTTATGGGGAGGAAAAAGGCTCAGAGGACATTCATTCACTATGAAGTGTTCTTGACCGGGGCACTGACTGCATGGGTGTGTTCACCTTGCGAAAATTCACAGTCATGCCGTGCGCGCTCTTCTGTTTGTTAGACTTCTAGCACATTTACATTTAAAAAGTTAACTGTGGTTCCTGGCCAGCGTGGCTCCATGGCTGAGCATCGACCTATGAACCAAGAGGTCACAGTTTGATTCATGGTCAGGGCACATGCCTGGGTTTCGGGCTTGATCCCCAGTAGGGGGTGTGCAGGAGGCAGCTGATCAATGATTCTCTCTCATCACTGATGTTTCTTATCTCTCTCTCCCTCTCCCTTCCTCTCTGAAATCAATAAAGATATACATTTTTAAAATAAAATAAAAATTAACAGTGGTTAATGGATAAACAAATTGTATTTCTATATAATGAGTGTATTTCCAATAAAAAGGAAAGAACTAAAAAAAGTTAATAGTGGCTGTCTTTGCATAACGTAGATTTTTTTCCTTCTTTCTGTTTGTCAATATTTAGCAAATTGCCAGTATTTAGCAAATAAGCATGTATCACAATTTTTTTAAATCTCTATTGACATTATTTAACCAATATGAAAAGCAGTCTCCATCCTCAGCAACTAAATGGGTAACTGAGAAAAATGGGCTTTCCTTCTTCTGAAATATTTTGAGGAGTGAATGAGACACTTTCTAAAAATCACTACGCTCAAAGGGGCTTGAATAACAGCCAGTCTGAGGGTGCCCACGCCTGACATGGCTCTGCCCTGGGCAGGGGTCTGAGCAGGGCCTGGGGCTAGAGAGGGCGTGGGGCAGAGAGGAGAAAAAAGCCGAGCTGTCAGACCCCACTTGCACCTCAGCCTCTGCCTCTTATCTCGTGTACATCTTTGAGCTTCAGGACGCTTGCTTAAAGAAAAGGTTCTACAGCTGAACGTTTTTTAAATATTCATAATAACTCTCACTCTTTTTAGAAAATAAGAAACCAAGACTTAGGGAGAGGAAGTGACCCCACCCCCCAAGGCCATGAGGGTACCCACAGCACCCAGCCACTTCCCCGGCCCAGGATGCTCTGAGACTCCCTCTGGCCCTACCATGAAGGTGAGAGAGTGTGTGATTTTTAAATACTGGAGTGAGACTACATTCAACACAAAATTCTCTAAATCACTGGCATAGACACATAGGAAGTCCTCACTCACAGCGTCGGCCCATTCTAGGTAAATGTGCTGAGAAAGAAGCCTCTGCTATGAGAATGCCGTTTCCGCAGCGCAGCGCGGCATGCAATGAAGACAGAAAAGCGCGGGGCCTGGGGAGCAGGGTGGGGAGAACTACCCTGTAAGGCATGACATCCACTTAAGAAGATGGCCCATCCTGGATGGCACACGTGAAGTTTTAAAAATTATCACGGATACTCGTGGGAAATAGTTAGGAAAATACTTGGCTTGAAGTGCCAAGTAAATGTGTTAAAGAGAAAAATATGGGGCCATGGACTGTAAGGACGTGCTTCCACCTGCCCCTCACATCCTGCCTGTTGTAACGTGGCCATCCCAGCGGTCCTGGGGCCCAGCCATTTCGGCAGCTCTGGCATGAGGGACTTGGAGAACAGAGGGGTTTTCATCACTTGAAATAACTGGCCTCTTTTCAAATAAGTTTGCCTTACACGGGCGAAAACGGAAGCTCGCCCGGCTAGGAAATAAATTACTGACATGTTTCCAGCGCTGGGTCCTGAGCCCCAGGGACCCTGGTTGTGTAGCAACCAGCCAGTGTACAAGCACCGTCAGCACATTAGCAAACGAGGTGCGCTGTGGCCAGTTCCCAACCTAACGCTCCCTGTCGGTGATGGACAGCCCACCAGGATGGCGCTGCTTGTAAATGGAGCCAGAGGTGGCTGCTAGGACCAACTGGCTCCACCCACCGCTTAGCGGACAGCAGGCTAGCGTGGTTGGCTGGGACTCTCAGGACGTGGATTCTAGTCCTGGCTCTGCTGGTAACAAACCGTGTCCTCAGGCAAGTCATCTGACCTCTTGGGGCTGTTTCCTCATACGTAACATTAAAGAATTTGACTAAATTGCCCTGACCAGTTTGGCTCAGTGGATAGAGCGTCAGCCTGAGGACTGAAGGGTCCCAGGTTCGATTCCGGTCAAGGGCATGTACCTGGGTTGCAGGCACATCCCCAGTGGGAGGTGTGCAAGAGGCAGCTGATCGATGTTTCTCTCTCATCGATGTTTCTAACTATCCTCTCCCTTTCCTCTCCGTAAGAAATCAATAAAATATATTTTTTTTAAAAAATTTGACTAAATGACCTCCAATACCCTATCCAAAGATCAAGCGCTTTGGGTTTAGATCTTGGCCTTGCCATTACTAGCGGTGATCACTCCTCTCAGCTTTAATCTCCTCATCTGTCAAGTGGGAATCATGATATTTACTCTATGGGGCCTGTGATAGGTTAAGAGAAAGGCCTGCGGAAGAAGCTCTAATGATACAGAAACAGAACACAGAAATACATGCCTGAGGGCAAGGAATCCCTTCGAAGGCTGTAGAAGACCCCTGAATGCTGGGGTGGCCTCTCTCTGGCCCAAAATTAAAAGACAGTGTGTTCTCAGCTTCTCCAAGGAGCTACCTCCACTCATTAGGAACTTCAGCTTTTGCACACACACCCTTTGGCAAATTTGCTTACTACTTCACCGGAAAATCCAAGTGGAAACAACCCTGAACCCACTGCGTTGCCATCGTGCTAATCTTCCAACCCTGACCGCCTTAT
Organism: Plecotus auritus; assembly: GCF_963455305.1. NCBI lineage: Eukaryota > Metazoa > Chordata > Mammalia > Chiroptera > Vespertilionidae > Plecotus > Plecotus auritus. Next base: position 30,000,384 of record NC_137778.1, read on the forward strand.
GGTCAAGCTATTTCAGGGTCACGGTGAGGACCCAGTGACCTAACGTGGGGAACTCTCTCTGCCAAGGTCTTACCCTTTCTTCCCCAACCCCGTCACACACCATCTCCCACGATCACCAACTGGAGTCTCCTGAAAGTTACACGCAAGGTGAGAGAGAGGAGGACAGAGACGTTTCTCCTCCGTCGCATCATCACTGTCATTAACCGCCACCCAAAGTGAGGCCACGGCCCGGCATCCTATAGGGCTTCAGCACACGCAGGAGTGCAAGTTCCTGCAGGGACACCGTGAGCACTGGACGCTGCCTTTATGGCCCAGTGACAGCACTGTTAGCTGATTTTTCTGCAAGCTTGGGAGGGAAGGACAAAACCAGTGACCACAGAGAGAAGAGACTGGGATGAACGGGCATGGTGCTACAGCGGCCAGGGTGCCCACTCGGCCTGTGTCCTAACCATGGCCAGAGGCGAGCACTAGCACCGGGCATTGAAAGGTGACCCTCTAGGTTTGCTTGTGTTTTGTTTTTAAATATATTTTTATTGATTTCAGAGAGAGGATGGGAGAGAGAGAAATATCAATGAGAGAGAATCATCCATCAGCTTCCTCCTGGCAGGGCACTCCCCCGCCCTCCCCGCACTGGGGATCAAGTCCGCAACCCAGGCATGTGCCCTGACTGGGAATCGAACCGTGACCTCCTGGTTCATAGGTCGACCCTCAACCACTGAGCCACGCTGGCTGAGCTAGGTTTCCTTGTTTTGAGACATGGAATAGTCCCCCAGAGGCTGACCAGGCACCCGAGATGACCTGTGTGCATACTGATGTTCTCAGGTGCTACTTAATCGCCTTAGTGCGTGGCTCTGGAGGAAGCGGTCATATTCACCTCGCAATCCCAGGGCCTGAAGCTTTTCTTCGGCGCCCAACACTCTCCCTCCCGTTTCCACAACCAGGTTTTCCCGGTGCTTCTCCCTCTCAGGCTGCTCCTCGGCCCCTTTCTTCTCACTCCTCCTCCTCCTCCACACTTTCCCATGTCAGAACCCTGGGATCCACAGGGCACGGTCACTGGCCTTACTCCTCTGCCACGGCTCCAACTACCACCTGCACGCAGCAACGATCAGAACTGTCTATCAAATATGTCCACTTGGGGTTTTCACAGGCACCTCAGACTCAGTGGTCCCAAACTAGCATCATCATCATTTTTCACTCCATTGTTCTCCCTCCAGCGTTGCCCATTTTAATGCGTGACCTGCCCTCCCCGCTCCGTCCCATCTGCCCAATTGCCAAAGCCAGAAACTTGAGGGTCAGACTTGACTCCTCCGTCTCCTTCCTTCTCCTGATCTACTGTCATCGAATCTTATTGATCCTACCTCAGAAATACCTCGAGTCATTCGTGGCTCTCCCGCTCATTGCCACCGTCCCAGCACAGGCGAAGCTAGCGAGATAAGAAATATGTGAACACCCAGGGCCACCCCCCAGGACCCGTCTCACCTCAGAACAACGCCAATGCAGAGGAGCGTTCCGAAGGCCAGGCTTCCTCCAGCCACCAGGAATGTGTACAGTGGTACTGGAGACTCTTGCACTACAAGGGGAAAAGGAGGAGGAGGAGGAGGAGCAGAAGGAAGAGAAGAAAATAAACCACTCAGCTGGTGCTATCAAAAGTCTCCAAGGAACCTCACCCCGGAGGAGGAAACAGCTCTGCTCACCAGTAGGCCTCCTGCCAGTGTTTTGGCCAAAGCCACTCTAGACGAATCACTCCCAGCAGAGTCTGACAAACCCCGGGATTCTGCCACTTGGCAAGAGATCCACCCCAAGCTCAGAGCTTCTGAGCACCTGTGGCCAGCCACAGGCTCCCACTCCCCCGCTTCAGGGTGGCTTTTCTAGGGGTGCTCAGCCTGACCCCATAAGGCACAGATGGGGGCAAGAAGCAGAAAGCTTTGGGGACCTCATTGATGGCAGCTCCATTGAGGACGATGCCAGGGAGGCCCAGGTGCTTTAAATCAAGTGTTTGGGTGCAGTGTTCTCCATGGGGCGTCATCTCTTGCCTGTCTCCCCGCTTGGTATTCAAGCCCCAGCCATAGGATCTTCATTCGCTCTTCCACATGCCATGTTCTCCTCGCCTCGCCCCGCCCCTACCCGGCCCCGGGGCTCTCCGCACATGGTCTCGCATCTCCCCCAGAACACTCTTCCCACCTTCACTGCACCCCTTTTCTCTCCAGTCCTCCTTGGCCTTTGGGTCTCAGATGAGATGAGGATACTTCCTTTGAGCCGTGACCCCACTCCAAGCTGGGTAAGTGCCAGTGGTGAAATAGTTCACTGATTTGTCTCATTATTCTTGTGGTCCCCTCATAATACCTTCGCTAACAATATCCAACGTGGACGTACAAGGTAATAAAAGAATGTTTCCGCCATTGGTCTTTTCCAGGAAGCAGACTGGCCCCCTGCCGACATGTCCAAATAAGAAAGCGCTTTCTACAGAGTTACAAGCCTTTGGTGCCTGTTAGGCCACAGAAACACAAAATTACCCAGCGCTCACCTGGGAAGCTTGTCGTATTTGCGGGATAGTTGGAGATGTTGTCATCGTCTTTGTTGGTAGTAGGTGCCTGTAAAAGACATTCCTCACTGTAAACCCATGTCTGTGGATTCCACCTTCATTTGAGACCCAGCTCTGGCACCTCCTCAACCCCCACCTTGCCCCCCGCCCCCCGAAGCCATTCCTTTATCTCATGTACCTCTCCAATTGTGACCTGTCACTTTCAACATTTGCATGATTACTGGAATTATCTGCATCTACACCTTGCTACCCAAGGTGGGGATTTCTTCCCATCTGCCACGCCACCACGAGCTTAAGTTGTCCTTCGGGTCTGGTGCCAGGGCCCAGGTACCACCCCTGACTAGGAAAATCACAGACTAGAATCCTGGGTCCACCACTACTAGCTCTGTGACCGTGGGCAGATTTCGTAACCCAGGTGGGTGTCCGTGTTCCTCCCTGAATCTCAGTTCACGTAAGGATCAGTGAGATAGCAAATGCAGGCTCTCAGTCAGTCAGTGCCCCTACACCCTGTGCTGGGAGCTCTCTGGCCAAGGGACTGGACTTCATGCCGGGGTTGCTTCCACCGGTCCTGGACAGGCTGGCCCTGAGGATGGGTGAGGTGCTGGACCCCGGCTCCGCCTCTGTGCTGCCCAGCTCCGGGAGCCTGGGGCCTCCCCGCTTAGCGTTTGGGAATTGGGGACCACGGAGGAGAGGCCGTTGGGTGGGAAATTGGATTACTCGAGGATTTGTTTAAGCAGCTTCAGCAGTAATCCTCTTTCCAGATCATTATGACACCAGGAGTCCACAGGGAAGGGCTCGGAGGAACTGAATCGCAGTCGCACGCTAAGCCTTCGGTGGTGTCCAGACGCTCGGGGTGAAACAGCATCCACTGACAGCTTGTGAGCCAGCCCCTCACGGCTCTACGCCTCACAAAAGCCCCGGATCGAGAACTGGCCCTGCCGTCTTACAGAGCCTTGAAAGGACACAGAGTCTGCCCACAGCCACACTGCCAGTAAGTGGCAGAGCTGGGATTTAAACTAAATTCTGTCTGGTGCCAGCCAGAACGCTAACCGATAGGTGTTGACCCTTTGACAAGAACATGAGCTCACCTTCGTGGAGGACACCTCCACCGTGGGCGCAGTTGAAACACTCATGGGTTCTGTGGATAGAAGAAGTAGTATTAATGATTCAGGGACCCTGGAATCCTGTCTGATGGGCTGCAGAAGCAGAATAAAGGTCACCACAATGCTATTTAGAAGGGCATAACGTTGCCCAGCCGGCGTGACTCAGTGGTTGAGCTGCAACCTATGAACCAGGAGGTGACGGCTTTATCCCCAGTTGGGGGCGTGCAGGAGGCAGCCAATCATGTGACTCTCTTTCATCATGGATGTTTCTATCTCTCTCTCTCACTCTCCTTTCCTCTCTGAAATCCGATTTTTTTTAATGTTTTTTAAATAAATAAAAGGGCATAATGTTGGAATTAACCAAATACCCAACCATAAGGGTCTAGCTACATAAATGACGATATAACCATATTTTATAACCGCTTTTTAAAAAAATTGATCCCAGAGAGGGGAAGGAAGAAGAGAGAGAGACATCACTGTGAAAGAAAAACATCAATTGGTTGCCTCCAGCATGTGTCCTGACTGGGGATCAAACCCACCACCTTCTGGTGCACGAGATGATGCTCCAGTGCACTGGGCCACCGGCCAGGGCTACTGCAATAGCTTTAAAAAATACTTTAGACAGACGTTGAGGACATGCTATAAAGTCATATGAAAAATGCAAGGCAAGACAAAATCCCAATAGTTTGATCCAAAATGTTTAAAGAAACGTATTTATGGCACCATTTATCGTATATCACATTATATACCATAATATATATTCACACACAGGAAGAAAAAAATTGGAAGGACACACATCACCAGAGGTAAGCACTGTTGCCATGTTAGTTAGGACGACTCCTAACACTGACAGAGGCCCGGACGAGGGAACTGCCGCTGCCTGGGGTGCTCCCAGCAGCGTGCTGTGGGCGAGCTCTGTGTCCTTTTGAAGCCCCTCCTCCTCTTCTGCATGCAGGAACGTCGCTAAGAGTAAATCCTAAGAGTTCTCGTCACCAGGTGACATTTTTTTCCCACTTTCTCTTCTCCCTTTTCTTTTCTTTTTATTGTACCTACATGGGACAAAGGGTGTCAGCTAAATCTACTGTGGCAATCATTTCACAATGTGTGTCAATCAGACCTTCATGCTGTCTGCCTTACCCTTACACAGCGACACATGGTAATCCTTTCTCAATAAAACTGGGAACTTTTCAATGAAGTTAAAAAATAAAAATAAAAACATGTTCATTTCCTTCCAGGCACCTTTTTGCAATAAAAAGTATTTAACAGCCCAGCCGGCGTGGCTCAGTGGTTGAGCACTGACCTGTGAACCAGGAGGTCAGGGCACATGCCTCAGTCCCATCCCCAATGTGGGGCGTGCAGGACGCAGTGGATCAATGATTCTCTCTCATCATTGATGTCTCTCTCTCCTTCTCCCTTCCTCTCTGAAGTCTAGATAGATAGATAGATAGATAGATAGATAGATAGATAGATAGATAGATAGATAGACAGATTTAAAGTGTTTAACATAAACAAGTTCTCATCCTCCGGGGTGGATTTCGTACACTTTGCTCGAGAAGCGGCAGGGACCCGGGCATCCTCATGAGGCCTTCCCCTCCATGGAACAGTGTTTCTGCAGAAACCCCCAGGGCAGCAGGAGGCCAAGAATAAAAGTGTGCGTGTGACCTGAGGCCCGGCTCGGCAGCAAGCGTGGGCCCAAGGGACCGGAACTGAAACAGGACTGGCAACGCGTAGAATGCTCTGAAGTTTAGAAGTATTTTCTTTCCAGCTTATCATTTCTCCATCAGGAAGTTAAAAACACCGGAGAAATGGTTCACACAAAGATGTCCAGCCTCCCTGAGCCAAAAGCAAAATAACTAGTCAGAGGCGGAGGAGAGTGTGCCATCCCCAAGAGAGAACACCACACACTGAAGGGGACAGACAAGCATGTTCATCCCTCCTTCCCATTATGCAGAGAGGAAACAGAGACCCAGAGAGGGGGAGCAACTTGCCCAAGGTCACACAGCAAGTGAGCCCCAAGTCAACCAAGAATAAATGGGAAGAACCCTTATTCTTATTCCTTTGTGTTCCTCCCAGCCGAGCCCAGTAAAGGACGGACTCACAGCAGAAAGTGACTGAAGGATGGATGGAGGGCATGAGGGCGCTAGAATGAAAGCAAACAGCAGGAGATGGGGCAGCACTACTTAGAAAATATGGCTGACCATGGATGGTCATTCAGCCCAGTGGTTCCCACACCCACCATGCTCAGCCTTCCCTGTGGCCTTTTAGGCTCCACCCTTGACCTATGGCCTCAGAATCTTAGGGATAGGATCCAGACATTAGGGTTTTTAAAAGACTCCCCAAACCAGAGAGATGTTTTAGGAAGAAAGAGAGACCTGTATAGTTTCTACCCTCAGCTCTGACCCCCATCATGGCATGTGGTCCAGAGAAGGGCGTTTTACCTTTGGTGACTCAGTTTCCCAGGGGCCAAGTGGGGGTTTTAGTTTGGTATTATTTCAAATAACCCAGGAATGTTACCAGAATGAATAAAAGTTTTCTAATGCAGAATAAAACTTACATAACAAGACTTTTTAAAGATCTCACTAGATGACCATGGGGGCCCCTAATTCAGACCATTTTGTCCCCTGAGACGGAAAGTGGAGCAACTTTTGCATCATTACTAATAATCATTTCCATTTCCCAGATGAAGGAACTGGGGCTCAATGGAGATAAGATTAATAATGTTAATAGCATACTAATAAAATACCACTAATATTTCTAGCACCAACATCTTGAGGCTAACTACACGCCAGTTCCAAATGGCTCATTTGCCTGCATTATCATCCCATTTCGCCCTCACAGCATCACACGAGGCGGGCACTATTACCCCCGTTTTACAAAGACACGGAGACTCACAAAGGCTGTGGGAAGTTGTTAGCACTGAGGAGCACATTCCTTTTCGGCTTCGGCAAAAGTACTTTATATTTCTCCTCAGGTATTTTATATTTCCTAATGCCTCACTTCACTGGCATGTTGGGTAAAAGAGGGGAAGGAACTATGATTCACTGCCCCCTGTGTACTGTTATATTTATAATAAAACTAGAGGCCCGGTGCATGAAATTTGTGCATGGGTAGGGTCCTGAGGCCTGGCCAGCGATCAGGGCCGATTGGGGCCTTCCAGCTGCTGGCCAGGGCCTCCCTTCCCCGGCTGGCACCTTCCTTCATTCCGCGCCACCCCCTGGTGGTCAGCACATATCATAGAAAGCAACTGAACTCCTGGACTCCCGCGGGGACACTCTGCATATTAGCCTTTTATACATATAGATGAATGAATGACTGAACTCTAATAAATGAGATTAATGGAAGACCATGTGTGAGTTGTGAGGTTTGTTCCATAGGAGATTCTAAAACAAGAAACTTTTTTCCATTAATTTGAAAATTAGCTTGGGTTTGCTTGAGTTTTGAAATACAGAAATTCAATATAAAAGACGGCAGAGACCTTCTTCATGCAAGATGTGTAACCTTGGTCAAGACCCTTAACCTCTTTTTAGTCCTTGTTTCTTCATTTCTAAGCGAGGGGGTGGCTTCCTCCTGCACAGATCACCCAAGATCACACACTAAAAGCACCTAACACTGGCCCGGAACACAATAATATTTGTTTAAAAACTGGCCCAACTCTCAAAATTAGGAACAGAGAACACAATAACTTCTGGGATGTAATGTACAGCATGGTGACTATAGTTAACAACACTGTATTGTATATTCAAGAGTTGCTAAGAGAGTCAATCATAAAAGTTCTCATCACAAGAAAAAAAAATTTGGAACCACTTGTGGCAATGGATTAAGTAAACTTACTGTGGTGATCAGTTCACAATATATACATAGATCAAATCATATTGTACACCCAAAACTACAATATTATAGGTCTATTATCCTATATAATAAAAGGGTAATATGCAAATCGACTGAACAGCAGAACAACCGGTTGCTATGATGCGCACTGACCACCAGGGGACAGGTGCTCAACGCAGGAGCTGCCCCCTGGTGGTCAATGCACTCCCACGGGGGAGCACCGCTCAGCCACAAGCCGGGCTGACAGCTGGCGAGCACAGTGGCCCGCCTCCCCAGCAGGGCTAAGGATGTCCGACTGCAGCTTAGGCCCGCTCCCCACGGGCCTAAGCCGTCAGTCAGACATCCCCCGAGGGCTCCCGGGCTGTGAAAGGGAACAGGCCAGGCTGAGGGATTCCCCCCCCCCACACCAAGTGCATGAATGTCGTGCACCGGGCCACTAGTATTTCAATAAAACTAGGGGGAAGAGAACATAAAACATTTTTTCTTAAATTTTTAAAATAGTATATAATGACAAGTTAAGATATAGGCTACTGGATAGGGTTTTGGGGTGGAAGTACAGAGGGGAAAAATAGGAGTGGGCTGAGAATTAAAAGAGGAAAAAGAAAGAAAAAGAAGGCGATTGGGTGGCAGAGAGATGAGGGAGCAAGGACAGAAGGATGAACCACAAAGCCAGACACTCACGGGAGGGGCAGGGTTGGGGAGAGACCAGGACACACACAGGCCGAGCACCCACAACGCCTTCCACTCGGCACATGCTCACTTCCTCCCTTGGCCTCACACCTTCCTTCACGCCCTGTAAACCACCAACCAGAAAGTTAATCATTGCTCCACCATTCGAGGGGGGAAAAATAAAAAACCTCAGGAGGAGCTGACAGTCTCCCAGTGGGGTCCCAATACCCCCAGGATGGTCTGTAGACAAGTGTACTGGCCTGAGGCCAAAGGAGAAACATCCAGAAAAGGCAATGTGGATACCTCATTGAAGTAAGGTTGCCAAAGTGTCCTTCATTCTGAGTTTATGCCCGTTTCACCCTCTCTTTTATGAAATAACTAGAGGCTCAGTGCACAAATTTGTGCACAGGTGGAGCCGATCAGGCGGGCCGGCAGGGGGGACGCAGGCCTTTGGCCGGCCGGTCCCGCCCCCTGGTTGAACTCCCGGTCAAACGGACAATTTGCATATTAGCCTTTTATTATATAGGAAAGGAGGATGGTGATGGTAAATAGCCACAGCTATTTTTTCCTTAATTGCTTAATTTTATGTCCTTACTCAACAAAATTAAAAGTTGATGACCTTAGTCCAAGCTGGATGACTCTGTTGGTTGTGGGTTCGATTCCCACTCAGAGCACATACCTAGGTTGTGGGTTCAATCCCCAGTTGGGGAAGGTATGGGAGGCCACCAATCCATGTTTCTCTCTCTCCTGTTTCTCTCCGTCTTTCTCCCTCACTCTAAAATCAATTAACATACCCGCGGGGGAGGATTTTTTAAAAAGTTGATGACCTCCTTGGGTCCTTTCTGAGATGTTACAGACCCGTGAAAAGGAACCTCGGAGCTATGCAGACAGGTGGGGCAGGCAGCGAGGATGCAGGAGGAGGTGATGCAGAGATGAGCTGGACGGAAGAGGGAGCTGACCAGAGGAATATGTGGCATGAGGATGGAAGGACGTGCGTGTGAAGCTGGGGGCAGTGAGGTAAGCGAAGGAGAGCCAGGCAGGCGGCCGAGGCGGGCGGGCAGCCCAAGGGGGCCTTCTGCACACGCTCAGGAGTTTGAACTTCACAGGAAAAGTAATGGGGAGCCATGGCTGTGGGTTGGGGGCGGGGGATGACAGATGCAGGCTAATAGTGATTTGGAAAGATGCCCGCAGCAGTGGTGTGGTGTGGCTCACACAGACAGGAGCTCTAGAAGGAGGGGCCGTTGTCACATGCACTCCCAGCACGGGAAGGCCAGAGGGTTTAGATGACAATACAGGGTGGGGCAAAGGCAAGCTCACACTGGTGAGTCCACGAAACACAGTTTATTCTTATATTATTATTCATTAATTACCGCATTAGTTTCCATATGAACAAAAAGCCTACTTTTGCCCACCCCTGTATATAGCTCCCCTGGGATCCAGGCCAGGGAGACTCACCTGCCTGGAGAGTCTCCAGCCCTGTCCTCGGGGCACCCCAAACCTCTAGCACCTCCTTCAACCCCTGGGGTTCCCCAAAATGGGTCCACCCTACTCTCTGCCTGTCACCCGTAGTTCTCATTATTTTCTGGGTGAGGGTGAGCAGGGCATGAAGCAAAGTGAAAGGAATTTGTTAGGAGCAAGAAATAACCCTCTTATGTCCAATGGGCTTTTCCCAGGCACCCTGCCCCACTTTGCAAAGGGGCTTTTGGGGATCCCAGACTCACCTGGTGCCAGTCGTTTCTGGAGAGAGCTACTGACAAGCTGCCCTGTCAGTAACCTCTGCTCCCTGCCCTGCCCTGCCCTCAGTGACAGTCTCAGTGAGTCACTGCCACAGGTGCTGTCAGCAGTCACCTGCCTTTGCTGGCTGGAGCAGGGACCCCAAGACCTATGACTCAGTGCCCTGCCCTCCAAAAGGGGAATCTCCCTGGGAACATAGCCCGTGTGCAGCCAGGCACCAGCCTCAAGGGGGCAGCACCCGCTGAAGCCCAGCTCACCAGCCCCCACCCCCACCCCCGCCTCAGTGGGGTGGAGGATGAGGGGTAAAGGGGTGAGGAGAGCAGCTGGTTTCGCTCTTGGATATATTCACCCCTGGGGTTTTGAAGATCCCCCCAAAAGCACACATGTACAGGATGGGGAGTTCAAACTCTTCAGCTGCTTATGGGAGAAGAAGCCAAGTGTTCTTACTGAGCTCACATGGTCACTCTAGCAAGGCACAGAAGCACAGTGACCTGAGGCTGGAAAGTCAGAGACTGTGCCCCTGCTGTATCACCTCCCACTGAGGGGAGGACATCAACAATTTAAAAAGGACATCACAGATGAGACCAGCTTCAGGGGAAGGTGCACAGACAGGTGAGGAACCCCCCAACCAGCCATAAACAGCCTGGGAACTGAAGCCCAAGCAGATGCAGGTCCTCTGGGAATTCCAGAAGAATTCAGAGAGCAGCTAGCTGACTTGTCATGGTGACCCCAGAGGGCGAGGCCCAGTGAGGCCAGAGTTGTTCACATAAGAAAGAACTTCCTACTTAAATAGACATTTCTGCAAAAGAGATAAACAAGTGGCTGATAAGCGCATGAAAAGATGCTCAACGTCACTGTTCATTATGAAAATGCAAATCAAAACTACAATACCACTTCACACACAATAGGATGGCTACTACCAAAACACACACACAAACAGAAAGTAGGAAGTGCCAGCCAGCATGTGCAGGAATTGGAACCTTGTGCCTTGCTGGTAGGAATGTAAAATGGTGCAGCCACTTGGAAAACAGGATGGCAGTTCCTCAAAAACGTAAAAATGAATTATCATGCCCTGGCCGGTGTGGCTCAGTTGGTTGGGCGTCGTCCCATGCACCAAAAGGTTGCCAGTTCAATTCCTGGTCAGGGCTTGATGCTCAGCAGGGGGTGTGCAGGAGGCAGCCAATTGATGTTTCTCTCTCACATAGCTCTCACATCAATGTTTATCTCTCCCTCTCCCTGGCTCTCTCTCTAAAAAATCAATTAAACATGCAAATAAAAAGGAATTACCAAGTGAATTCCACTTCTAGGTTTATACCCAAAAGAATTAAAAGGAGGGACCCGAACAGATATACTGACTCCCATGTTCATAGCAGCATTGTTCACAATAGTCAAACGGTGGAAGCAACTGAGATGTCTGTCCATCCAGAGAGGAATGGGTAGACAAAATGTGACATACACTCAATGCGGTATCATTCATCCTTACCAAGGGAGGAAATTCTGACATTGTACAACATGGATGAATCTCGAGGGCACTCTGCTAAGAGAAATAAACCAGACACAACAGAAGACAAATACTGTGATTCTACTTACATGAGGTACCTACAATATCAGACTCAGAGACAGAAAGTAAAACGATGGCTGTTAGGGACTGAGGGAGGGGGAATGGTGAGTTAGTGTTTATGGGCACAGAGTTTCAGTTCTGCAAGATGAAACAAGTTCTGAAGATGGATGGAGGTGATGGTTGTGCAACAATGTGCAAGTCCTTAATGCCACTGAACTATAGATACTTAAAAATGGTTAAAATAGTACTTTAAGTTATGCATATTTTTACCACAATTCAAAAAAAAATTTTTTTTAAGGAAGAAAGGACTGACAAACACAGGATTTCTTAGAGCTGTTTGTGGCGATCTACATTCAGTGGTTGGAATACAAGGTAAGCGGGCGTCCGCCCGTATCCGGGACACTTCCTCTGAACCATGTTGTAATTAACGTTCTTGCCTCACAAAGGCTCCCAAGGCCACATTCGTGTTCGGTACTCACGGAGCGAGTGCGCTGTGGTTCAAAGAGTGTGCAAGTCAAAGACAACTAGGATCCGGTCAACACAACCTAGCCCGAAGGGTGTTGTCGTTCATTTAAAGGCTTTTCCTACGGAAGATAGAGCAGTGAGGCCTCCCTTCTTATGCAGGTCTGAGGGGAAAATAAGCTTTGAAGAAAAGGGTCCCGTGGAAAGCTGCCTCCGCTCTTGCCGGCCAGGAGCCGGGGAAAGTGCCAACAAAGATCTGAGCCTGCACTCGACATCATGTGCAGCCCAAGCCCGCTCCGCTGGCTCTCCCAGGACAAGGAAGACAAGGACACCCAAACTGCAAAGCCAGGTGAGAGGCAACACCATCACCTCACAGCATCCATCAGGGGGAAGCAGGTGCAGCCTCCACATAGTCTTCTCCCTGGGCCTGGGGCCAGCGGAGGAGGAAGGGGCAGGGGTGCGGACAGGCCTGGACAATGGATGTCACTTCTATCTTTCCCTTTTTATCCAGACACACTCAGTTGACGAGTATTTTACTCTTTTTAAATTGCTTAGTGTTTAAGAACGACGGATTTGGTTCATGACACTGAACAGGCTAAAGAGATCTGACACTGAAACAAGCCTGAAGTCCTTCTGCACTAACACTGGGGCTGCACCACAAAGGGTGGTAAGCTCGCCAATTCCGGAAGCATTCAAGCAGAGGCAGGGTGGCCACCCTCTGGGCTGTGGTCAGAGCGATTCCTGCCCTGGGTCTAGGTCTGCTAAATCCTCATCTTTCATAGGAAAGAGTCAAAAGATAATGTCTCAAATCGTCTTCTCGGGAAAACAAACCAACAGCCATATGAGGTTGTTGTTCAGCGTTGAGGAGGGGGCCAACAGAAGAAACAGAAACAGAAGGCCAAGCGGCTTCCTCCAGAAAGCAGGACTGGACACGGGCAGGGGTGGGGCGAGGGACGCTGGCTGTTAGAAGCCCTTCTTTGCTTCTTTGCCTTGGGCAAGTATTCAATTGATGAAAATTTTTAAAGTTAAAAAAAAGTCCAGTGGTGGCCCGGCTGGGTGGACCAGTTGATAGGAGTGTCATCCCGTACACCGAAAGGTCGTGGGTTTGATTCCTGGTCAGGGCACATAGCTAGGTTTTGGTTTGATCCCCAGTAGAAGAGGCAACTGGTTGATGTTTCTCTCTCACATCAATGTCTCTCTCTCTCTCTCTCTCAAATCAATAAAAACATTTTTAAAAATTCCCATGGGTTAAAAAAAAAACCAAACATTAATCATGCAATTACTAAATAATACATTTCCAAAAATATTTAGTAACATTTAATAACATGGAAATGCACACAATATTTTATATTATATATATAACATATATAAAATTCACACACACAAAGGAAAGAAGTACACTAAAATGTTCTCACTGGTTTTCTCTAGCTGGGAAAATACCATTGGTAATTATTCTTCATATTTCTTCTGGAATTTTTCATGTTCTATAACACACTTATTTCAATCATTCCTCTCAAAGGCAATTATTACTACCTTTAACATCTCTTTTTGTTTTTATTTACTTATTTTTAAATATTTTTATTGACTTTTAGAGAGAGAGGAAGGGAGAGGGAGAGAGAGAAACATTGATGTGAGAGCGGAGCATCAACTGTCTGCCTCCTACACGCCTCCTACACGCCTCCTACACGCCCCCTACACGCCCTGGGCATGTGCCCTGACCTGTAATTGAACCAGCCGCCTTTTGGTGCATGGAATGACGCCCAACCAACTGAGCCACACTGGCCAGGGCCTTTCGCATCTTTTTTTTTTTTTTTTTTTTTTTAATAAAAAGCACTAGTAACCGTGGTAAATTAAATATAGCTACAAATTCTTTGCGGCTCCTGCCATCAAGTTGTGAAATGATTTCCCCTCCTTGAGTCCGGGCTGGCCTCCTGGAAGGCGCCAGGCTTCGGGGAGAACTCGGGGCCCCAGTCACCTGCCAGCACCAACCGTCAGACATGTGAGGGAGGCCCCCTAGGGTCCTGCAGGCCTGATGCAACCTCATGTACGGTCTCAGGCAAGACCAAAGGAGCGCTGCCTCGCTGACTCATTTCCAAAATCTGGAGCAGATGAACGGTTTCTGTTTTACCCCGAGTTTGGGGGTGACTTGTTATATGGCAACAGGTAACTGATACAGCAGCCAAGCTGAAACATCCCGTCCGTGCCCGCCAGCTCCTACCTGTCCAGGGGGTGCCCAGGACCTCCTGGCTCCACTCGCTCCACAGGCCGTGCCCAAACTCCTCCCGGGCGCGCAGCTGCACCACGTGTCTCCTGCCACTCCAGGCATCACGGATGGTGCAGTGGTACTGGAGCTCCTTGACCTGAGGGCAGAGGCACGTTACTCGCCACAGGGACACGGATGCCCTCGGCTGCCCCGCCCTCCAGCGCTGCCTCTCTCGGGTCTAGTGCGTGACTCGGCTGGGCATAGCTTCTCCCAAGGCTGCCGTCACCACAGCGGCTCAGACACACGGGTGCCCTCTGGGCCAACACAGGCAGAAGCTGGACGTCACTGCCCCACCCCCGTGCACTGTGGAACCCTGCCGGCCACACCCCGACATGCTCACAGCCCCACTCGCTTCCCAGGTCACTCGGCTCTCACAGAGAGGCCTATGGAGGGGAGGTTTTCATTTCCCTTTTATAGCCGATGCCGCCATTTCAGAAAGGCTCAGAGACTTCTCCACAGCCATCAGGGGGTGAGTGCGGAACAGGACCCAGAACCCACTGCTTGCTTTCTAGCAGCCTTTTTCCTGCCCCTCAGCAGCCACGGCCACTTTTCCATCCAGAAGGAAGAGAAGTTACCATCCATGTTGTGAATGCCTTGGACCGTTCGGCCCGGTATCGGAGCTCAAACTGCAGCCTGTAGAAATAGGAATTCCAGGAGGGCGGGTCTTGCCAGGTGACAGTGAGCCAGCGGGGGTTTCTGTCCACGGCGGTGACCGTGATGTTGACGGGTGGGTCGGGTCGCACTGTGGGAAAAAGAGGCTCTCGTGTGGCAGCAAGTGTGGTGCCGAGGAAAGACCCCCACAGCAGGATGCCACCCCGGCCCCAAGCACTTGCCCTGCTCCCCTGGTCAGCCACAGTCTGACTTCTTGTCAAGTAAAGCCCCAGAGGCTCCAGCTCACCCAACCCTCGCCCAGCCCCTCCCTGCCCCTCCGAGAAGCCCGAGAGGGAAGCAGCTGGAAGGGGCCGAGGAGGCGTGGGAGAGCTTACGTACGGATTCCGTAACCCTCAAATGTGTGGGGTCTGCTGGACTTGCTGCCAGCACTGTTGGCCACGCACAGGGACACGATGTAGAAAGAGTTGTCTCCCTCGGGGATGGCCAGCTGGCAGGAGAACTTCTGGGACTCCCGGGAATACTGGCACGGCTCCTGGGAGTCTTCCGCTGGACCGTGCTGGCTGCCGACACAAACCAAGAGCAGCCCACGCTCAGATTCCGCAAGGACTCGGGACTCGGGAGGGGAGAGGCCTCGGGACTCGGGAGGGGAGAGGCCGTGGTGAGAGGGGCGGGGCTCTGCAGGCTGGCCCTGCGGCTGAGTCCCGGCTCCACACGTGGTAGCTCTTGCAACTTGGAGTAACTTATCCTCTCTGAGCCTTTGTTTGCTCATCTGAAAATGGGAATATTAGCAGTACCTGCCTGGTGGGGGTGGTTAGGGTTAGCTGACAAATGAGTGTAAAACAGATAGCTGGGGCCCGTGGGTCCAAGGTGCTGAAGGGGGTGCACTCTGCCAGGTCCTGTGCTCCTGGAAAGGCGGGGGCTGCAGAAATGAATTGAAAGGCTCCTCCCTGACCTCAGGCCTGCTGGCGGGCCACGGGAGAGGGCGTGGGGTTGGGGGGGGCGGGGGGGGCAGCCAGGAGAAAGACCATCCAGAAGTACGAAGTGCCGGGGGTTCGAAGGAGGTAGGAGCGTTTCTGGCAGGTGAGCCCAGAAAAGAAGTCTGGGAAACTGAGGATATTGGAGGTGAGTCAGACACTGGCCCATCTGGCCTGGAAGCCTGAGACTTCACCCACTTCTGACATGCGTGGGCATGTGAGGCCACGGCAGCCACTCGCCCCGCTGCGGGGGTGACGCATCACCCACCAACCTCCTGTTATGGGTTTGAACCCCAGGCCCAGAACAAACTTCTGGGAAGCCCGCCCCAACCTTTCCATTCTGAGCTAGAGCTTCCCTTACTCCCTTCTTCCCTCCCTCCATTCCACCCAGGCTTCCATCCCACCCAGCCTGGCCCACAGCAGATGCTGAACTCACCGAAGGAACCCTGGTGGAACGAATGGGTGAGCAAGCACAGCTGGGGAGGGCGTGGATGTGTGCACCAAGCAGAATACACAACACCTCCTCCCAGGGCCTGTTTCACCCCCAGCAGCCCCCGGGTCTGAGTCGGGCCTGAGTGGGTTCTGTGGTCCCCCAGGCTCTCACAGTTGCTCCCTACCCCACTTCCTCACTTCAAGGCAGAGGCACCCGACCCAGGAGGAGGATAGAAGTGCCTGGGGCTGCTGACAGGAGGAGGGTGTGAGCTAAAATGTCTCTCTCTCTCTCTCTCTCTCTCTCTCTCTCTCTCTCTCTCTCTCTCTCAAAAGGCCAGTAACAAACACACAAAGTATTCTAATAAACTTGCCATAGGCTGGTCTAGGCAGCTGACCCTGGAAACTGAATCACGCGGTTGAACTCACTGTTCAGATTTTTTGATACTCCGGTGCCTGACAGCCCAAACTCAGATAGAAACACCTGGGCTCAGGGGCCCTTGGCTCTGGAAGGAGACAGCCCAAACTGCAAAGGTGGGTGGGTTTTCAGCATTTCCCCTGCCTCTACATCCCTGCCAGAACTCATCCCCCTAGAGCAAAGGGACATGACACCCCCCGCCCCCGCCCCCCACCCCCGCAGGTGTGACTTCCACCCCCTACTCCAGCTCCCTCTCCGCCTATCACCACTTCCTCTTGTCTGCCATTATCATGGAAAGCGCCCGATAAGCTCACTAGGTCAGGACACCTGGACACAATAATGAGCTGGCTTCCCTTCCCCTCCCAGCACCATTTGCATCTTCGGAACAACGCCCCAACCTTTGCGCGTTGAATAATGAATGTCAGACGGACTGGGTTGGGTTCCTAGCAGAGCTACCAGCAGGGTGACCTTACACAAGTAAATCAGTTTCTCGGAAAAGTCCGTTTCTCTATCTGTTAAAGAGAAAAATCACACCCCCTTCCCATGCCTGCTGTAGCAGTTGATAGAACAGGTATCCAAGCACAGTTTCCTCTCTCATTCCCTCCTCTTCATCCCGAAGGAATTATTTTCTAGTATTTTCTGATGATAAAATTTTGGACTCACTGGCTGGCCAGTACCACTTGGCTCCTTCGAGAGTCCCCCGACCCCCACCCAGGGCCTCCGTTAAGGATGAGCAGACATACACACAGCCCAGACCAGGATACTTACAACTTCCTCACCAACAACACGGCCCTGGTGCTCCGGGAGGGGGCGCTCTGCGGGCTCCACTCACAGACCACGTTGCTGACGGGGCTCTTCCGGAAGCAGGAGAGCTTAGGCTCTTCGGGAGGACCTGGAAGGCCAGCACACCAGGCAGAGGTGAGCTCGCCTCCCTCCCCTTCTCAGGGGAGCCCCTGGCTGAGCCCTGCTCACCTCCCCACCCCAGCTCTGGCGCCAGCTGGG
Organism: Plecotus auritus; assembly: GCF_963455305.1. Taxonomy (NCBI): domain Eukaryota; kingdom Metazoa; phylum Chordata; class Mammalia; order Chiroptera; family Vespertilionidae; genus Plecotus; species Plecotus auritus. Next base: position 30,017,981 of record NC_137778.1, read on the forward strand.
ACCCAGGACGCCACGGCCGAACAGCCCCACACACAATAGTGGCTGGGAAATTAAAGGACCTCACAGCGGCAAAGGGAGACACCCAGGGCTAACTTGTCTAAGGGGGAGAGAGAACAATCCCCAAAAGAGGGGTTTGGGGGTCACACAGGCCTGCTGTGTGCTCTCAGGCAAGTCCCACCCTCTTTTCAGTTCCCTTCTCTAACATTAAGTGATGATCAGTAATCGTGACACTGCTTTCCCGCACAGGGTCACCGGGACACCAAGGAAGACGGTGCCTCGGCCCAGGGCCTGGCGCACAGGGCATCTGGCTCCAGCACGTCTTTATCGAGCCGGGAGGGATCTGAGAACCTGCTGGTTCTAAAAATAAAGAGCGTTGGTGTGAGACGATGCAGAGCGTTCAGCATCATACGTACATGTGTGAGTCTACGCACACTTACTCTCTCATTTAATCTCTGCCCGGACTCTGAGGTAAGGTAACGAAATTAACTTACTTAACCAAAGAGGAGACTGAGGAGCAGAGAAGTTAAGCTGCGAAGGAGGACTCACAGGCCCGCCACCTTGCTCCCACCTCAAGCCCTCACTGCACCATGAGGCCAGCGGGACCGTGTCCCCACCAGCCAGCGGGACCGTGTCCCCACCAGCCAGCGGGACCGTGTCCCCACCAGCCAGCGGGACCGTGTCCCCACCAGCCAGCGGGACCGTGTCCCCACCAGCCAGCGGGACCGTGTCCCCACCAGCCAGCGGGACCGTGTCCCCACCAGCCAGCGGGACCGTGTCCCCACCAGCCAGCGGCGCCAGCGGCACCCGCCCAGCGGGAATTCCCGCCCGTCTCGCGGGCAGACGTCCGTGGGCCTGTCCCCAGGATCCGTGGGCCAAGGGAAAAACAGGAGTGGACCGGGTCAGGCAGGGAACCTGGGGTGCAGAGCTGCTGGCAGGGAGCCGTCCCCGAGAGCTCTGCGGACACCACTCACCCTCCACCAGCAGGCGCACGGTTCCCACGGGGAGGCCGCCCCGGTGGCAGGAGTAGTTCCCGGAGTCGCTGAGCTGCACGGATCTCAGGAGCAGCCTCCTTCCCAAACCAGCCCATCTGTCGTGGCTCGAGGCTGTCACCCGGTTCCCGAGCACCCAGTGGACCGTGGCATTGTCTCCCGGTTTCCCGCCCGGACAGGTCAGGGTAACGTTGGCGCCGGGCCTGCTGGTCAGCACATCGCTCTGCACCTCTGGGGAGAGAGAAGACACGCAGTAAGTCCACAGCAAACGGAGGAACTTCATTCCTGATTTGGGGAAGCCCCGAGAGGCTCCAATACTAAACATTTCCCAAGTCCACCCGTGGTCGAGGCCTCGGCCCGGGTGATGGCAACAGCCTCCCAGTGGCCCCGGGCCCCGGCCTTGGCCCTCTCCACCCACCCAGCTGCCCCAGGGAGCCTTCGGAAGCCTCGATCCGGCCTCCCCACTCTTTTGATTAGAAGACCCTTTGAGGGCCTGCCACTGTTCACAGCATAGTGTCCAAAATTAAAGGAACAAGTAAACTTTTTTTTTCAGTACAGATTATATATTCATACTCTAAGATCTAAATTAGCCCAACCACTTTGGACTAATTTTTGTTGTTGTTAATCCTCACCCAAGGATATTTTTTCCATTGATTCCTAGAGAGAGGGGAAGGGAGGGAGGGAGGGAGGGAGAGAAACGTCAATGGGAAAGAGACACATCCATTTGTTGCCTCCCACAGGCTCCCCGACCAGGCCAAACCTGCAGCCCAAACACGTGCCCTTGACCTGGAACCGGACTAGAAACCCTCTGGTGTGTGGGCCGACACTCTCTCACCGAGCCACACCAGCCAGAGCCCACCTTGGACTAATTTATTAACCCCTCTGTTAAATAAGTCCAACCAGCTGAGGGCACTGGGGCCAGGGAATAGGGCCAGTTTCACATGAAGCACACTTGGTCCTTCAAACCAAAGGTACAACCACTTATTAGCAAGCAGCAGCAATAAATCTGGCCCAAGGTTTTGTAGCGGCCCAGCAGCTGCCTGAGCATCTGACCTCACCGCCCACCCCTGCTCCTGGGCCTGGAGGAGGAGCACCAGTCTCTCTCAGCCCTGCAGAGCCTTCTTGCTTGGGAGAGAGTTTTTAACCGCACACCTGGCAGAAGGTCCTTCCGCCCACCCCATCCGAGGTGGCTGTCAGAAAGGAGGGCCTAAGGCTCAGGGACTCCCCGAGGCTGATACGCCCACAGCCAGGGCTGGCTGTGCAAACCGACCATCGGCCACAGTCCAGGGACCAGGGACACGGGCTTCAAAGGGACAGAGACGGCGTCTCCTGGGACTGGGCCCTGCCTGGTTACACAGGCTGCCTTCTCACTTCACCACTTGGAGCCAGAGTCCTCTGCCCCGAGGCGACAGATTAGCAAGTAGCGCAATCACTGTCCCTGAAGCACCCCCTCCACTTCTGCACCCTCCAGCCTCCCCACCTACACAGTGCTCCCTTCTGGGGTTATTCTCCCTTACTTTTTTTAAAAATCCTCACCCGAGGATATTTTTTCCCTTGATTTTCAGACAGAGTGGAAGGGAAGTGGGAGGGAAGAAACATGGACGTGAGAAAGAGATAGAGATTGGTTGCTTACCGCACACACACCCTGACCTGGGCCAGAGATTGAACCTGCACCCGAGGTCCAGGCCCTTGACTGGGAATCAAACCCGAGACCCTTAGGTCAGTGGGCTGACGCTCTAACTGCTGAGCCAAACTGGCCAGGGCATCCCTCTCTGACTTTGAAAATTAGACTCACTACTCATGCGATGTATTTTTACCATTCATTGTGTTTCTGTGGTTCATTTACAGGTAGCGCCAGTGTGTTTATGTTCACCGCTGTGTAATATTCCATTGTGCAGCTACAGTAGATCATCTCCCACGGAGGGAGCTTTGAGTCATATCTCAAAGAGTGTGGCTATCAATGTTCTCACATGTGGCTTTTGGTGCATTTTTCCGAATTTCCCCGAGTAGAATCGCCGGTCCTAGTGTGTGTGTGTGTGTGTGTGTGTGTGTGTGTGTGTGTGTCACACGTGTCCTTTTCCTTCATAACGGAATATACAGTCCAATGGATTTCAGTCCGAAAAGCGCCTGGTGGAGATACAGCCTGCCATTTCCGGTTCACATACTGATTTCCATCTGTGCCTGAATGAGGTTACGTTTAGAAGACACACCGACACTTCTAATCACTATATCGATATTTTCACTTTTCCATTTTCCACTTGATAAAGCAGCTGTAAGGATTAAACCCAACAGGGACATTAAGCTTATGCATGAATTAATAATAATAAGCTCTGCAGGAATAAAGATGGGGACACTCCTGTCTGCTGGTGGGTGGCTCCACGGTGGGGTGCGTGCAACATCCCTCCACCAGCTGATGAGCAGACATCAGAACTCACAGGCAGTCGGGAGCACCACTACAAACACGGGGCAGGTGGCATGAAGGTCCAAGTAGGGGCGGAGGACCACGGGCGGCTCATCCTTCCACTGGCACTTTTCACATGGCACCGTCCTGGACATACACAGCTCCCCACCCCCAACCATAGCTACGAGACTGCGAGCTTCTGTGTGCACTCATCAGAGCGTTCAGTGGGTGCTTAATAAATGTTTGTTTCATGTAGGACACCTAAATGGTCTCCACCTGGACAGGGTCTCCACATTAAAATCAGCTGACTCATTGCCCTAGCCGGTTTGGCTCAGTGGATAGAGCGTTCGCCTGCAGACCGGAGGGTCCCAGGTTCGATTCCGGTCAAGGGCACATGCTGGGGTTGCAGGCTCGGTCCAACGTGCAGGAGGCAGCCAATCAATGATTCCCTCTCATCATTGATGTTTCTCTCTCTCTCTTCCTCTCCCTTCCTCTCTGAAATCAATAAAAATGTATTTGAAAAAAAAACCACACAGTGGCCTAGAGGTGCCCCCTCTGGTATACAATGGACAGGCCTACACTGAGACCAGAGCGGCCAGCTTGTCCCAACCAGGAGATGCTGGGGGAAGCACTCCCTCGGAGCCCAGAGCCAACGGGAGCTCTCTTTTCGCTTCTGCGTTGCCAGTTCCAGGAAATGTGTGTCTCTGGTCACTTCCCTTACCCAGTTCAGATGGAAGCTCTTGCCATGTTTGGTGACCGTCTGAACAATAGCAGGGGCTGTTCTGTTCCTGCGCCCGCTAACAATGGCCAAACTATTTGGGCAACTCAGAGAAATAGCAAATAAAAAGCCTATTTTTCTCTTCCACAAAAGCAGAGCTGCGGGAGAAACATAATGGCCACTTCCTCTGCCAAGGAACTTGAGTAATTGTGTTCTTTAAAACTGACTCACTTTTTTTTTTTTAATGGGATATGATTAATTATAAACCAGCCATTGGCAAGTGTTGCCTGTCCCGGCCCTTCTTCCTAATATATGTCTTCTAGAGCCTCTGAGCAGCCTGTGCTAACTCGGCTCTTGGGAGCACTAGATACAGGATGGTCACAAATACTCGGAGGAAAGACCACAAGGAAACCAACTTGCTCATGTCACAGTGGGCAGTGCTGCCCCCTCCCCACCCGCCTACTCACCCCCCTGCCCCGGACCCGATCTCTGAGTCAGACCCCTGACTGCCGGTGGCCACGTCACATGGAGCCCACGGGCGTTTCTGGGAGGAGGAGGAAGGGGTGTTCACAGAATGCCCTCCTGTATCTCTGCCCATCTCTCCAAAGGATGAGACCAGAAGATGTCTTTCTTTTCATCTTTCTGTAGTTTTTGAATTTTCTATAAGTTGTTTGTATTACTCTTAATATATTATATATATTTTTTTTTTTAAAAAAAGGTTACATAGCCAGGTCTGTCCAAATTATTCTGTCTAGGGGAGAGGGCAGCGAATGGAGGGTGGAGGGCGGGGACGAAGGTGGGACACAGCACGATGGGCACCAGGGAATAGGGGTGGGGTGAGGATGGATTTTTCTGAGCACCTTCCCGGCCAGAAAGCAGTCACACACTCACCTCCCGACCCTTGCAGCGTCGCGCTTCTGGCCTGATCCCCTGGTGGACAGAAGGTCACCATTCCTCCCCATCTGCCGCTGTTTGTTCCCTGGAATCTGCCAGAGCCCTCCCAAAATAGGCAGAGAAGGGACACAGCGGGAAACAGGTGAGGGGAGTGCTCCTGAGAGCACCCTTCCTGCTCCCCACACACGTGCCCCAGCCTCGCTCACACTCCCAGCCTGGGCAACACGGGCGCGGCAGGGAGTGGCTGGCCCCGCACAGCCTGACATTTAGCAAAGAGCACACCGTTTAGCATTCGTGCTTGAGCAGTTAGCTGCTCGGTCTTTTAAGGCCAGGGCTGCAAGCCTGTGCCTGTCTCAAGAATTCAAGATTTTATGTATCCTCATCATGTACGTACAAGGCCCAAAATTCCCAGTCCAGGAGAGAGAACCGAGTTATTGAACATCTGCTACGCACCGACACACCTCTCCTCCTTTTCCCTGTCATGGTCTCATTTAACCTGCACAAAACTCCATGGAGAACTTAAAACTACCTATAATACAGGCCACCCTGAGATAAATGCTCCCGACATACTGAGGGCGTCATGAGAGTGAAATCATTCAAAAGGGGTGGGGAGGGGGCCATCAGGATCCAAGGGAAGGGAGATTTGAGTTGGGCCTTGAGACGCCAGTGGGAGTTGGAGAAACAGAGCCACGGGGGATGGCATTCTATGAAGAGGGAACGGCAAAGGGAAGCGAGGACCCAGGGAGGGCCAGTGCCTGCTATTCTCCACGGGATAATACTCCCCACCGGGTACAGTCTTGTCTTGATTTGTTATTTAATATAAAGTACATCTCTGAACGCGTGAGGCAGAGGGGCAGAGGGGAAACAGCCCTGTGCTGTCAGAAGACCCGGGTTCTGTTCCCGGTCAGGTCAGTGACGTGGGCAGCCCTGGGCGCCTCACAGCAGCTGCACAGCCCCATTCGCCTTCTCCGTGAGACTATGATCTGAAGCTCCCCGCTGCCCCCATTCCTGCAGTCTAGCATCTTACCACGCAAAGCATTCGGTCCCAGAGGGCAGGAAGCATATGTGTGTGTGTGTGTGTGTGTGTGTGTGTGTGTGTGTGTGTGTGTGTGTGTTTATCTCGGACAACAGCCCTGCCTGAAGACACATAATTAGTCTGTGGATTTATTATTCTAATAGTTGATGACTTTTGGAGAGGAATGACAGCCAGGTCACCCCACTGCCCTCAGACAAATGTTCCTCCTCTCCCTGGAGAGCTGCGGGAGAGAGGAAATCCCACACCCTCCCTCGCCTCCCATTCTTTGAGGGGAGGAGAGTTTAGGTCCTCATCACCCCTGGCAACCTATCCCACATAACCCCACTCCCTGCGACACCTCTCAAGCAGGGGGGCGGGGGGCGGTGCAGCCAGCCCTATGAGTGCAGGTTCTCCTCATTCCGGACCTAAGCAAGGTTGTTGTTTTTCTACTTTTTTCCCTCTCCAAGGTAACGTGCAATGCCCATAACAGGAGAAAAACACGCACACAGAGATGTATTTCTCAACTCTCTCACAGCTTGTTGCTGCTCCTGACAGCAAAAACAAGTTCAGCTCCCCGGCCCAATTATGTAAGCAGCGAAGCAGCTGCCAGCACACCACTGGGGACACAGGCTTAGCACACGCCTGCTGATCCCACTGCCCTGGTTTCTGAGCAGAGACGCAGGTCCCGCCAGCCAGCGGGGCAGCTGGCAGTGCAGCAGGCCCCCCAGCCTCCCCTGTTGCAGGGACACAGGACTGCAGAAGAGGTCAGCAGCCCGCCCCCCCCCCACCCAGCCTCCCCTGTTGCAGGGACACAGGACTGCAGAAGAGGTCACAAGGAATGAAAGGTCCTGTCTCGGCGACAAAGGGGGCGGCTCTTGAGAATCTCCGGGAAACGAGTGCAGAATCTGGTCCCACGGGGCCTGGGGCCTCGGACAAGTTCCCAGGGTTCATCCCCTCTCCCTGCCTCCCCATCTAAGGGCTGACACCCACCTCCTGGCTTTCGAAGTAATAATAATAATCTTAACAATCATTAGCACTCATTAGCACTTATTACCACGTGCCCATGCTTTCCCTAAGAGCTCCCCACCCCGCACACAAGCCTGCTGAGGGAGGCTTGGCCCCATGCCACCGGTGAGTCAAGGAAGTTCAGAGAAGTTAAGGAACTTGCCCACATTCACACACCTAGCGAAGGAGGGAGTCTGCATGGGCCCCAGTCTCTCTCTCTCTGGGGGGGCCAGGTGTCGCTCTATGTTCCACCCTCAGGTGCCCTTTCTGGGCTGCCCACCACCCTGTATATATCTCTCCCTGTCTTCCAATTTCCTCCCTTCTACCCTGCTCTTCTCACTCCTGTCCACCCTCCACAGAGGCCTGGGGAAGGGGGTCTGGGCTGAGGGTATGTGGAAAGGGGTGGGAGGCTGCGGGGGAGGGAATCTAGCCCTGCCATCTGAGTAGTATCTGGAGGGGGTCTCTTACCGGGAGCCAGGGGCCGAGCACCCTTGACCTTTCTCCCCCTACCCTACCTTCAGCAGCAACACTCCAAGGGCTAGTTAGTTTCAAAGTGCCCCCACCTCTGACCAGCTCACCCATTCACATCCCCCCAAATCCCCAGAATGCCTTCCCCTGCCTTTAGAGGGAGGCCAGCCCTCAGGGTCTAGGCTGTGGCCCCTGCCATGTTCAGTAACTCAGCTCCCCGCCCCACGCCTGCCTCAGCCCTTCTCGGATTGCTGCTCCTGCTCCTGCTGGCAGCCCCGGCCGGCCGCTCCTCTCCCTCCGGTGTTTGTGCTTCTGTGCCTGCTTGTATTTGCCTTGTAGCTGGTGGTGTCGGCATTTACCCTGGCAGCCTCTCCTCCCCTCCCGCACCACGGCCTGTGGACTACTTGGAGGCAGGGAGCCATGGAGGCTCTTCTGGACCCCTAGAAAGGTAATGCTGGCCGTCGACTCAGAGACCAGCAGGTGACCGACTCCTCAGGAGAAAACATTGACTCCTCCTCCGGCAACATCAGAGAGCATCAGCTGGCTCCGGCCCAGAAGGTCTGGCCTGGATCACCTCTCAGAGATTATAAACTAATTAGAGGAAAAGATATCTGAGGAGGGCAAACAACCCAACCCCGTCACCCCACCAAGCCCCAGGAAGCACATCGAGAAATGGAGACATCAAAGCGGGACGGAGCAGGGTGTGAAGGAGGGCACAGAGGGCCTGGCCGGGCGGCTCCGTTGGTTGAGCATTGTCCTTGCACCAAACGTTGTGGGTCTGATCCCCCCATCAGGATACATGCCTAGGTTGCAGGTTTGATCCCCAGTCAGGCGCATACAGGAGGCAACTGATTAATGTTTCTCGCTCACATTGATGTTTCTCTCTCTCTTTCCCCCTTCCTTTCGCTCAAAAATCAATTAAAAAAAAAAAAAAAAAAGAAGAAGAGCAGGGTGCCCACACATGGACACACACAGGACTTGGGTCCAGAGAGGGGCTGGCTCACAGCAAGCGTGCTGAGCGAAGGGTCACTCTTCTAAGGCTGGAAGGGGCCTTAAGGGTGACTAAAGGCCCTGGCTGGATGGTTCCGTTGGTTAGAGCATCATCCGGATATGCCAAGGGTGTGGGTTCAATCCCTGGTCAGGGCATACAACTGACTCAACAGTGAAATGAGGCCAAGCCTCCCGAAGTAAATGAAACAACAAATCTATGTTTCTCTCTCTCTCTCTCTCTCTCTCTCTCTCTCTCTCAAAATCAATCAATCAATAAAAATATATAGCCTGGCCAGCGTGGCTCAGTGGTTGAGCATCGACCTATGAACCTGGAGGTCAACGGTTCGATTCCTGGTCAGGACACATGCCAGGGTTGCGGGCTCAATCCCCAGTAGGGGGAATGCAGGAGTCAGCCGATCAATGATTCTCTCTCATCACTGATGTTTCTATCTCTCTCTCCCTCTCCCTTCCTCTCTGAAATCAATAAAAATATTATATATATATATATATATATATATATATATATATATATATATATATATGGAAGTCCTTTAAAAAAAAGAAAAAGGATGATTCAGGTCAACCTGCCCATTTTGATAGCTGAGGAGAACCAGGGCCCAGTCACGCAGCCAGTGAGTCATGCAGCAGGGATTGGAACCCGGGGCCCCGGGACTCAGTCATGTTGCCCCATGGTCCAGGACCTTCACAAAGGGGCCTGTCTTCCCATCTCTGAATCTGGCCTCGGAGTCTACCCAAGAGCCTGACCCACATGAGGGTTTTTGTGTTTGTGGAGGGGGGTTGGGGGGGAGAGGAAAGAAGGGACCTGATCTATGTCCCACATCCCATCCCAAACCACATCCACCACCTTCTCCCACTCCTGCAGATGCGAGGAAGCAAAGCTAGAGACTTAAGAAGTCACAAAGTGGAGGTGCGGGAGGGACAACAACGCTCCTGATTTTCCTCACATTACTGCGCTCACCTTCTCCGTTTGCTCCTCCTCCTCCAGCCTGAGAAGGCTGGGTTGCCCCAGGGCCCAGCCCAGGGGCCTCTTCTCTCCTCCATCTACACTCTTGCTCCAGATTACCTCAGCCATTCTCACCGCCACCAGGTGACTCCCAAATTCATACCTCAAGCTCAGTCCTCATTCCCAAACTCCAGACTCCTGTATCCAACTCCTCAACATCTTCTGGTTTTCTTTGTTCTCTTCTTTCCTTTAAATATATTTTTATTGATTTCAGAGAGAAAGGGAGAGAGATAGAATCATTGATTGGCTGCCTCCTGCACACCCCACACTGGGGATCAAGCCCGCAACCTGGGCGTGTGCCCTGACTGGGAATCAAACTGTGACCTCCTGGTTCATAGGTCAAAGATCAACCACTGAGCCATGCCAGCCGGGCAGTCCTGGTTTTCTAATAGACACCTCAGCTACAACATGTACAAAACTGACCTCTGCTCTTTCCCGCCAACAAAACCTGCTTGTCCTATAGCTTCCCCCAAGTATGCGTGGCTCTAACACCCTCTCACACAGGGGAGGTTCTGTGAAGAGTAAATGAGATCACGGAGGCAGAGACTAGCATCGTTCCGGGTATACAGTTGGCATTCAATATGGTAACAGGTATATCATGTAGAGAGGTGTATAGAGAGGGAAGACCTAAGGATGCTTTTCGGGAAAGGAAGTTGGGAGGTGAAGGGGAAGGGAGAATAGGTGCCAGGAGACCTCCTGGATGAGGGCCTTAGGGGCACACCCCTAAGGCTACAGCCGCAGGGCTGGGTGGGCCGGGGCAGCGGGGAGCAGGGGTGCTGAGGTGCAGCTGAAAGTCGAGACTGAACCCAGGACCGTGCAGAAGTCCCCGACTCTGCCAGAGACTTGGGACCTCTTTGGACCCCCAGGGCCAGAGAAGAGAGTCAAACACACAGATTGACAACCCACAAGAAACCCCCCGGCCTCCACCAGACAGAGAGCGAAAAGCTTTTCTTTGCTGCTCCCCCTGGCCACACCAGCCCTCAAGGATTCTCTCCTAAAGACGGTGCCTCCGTGACAGTTAATGAGCCAACATTTAGCACTTCCCTCTCCAGCTGGAGTCCAAGGGTCCCATAGCTGAGGCCTGGTCTCCCCAGAGACAACCATAAGCGCCACCAGAGCAGAGGCATCCGTGCCCCATGGAGCCCTCTGCTCCCCCCCCCCCATGGAGCCCTCTGCTCCCCCCCCCATGGAGCCCTCTGCTCCTCCCCCATGGAGCCCTCTGCTCCCCACGGAGCCCTCTGCTCTGGAACCTAGCAGGCCCCCAGGTACTGCCAGGGTGTTACAGAGGAGGCAGGAATTTTCCTGCCCAAGATGGGAGGAACAAGGCGTCCTAAATTAAATCACAGCTGGCTGGGGGTGGCAGGAAGAGAGCATCGAAGTTAATCAGTTATCAGGTACAGGACGACCAACAAAAGGCTGCTCACACGCCTGAGCGTGTGCTGGAACAGTGAGCTAACGTTCAGGTGGCTATCCTCACGTTTATCTAAAGAAAACAGCCAGGCGCCACCAACCCCCAGGCACCTCTGTTCTCGCTTAGGCAAGAACGTTCCAGACCGCTGCCCGCCACCAATCCAGAGGAGCAAATCCTTCTCCTGATGGACTCCGCACCCATCTCAGAACCAGCCCCACCTCACCGCCCCCACCCTCTTGATCGATAGCCAGTGCAAATTCTTTCAACACAGCTCCATCTTTTTCTTTCCCCCCACAGACCTGATGTCGGAAAGCACTGGGGATGCAGGCCGGCAGACATCGCTCCAGCCAGCCCCACTGCTGTGGTTTAGACTCCATGCCCAGGACGTGGCCCTTTCCTGGCTAGCATTTGGCTCAATCAACACTTCCTTTCAGAAAAGCTTTTGGCCTTGAAAATGCTTTGTTTGAGAGGAGTATAATCCCTAAACATGTTTACATTTCCTTCAGGCCTTCATTCAAATATCGTGTTCTCGGTGAGAACACCCCTGGCCCCCCCTGGAAAAGATCAATTCAACATGCCCCGTCCTCAACATGAGCACACAGTTCCTACCTCTCTCCCCTGCGTTACTTTTCCTCCTTCGCATCAGTCACAATCACACTACACATTTAACTTACATCCCCACTCAAATGAAGCTCCAACGAGCCAGTGTCTCTATAGCTCTTAGAATAGTGCCTGGGACACAAGTGGAGCTGAAACTATTTTTCAAATGAATGAACTACCAGCTACACTTATGTAAGCACTTGCTCTGCACCAGAGACTTTTTTATACAATCTAGCTCATTTTCATCTTCATAACCACCCCGAAAGGTAGGGTAATTATTTATGTTTCCTAGATGGGGACAGTGAGTCTCTGAGCGGTAAGATCACTCACCCACGCTCAACATCATTTCTACCTGGCAGGGCTGGGGACGAGCGATCTGTCTGGCTCCAAAGCCTTAGCCATTACCTGTACAAGATGAGCTGTGTTCAGGTGGAGGATCAAAGAAGGACCAGAGAGGGATAAAGGAAGACGCAACAGAAAATCTCTGGAAGTTCTATTGGACCAGTACTGTCCAGTAGAACTTTCTGTGGTAACAGAAATTCTCTCTATCTATTCTGACCAATTCGGAGGCCACTGGTCACATGTGCTATTGAGCGCTTGAAATGTGGCGAATGCAACCAAGGAACTACACTTTTCATTTGACTTCATTTTAATTAATTTAATTTTTTTTTTTTTTAATCCTCACCCAAGGATATTTTCCCATTGATTTTTAGGGAGAGTGGAAGAGAGAGGGAAAGACCGAGAGAAGCATCGATGTGAGAGAAACACATCAATTGGTTGCCTCCTGCACGCACCCCAACCAGCGGGGAGGAGCCTGCAACCAAGGTACATGCCCTTGACCGGAATCGAACCCAGGACCCTTTGGTCCACAGGCCAACGCTCTATCTGCTGAGCCAAACCATCCAGGGCTGCATTCATGTAAATTTATAGAGCCACACTTAGTAAGTGGCTACCGTATTAGAGAGCTGAGTTGTAGCCTTTAAGACGGCTGGGGGCTGGGGAAAAGCCCAGATTTGTGACAAGAATGCTCTCTCTCACTCACAAGGTTGGTGGCCTGCAGGCCTGGGGAGACAGGGGGGAGGGGAGGGGTGCCTATTTACAGCTGAGAGAACCCAGGCCACTTTGTGTAATCCTCCCAAACAGCCTCAGAGGGAGGATTTGTTTACCCAGCCCCAGGATGAGGTAACACAGTCAGGGTCAATATGCCTGCTTCTTGGGACCTTGGTCCCCAGTCAGAGGAGCTTCCTCTCTCCACCGCCACCCCGACAATTTGTCTCTGGGTAGTTGGTGCTGAGCCGGACGCTCGGAGAGCTGGGCTTCCTCGGTCCCTTTCAGGGATCTACACCTGACCATGTTCAAGCTCCTTAGGTGTGGCGTCTGGGTGGCTGACCGCACACACACACAGCCCCTCCTTCCACGGACTCAATACCTGTTTGTTGTGATGAATAGACAAGGTCAGAGCCAAAGCAGGAAAAGATCTCTGGCCACTGGAAGCCCCCTGGGGGAGGGCCTTCGTTCAGTTCCTCAACCACACCGTTTGCCAGTCACCCTCAAACTGGCCAATCACAAGGGATTTTTGTTGAAAAGGACATTTCCCAAGACACACTCCCTGGTATTTCTCTTGGGTAAATGTGGAGCCAAGAATCAGCATTTCTGTCAAGCCCCCACCCCCACCCTTCACACACACACACACACACACACACACACACACACACACACACACATCAATTCTGATGCAACTAGACCCAGAACTACCCTTTTGAGAAATACCGATAAGGCTATGGTCAGGCTAGAAAAGCGGGTAGACATCTGGGGCAGGAAGAAATTACCATAAAGGGAAGTGCAGAAGTTGAGACAGGACTTTGAGTGACAAAGGTGTATGTTTTGGGTGCTATGGCCCTGCAGAAGGCCAAAGGAGAACCTGGGTCTCCTGTGTCCAGGCCTTCCACACCCAACAGCTCAGCCCAGCTAGTCCAGCCCCGAGAAGGCAAGTCCCCCTGAGCTCCAGGACATGTCGGCAGCTGCTTATCCCCAGGGAAACAGGCCTCGTGGCTATTAAGAGCCCACAGTCCGGGAAGCCAGTGGATTTCCCCTCCAAACCCATTCCAGCCACTGCTACACCTCGGCCCCTCACTTCTCCAAAGCGAGACACCTCAGTCATTTGCTCCAGACTTCCTGTACAAGGTCTTTATTTTTACTCTTAAGCTTGTGGGCTGAGCCTGTGTGGGTGTGGGAGGGGAGCTGGGTATTTTCTACATCTCTGTATTTTCCTTCTGAACTGGGAGGGCTTTCACTTCCGCCCTAAACTCTCAGTTCTGCCTTCAATTCACAGGCGGTCCAGGCCTTGAGACCTCCTTGCCCGTCCCTCCTGAGCACCAGGGAAATGGAGAACCAACTGGCAACTGGCAGCCGCCACAGTACCTGGCGCTTTGTGATCACTTAGGAGTGAAAGGAAGCCTTCACTACAGCTGTAACCTCCCCGCCCCGGGCAGGTGCCCTGGTTGTGGTGTGAGAAGGCAGGGGAGCCTTGCTCCCTCCCGACAGCTGCCTCAGCCCTGCCTTGCATCCCTCTGACACCATGGTGGGCAAGCCCAGGCCTCCACTTCCCTGCCTTGGCCTCTTCTGCTCCAGCACTCAGCCAGCCAGGGGTGACTCTCAGCCTGCCCCCAACCACCCCTCCCCCCAGCTCTTCCTGCTGGGCTAGTTCTACATTTGGGAATCTTGGGGATCTACCACCCTGGAGCTCAGGGACATGGGGGGTGGGCCTCCACCCAAAGGGCCTGGCAACTTCCCATCTCAACCTCTCTGAACCTCGGTCTCCTCTTCGGAACAAAGTGTCCTGAGATCCAGTGGAGGATTAGAAAACGTGCCAAAGCACAGGAGGCCTCGATCCACAGTGCCCTGTTCTTTAGGCATGAGTTGTGTGTGCTGAGAAAAGGAATCCTTTCATTTTACACCTCCCAGCACGAGGAACACAACTATGCAGAAAGCGGGGAGCTGCAGGCACAGGGGCTCCGGCCCCAGGCATTATCTCCCCGCAGGAGACAGCAGCTGCCCCCTGGGTTTTCCGCTCTGTCTTCAAAGAAGCCCTCAGACCCGAAAATAAACCTCTGGAGAAGCAGTTACCCAGCTGGACTAGAGACTAGGCATGCAACTGGGCACACTGCCTGGGGCAGATTACCGTCAACAAGAGCAAAAGTGCCCCCTGCCCTCTGCCTCACTCCTCCCACTCCTCTGGAAGTGGAGTTCCGGGTGTGCCAGCCCCCAAGACGTCCCAATTCCTGGCCCTCCTCCCCACTTAGGTCGAAATCCCAGGGCTGGACACAGCTTGCAGAGCTGGAGTCTGCTGAAGCCTGTGCACGCATCCAGAAGGTCGTGACTCAGCGCCCATGAAGGCAGTCCCTACACAGGCAGGACAGACACTGTCATCCACACATTCAGCCGGGGGACTGAGGGGGGAGCCAGGCCAGGTGCGCCCCCAAAGCTGAGGGTTAGAGGGGCGCCTTCGGCGGGAGCTCCACCGGCTGAGGTATCTGCCCTCAGAGTCACCCGGGACGCAGTTGTGTAAAGCCTCCTGGGAACACTGGGGAAGTGGCGGGGGGAGACCCGAGAATCAAGGTTCTGAGAACACACCAAGCCCTGCGCTGAGGCGGCACAGCGCTTCCCGCCACAGAGCAGTCACCGGGAGAGCGCAGCTCCGAAGACACAGGGCGCAGCAGGGACACAGGAGCCTCCGCCCGCGACGGAACAGCTGGGTCCCCGGGAGCCCGCACCTTGTGCCCGCGGGGAGCTAAACTAGCCACGGAAAAGAGCCGCCATCACCCCTCCTTCCCTCCCTCCGGCCGTCCCCCCACCACCCCCACCTGCGGTGACCACAGCGGTTTCCCCCATCCGCCAGCTGGCCCAACACTCCAGGTGCGCGCAAGCCCTTACCCAGCGCGGAGCAGAGCCCCGGGGCCGCCGCAGCCCCCGGCGCGGCCAGCAGGGCGGTGAGCAGCGCGCAGCGGACGGCCAGCATGCTTCCTCCTCCTCTAGCAGCCCATCGCCATCGTCCCTAAGAGGCCGCGGGCGGGCGGGACCCGGGAGGGCGGGGCACGAGGGCGGGCGGGCTCAGGCCCCGCGGGCAGCCCGCATCCCCGGAGGGCCCGCTCTGGACACTCTAGGTGAGTCCAGGAGCCCCACGCGGCGCTGGGCTTGGCTCCTTCTGGCCGTGCTCCGTGTCCGTGCGACTTCCCACTTGCACGTGACTCAGAGCCTCTGACAGTCCTGGCAACGCAGGAAAACATTTGAGGAACTCGCGCTGGGCGTCCCTGGGCCGCCCCAGGGTGCTGTTACGAAAGCCCGAGCGGGTGGCGCAACAGCCTCGCGACCCGGCTGACCGCAGGCTTCCTGCCGGGGCGCCACACCTGAGCTGCGAGACAGGAGACCCCGAGCCGGGCGGGGGCGCGCTTGGCCCCGGCCCCTCCTTGCGGTTCTGTTGACTTCGCCACCACTCGCCGGTTTTGATTTTTGGTGTCGTGAACGGGATTGTGCTGTGAAAGGCGCACCTGGGAGCCATGGGGGAGGCGATGTGCCTCCCCCTGTTACTGTGAAGCTGTGGTCCAGCCCGACTGCCCCTGGAATCACCTGGAGGGACAGCCCTAAAAACCACGGGCGTCTGAATCTCAGCCCGAGATTGTGATGTAGTGGATCTGGCGTGAGGCTTGGGCACCGAAAGACGCCGCCCTGCTGGAAAAGCGCAGCTCTGAGCCTGCCTGTGCCCCAGCGCCGCGGAGAGGGGGCTCGGGAGGCAGGGAGAGACCTCGCTCCACCCAGGCCTCCGCCTACTGTGACTGCTCTTCAGAGTTTCTTGGGTTTTATTTCAGCATCTGTCGGAAAAAAATGTTTTTGCAGTCTATGCTCAGGAGATGGCATAGGTACACCTGACACAGGGTCTGGGTCATGGGGCCTCAATAGATGTCAGAACCTGCTTAACCACCCTCCTGATGTGAGAAATAGAAGTTGGTACTGGCTTTCAGGAGCAACCGTGAAGACCTTTGGAAAGGGCCCACGAAGGTTGCCCAGGGTCCTGAAGCCGAGAGGGTGGCCTCAGAGCTCACGGTGAAGGGAAAGAAAAGTGCTGAAATAAGGTCTAGTCTGAGAAGCTTCTGGACCAGCAACTGTTCATTGCAATGGGCTCATCCACTTAGACTTCAGGCTGATCCTAACCAGGACCAGGGTTCCTGGGGCAGCTGGGACGGGCATGGCCTGGAGGGGCCCCCAAGTGGATAGGATCTGGCAAGAAGGAACAGAGCTCCTGCCTGGCCCGTGTGGCTCAGGGTTTGAGCATTGACCAGTGAGCCAGGAAGTCACGGTTCAATTCCCAGTCAGGGCACATGCCCGGGTTTTGAGCTCCATCTCCAGTGTGGGGTGCAGGAGGCAGCCGATCAATGATTCTCTCTCATCATTGATGAGTCTATCTCTCTCTCCCTCTCCTACCCTCTCTGAAATCAATAAAAATATATTTTTTTAAAAAGGAAGGGACAGAGCTCCTGAAATGCGGCTCTCAGACCCCGTGCGTCTGGCCTGTCTATGGGAACCACCCATCAGCAGTGCCAGGCCGAACCTGCCACATGCCCTGACCCATCCGTGATGGAGTCTGATTGGGGTGGATTTGCTTCAGCCACACCCACAGCCATGTTGGGGACAGGCGGACCTTTTGGCCACCTGCCTTCTGGGCTGGAAGGTGGTTCCCACTGTGGGTGCCCCTTCCCCTGTTTGTGGAAAATGCAGACCTGAAAATAATCCTAGGGGACCACAAGCTGCCGGCCCGAAACCAGAGGCTGCAGGAAGCCTTCTGCTCAGAGAGGAGGGCTTGAAAGATGGATGTTGAAGCCCAAGTCTTACACCCCACGTGGCTGCCCCAGCAAAGTGGGCCTCCCGCTCTCTAATCCAGGTGGGGTGACTGTGTTCTGGAGTCAAACAGATCAAGTCCCCATCCCAGCTCTGCCACTTGCTGGCGGTGTGACTTGGGCATGTTATTTAAGTTCTCTGAGCCTCTATTGCCCGATTTTTAAAAATATATTTTATTGATTTCTTTTTTTTTTTTTTTACAGAGAGGAAGGGAGAGGGGTAGAGAGTTACAAACATATATGAAAGAGAAACATCGATCAGCTGCTCCTGCACACCCCCTACTGGGGATGTGCCCGCAACCAAAGTACATGCCCTTGATCAGAATCAAACCTGGGACCCTTCAGTCCCCAGTATTGCCCAATTTTTGAAAAATATATTTTTTTATTGATTTCAGAGAGGAAGGGAGAGGGAAAGATAGAAGCATCCATGATGAGAGAGAATCACTGATCAGTTGCCTCCCGCATGCCCCACACAGGTTATCCGAGCCAGCAACCTGGACATGTGCCCTGACCGGGAATCAAACTGTGACCTCCTGGTTCATTGGTCGATGCTCAACCATTGAGCCATGCCGGCCGGGCTCTATTGCTCAATTTTTTTAATATGAGAGCAGCAATATGCAAATGACTGATGTTATGGTTCCCGTGAAAAGATCTGGCCCATCTTCTTTTTTCTCAGCCTCATGTTCTACATCTCTATGCTTTGAATATAATTATGTTTCTACTATTTATGGCTTCTCACCTCCATGCCTGTGTTTCAAGCTATTCCCTCTGCCAGAAATCCCCTTGTTTGTCCTACACCCTCCTCACACTTAAGCCTCAGCTGGGATGTCTTCTCCAGAAGGTGCCCGTCCCTTCCCTACTTCACTGGAATCCTACAGCTCATCCACAAGGTCAGATTAAGTGGCTGGGCGCTGTGCTCCCTCAAAACCTCCTCCTGACTATGTTCACCGCCCTGTCTTCCCTGCCACACCATCAAGTTCATCTCTGCCCCCACTGCTGAGCGGGGCCTGGCACAGAGCGAGGGCCTTCGTCTGGGAGACGTGACCTCCCTGGGGTAGTCCGAGCAAGGTCTCTCTGACCTCCATCAAACGCCATTTGAACTCAACAGTAAGTGGAGTTTCAAACTTCATGAGGCCACATTCCGGTGTTTATTCTGGAAAGCACTGATAAGGGAGAGAAGCAAACATACCTGTACGGTGCAGCCTGACCTGCTTGCATCCTGGGGTCACTAGGTATCTCGTCTGGCTTCTCGGCTCAGAAAGGCGAGAAGATTCGGGCCTGTCTCGATTTGTCTAGAGCCCCAAGATGGGAACAGGGATAGCGAGTCTCCAGCAAACAGAACTGAGAACCAACCAGACAGGGCTGGGGATTCCGGCCCCCGCAGGGGAAGGAACAATGAGGACTTCCAGGGGGCACCTCTGCCCGGAACTGTGCTGCTTACGAAGCGCTTTCAGACCCGATCTCCTTTGAACTTCTTAACCCTGAGGCTGGGAGATTTCGGCTCCAATTTTCAGATAAGTGCACTGAGACTCAGAGAAGTAAAGCAACTTGTCCAAGGTTGCACAACTGGTTAGCGGCAGCTCTAGAGTGAGGTCTGGCTCCTGGCCCAAAACCCACACTGAGGGAGGGTGCAGTGGACACAGGACCAAGGACAGCTGTCTGCCCCATTACAGTGGGCCAGGAGGGGAGGGGAGAGGATCAGAACCTGCCACTTGGGACGCCTTCTTGGGCCTCCCACCCCACGCTCTCCCTTCAACCCGTGTGTGTTCCTGCAGTTGCCTTCCGTCACCTCTAGAGGGGGAAGCTCTGGACCTGCTCAGCTCCTATCAGATCCTTCCCAGCAAGCAAGTCCTCTCCCACCTTTGACCTGAAGAGATTAAGTTTCTTAAAGTTTGCCACAGTCAGAGGGTCAACTGGAGGCCCTAGAATAAATTCATAGATTGTTGTGAGTCCAAAAGGTACTTATTTATCATCTGCTGCTCCTTCCTCCAGCCTCAAAAGATGATGACGTGGGGCCACTAATGACAGGAAGTCAAGATCCCAGATAGCCTGACTCAAAAGAGTGATTTCGTTTCAATTCCTACCCTGCGCCCACCCTCAGGCCTGGGCTGATGTGTGAGAGTTATTCTCAACTAGGAGATCTTAAAACAATGCCCTTTGTTGCAATGATAATCCTAAGAAGTGCATGGGGGTGGGTTGCCTTGCAGATCTCTCCCCTGGCCTCTGGCCCTGACTTATCAATAATTACTGGAAGGTGCTCTTTGTTCCCTGAACCCTCCCCCTCCCCTTTCTCAACAGCCCAAGAGGAGGTAGACAGTCTGTGGCCCAACTGAGGTATAATAAGGGGGCCCCTCCGATTGGCAGAACTCAGTGGCCTAGAGCACTGACACCCCCACAGCATCAAGACCGAGCCAGGGCCAGTGACCCCCTGCCTGGGAAGACTTCTCCACTGTCACAGTGGAGGACGCAGCATCACCAGTTCCGGCAAAACCACGGTCAGGCTCACCCATCCGCCACCTGCAGTGGAGTTCAGTCCATTTTCTCTTCCATGTCCCCATCACATCACCAGCTGAGTTTACCCCCAGAGAAGGGATTTTTAGCCTCATTTTCAGAAAGGGGTTATAACATTCCTCCTCTCCTTATACTATTTATAGTGCTATGATTTCATAACTGTTTAAGAGCACAATTAGAATTAAATACAGAATTACCATATGATCTAACAATTCCTTTTCTGGGTAGATATACAAAAAATTGAAACCAGGAACTCAGCCCAGTCAGCATGACTCAACCTATGAACCAGGAGGTCATGGTTCGATTCCGGTCAGGGCACATGCCTGGATTGTGGGCTCAACCCCCCTAGTCAGGGGGCCTACAGCAGGCAGCCGATCAATGATTCTCATTATTGATGTTTCTTTCTCTCCCTCTCCCTTCCTCTCTGAAATCAAGTAAAATATATCTTAAAAATAAATAAAAATTAAAAAGAAAGCAGGAACTCAAACAGAAATGTGTACACCCATGCTCACAGTGGAAAGGGGGTAGGACCACAGTTGTTTAATGATTACTAACTGCAGATAAGACTTTTCTTACAGACCCCGGGAAACCGGAGGATGTGCTGCAAGAAGAAAAACAGAGCTGTAAAAAGATAAGAGACGCCTTGGGGCCCATCCGGATGGGTCCGTTGCTCAGAGAAGAAAAGACATGTTGTGAACAGACAAAGGACAGGACTCGCTTTGATTTGTGCCTGGACCCTGACCCCCTCCAGGAGTTTGCCTCCGCTCAGGAATGCTAACCATTCTCCCCTCCCAGGAACCTTCCAAGCTGAGTTTTAACACCATTGAAAAGTAACTACCTCGTTATCAGACTTCAAGATCCTGCAAGGAGACACAGGGACCACAGACCCTGCAGCCATTATCCTGCGTCCCCCCACCCCCCTTGCAGGCAGCTTTCATCCTTCTCTCTATATAATCAGCCGGCTAGTACGAGGTGTTAGAGCAGAATTTACCAGATGACCTGCTGCTCTCTCCATACTGCCAGAATAAACACTCATATATGATTCAACCTTGTCTCGGCTTAATTTGGCTCAAATAGTGACACATAGCCTGGACCCATTTAGTGGCCTGTATCAATAGCAGTATTATACATAACAGCCAAAAGATGGAAGCAACCCAAGTTTCCATCTATGGATGAATGAATAAACAAAATGTGGTGTATATATGAATATGATTCAGCCTTAAAAAGGGAGGCAATTCTGACACATACACAGCATGACTGATCCTTAAAGATATTGTGCTAAGTGAAATAAGCCAGACACAAAAAGACATATTGTATAATTCTACTTATGTGAAAAACCCAGAGTAGCCTGGCCAGTGTGGCTCAGTGGTTGAGCATCAACCTATGAACCAGGAGGTCATGGTCGGATTCCCGGTCAAGGGCACATGCCTGGGTTGCGGGCTCAATCCCCAGTAGGGAGTGTGCAGCAGGCAGCCAATCAATGATTCTCTCTCATCTTTGATGTTTCTATCTATCCCTCTCCCTTCCTCTTTGAAATCAATGAAAATATATTTAAACAAAACAAAACCAAAAAAAAACCAAAGTAGTCAAAACTCATAGAGACAGATCGTAGAATAGTGGTTGCCAGAGGCTGGGAGAAGACAGGAATGGGTGTCATGGTTTAATAGGTATGGAATTTCAGTTTTGCAAGATGAAAAGAATTCTGGAGATGTATATAGTGTGATGGTTGCAATGGAGTACAACAATGTAAATATACTTACCACTACTGAACTGTACTCTTATAAATGGTCAAATGGTAAATCTTACATTATGTATATTTTACCACATTTTTTTAAAAAGCATCACAATTGCAAGATTAAACAAGCTAGGAACATGAAAATTATGATATGCAAAATAGATACATTATTACATTTTGAGTAGGTGGGGACAGGGAAACTACTCATGCTATTGAAGGATATAACATGAAATTCTTTTAGAAAGTGGACTTTTAAAAATGCAATGCACAAGATAATCCTATGTGCACAGACTCTGGAGCCAGACTGCCTGGGAGTTTCAGTTCTACCACTTATTATTTTTTTTAAAATATATTTTATTGATATTTTACAGAGAGGAAGGGAGAGGGATAGAGAGCTAGAAACATCGATGAGAGAGAAACATCGACCAGCTGCCTCCTGCACACCTCCCACTGGGGACGTGCCCGCAACCAAGGTACATGCCCTTGACCGGAATCGAACCCAGGACCCTTCAGTCCGCAGGCCGACGCTCTATCCACTGAGCCAAACCGGCTTCGGCAGTTCTACCACTTATTGAACATTGCTGTGCTTCAGTGTCTTCATCTGTGAAACGGAATTTTTGGACTGGAACCCGGATTCTTTGTCCGCCAGAATCGAAGAATGAATCCATGGACAGAAGATGGTATAGCAAAGGTGGAGATTTATTAAAGAACACATACCGACTCCCACGTGGGGAGGGGGAAAGCGTCCCACTGAGTTCCTTTTCCCTATGGCTTATAAAGGCTGTAGATTTTGGTGCCTTGATATCCCCTCTGATTGGTCACTATTCCCCTAGACCCGCGGTTGGCAAACGGCGGCTCGCGAGCCACATGCGGCTCTTTGGCCCCTTGAGTGTGGCTCTTCCACAAAATACCACGGCCTGGGCGAGTCCATTTTGAAGAAGTGGCATTAGAAGAAGTTTAAGTTTAAAAAATTTGGCTCTCAAAAGAAATTTCAATCGTTGTACTGTTGATATTTGGCTCTGTTGACTAATGAGTTTGCCTACCATTGCCCTAGACTGGTTACTATAGTAACTCCTAGGCTCAAAGGTCAAACCTCACTTGGGAGGTTCTTCCCCCCACCCCCCTTATTGTTCTCCTCTTCCCTTTGGGCTTTCTTCTTCTCCCTCAGGATGAAGGGCTTCCTTCTCTTTATTTTGTAAATATAGACCTTAGGCTGTTCCCAGCTCCCTACTCTATGGAAATGTACCTTCCGGCCAAAACCGGTTTGGCTCAGTGGATAGAGCGTCAGCCTGCGGACTGAAGGGTCCTGGGTTTGATTCCGGTCAAGGGCATGTAGCTTGGTTGCGGGCACATCCCCAGTGGGAGGTGTGCAGGAGGCAGCTGATCGATGTTTCTCTCTCATCGATGTTTCTGACTATCTATCACTCTTCCTTCCTCTCTGTAAAAAATCAATAAAATATATTTAAAAAAAAAAAAAAAGAAATGTACCTTCCGCTGCTCTGCAGCCCTGTGCTTCTTCCATGGTCCCTTGATTGCTAAAATTTTTTAAATTTCCTAAAACCTATCTTTTTCACCCTTTTCATCTGTAAAATAGGGAAAATAAAGACACTTTCATGGAATTCTTATGAGAATTAAATGAGTTAACATATCCCTGGCCGGTTTGGCTCAGTGGATAGAGCGTCGGCCTGCGGACTCAAGGGTCCCAGGTTCAGTTCCGGTCAGGGGCATGTGCCTTGGTTGCAGGCACATCCCCAGTGGGGGGTGTGCAGGAGGCAACTGATCCATGTTTCTCTCTCATCGATGTTTCTAACTCTCTCTCCCTCTCCCTTCCTCTCTGTAAAAAATCAATAAAAAATATATATTTTAAAAAAATGAGTTACTATATGTAAAATGTTTATAACATACCCAACACATGTTAAGTCCTATATGAGTGTTTGGTAAATAAATGTAAATAAGAAAATTTTCCCAAAATATATCCTCTAGACAGAAGAGTCCATCTGAATATGTTTTTCAGTTACAGCGCATTACATCACCCATAAAATGAACAGGTTGCAATAGAACTTGTTCATTAGCTACTCTTGGAGGCCCCTTCTCGCTCCAGGTTTAACTGTTCTGATTAAAGAACCATTTGCCAGTTGACTTAGCAGTTCCAGCCAGGTTTGTTCCTGCTGTCAACAGTTATCTCTCATCTGCCATTTCATCTTTCCTGGAAAATATTCTAAACCTGGACTTCATGCGTCTGTTCTTGCACTTCCCCGCAGAGGCTGCATTACACTCAGGCTGTTGGCAGATTGAGGGCTGACTAATAACTACCCTTCACATCGCTGACCATTTGCGCCGTTTGCATCCATTAACTGGCTCTTTAGCAAGCATTCCTATGTGCACAGCCATATGAGAATAGACATACCTGTGTGAGCAGACTGCTGAGCCAAACTGCCTCATTTCAAATCCAGCTCTGCCCTGTTGTCTAGCTGAGGACCTTGGACAAGTTCTAAAAACCCATTTCTCTAAATATCATTTTCCTCTTCTGTAAAGTGGGAACAGTAAGAGTTTCTACTGCACAGGGTTATTGTGAGGATTCACTGAGAAAACGACCTGAAGTACTTAGCGCAGTCTCGCACCTGGTAAGTAAGTGCTCAGTAAATGTCAGCCAGATAAACACTTGTACACAAATGTTTAAAGCAGCACCGCTTGCGGGCTCCATCCCTACAGGGGGCGGGCAGGAGGTAGCCCACTGATGTTCCACTCTCACATAGGTGTTTCTTTCTCTCTCCCTCTCCCTTCTTCTCTCTCTAAAAATCCATTAAATTTAAAAAAAAAGAATTGAAAACAGGGACTGACAGACATTTGTACACCAAGTGCATAACAGCATTACCCATCATAGTACGAGAGTTGCCTGATGGTCTTCGGAGTGACTTTTTCCTGCCTTTGGCCTTGAAGCATCAGCCCTCCCTGGGTCTCCAGCCTGCAGGTCTTCAGCCTGGAACTACACTATTGGGTCTCCTGGTTCTCGGGCCTTCAGATTTGGGCAGAATTACACCATCAACTCTCCTGGACCTCCAGCTTGCCTACTCACCCTGCAAATCTTGGGATTTGACAGTCCCCATGAGCCAATTCCTTATAATAAATCTCTATTATATATTATAATACGTCCTATATAATAAAGAGCTAATATGCTAATTACTAGTAGACCAAACAGCAGAACGACCTTCCGGACGACCTTTCGGATGAAGTTGGGTCTGCAAGGGCCGGCCGAGGCAGCCAGGGGTACAAGGGCCGGCCGAGGCTGTGAGGGCCGAGCCCCTTGCAGGAAGTTCATGCATCAGGCCTCTAGTAATATAATAAATATATACGTAAGGAGATTTATTATGTACATGTATAGAATATACACATCCATTCATATACTAGACCCATTGGTTCGGTTTCTCTGGAGAACCTTGACTAATTTAGACAGGAAGTGAGAGAAAAAAAATGACCATCATTAAAGGTTTGAGAGACTGGCAATTCCTATTCTGTTTGAGGGCAGCAGGTTCATAGTGGAGTGGACACTGAGCTGGACCTTAAAGGCTGGGGTGGAAGGGTTGGAGAGAGGAGGGAGAAGATAGAGAAAATTCCAAACAGAAGCAACAATATGAGCAAAGGCATAAAAACAGGAAAATTCTGGCTGCGTTTGAAAAATAACACATCACAGCACAGTACTTCATAGTTTACTGCTTGCTCCCACACACCCTTTTGAGTCATCACATGGGAATCAAGAGAACACGGAGACCTAAATGGGTAATAAACTTGCCAAACATCTCTACAGCTAGACCTCAGTTGTCAGCTCCCACCCCAAACCCATGGCCTCCAGAGCTAAGTATAATCCACTCCAGACGCTTCACAGCCTGGTCAGAATGCCTTCTCCTCCTCTTTCCCTTAAGCCCTCTCCAGATAGTCTGCATTCATCTGGAGGTCACCACGCCCATTTGAGAGCATGGGTGTGGTTTCTAAAACAGAGGACTGGCTGTGTGTATGCTTAATGCTCCCGCTGAGGCCCGCAGCCAGGACACCGGTGGCCAGGGGTGTCCTTTTTCCTCCTGGAAGGAGGTTGGTACAGTCTTCTCTGGGAAATCTGACTAGCCCAAGAGGAGAGACCTAAAGATCCAGGTATTTGGGGATTTTTCCCAGCAAACAGCCCTATCCAAAGACAGAACTTCCAATCAGCGTTTTGGTTCTCTTGTTAGACATTTCCCGTCTGTTCCTCCATAACCTCTCTCCACCCTGTCCTCTGCCCTGGGGAGTTCCCAGGTATGGACAGCAGGAGCCTTCCATGCACTAGCCCACACTCTAACCACTGAGCCACCGGTCAGGGCCAATTGAGTTTTATCTTTTATGAATTTCAGCAGTCTTTGTCTTTTAATTAGGTCGTTTTGTTCTTTATATTTAACTGAATTACTGATATACTTGCATTTACTTCTTACCATCTTATCATTTGTTTTATATTTATCTCATCGTTTCTATTTTTTTCTTCTGTCACTCTGACTTCTTTGCATTAATTTATTTTTTCATTTCCTCCTCTATTTAATCCTTAGTTACACATTCTTCTACTATTTTTATTGATTTCCCTACAGCAATTCTTAAACTTTTTTTAAAAATATATTTTATTGATTTTTTACAGAGAGGAAGGGAGAGGGATAGAGAGTTAGAAACATCAATGAGAGAGAAACATCGATCAGCTGCCTCCTGCACACCTCCCACTGGGGATGTGCCCGCAACCAAGGTACATGCCCCTGACTGGAATCGAACCTGGGACCCTTCAGTCTGAAGGCTGACACTCTATCCACTGAGCCAAACCGGTCAGGGCAACAATTCTTAAACTTTTTTATTAAAAGACCCCTTTATAGCCCTGGCCAGTGTTGCTAACTGGTTAGAGCATTGACCCACACACTGAAGGGTTTCAGGTTCAATCCCTGGCCCCAGTCGGGGCACATGCAAGAGGCAACCAATAGATGTGTCTCTCTCACATTGATGTTTCTGTCTTTCTCTCTCTCCCCCTCCCTCCCTCCCTTCCACTCTCTCTAAAAGTCAATGGATCCTAGTAGGGGGCTTGCAGGATGCAGCCAATGGATGTTTCTCTCTCTCTCCCTCTCACTTCCTCTCTCTTTCAAATCAATAAAAACATTTTTTTAAAAGATAAAAATCAATGGAAAAAATATCCTCAGCTGAGGATTAAAAAGAAGAAAGAAAGACCCCTTTATACTCTCAAAAATTGTTAAGAACACTACTGGATATCCACATGTAAAAAGAATGAAGTTAGATGCTTATCTCACATTGCACACAAAAATTAACTAAAAAATAGAGCAAAGACCTAAATTTCAGAGCTAAAACTATAAAAATTATTAGGAGAAAACACAGGGGTAAACCTACATGACCTTGGATTGGGCAATAGTTCCTTAATTATGGCACCTGGCCCAAGCAACACAAGAAAAAATAAACAAGTTGGACTTCATAAGGACACCATCAAGAGTGAAATGACAATTCACACAATGGGAGAAAATATTTGTAAATCATATATCTGATAAAGGTCCAGTATCCAGAATACATAAAGAACTCTTTCAACTAAAAATAAAAAGACCAAAAAAGGACAAAGACTTAAATATTTCAAAAAAAGATACACAAATGGCAAAAACAGCACATGAGCCTGGCCAGTGTGGCTCAGCGCTTGAGCGTTGACCTATGAACCAGGCTTCGGTTGGATTCCCGGTGAGGGCACCTGGTAATTAGAGCCCACACTCACACAACCAAAGTCAAGAGGTGATAGATACAGAATGAGTAATCTGCTGCGGCTGGCATGTGACCCATAGCAACTCCAGCTGGGACAAGGCAAGAAATGTCAGCAGCCCCTTCAGAGGACTTGGGTGTCTTACATGCTAGAGAGCCTATACTTCACTGTATAAGGAACTACTTAACAAACACTTCTGTGGTATACAGATTTTCTCTTTTATGAATATGTATTATGCCTTTTACTCACTTGTCTATCCTGGGCCACACCCAATGGAGGCCTAGTATCATGGTATTGCATAAGCAACTTTGGACTTCTTGATAAATTGTGCTAGAATTCCTCACAGTTCAAGGGTCTGTATTCCAAAAGTCTTCTGCCACTTTTAGACTCTTAGGTAAGAAAGGTTACTCTCTCCCTCTCCTTTCCTCCCTTCTACTCTCTCTGAAAAGCAATGGAGAAAATATCCTTAGCACAGCCAGCATGGGTCAGTGGTTAAGCGTTGACCTATGAACCAGGAGGTCACCGTTCGATTCCCAGTCAGGGCACATACATGGGTTTGGACTCCATTCCCAGTAGGGGGCGTGCAGGAGGCAGCCAATCAATAATTCATCATTGATCTTTCTATCTCTCTCTCTCTCTTTCTTCTTCTCTGAAATCAATAAAAATATATTTTAGCTGAAACCGGTTTGGCTCAGTGGATAGAGCATCGGCCTGCGGACTGAAGGGTCCCGGGTTCGATTCCGGTCAAGGGCATGTACCTTGGTTGCGGGCACATCCCCAGTGGGAGGTGTGCAGGAGGCAGCTGATCGATGTTTCTCTCTCATCGATGTTTCTAGCTCTCTATCCCTCTCCCTTCCTCTCTGTAAAATATCAATAAAATATATAATATATATATATATATATATATATATATATATATATATATATATATATATATATATATATCCTCAGGTGAGGATAAAAAAAAAAAGCTGCGGGTCATTCCTCAGAAGCACTGTTTTAGACTCTGGCATTTTCTGCCCGGATAGCTCAAGCCCACTTCCAGGGTCTGCAGCCTCTGCCTCCGGTGAGCAGACCCCTCGGTGACTGTGCACACATGGCGCCCCCAGGTGGCCAGGAACTGTCCCAGGGGTGGGGATGGAGCTGGGTGTCCACTTGTGTGCATGCGTGGCCCCTCACAGCGCAGAATAGGGAGAGGGGAGAAAATGGGGAGAAGAGGAGGGCGGGCTGAGGGCTGGGGAGCTATGGGTGGCGAGTTCTAAATCCAAACGTGGCCTTCTAAGCTGTTTGAAGACATAGCTGTCAAGTAGGGGGACAGGACATTCTTTTAGTCTGTTAACCTGATCTGGAACGCCTGCCTCAGTACTAGACACGTGGTATGCGGGCCTCCACTTTTTATTTGCCCTGGGACCCATCCTATGGCATCCCTGGATGGATGGCCGAAGCACCCTTTCACCTGCGTGCATTGGGTGAAGGCACATGAACATTTTATTGCATAGTGTTCACGGGGACCCTGAGCCAACATGGCTAAGAACCACTAGCAGAGATTCTGCAGAAAATCTGGTGAGACAAGTTGGCCAGTTTCACCATGCTAGTTCCAAGGCAGGGTCAAGGGCTGGCGTGGGGTTAGACTTGGAGAAGGCCGTCAAGTGGCCGAGGTCTCCCATATTCTTCCCATACCCTTTATATCTCCACAGAACAGGCTTTCTGCATTTTGAGAAACCCTCCCTCCCGCTCCAGTGAGGTCCTCCTGGAGGGGGAAATGCACTCTCATGCATTTCCCCACCCCCCCCCAGCAGTTCTCTCAGGTTCTGTAGAAGCCGCTTCCCAGCAGGGACAGCCACCCGCCTTCCTCCCACAGGGCGGGCGGCAGGGAGCCTGGGCAGTGTTGGCTGCCCTCCAGTGTTGGCCACCCTCCCCGATGGCGCTCCAGCAGGCCTGGCCTGCAAATCCTGGGCAGTGGGCCATGGGCCGCGTGGAAATCAGAGCCTTGGGAATCTTTCCTGTGCCCAACCCCGAGCCCCTGGCACAACAGCCCCGCACCCAGGAGGTTCCTGCAGAAACGCCACAGTCCAGGTCGCCAAGAAGGCCAAAGAGAGTGGGATACAGGGGGAATGGGGAGTAGGACATGGTCTTTTTCTTCTACCCACAGTCACCCCTCTTTCAGGCCCTTAAGTAAACCTGGGCATCCTCTCTGCCCCCGGCCAGTACCTGGGCCCACGCAAGTCCTGCTGGGCCCTGGGAGACAGGAGAGGGTCCTGCCCAGGAGGCTCAGGCCTCGTCCTGCAGTCCCGGCAAGGGGGAAGATTTCTGCAGCCCCCAAGCTGTCCTCGCCTCGGGGAGCTCCCGTGTTCTCTGACCAGAAACACTCATTTCTGAAGGAGACGCACCCCATCATGGGAATTGGTTTGTTTGTTTATAGACTCTAGGCCCAAGGAAATGTTTTGGAAAGATGTCCCTTTCTCATGCTAAGATGGAGGCCCTGGCCCAGTAACTCAGTTGGTTAGAACGTCTTCTGGATACACTAAGGTTGCGAGTTGGATCCCCAGTCAGGGTACATACAAGAAGCAACCAATGCATGCATAAATAAGTGGAACAACAAATCAGTGTTCCTTCTCTCTCCCTCTCTCTTGCTTCCCCTCTCGCTCTCTCAAAAAATTTAAAAAAAAAAAAAAAAACCCACACCAATAAATAAAAATTAAAAACAAAAAAGAGATGAAGGCTGCTCTGCCCAGCTGTCTACCAGCTGCTCTGCAGGGCAGCTCCCAACAACTCCCTGAGCAGTGGAAACCTTCCCGTGGAGTGTTGGGAGGGTCAGACAGGAGGTCAGTGTCTCCCACTGGGGTCAGGACACAGCCCTTCAAGACAGGATGCTGAAGACCCAGAGGAACGTCTGCCTGAAGCCAAGAACTACCCCACCTCCCCCGTCCCTGACCTTAGGCTGTAGCTCTCCAAACCCACTCTCCCCCACACAATGGGGAGACATGGGTGCCACCTTCCCAACTTTGTTCTGAGAACAAAGATAAGGGAGAATTCAGCTCCTCCCTTCAGCTGTTGGTGCAGGGAACCTCTTAGTCCCTGATCCCTCCTGAGCGGAGACCACAGTCCAGTGTCCTGGGGCTTTGTCGGGCGACTCTGCCTCCCTTGTACTGCAGCAGGCGACACAGCAGGAGGCTCAGCTGCCTGCCTGTCTGACCTGAGCACCCTGCTCTCTCCCCATTTGCTCCTGCAGGACCAGGGAATGTGGGATTATCAAGCCTTTCTGGCAGAAGAATTTCTTTGTGTCTTGAGCCCCAATCTAAATGGCTACTCCTTGGGGGCAGAAATATGTCTAACATGACACTGCCTGGGTCACAATCACTGGAAAAGAGTGGTCCAGGACAGAAGGGATTGGCACAAAATACTCGAAGTGATGAAAAGCAAGGACCTACAACCAAGATTACTCTACCCAGCAAGGCTATTCTTTTTTTTTTTTCCTTTTTTTTTTTTTTTTTAAATATATTTTATTGCTTTTTCACAGAGAGGAAGGGAGAGGGATAGAGAGTTAGAAACATCGATGAGAAAGAAACATCGATCAGCCGCCTCCTGCACACCTCCCACTGGGGATGTGCCCACAACCAAGGTACATGCCCTTGACTGGAATCGAATCCGGGACCCCTCAGTCCGCAGGCCGACGCTCTATCCACTGAGCCAAACCTGTCAGGGCAGCAAGGCTATTCTTTAGAATGGAAGGAGAGATAAAGAACTTCCCAAATAGCCCTAACTGGTTTGGCTCAGTGGATAGAGCGTTGGCCTGCGGACTGAAAGGTCCCAGGTTCGATTCCGGTCAAGGGCATGTACCTTGGTTGTGGGCACAACCCCAATAGGAGGTGTGCAGGAGGCGGCTGATTGATGTTTCTCTCTCATCGATGTTTCTAACTCTCTATCCCTCTCCCTTCCTCTCTGTAAAAAATCAATAAAATATATTAAAAAAAAAAAAAAAAAGAACTTCCCAAATAGCCCGGCCAGCATCACTCGTGGTTGAACACTGATCTACGAACCAGGAGGTCACAGTTCGATTCCCGGGCAGGGCACATGCCTGCGTTGCAGGTTCCGTCCCAGCCCCAGTCAGAGTGCATGTGGGAGGTAACCAATGGGCATGTCACTCTTACATCGATGTGTGTGTTTTTCTCCCTCCCACTCTTTCTAAAAATCAATAGAAAAATACCCTCAATTAAGGATTAGCACCTCCCCCCAAAAAAGAAAATGGCAACAACTACGTACCTATGAGATGTAAATGGATTAAACGTTCTAATCGAGACACAAATGGCCTGGCTGGTGTGGCTCAGTGGTTGAGCATCAACCTATGAACCAGGAGGTCACAGTTCAATTCCCAGTCAGGGCACATGCCTGGGTTGTGGGCTTGATCCCCCAGTAGGGGGCATACAGGAGGCAGCCAATCAATGATTCTCTCTCATCTTTGATGTTTCTATCTCTCCCTCTCCCTTCCTCTCTGAAATTAATAAAAATATATATTTTTAAAAATCTTCAGGGGCGGCCTGGAGGGGGTCAATGAGGGAAAAAAGGGGACATATGTAATACTTTCAACAATATTTATAAAAAAAAAAAAACCTTGCCAAAACCGGTTTGGCTCAGTGGATAGAGCGTCAGCCTGCGGACTGAAAGGTCCCAGGTTCGATTCCGGTCAAGGGCATGTACCTTGGTTGCGGGCACATCCCCAGTGGGAGGTGTGCAGGAGGCAGCTGATCGATGTTTCTCTCTCATCGATGTTTCTAACTCTCTATCCCTCTCCCTTCCTCTCTGTAAAAAATCAATAAAATATATTAAAAAAAAAACAAAAACAAACAAACAAACAAACAAACAAAAAAAACCTTACCATCTGCGACAGCATGGATGAACCTACCTAGACGGTATTATGCCAAGTGAAGTCAGAGAAAAAGATATACTATATGATTTCACTTACATGTGGCATCTAAAAAACAAAATAGACGAACAAACAGGAGAGAGAGGAGCTCATAGATACAAAGAACGAATTGATGGTTGACAGATGGGAGGTGGGGGTGGAGGGGCTGGTGAAGCACGTGACGGGATTGAGAAGTACACACTGGTAGTTACAGAACAATCACAGGATGTAGCGCACAGCGTGAGGAACGTAGTCAATAACGTAACCGGTATTGTGCCAGGTGGGCGCAAGACTATGGAGGGGGGATCACTTTGTAAGTCATATAAATGTCTAACATGTTGTTCGCTTGAAACTAATACAATATTAGATGCCAACTGTAATTGAAATTTTGTTTTAATTAATTAAAAAAAAAAAGCCAGCCGGGGGACAGAGTTCGGTGGCCAACAACGTCCAATGGCTAAGGGATTGCAAGATGAGACCTGCACGTCTCCACTGGGCACGGCCACTCGGAGATACAGGGCGATTCCATCGAACGCGTTTCGGGGGCGGGTAAAGGAGAAGCTGGGCCGAAGGGAGTGGAATGAGGAAGAGGGTGAGGACGTGGACACAGCACAAAGCGGTGTCTAGGGGTGAGGAAGGGCTAAGTGAGAAAAAACCTGAGCGTGCCTATTTCGTGAAGGGAAGAATCAACGGAGAGGGAGGTGGAGGGAGGTAAAGAGGACAGTGGATGGAGGAGGTGGGGGGAGGGGAGGAGCCAGAGCACAAACAGGGGGGCCCAGGTTTTGCTCTGCCCAGTGAGACTTGTAGGTGACAGCGCGCTGAAGCAGTTCTCCTCTGGGAAGCAGGAGAACCACCTGCTGGGAGTAGGGGGGGGGGAGGTGGTGGGAAGGAGCGGAGGAGAGGGGACAGCTGGAAGAGTCGGCAATGGGACGGAGAATGGAAGTAGCTGGGCTGCTCCTGGGTGGAGTGGTTCATGTCAGACCACAGGCTCTGAGCTGGTTGGGGAGCAAGTAAGAGCCCACACCAAGGAGCTGGTGACCAGAAGGCAAGGCAGGAGGTCGTGTTGGGAGCAGGGGGGAAGGTGGAAGGATATGGAGGGTCAAAAACTGGATTGTGACAGTTCAGACGTGGAGCTGCTCCCGGGGGCAGTGGATGTCCGTGTGCTACAGTGGGGGGGGGGGGGCGCGCAAGTTACTGTCAAAATGAGGAAGAACCAATCCAGGGTGTCAGGCAGACTTCTCCTCCGCAGTCAGAGAGGGCACTGGGGTGATGGTGGGGTGGGGACCGGAAGATGGTCGGACCGGAGCCCAAGTCCTCAGTGAAAGAAGTAGCAGATCAGGGGAAGAACACGGGGAATCTGAGTGGCAGGAAGCTCAGGGGAAGCATCTGTATACAGAGATGGAAGAAAAAGTGTCTAGAAGTGGCAATGAGCATAAAAGTAATGCTGCCCCCCGGTGGCTGGCACAGCTCAGTGGTTGACCCTCAGCCTATGCACCAGGAGGTCATGGTTCTATTCTGAGTCACCGGGGTTGCGGGCTCGTTTCCCAGCAGGGAGCGTGCAGGAGGCAGCAGATTGATGATGTTTCTGTCCCTCTCTCCATCTCCTTCCTCTCTGAAATCAATAAAAATATATTTTTAAAACTTTTTCTGCAGGCTTGCTTATAATAGTTAGGTCCCTTGATATTCACTTCCATGAAAAGCCAGGAAGATGTGAGTCTGTGAGGCTGATACTAATGGATAAGGTATGGGGTACAAGCAAAAACAAACAAATGGAAACATAAAATATTTACCTGGTACTTCCCCTGCACATACCCACCCACTTGGCATGTACTACAAAGGACAGGTTAGCTTGTGTTTGAAAAAGGGACCAGTTCAAGGTCCTAAGCACAAACACACAGCCCCTGTGATGTGCCTCTCGGCCCCGCCCACCGCCCCAGCTTCCAGCTGAACCTGAGTCTGGGAGGTGTGCTAACGGAGGGCTCACCCTACCAGCCAGACGGTCTTCTCCACGCAGCCCAGATCCACCCACCCCATTCCATTCAAGAAAAGGTCTCTCTCTTCACTTTGACCATGTCTCGATTCAACATCAGAAAAGAAACAAATTACACATTTCTCAGAAACTGAAATTTTATAAAAAGGCATCTTTCTCTTATATCCATAAAATGATATAATTTTTTCCAAGTATAGAAATGTGTCATAAATTATACAGAATGTTCCTTAATTACAGTTCAATGCAACTTGGTACTTTCCTCCCTCCCTAAAAAATGAGAGAGAACCAAAAAAATAATATATAACTGTATATATATATATATATATATATATATATATAGATAGATAGATTTATATTTATATAATAGACAAACCAAATATGAAAAAAAAATCATTTCCTCTTTGGTATAAAAATCAGACTCTCACCTTGAGACACACAAACAGACATGATGTTGGGTTTGTAAACTGTGTGGCCCAAAGGGATTTCCCTGTCGAGCTTTCCCCTCCCCCCATCGGAGGCCCACCCACCCTGCCTCACCACAGCCCACCCGCAGCTCCATGGGGCTCCACTTAACGGAATGTTCCAGATCCCGTACCCCACACGCAGCTCCGCACCCTTCCTGAGGACCCCCTCCACCAAAGACGAGGAAAGGATTCTTCCCAAGATGAATGGAGAGGAAGGAGCTGTGCCGGGGCTCCCACCCGTCCTGTCCAGGCCAGGCCAGGCCCCAGCAGCACCTCCACACCCAGCGCATGGCCTCCACCACCGCCTCCCAGGTGCCGGGCCCAGGGGGTGGGGTCCCTTGTTTACCAGAAGGGAGAAGCAGAGGCCAGCTTCCCCTTTCGGGCCCCGCCTCAGGTCCCGGGGTACAGGTGCAGGAAAAGGCCAGATGAGGAGGGAGAAGGGAGTCAGAAGGGACTCTGCTAATGAACTTGAGTCTACATTTAAAATGAAACAAAACTTTTTTAGGACTAAACTGCATCCCCAGCTTTTGGCCAGAGAATGACAGGGCCACTTTCCCAGGCTCCAGCCCAATGCCAGCAGGACTTATGGGAACCGGGAGTTGATATGCGTGTGTGGTGGGGGAGGGGGTGGCTCTTCCCTCTCAAGGTGAGGAAGGAGACAGGACCAAACCCTCCTTTATTCTCTGTGCACCCTCTGGCCGACAGGCACCTCCCTCCCTGGTCAGCCTCACTGCCCCTCAGCCCCTGGAGGGCCAACCCAGCTCGGCAGCTCCTCCCAAACCACCCACAACCAGCCAGGGTTGGGCACCTGTGTGTGCCAGCCTCCTTTCCCAGGAGAGCTAAGACACCAACCACAACACAGAAGTCACTCAGAGGCCTCCTCCACTTGCCAAATGAAAAAGACAAAACCAAACTAGACACAAAGCAAACCAAGGAGAGACATACCCACGTGAGGGGCCCAGAGGCCCCAGCAGGTCTCTGGCTTCCCGGCATGATACATTCTCATGTGATTCAGGAACAGGGCCCCGAGGGCCCCTGGGGAAGGGGAGTAGAAAAATACAGAGACTAGGGTCTCCCTGTGGGTTCCCAGGCAGGCAGGGGTGGACCCAATCTCTCACAGTTTTTTCTTGTTTTTGGTTCCACATCTGGTCCCCCACTGGGGCTGGTTCCAGATGGCCAAGCCCCTACTCTGCTCGAGGCCTGCCCCCTCCCCCTCCCAGCGAGTGGGAGGGCCCCGGCCGGGAATGTCCCAGACGCTTCTGATGGGGCCAGCGGGCCAGAGTCCACCAGGGGAGATGCCTGGGAGAGGCAGGGCAGGAGGACCCGCAGCTCGTAGACACGGTCCTCTCGGCGGCCGGCCTGCCCTGTGTGCTCTGATCGCTGGCACGGGGCATAGAGGTCCCAGCCCTCACCCCTTGAGGGGCTTGTCGGCCCCTCCGCTGGGACTGCTGGCGCTGTCACTCTTCTTCCTGCGCAGGCTCTCGATCCAGCTGGAGCTGGAGCGGGTGGTAAAGCTGGAGAGCGCCAGGGAGCTGAGCCGCATGTTTTTGCCAGACATGATGAGCTCCCCGAAGCCTTCCTGGTGGGAGAAGGCGTAGCCAGAGCGCCGGGACCCTGTGCGACCCACCCGCCGCATGCAGCGGTGCTGGGCCTTCTGTTTCTTCCTCACCAGCTGGGTGTAGCGGACCTGGTGGGGGCGGGGGAGGGGGAGCACGAGGAAGGAGTGGCCATCAGTGCGGCTGCGTCACACGCCACCCCGAGAAGGGACCCAGAGCCCCCAGGACAGGACAGCATGGGGGCCACCACCAACAAGGGAGGCACGAAGCCCAAAGCTGCAGCTGCGTGAGTGTTCGTGCCAGAGGGGCTCTCAGGCACCCGGCTTCTCACCGTGTCCGAGAGATCGGGCTT
Source organism: Plecotus auritus (assembly GCF_963455305.1). Taxonomy (NCBI): domain Eukaryota; kingdom Metazoa; phylum Chordata; class Mammalia; order Chiroptera; family Vespertilionidae; genus Plecotus; species Plecotus auritus. The sequence goes on from NC_137778.1 coordinate 30,054,659, forward strand.
CAGGTTCAGCTTGAGGAATCGAAAAGCGACCACAGGCAGGATGCAGACGACCGTGGTGAGCGCGATGGTCAGCCACACGGTGGGCTGGGCCAGGGTGTTCTGCGCGTTCCCTGAGAACGCAGAGGAAGGAGTCAGAGGCCCTGGGAGCCACACAGTGCACAGTTCCCCGTTTCTATTCCTGGCAGCCCCACTCCCCCAGTCTCACAACCTAAGTCATCCTGGCTTCCGGCTCCTCCTGCTCCCCATAAAGATATCTCCAAATTTGACTCTAGCTCCAAACTCTCCCCAAAACTTCAGACCTGTTTCTTTAACTGCCTTATGTGACATCTCCTGAACGTCTAACAGGCATCTCCATCCCTAATGGCCACAAGTGAGCTATTGTTTCCTCCACCCCAACCTGCTCCCTGGCCCCAGCTCCAGAAATGCACCCTCCCATTCCGCTGCCACCACTAAAAGCCCTGAAGCCACCTCCGACATCTCTCTCTCCAGCTGCCCATCCAATCCGTTGGCTCTACTCCCAAAATGCCTATGGCATTCGGCCCCTGTCCGCTTACTGCAAGCCACCACTGCTCTCACCTGGATTCCTGCTAGAGCACCTTGCCCACTACACTTCATTACCCAAAACTCAGCAAGCGTGATCCTTTAAAACCACAAGTCGGCTTATGACAATTCCCTGCTCAACGCCCGCTCAGGGCTTCCTCTCACGTTTAGGTTAAAATGCAAAGTTCTTACTCTGACCTACATGGGCTTAAATGATCTGGACCGATTCCCACCGCCCCGCTCCCCAGCCCACTGCCCAAGCCCTACCTTCCAACACTATTTCCTACACACGCGGGCGCGCACACCTACACACACACACACCCCTCCCCTGCCCAGGCCCTCCCTGCGAGCCCCCACCTGCGGCTTTTGTATCACTGCTTCTTCTTCCTGGAGCATTCCTTCCCTTTATTCAGATTTCTCTGCGCCAATGGCCCTTCCTCAAGAGGAGGGATGACTGTTCTCACCCCTCTCTACCCTACTTGATGTTTCTTTATAGCTCCAAACAGTGTATCTATTAACTTATAAGCTGTGTGTAACTCTCACTGAAATAGGAAGCCCAGGAGGGCAAGGATTCTGCCTGTTTTGTTAACTGCTGCATCCCCAGCATCCAGGACAGCGGGTGACCCACAGTAGGGGCTGACCGAAGGCCCACAGATCGAGAGAAAATGCCAAAAGTGCGAATGCATCTTTCACCTCATGCCTCCCAGCCAGGCCCTCCCTGTTTGCCACCCACCACGGCCACCTTGTCACCGGTTCTGAACAGCCGTACACTCAGTCCCTGCCGTGGTTTCCTCACTGGCCATCACCGCCAGATTCATCTTTCTGAAGGAATCCTTTGCTGTCATTCCCCACTCTCTCCTCAAAAGACAAAAAGCCCTGGCCGGTTTGCCTCCGTGGTACCGGGTTGGCCTGTGGACCGAAGGGTTCCAGCTCCGATTCCCATCAAGGGCACGTACCTCGCCTGCAGGCTCCTCCCCGGCCAGGCCCTGGGCAGGAGGCAAGCAATCGATGTGTTTCCCTCACATCGATATTTCTCTCTGTCTTTCCCTCTCTCTTCCACTCTATCTAAAAATCAATGGGAAAATATCCTCAGGTGAGGATTAAAAATAAAAATAATAACAATTATTGTAATAATTTAAGAAAAAATAAAGACTCCTGGCCAGTCAGATGCCAACCTGACAGCCTGGTGTTCTGACACCTCGAATGCCCGACCTTCCACGGCCTCTCCTCCACGGTTCTCAGGGGGTATTCCGGCGCCACCCTGTCTGGAGCGCTCCCCATGCCCTAGACACAAGTGGCCCTTTCACACTCTCAGCTCCCTGACTTGGAACCCGACTCCCAGTCCGGGCGCCACTCACAGCAGCCTCCTGTGTGGGACTCTCCCTGACCACCCCACATGCACTCACTTTTTTTTTTTTTAAATATATTTTATTGATATTTCTTTTTTTTTTTTTTTAAATGTATTTTATTGATATTTCACAGAGAGGAAGGGAGAGGGATAGAGAGCTAGAAACATCGATGAGAGAAACATCGATCAGCTGCCTCCTGCACACCTCCCACTGAGGATGTGCCCGCAACCAAGGTACACGCCCCTGACCGGAATCGAACCCGGGACCTTTCAGTCCGCAGGCCGACGCTCTATCCACTGAGCCAATCCGGTTTCGGCACATGCACTCACTTTGCCGACCACGGTGCCTGCCAGCCCTGGACCTCCTTTGGGCCCGGACTGTGTACAGCCTAGCAGGGCTGTTCTTCACTTTCCGGACGTGGAAGCCCCCTGCGGGCAGCACCGGGGTCAGACACACGCCGCCACCCCCAGAACACCTGGCACCTCAGGGGCACCGAATAAATGCTCGCGGAGTGCAGACCGGCAACCTACCCTGTTAGTCCCAGGACAGTTGTGACACCCCAGCGCTTCCAGGGGAAGCCGCAGAGACTCACCCACAAACCGGAACTGGTTGGGAAACATGTCGAAGAGCCCATTGCTGTGCATGGCAAACAGAATGGCAAAGTAAACAGCCACGCTGCCCCAGATGAAGAAGTGGTTGATGGCCGTCCAGTAGCCCGTATCCAGCCCAATCTGCAACAAGCAGGAGCTGTCACAGGCAGAAGGAGCCAGCACCCCAAAACCCGCCCCCTTCCCAGAAACAGAACGGCAGTGCCCAGGGAGGCCCCAGGACAGGAGGCTCACTCCTTCCAGAGGCGAGGGCAGTTCCCCAACTGCCTCATACCTGCACGCTGACCACAATGACCAGCGAAGTGGCCACAGTGACTGCAAAGGACTGGTAGTCGGCCAGCTGGGTGCCATCGTCCCGGGTGGCCTCAGCAAACACTCCATAGGGGATGAAGAACATGAGGACAGAGGTGTAGATGCCCTGGGCAATGCAGATGAAGAATTCCCGCTTGTTGAAGAGGAGGTTCAACTGGCCTGGCTCATATAGCTTAGGGTACTCCATGCTCCGCTGCTCGGGGACGTCCTGTGTGGGGAGAATCAGGTCACATACGAGGCCTCAGTAGCAGCCGTTCTGACTCGGGCAGCCCCTGTCCCTGCCTCCTCCTTTCTAAATTCTTTGACACTAGATCTAACTTCCAGCCCCCTGCCCCCAATCCATCTTTGCTCAGCCACCCAGGGGAGTTACAGGTCAGCTGTGGCTGAGAGGAAGAACACCCTGCCAGCTGGGAAAAGGCCGTCCCAGGGGCCACAGGCAGAGGGCACAAGTCGCACACCCACCACTATCAGGGTGACTCCTGCTTGATCATCACACTCCCCATACCTGATCGAAGACCCCCATGGCCAGGACTGGAAGGGAGGTATATACAATGTTGTAAAGGGTGATGAAATACTGGTCATAGACGGTCTGGAACGAAAACAGGGGGAGAGAGAGGAAAGAACATGTAGCCTTTCTTCACTACAAATCAGGCGGAGGAAAACGGCGATGTGGCGTAGATGGAGCCCCAAGGAATTTTCCTTCAACAAGCATTTTTTAAATGCACGAACCAGACAAAAGCTAGGCCCTCAGGGATTAAGCTTTGAACAGAACAGATACAATCTCTGCCTTAAGGAACTTACAGGCGGACATGCCAGTGGACTACGAGCTCACTACCTGGGCTGAGAAGCCGCAGAAGAAGCCAAACCAGAAGTGGACCATGGTGAAAGCAAAGTTCTTGTAGAAAAAATAGCAGAGGAACTTGCACATGCGCAGGTAGGACCAGCGCCCGTGCACCAGCAGGAGGCGCTGCAGAAACTTGAACTGGGAGAAGGAGTAATCGGAGGCCAGGACAGCCTGGATCCCTTCTTGCCCGCTGATGCCCACACCAATGTGAGCCGCTGCAGAGACAAGAGGGGACACGAGGGTGAAGACGGCCACACCCCTGAGAATCCCACCAACTTAGAGCCCCGTCCCCCCTTAGTCTTCCCTAACCTCAGGGGCCCCTCCCTCCGTCCTCCCACCCAACCTACACATCCACACGACACTCACTTTTGATCATGCTGACATCATTGGCTCCGTCCCCAATGGCCAGGGTCACAGCCTTCTTGTACTTCTTCACCAGTTCCACCACCTGCGCCTTCTGCAGGGGGGTCACCCGGCAGCAGATGACAGCTTTGCAGGCGCAGGCCGTCTCCAAAAACTCCAGCTCCATGTCGGCCTCTAACGCATGGGCCTGCGACACAGAGAACCCTGAGAGGCCCCGCCTTCCCCAGGAGAGACCTGGGAGTCAGCCCCGCCCCGTCCCCTTAAAGCCCCGCACAGCCCCCTGAAGTCGAGGGAAATCGGAACCAGGTAGGACATAAAGGCCATTCGGAGAGAAGTGCTCTCTGGGAAAACACTGCCCAAACTAAGGATGGCAACACTTACCAGACTGTGCCCATTGATGACCAGGGCATACTCCCCAGCAACCGCTTCCAGGACAGAAGTGAGCTTGGGAGAAGAAGGGTTCTCGTGGTAGGTAAAGCCATTGCCTACGGTGCGGGACGGGTCCACCATCTTCTCCCGCGCCTTCCTGTGAAGGGATACCGGAACCGTGGTCTCCCGGGACAGGAGCAGGGATTCCAGCCCAGTCAGGGCCCAGGAGGCCCTGCCCGACCCATGTTCACAACACAGAGCACCCGCCAGCGCGGGCCCGTTTACCTGAGCTCCTCCCGCACCTCCAGGACGGTGTGGCCAGTGACCACGAACACCTCGGACATGTCGTCCGTCAGCATTTTGCAGGAATAGCCAATGTTCACAGCCGTCTCTACCAAGAGAGAACGCAGGAGCTACGGGCAGGCCCCCAACAAAGTCAGCGCCTCTCCTGCCTGACGCGCTAGGCTCATGCAGGACCCGATGGGGCTGCTGTCCAGATGCAACTGCCTCTGCCCCACTGGCCTCTCACCTTGTTTGTCTCCGGTGAGCACCCAGATCTTGATGTTGGCCAGTGTCAGGAGGGCTATGGTCTCTGGAACCCCTTGCTGCAGCTTGTCCTCAATGGCCGTTGCGCCCAGCAGCTGAAATACCACAAGAGTCCCTGGCACCAGAGTCCCAGACCCGAGCCTTCCTTGCTCACTCACCCTTGGCCCATCTGCAGCCCGTACCATCATGTCGCTTTCGATCTCCTCGTACACGCTGGCCAGCCTGTCCTCCCGGCTGTCCTGGGCCAGGCTGGCTTGGAGCCGTCTGTCAGCCCACTCCTCATAGTGCTCTTCCTCCAGGTCCTTGTAGGCCAGCACCAGGGTCCTCAGCCCCTCCCCTGCATATTCCTGGAGGCAGAGTCAAGAAAGTCACCCCTCGCCCGCTCCCTCCACAGAGAGTAGTGCAACCACTGGGTCCCTCCGTGCCTCACACCTACATTCAGGTGGTCAGTGGTGCTGTGGAGCAGCTCGTGGGTGGAGGGGTGGAGTCTGTCCAGCAGGATAGTGTCAGCCCCTTTGCAATAGAGTCGGATCTTCCCCTCTGGATTTCGCACTGAGTGAGGAGCGGGAGAAAGGCCCAGAAAAGCTCAGGCCGGCGAAGACCCCAACGTCAACGGATCAACAAAGGTCCCCCAGCACACCTCGCCCCATTCCACGCGTGCAAGCTGCCCCGAGTCCTCCAGCACCCGGGCCTGGCCTTACCTATGACCGACATCCGCTTCCGGATATTGTTGAAGTCCAGGATGGCCAGCAGCTGGTAGGTGACGGCTGTGCCCAGCTCATGGACAGTGATGGTCTTGGGGGTACGAGAGCGGAACACGAAACCAAAGTTCCGGGCTGCAGTGACCAGGGCCCCCTCGTCCGGGGACTGGGCTTTGTAGAACAGCTCCCCTGGGTGGGAGGAGGAACACCCGTGGTGGAAGTGGCCACCCTTTCAGCCATGTGTCCCACCCGGGGAGCTCCAGGGCAGCCGCCGTGCAAGCAGTCCCCAAGCTTGAAGGCCCGAGTCAGGTAGGCGAGAGCGCAAGCCAGCTCTGCAGCTCACCTTCGTTCTTTTCTTCGGACATAACAGTATGACACAGGGAGAGGAGGCGGAAGAACTCATGCACGTGGGGGTCCCCCATCTTAACAGCCTCCAAGAGGGTGGGGTCCCAAAATAAGAACTTCTGGTCGGCCAGAGGATTGAAGGAGAAGTCGACAGGTTCAGGCCTCTGTGGCAGGTTAAGGGGGCAATCAGGAAAGAGTGGGGTCACCAGACAGCACCCCAGGAAAGGTGCTGTCCCCACTCTATTGTTCCCTGCCCTTCTAACCCTCAGGAGGAGAGAAGAAGATCCTATCCACTGTGGGCCTCAAAATTCCCAGCTACCAACTCTTCCTTGAAATACCCATTTCTCCACGCAGCTTCCACCTCCTGACCAGATAACACATCGCTCCTAACTACACCAACTGCTACCGGTTGGGCCCCCGTTTAACTGGCAAACGGAATACACAGAATCACTGTGGGGGCTGAACCTACCTCTCCCACTTCGGCTTTGTGTCCCAGGACATCGAACACATCACCTACACACAGCCAGGATGGAGAAGCAGCATCAGAGCTAGCGTCCCTTAGAGCAAGGGGAGAAACCCCCAGCACTCCCTCCTCCCCCACCCCCCACCCCCAGGCACCTGAAACCCACAACCCGAATTGTTGAGCAAATGTCACACAGATTCACACTGCTGACTCAGAGGACAGGCGGCAACAGGCACCCTGGATCCTTGGAACCCCAGGACTAAAAGTCATGGCACCCACTGCTCCCCATCCTGTCCCTGGGACCCTGCCCCCACCGCTTGCCTCCCAGGGCAGCTCCTGTTTTATAGCCCCCCCCCACCCCCCCGCAAGGGCTCCCAAGCCTCCTGGGGTGCCTCTCACCCTTTAGGCCTACACAGCAGACAAGGCCTCACACACTGGCCCTCAGGCCCGAGTTAGTACAGAAAGCAGTTATAAGAACCCCCTCTGCATAAAAGTCAGACATCACACACCCTGCCCCAAGCCATCCCAGCCGCTCAGCCACAAGGCGCCTGCCACAGGGCCACACCAGAAAGACCATGGTCACATTCCAGAGACTCACGAGGCCCCTGAACAGCAGCACAGGGTGAGTCTAGCACTCCACAGGGCAGCCCAGATCCCACCTGGCCAGGACGCCCCGAGGCCAGGGTCTCAGGCTTCACTGCAAACAGGTGCTCCCCCACTGCCTGGAGCCGAGACCGGGTGAGAGGTCAGCAGACAGGAGGGAAGCACTGTCAGTGTCCGCGTCCTGACAGGGGACCCAGAGGGGACCCTTTCAAGGTCCCCCAGGCCCCAGGAGGAAAGAAGTAAAAACCCAAATGTCAGGACCGCCGTGGGAGTCCCGGGCACCACGCTCCTGCCAGGCGAGAGGCGAGCCCCGTCCCGGCGGCGCCACGCACCGTAGCTGCGGCCGTGGACGGAGCACTTGTTGAAGACCATAATGTTCTGGGTGAGGGTGCCCGTCTTGTCGGAGAAGATGTACTCCACCTGCCCCAGCTCCTCGTTCAGGGTGGTGGTGCGGGCCTCCGCAGGCGTCCGCTTCTTCACGCAGAACATCTTCTTGTCCCAGTTGATGAAGTAACTGTGGCCCAGGCGAATGACCTCCACGCTGCACAGGAGACAGGAGGTGAGGCTGGGCGGGAAAGGAAGCAGGGGCCCACCCACACAGGCCTTCTCTGCAGGTGCTCCGGCTGGGGAGAAACGAGAACAGTGACACCTGGGCACCACCTGGGTGGGGGAGGGGGAGGAGAGCCGGAAGGTGGAGCCAGCCACGTACAGCCGGCAAAGGAAGTCCCCGACCCCGACCCTCTGATGCTCTCCAGACAAAAAGGTGCAAAGGGTCCGGGCAGGCAGGGCAGACAGCACAGGCAGAGGAGGAAGAGGGACTGGAGACAAGGCATTCGCCCAGTTCTTACCTCAGGACTAATAATACAGAAACCATGCAGAGAAAACAAGAGAAAGTGCGAGAGGGAAGGGAGAGAAAAAGAGAGAGAAAAATAATGAGGGTGCTGCGCCTGCCACAGCAACACACGTGCCACCTCCACAGGGGCCACAGCGGGAGAGGAAACGGAGCGGGCGCTCAGCCCACTCCTCACTGGCCTCACGCAGCTGACACCCTTCCACCTGGCTCAGGGCTCCAACCCCGGCCCGACGCTGTGGCTTTCAGAAAGAACGTGAGGCCAACTGAGACGCTGACTCCGGAAGGCGGAGGCGGCTCAAAAACCTGGGAAATGACCTCAGTTCACAGTGGCATGGTGTTTTCAACATGCCAAGGTCTGCTCACACCCTCTCCTTGGCTAGGCGTGTCCTTTGGGATGTGGACTGTCAGGGTTTCAGAAAAGGCCCTGTGTTAGGTCCAGGATAGCCAAGCAATGGGGCCACGTCGGGAACCCTGCTTCTGACCCGAGGTTGCACTCAGGATCCAGTTAATAGGCAAACACTGAGCTAGCTGGAAATACCTTCACGGACGTTCCCCCCACTCAGCTGATTAAGTGCCACCCCCAACCCCCACTTCCCCCAAACACACACACTGTGAACTTGAGGAGACTTGGAAAGAAAACTTTCTTAGGTAGCTACCGTGGGCTTGAATACAAAACACCGAACAGCAAAGCCCAAAGATGGGGAAAAAATTAGGTTGGAAGCAAGAAAACACTTAAAAAGTACTGAAGAATCAGAGTTACAGTGACAATGACAGACATGCTACCACCCAATATTTGTAAAGTAATTTGATTTTTAAGCTATTTTCCAGTCCAGTGTCTTATGTCACGGCATCCCTATGAAGAAGGTAGACCAGGTATGGTCATTCCCATTTTACACGAGAAAACTGAGGCCTCGAGTGATTGTGGATTTACCCGGGTCATGTAACTAAGGAGAACGCAGGACCGAACCACAAACCTGAGTCTCCTCTTAATGTGCTAGGAAAGCCCTCAGCCCAGGAACTCTATCTCCTATCACTGCCATCGGCACTAGGATTCGGGGGCTGGTGGGGAGACTGGAGGACTACCTGGGTAATCTGTATGAACAAAAACATGGCTTATGGGAAGAGTTCTCAGACTCCATGAAGCATTTCCTTCAAAAGGTGCAGGTTCACGTAACTCAAGTGCAAGGCACTAAGCACAAAATGTCTCTCTTGGCCACTCTTCCTTCCTCCTCTCTGTGTGCATTCTCACTGGTCCAGCCCTTGTTAGCGGCTTCCTCCAGCATCCTAGATGTCTCCTGGATCCTATCAATGCACACCCCTGTCTGCCAACACTTCCTAAAATATTTAGATTTTTTTTTTTAGGAATCCTTTAATGGTTTACTAAGTACAAAGGTCAGAGGCAAAGATTCAAGACCTTCCACAATGGGAACAAGCTTAGGTTTCCAGCTCTCTGCCCCACCGCCAAACTGTCCTGTGACCATCCCAGGTTCCCATTTCCAAGCCCGTGTTTCCAGCCCTCTCCCCCAGGCTAACCTTTCACCCCTCCCAGCCACCACTCAAAGCCCAGTTCCACAGCCACCTCTTCAGAGATGTCTTCTCTGATTAACTGTGCAGGGAACGACACCCTCCCACATGGCATCTCAGTGTCTTACGCGGCTGGTCTCTCCCCTCCCCTAACAGTCTGCTGCTTTTGAAGGCAGAGGCCATGTTCCATGTCTCTGCGTCCCCGGCTGTACACATACGCCTGTAGGCAGAAGGACTTCGAAGACACTTGTTCCCGTTCTGTTTTATAACGTGTTTATATCTTTCTTCCTGGCCTAGACTGAAGCCCCTAGAGCGAAGGAGATCCATTCCTACCTCACCTTTGTATGTGCCACACACCTAACATGCTTCTTTGCACAAAGTCAGCATGCAACAAACATGTGACAAATAAACAACACTGTTTTCATTCTGTACAGTCCGAAGTGCCCGGGAACGGTGGTGAAGTTAGCTCTGCACACAAAGATAAACAAACAACGTAACATGTTCACAGCACGGGAAGGGGACGCCACATTCCTTCTCGAGTATGTCACCTTCACAGACAAAAGCTGGCCACGGGGCAACCCCAGCTCCCTGGAGAGACCCCAGGCACAGAGAGCGACGTACCTGACATACAGCGATATGGGCACGACGGTGTTGAGGATGATGATGTAGGACCAGAAGGAGAGGAAGCCAGAAAAAAAGGCACTGTCCACCGCCTCATCCCAGGGCAGGTAGACCTGGAAGCGCATCCCGACCTCGTGCTCCCAAATGGCATTGCCAATGGCCAGGATCACCCCCATGCAGACCAGGAATCCAAAAATCTGGGGAGGAATGAGAAGCAGAGGTGAGGCTGCCACTTAGGAGGCCCTCCAAACCAAGTGCGTCCCTGCAGGTCATCGCTCACACCTGATCCTGCAAAAGCTCAGGCATCTTTTTTTTTTGTTCATCCTCACCCGAGGATATTTTCCCACTGATTTTTAGGGAGAGTGGGAGAGAGAGGGAAAGACAGAGAGAAACATCGATGTGAGAGAAACACAATCGATTGCTTGCCTCCTGCACGCGCCCAGACCAGGGCCTGGGCCAGGGAAGAGCCTGCAACTGAGGTACGTGCCCTTGACCGGAATCGAACCCGGGACCCCTCCGTCGCAGGCCAACGCTCTATCCGCTGAGCTAAACCGGCCAGGGCCAGGCATCTTTCAAATGGTGGCACACGCCAGTGGGAAGCACCCAGAAGTGGCAACAGGTTCTAGTCTGCCACCGACAGCATACGGCCTTCTCTCTGAACCTTTTCCCATCTGCTGTGCAGCTCCCCATCTGACATCCTAGAACCCTTACGAGACCTCAAAGATGGTAAAAGTGGGAAGCATTTGAGATCTTGCTTCCTGATATGTCCTCAATGTTGCTCAAACAAACTCTTATAAAATTTTCAACAGGCTTTTATTTTAAAAAAAAAAAGGTGATAAAAGTGGGGGAAAGCTGCTTTCAAAACTCCAAAAGAAACTTAGTGGAAATCACCCATTTACTTGAGCTAAGCCTCCATAAGCCAACAACAATGTCAAATTTCTGTCATGCTCATTATCTCATACAGATTGCGCCCCCGCCCCCCCCCCCCCCAGCATTTTTAAAATATGTTTTTATTGATTTCGGAGAGGAAGAGAGAGGCAGAGAGAGATAGAAACATCAATGATCTGAGAGAATCATTGATCGGCTGCCTCCCGCACATCCCACACTGAGGATCCGAGCCTGCAACCCAGGCACGTGCCCTGACTGGGAATGGAACCGTGACCTCCTGATTCATAGGACGACGCTCAACCACTGAGCCATGCGGGCTGGGCATCCCCCATTTTTTTAAACCAGGAAACAAATTGTATTTTCAGAAATGTAGATTTCTCGATAGCCAAAAATCTTATAAAACTTATAGTCCTTGCCGAAACCGGTTTGGCTCAGTGGATAGAGCGTCGGCCTGCGGACTGGAGGGTCCCGGGTTCGATTCCGGTCAAGGGCATGTACCTTGGTTGCGGGCACATCCCCAGTGGGAGGTGTGCAGGAGGCGGCTGATCGATGTTTCTCTCTCATCGATGTTTCTGGCTCTCTATCCCTCTCCCTTCCTCTCTGTGAAATATCAATAAAATATGTTTAAAAATAAAAAAAATAAAAATAAATAAAAAAATAAATAAAACTTATAGTCCTTGAAGAAGAAACCTAAGAAAATTTTGGAAGTTGAAAGAAAAAAATTGAGACCATTGTCTGATTTCAGACATCCATTTGCCAAGCTGCCTTCATTTTTTTTTTGGTTGTTAATTCTCAACCAAGGACATTTTTCCCATAGATTTTGAGAGAGAGAGAATGGTAGGGAGGGGTAGAGAGAGAGAGAGAGAGAGAGAGAGAGAGAGAGAGAGAAACATCAATGTGAGAGAGACACATTGATGGGTTGCCTCCCACACGTGCCCAACTGACCGGGGCTGAATATTGAACCTGCAACCCAAGTATTAGGACATGCCCTTGACTGGGAATCAAACCTGCAACCCTTTGGTGCTTGGGCCAATGCTCTAACCATTTTACCCCACCGGCCAGGGCTGCCTTCACTCTTGATGCTTTGGAACAAAACAGGAATCATCCTGGTACACAAGAGCCACCAGGGGGCGATGCAAGCCTCTGCATGATAGACCCACTCTCTCAGGCTGGGTTTCTACAAGACCTTTAAGACCAGGGCGGAGACTGTCTCACCAGAGGCTCGGCCCAACCTTTGCAAGCTGGCATGGGGTGGGGGAGGGAGGGCAGGCAGCAGGCAATGGGGGCGCATGAAGGGAGGAAAGAAGGGGAGAAGAACCTGACAAGGAGCTCAAATTTCTAGCCAAACAAGAGAAGAATTCGGGAATTGCCAAAAACTGAAACAGAAACTTTTCCTTTGGGATCCTTCCCTCTTAGAAGGCAGGGGAAAACACCCCATTAGACCCCGTTCTCCATCCCCCAAGTGGAAATTTTTCTTTTAATGCCTTCTCCATCCCCATGAAGGCCTCCTTGTCCCAGGCAAAAGCAAACAGGGGGTCACATGCTACACTAAGTCATCATCATAACTGGAACCCAGAGAAAGGAAGACTTGTTTTAGCTTTAAGTTGTTGATTCATACACGTTCTTTAAATAATATCTGCCAAGTCTAAAAGGAACCTGAAATAAGCACTGCCTTTGAGGGGCTGACCTGCCAGTGGCTTTACAGCCAAAACCTGAAGCTTGGCTACTGATCAGGGAGGAGAGATGGGAGCAAAGGGAGAACCACATGGGGAAGCCTTACCCAAAGCACCAGAGTATTCATGAGGCGATCGATGCTTGTTCTCTTGAATTTCGTCCTGCCACTGTTCTGCATCAGCTTAGTATCAGGACCTACAAAGGAAGAGGCAGGGCTAGCAGAGCCAAAGAAGGGAACCGCCTCTGGGCTCCTGCCCAGCCCCCAGACTACAGGACGTCAGAGGGGAAGAGAGACACAGAGACACAGGCTGGGTGCACAGGAGGCTTGTGCTCAGGGCTGCAGGGTTTTGCCTTACTCACGGCACCAGCCCACTCGCTTCCTCCCACGCCTGAGGGAGGCTGAGGAACCCGCTCTCACCTTCTTTCTTTGAATCCCAGGCGGCTCACCTGCAAAGATGACCAGCCCGAAGCACCACTCGGTGTTTCGCAGCACGCAGCCCCGCAGCAGCATGTTCTGGTTGCTCAGGGGGAACTTGTTCTCCTTCCAGTAGAGCGTTCCACTGAATCTGTCCAGCTTGTTGTTGGGAGGTTCGCAGATCACCTCACCTGGATGGAAGACAAGAGCGCCACGGCTCAAGGTACAGTCCGTAGCTTGACCGTGAGACGGCAAAACAGAGAACGCAGCTGAGGGACAGGGTGTTGGGGTCAGGACACGGCCCATCCACACACTGCTGTGTCACTGTGAGTGAACGGGAAAGGAATGGGGCCACATGAACTAATATTAAGAGTACACACACCCCAAAGCACCGAACAGACTGTCAAATTACAGTGGGAAGGCAGGGGAGGGGGGGAAAGAGATCAACCAAAGGACTTGTATGCATGCATATAAGCACACCAATGGACACAAGACACTGGGGGGGTGGGATGAGGACATGCAACAGGGGGTAGGCAAGGCTGGGGGAAGGTCAATGGGGGGGGAAAAAAGGAGATATATGTACTAATATATGTAATACTTTAAACAATAGAAAAAAGAAAAATACGCATTACATAGAGAAGAACAACAATAAAAGTTATGATGGATTTAAAAAAAAACAACACAGAATCACACACCCTCGGACCCAGTCATCCCACTTTGGGGACTCTATTCTACAGAAATAATAGCACAGGCCACAATTTTTATTGAAGCATTATTTGAATAGAAAGACTAGACACAACCGAATGGTCAGTGAATAGTTGAGTAAATTATGGTACATCAATTCTATGAAACAATATGCAGCTATTAAAAAAATGAAGTAAATTTCTTTATACAGTGATGTGATAAGATGATGATGAAATGAATAGGTAGAGGCAGGTTGCAGGGATTCGGGTACAGTATGATCCCACTGATTTATGTTTGTATAAATCGGAAAAAAGTATGAATAAAAACACATTCAAGTGCCAGTTAACCTGACTAAGAAGGTAGAACTGGAGGTCAGGAGAGCTTTTTCCTGTGCATGCTGCACAGTTTGTCTTGTTAAAAGAACATATAGCACACTATTCTGAATTGAATAAGAATAAGAAATAAGAATAAGCTGAAATTCTATCAATATGCACAGCCAGGAGGGAGTTATCACCCATAAAGATCTCTTGGAAAGACCATTAACTAAAAAATAAGTGGTAGTGTCCGACTGGTGTGGCTCAGTGGTTGAGCATCAACCTATGAAGCAGGAGGTCATGATTTGATCCCCAGTAGGATTCGTTCAGGAGGCAGCCGATTAATGATTCTCTCTCATCATTGATATTTCTCTCTCTTCCTCTCTGAAATCAATACAAATATTTTTATTTTTTATTTTTATTTATTTATTTTTTTATTGATTTTTTACAGAGAGGAAGGGAGAGGGATAGAGAGTTAGAAACATCGATGGGAGAGAAACATCGATCAGCTGCCTCCTGCACACCCCCTACTGGGGATGTGCCCGCAACCAAGGTACATGCCCTTGACCGGAATCGAACCTGGGACCCTTCAGTCCGCAGGCCGACGCTCTATCCACTGAGCCAAACCGGTTAGGGCAATACAAATATTTTTAAATATATATATATATATTCATTTAAAAAATAAACATAAGTGGTAGCCACCTGGCATTCCTGACACCTCCACACCACCCACCCCCACAAGAGTCCAGGGAGCTCCATAATCACAGCAACAAGAAGCCAAAAGGAGAAAGTACAATTTAAACCCCAAAACCCAACCACCTCCTCTTCCTGAAAGGCACTTCTCCAAAATTACTCACCATCAAACTTGGCCAGCTTACTGATGTCTCCCAGCTCCCAGGTGACTGGGATCGCCTGGCGCACTTTCATGTTGGTCTCTCTGGAAGGACACCCACATTCCTGCTTACCCAAAGTAGTCTTAAAGGTGCACATCCCTCAGACCTGGGGACCTCTTTCCAAAACAAGCTTGTTACCCCTTCGGAGGCAGGAGTGGTGTGACACTAAGCAACTCACCCATCGAGTTCTGCTGTCTCTATGTAACACAACCCATGAGGCTCACTGCTGGAGAGGAGGAGGAGGTCCGCCTAGGGAGAAGACCTAATGAGAATCTCAAAGACCCGATCCTCCACCCGCCATGGACTCTGCGATGATCCCTGCTTCCACCAAGCATTCTTGGCTTGCTTAGTCCCAAGCATGTGAATGGCCAGAAAGGAGCCAGCCCCAACCATACTAATATGACACAGGAGCTTCTCACTTAAGAAAGTTTCCTTCCAACGCGTTTAAGAGGCAGCAGTAAACCAGGAGCGGCTCATCCTTTCTGCCAAGGAAGCACCCTATAGGCCTAGAGGGGCACCTGGTCCCTTACCGCCACAAACTGGTTATTTTCTAGCTTGATGATATCACCAACACAGACATTCATCCACTGCTCCTGCTGGAGGCTGAGGCAACGAGAAGACAGAGAGGAGGCTGTCAGTAGCTAGAGAAGTTCCCAGGAAACCCCTGTCCTCCCAAGGCCTTCCGTCTCCGACGGGCACTCACATTCCATTGATCAGCACCTGAGACTGTCGGTTATTCACCTGGTTATCGCTCTTGTGGCGGAACTGAAAAGAAGGAAACTAAGAATGGTAAGGCACCTTCTCCTGCTCCCAGCAATTTAGATGAATCAGTGGCATGCAGAGCATTCTGGGTACCAGCTATACACGGAGTGGCCAGATTATTATGATCTCTGAACGCATAATAATCTGGCCACTCAGTATATGTATGTATGTGTGTGTGTGTGTATTAGAGGCCCAGTGCATGAATTCGTGCATGGGTGGGGTCCAGCCAGCCTGGCCAGGGTGAGGGGACATGGGCGGTTGGCCGGCCTGCCTGCTGGTCAAATTCCTGGTCGAGGGGACAATTTGCATTTTAGCCTTTTATTATATAGGATATACACTGAGTGGCCAGATTACTATGCGTTCAGAGATCATAACAATCTGGCCACTCGCCCTGACCGGTTTGGCTCAGTGGATAGAGCGTCGGCCTGAGGACTGAAGGGTCCCAGGTTCGATTCTGGTCAAGGGCATGTACCTTGGTTGCGGGCACATCCCCGGTGGGGGGTGTGCAGGAGGCAGCTGAATTGATGTTTCTCTCTCATCGATGTTTCTATCTCTCTATCCCTCTCCTTTCCTCTCTGTAAAAAATCAATAAAATATATTTTAAAAAAAAATAAAATAAAATAATCTGGCCACTCAGTGTATATACACCTGTTCACAGATATACTCTCTCTCTGCCTCCCCCTCCCTACTCTCAGCCACAATAGCATGAATCTAGCTGGACCAGGTAAGGGATGGCAATGAAAACAACTCACATAGTCATCAGTGGCATCTTTAACAGCTGTGATGGTGAGGACAAGAACCAAAGGCACAATGGTGGTGAACCAGGACAGGGACGAGATCTGTGGGATCAACTGGAAAGAGGAAAGAGAAGGCATGCCTCTGAGGCCCCATCCTATGCCTTCTCTTCCCCTCGACCTTTCTCATCCTGGACTGTATGTGGCCTTGTGAGTTGCCAAGGGTCTCCCATGGGTTACTTACCTGCAGAATAAGAAGGAACAGGAAGTAGGTATTGGCAACTTCCTGGAACTGCTCAAAGAGGTTGACAGGCAGGAAGGTGAGAATATTGTACTTGGAGGTCTTGATGCAGTTACTCTATGGCAGTGGGAGAGAAGACAATGAGGCAACCTCCAACCCCAACCCAGAACCAGACTGAGGGTGCCTCTTCCTCTACACTGCCCTAAACCTCGGTCCCCAAAAGCCAGCACCCACCCACAGGTGTGGGAGGGGAAAAGAAAAGAGAAGGGAGTCTCATGGGGTCAATGTAACCTCATCACTGACAGGTGAAGGCATGAAAAATTCAGCACAGTGGCAGATGGAGAGTGGTGAGGAGGCTGCCTGCCCCTCCCCCAAGCACTCTCCAGTCAGCCCCGACCAAGGATGCTCCTGCACCTTTCCCCTCTCCAGCTCAGGAGGAGGGTCTGAACGGGTGGTCCAGAGCCACTCACCGCATACTGGAATTTCTCATTGTATTCTCGGTCATTGGCCCGTGCCCTCCTTTCTTCTTCTGCAACGGAACAATACTGCAGTCAGGAGGAGCAGGCCCACCCCACTTTGTGGGGTTCACACTGAGGGCCCTTGGTTCTTTCCACAGTACCGTTTTAAGGAGTTAGCGCCACAGCTGAGGTGTCACTGAATTCCTCCCTCTAGTCCACCTCTCCTCTCACCACTAGCCTGATTGCTGGGCTTTGCAGGCATCACATTCACAAAACAAGATGCCTGCTTTCCTCACCAACAACCCTCAAGGTCTTCCACTGGGGGCATGCCGTTCCTCTCCCCGTCCCATTAATTAACGCCTGAGGCGTGTATGGTCTTGGGAATCCCGGAGGAATAGCAACTGGAGGCAAAAGCTCCTTCTCCTGGGAACCCTGCAGACCGAGCCGCAGTGGTACCGTCCTCTCCTACCGGGAGCTGGGCAGGTGGCAAGACCGAGGGTCACAGTGCCCTGGAACTGCTCTGCGGCAGGATCCCAGCCCCACGTGCAGTACCCCCTACAGGAGCCTCTGCTTGTCACATGTCACCAGCAGTGGCTTCTGACTGGCCCGCAATGACATCACCTTATTTTAAAGCTCATCTTCAAGTAGAAGGGGGGGTTCAGGGATATGGGTCATGCAGACGGAGACAGACAGGAAGGAGAGAGGAAAACAGTTGCTCTCTAAATGTGTGCCATCTGCACACATGTCTCCTATTTAACACATGTGTCACTGCGTGACCTATGACCTACACCTATCCTGAAACTCCGTAGATCTGGGACTGTAAGCACCAAGTTCAGGGACAGAACATGGGATGTCTTAGGAAGGGTTCTCCAGCCCATCTCCCAGGGTCACATTTACCACAGGCTGAAAAGGGGGGCATCCTGGTTAGGCAGTAAACATAATGCCTTAAACCTGTCCGGGAGCCAGAGCAGCATTCCACACCCCTCCCCTCACCCCTCACCCTTCACCCCTCGCCCCTCACCCCCTCCGAGACCCCTGCAGAGCACACTGCAGTACAAAACCTCAGACCACAACATCCTCTGTCCCCAGAGCCCTCCCTCTCTGACATCACTTTACTCAGAAACTTCCCCAGAGGGGACCCTCGGGCTGAGACCTCTGCTAAGCCACCAAAGACCATGCAAGGGAGAGTTAGGGACCGGACCCTTCTGAGCCAGGACCTCTGGCTGGAAAGGAGAGGTACAGGGAGGCTGAGGACAAGCCAATGTCAGGGTGGGAGAGGGGAAATTATGGGCCCGGGAGAGCCGCCAGTCGCTGCCTCCCGTTACCTGTCCCCCAAGAGGGCTTCTTTCGGCTCCAGTAGGGGGGCGCCCCGGCCCGGGCCCACTTCTCTGGCATCTCCTTGGGGACTGTCATGATCCCGGTTGGAGCGGGGGAGGGCGGCCTGGTTGTTGGTCGGTCCTTGGGCTCAGTGGCGCCGATGGGGCGGCCCCCCTGGGAGGCGCAGGAGCTGCGGCCGCTCAGAGGGGAGCCCGGGCCGTGGGGCGCGCACCCCAACTGCAGCCCCAGCCATTCTCTCGGCCTCCCTCACCCGGGGACGCCACGCGCTCAATTACGCCGCAGCTGCCGGCCCAGATGCCCCAGCCGACACCGCGAGCTGAGTGGTCCCCAGCCGAGCGCACGTCCCGCGCCCCGCCCCCGCCCCCGCCCGCTCCCGGCCGCAGGGCAGCTGTCTGCCAGTGCCGCGTAGGCGAAAGCCTGCGCCCCGCCCCGCCTCCCTGTCCGGCCAATGCGGGTGAGGGGACGACAGTGTTGTCGGGGGCAACCGCTTTCGTCCCACCCCCACCCCGCCTGCAGGAAAACTAGGACCCGAGGATGCAAAAGGAGGGAAGAAAGGAGGGAGACAGGAGGTGTGAGGGCAGAGGGGAGAAGGTGGAAACACAGCTCCCCAAGCTCTTCAGGCCAGAGAAGAGGAGCCCCAGGTACCCCAAGAGAAGAGTCTGTGTGTTTAGGGCTGAGGGGCAGGTACTCAGCACCTCCCAGAGAACCCAGCTCAGGGATCAAAGGGAAGAATTCGGTTCCCTAGGCTCCAGGGATGAGGAGTTCCAATCTACCCTCCTTCAGACTCATTACCATTGTCCCTCTCCCCTTTGCTCCCTGAGCCATAACCCCTACTATCAGGTGTCCCTGATAGTCCATGGGACACCCCCCCCCCCAACTCCTGCCTGTCTTACCTGGGGGGCGCTTTTTTGCACACAGTGCCATCTCACCCAGCAAGGTCCCAGCAATCCCATGGGAGACCCTGCAGGAAGGTGACAGGTGGGTGAGGTCAAGAACCTGGGGGTAACCCTTCATTCCTTTCTTCAGACTCCTCCTGAAGGCTTTCTGCCCCAGTTCTAACCTTGCTCCTCTGTCCCCAGGCTTACCCACCAACTCCCCACCAACACCTGCTCTGATGGGTCCCTGAAAAAGGAGACTTCCTCCCCCCATGCCTCTGCCTTGGATAACACAGGGGGACTGACAGGTCACAAAAAGCAAGACCTGCAGGGAAAGGAAGGTGGCAGAGAGAGGAGGCCAATACTGACTGGAGGGGCACAGCTCTCAAGGTACCCATCCCAGGGCAATGGATGCCCCATGTGCCCTCCTCGTGGCAATGAATGGTGCCTGTGTTTACTGGAAAGCAGAATTTCCACCAAAGGACAGGGTGGGGTTGAGGGAACACCAGCCAGGAAACACCTGGCAGAGCATCAGGAAACAGGGTGGGCAGGCTCTCCCCTTCTCAGAAGTGTGTAACCCTCCAATCCCCTCTCCCCCGTTACTGGGGCTTTCATGACCTCCTCCTGCAGGGGAGCTCACATCAGCAGCACGGCCTTCACTTCCTGTACACAGTCCCCAAACCACTCCTCTAAGACTAGGTCAGCCACCTTTCTGGACAAGCAAGGGGTCTTCCCAACCCCAGGAGGAGTTGTCCCTCTCCCTCTCTCACCCCAAGCCTATCCTGCCCGTCTGGCATTGAGTGCAGGTTCCAGGAGCATCAGTCAGATGGACCTCTGCATCCTTCCGCCTTCCCTGTCCTTCCTTTCACCGGACAAGGTAAAAGTTCTAGCTTACAAGACAGGGTCACAGAGCCTCACCCCTACTCCCCAGCCTGATCCAAAGGACATTGCCAGCCAGGTCGTGGGTCCTCTGGTCACCTCCTCTTTCTTCGTCTGGATGGAAAGCCTTCCTCCTCCTCAGTTCCCCTGCCTCCAGCCTACTGGGCACACCCCGCCAGCCTGTCAGCCCCGAGAGATACTAATTGCCTGTCTGCTCAACCTCTGTAATTACAGACTCTGGCCACAGCCCTGTCACCCACACCAGTTGTCTCTTAGACGCCCTTCCTGAACCCCAGATCAGGCAATACTGAAACCCACAAGTCCTTTTCCTCCCTGGCCCTCCCCAACCCTGGCAGCCAAGGGTGCCTGGCTCAAGAAGAAAAACCTCATCCACATTTTAGAGATGCCAAGCCTCCCCGAGGGCCCCCAGCCAGGGTCTCCACCCAGTCTAGAGTGTGAGTCATGGGAGGGTGGGGTGTGAAGGGAACGGTCAAAGGAGAGGATGCAAGGGTGGGCATCTCCAGTCCCCTAGCCAGCCCCACCCTCCCAGGGAAGCAGTGGAGAAACACTATCAGCCCACAGATCTGGATTTGAGTCCTGTCCGAGTTCATGAAGGAGCTGCGCAGCTTTGGGGAGTCAGGAGCCTGGACACTGACCAGGAAAGTTGTTTAACCTCCAGGACCCCTGGGGAGACCGAAAGCTGGCTTGGTCCCAGACCTCATCCCCACTGGGGGGCTGTACTAGGAAGGGAAAGGGAGGGGGGAGACCTGAGAACAGGGACTCTTCTCACTTCTCTTTCCCAGCCTCATAGGGCCACTAGCCACGTAGCCCTGCCCCCTCACCCTGCCCCAGCCCCAGCCCCAGCCCCAGCCCCCTCTGCAGCCACATTTGGGATAAAAATAGCCAGCTCTGGGAAGAAGGCAATGCTCCATGGAAGAAAACGCTCCTCCTCTGGGCCTGGCCCCGCTCCCTTCCACCCATCCCAAACCCGGGAAGACTGACCCCCTTCCTTCAGAGGAGGGGTCCGGGTATTTGTGGGCAGGGCAGGGGAGCCGCAGAAATGGAACCCAGGACCCCCAACTCACTTGCCACCACCACCACCCCTGGCCGCCTTCCATCCCAGGACTCACTGCCCAGCTTTGCGCTCCCAGCTCCCCCCTCTCCCCGCACCTGGCTTTTCCTCACGCCCCCAAAGCCTACGGTGCCTAACTCGCTTCCCAGGCACCCGAACCCCGGGACCCGCTGCTCCTCTCACCCCACAGGTCTGCGCAGCGCTCCTGTCTCCGCTGCTCCACTCGCTTCCCCTGGGCACCCCGAGCCCCGAGCCCCCATCCTCCCGTCCTGCAGACACCTTCCACTCCCCATCCTCAGGCTCCCGCGCCCTCTTCCCTCTGGTCACCCTCTCCTCCGTCTCGCTGGCTCCCGGCTCTGCCCCGTCCTCCCACATCCCCGCCGGCCCCTCCGCCCCGAGTCGGCTTCCGCAGCCTCTGGCTCGCCTGGCGCCCCGCGCCCCGGAGCTGCCCCGCGCCCGACCTCACCTCAGCGCTCGGCGCTCGGCGCCCACCCCGGCGGCCCCGTCCTGCCCATGCCGGGGGCTGGGGCGGGGGCGCTCGGCTCGGCTCCCCGCGGGCTCCCGCCCCCCAACTGCAGCCCCGCTCCCACCGGGGCCTCGGCCCGCTACTTTGTGTCAGTTTCGGCCACGGCGGGGCGGAAGTGACGGCAGTGGCGGGAGAGGCGGGGGGCGGGAGTGGGTTTTGGGGAGAGGGCGGGAGGCGGGAGCCGCCATCTTTGTGCTGGGCAGGGGGGGTCCTAACCCCCTCGAGGCCACGCCGCACGCGGACGCGTCCCCGCCCACTGTCATCTCCATCCGGCCTCCGAAGCATCCATGAAACACTCAGGAGCCGAGACGGTTCTGAGATTTGTTTTATACGGAGAGGGGAGCTGGGAAAGCTGTCTTCTCGGCTAAAAGGCGTCTCCTTCGGGGTGGGCATGAGAGCCGGGAAGCAGTGGAGAGAATGTCCCTCAGGCCTGTCCTCCTCCACCCTGCGCTCCTCCCCTGCAGCCCTGTGTCCTCTCCTCTCGCCCCGGCTCCGCTCCTTGTGTGGCACCCCGTCCTTGAGTGACACAGCCCGAATGTCTCCGTATCGGGGATGCCTCCGCTTCTTCGCCTCGCTCTCCCTCCCGATCTCGGGACGCTTGGATGGCTGTGTTCCACTGCCAGCCCTCCGCCTCCGCTCCCCCCCCCCCCCCCCCGCCTTGGTGGAGGCAGTTCCCCTCCACCCCGTACCTTCTATGAGGAGGGGGGAGCTGAATGCAGGGGCGGAGGTGCTGAGGTTATGGGAACTGGGAGTCAGACAGTGGGACCAAGCTTCGGAGGAAGTCCCCACCACCCTGCACATTTCTGCGGCTTCCCCAGTCCGGCTTCCAGGGGGCGCACCCTCTGGCGGCCACATTGAGGAACTACGTTCCTGGAAACCCGCAGGGTCCCAAAACAGGCTGTGGGAAGAGCGGATGAAGACGGACCTTAAGCTCCTCCGGGTCTTCCTGTCCAGGCATCCTCCCCAGTTTAGGAGGAAGCGATGCTTAAATGAGTAAACACAGAAGCTGCCCAGGGCCTGGCGCCTTAGTAAAGAGAAAGAATGTCGTGTCTCCAGGTCTGGGTCTCTGGCCCTCTTCAGTGTCCATGAGGGAGGTAGGACTGCTGAGGCATCTGAGTTGAGGCAGGAGTTTCCAAGTCTTTATATTGGTCAAGTACTAGATCCTGAGCTGGTTCTGAATCCTCAGGGTGGTGCAGAGCCACCAGAAGTTGGTAAGTGGCTGTGCCAAGGGTGGCCCCCACCATAGGGGCCACCACAGGCACCCACCACCAGCCATTACCAGCCCTGTAAGAGAAGGACAAAAGGGAGATACCAGGGGTGACTCCCCCAGTCTTCCCCCAAAGGACTGGAGGCAGTAACAAGAGAACTCCCTTAAGCAGATCCTGGGGTGACAGACACCAGGAAAAGGAAAAGGGTGTCTTGGCACCAAAGCAAAACACTTAGAGAGGAGGAGTCCCCAGGAGAGCTTCGTCCAGCCTCTTGCCTTAGGTAATTATCTGAATATCCCTGTTTTGTTGATGAGGTCACGAATACCCAAAAAGGTCATATGCATCCCAGAACACCACCTCTAAACCTCACTGTTTCAGTGAAAAGGGTTGGGGGATGGGGCAGAGAAAAAGGGAGGACTGGGGCTTAGAGGAGGAACACAGTACTAAAAAGCTAAAAACGGTTTAAGAGGAGAATATTTAGGCTGGGAACCCAGGGGCACAGGGAGGCTGAGTGGAGGGACAGCACCAGGGGAGGCTGTCTCGCACCTGAAGACTTCAGGGCCCCAGCCAGCCACGTAGGTGAAAATCCGTGGGCCCAGGTCCCGGGCAGGGTTGAGTGGGTATCCACAGTTGGCACCCATGGATAACCCAATGGCCAGGATCAAAAGCCCCACTGCCACAGGCTCCAGACCCGCAGGCACTCCCTTGTTCCGTGTGTCCAGGATGGCCAAGATCCCCACAATCAGGACCGCGGTTCCCAGAACCTTAGTGTGGACAGATGCAAAAGATTCCGATCAGCTGGCAGATATTCCATCTGCCCTCTCTCACCCAAACAGTACAGGCCACCACCCTATGTCATCTGACTTTGTCCAATACAGGCAGCTGGTGTGGGGGGTAGTGCAAAGACAGACCTAATCCCACATCCCATCTGACCCAGAGACTTAACAATAGGCTATAGTGCCAGAGGTCAGGGACAAAGGTCACTACCAGGTCTGCCCCTCACACCTACCTGATCCAAGAAGCCATTGTTCAGGGACAGATAGGGAGCAGGGTAGGTGGCAAAGATGGAAGCTGTCTCCTTGGGGCCAGTCACTGTCAGGTTCCCACCTGTATAGTTCTGTAGGGCATCTGCAGGGGAGGGGGACATTCAGGATTCCCATCTTCCTCATTCAAAACCATTCCAAGGCACCCCTGCCCACACACAGACACCCCAAAAGTTGTTCCCTCTGTTACCATAGTAGAGAGCGTAGGTGGTTCCAGAGGCGCAGAAAGCAGACAGTAACTGCACCACGGAATAAATGGGGAGCTTGGCCCAGGGGAGGCGTCCCAGGAGGCACATGGCCAGGGAGAAGGCTGGATTCAGGTGAGCCCCTTCAAGGGTCAAGAAAAGACAACCAACATCCATTAAGTGTCACTGCCAGGCACTCACCAGGTAACCTTGCTACTCTTCCCCACAACTCTTAAGACAGATGTGACCATTCCCAGCGTATAAATTAGGAAAGTGAGGCTCCAGGTTAAGCAACTGGTCAAGGTCCCAGAGTGAAGCCAAGGTTTGAACCTGGGACTGTCTGCTCTTTCCCCTACAGTGCTGTGTCTCAAGGCTCCAGCCAGGCACACGTGCTTTGTGCTTCTGGGTGATGGCAGGTGAGGTCTTGAGCAAAGGGGAACCCCAGAGGGCTTCAGGTGGGAAACACAGGAGGATAGCACTTACCCTTCATACCTTGCCACAGATCTCTAAGTGAGCGGAGAGTTAATGTGAGGAAGAGGGATGGAGAGATGTGGAAAGGGGAGGGGCTGGACTGGACCAAAGGTATATCTCAGTCCAGGGCACTGATCAAGCTCAAAAAGATAATGTCCATGAGTCACCTTTTCACGATAACCATACATCCACACTCACATGCATATCCTACCTGTCTAATAATCAGACCCCTCCCTCCTTACCTGAGACATTACCACCCACGTAGATGGCTGCCATAACAGCCAAAGAGCCAGCCAGAAACATGGTGAAGAAGTTGCCTTTGGTTTCTTCACTGGTGACAGCTTGGGCCACAGCCCCCTGGGTGATGAGCTGGTGGGAAGAGGAAAGATGAGGAGCAGAGAACCAGGAATAGAGAGCCTGGTGGACCTACAGGGGAGAGAGACTGGGAAGATGAGGAGAGTGGCCAAGAGAGGTGAACTATGAACAAATGTGAGGGATCAGCAAGGAAGGAAGGAAAACAGACCGAGGGAAGGGAAAATAAATGGGAGAAGTGAAAAAAAAAAGTTAAGAAAGGGAGAGGAATTCGCGGGGGGGGGGGGGGGGCGGTCAATTGGGGAAAAGGAGACATGTAAACTTTAGACAATGAAAAAAAAAAAGAAAGGGAGAGGAATGAAAATCAGAAAGTAGGAGAGGAATCCAAGAGACAAGAGGAGGGCAGAAAGAGAAATGATGGATAGCTGAAAGGAAAGAAGACCGGGAGAAAGAGATAAGAACACCAGAGATAAACACCAGCTTTTGCCCACCTTCTGTTACCTTCCCCCAATTTCCCTGCCTACCATGAGCACAAACACACCCAGAAACTCTGCCAGGCACTGTCGGGCCAGG
This sequence comes from Plecotus auritus, assembly GCF_963455305.1. NCBI lineage: Eukaryota > Metazoa > Chordata > Mammalia > Chiroptera > Vespertilionidae > Plecotus > Plecotus auritus. Next base: position 30,080,245 of record NC_137778.1, read on the forward strand.
AGGCTGCGGATCCGGAACCAGCCCTTGACTTCTGCCAGGAGCTGAATATGAACCATGGTGAGGACACCCTGTCTCTGGTCACCGCTCTCTCCGTTTGCATAGGCACACTGCTACTTCACTATATGTCTACCAGGGGAAAAGATAAGGAAAAGACTTTAAAACCAATTAGCTCAGCTCTGGAACAGCAGCTAGTGTGTATGCACGTGCACAGAGAGGATAGAGATAACGAGAGAATGTCCCCATGTAAGCAGGCTCTGCATGACCAGAGCCTGGAGTTTGCCCAGGTGCCCTTGTCTTCTCCGTCTTTCGTGCCCTTTCCTCTCAGGAGTAGCCTCTTCCTCTGCTGACAGAGAAGTCCACCCAGCACCATCTTGCAAACCCTGATGCTTTCTAAGTACCAACAGGGGCCATGGTGCCTACTGGCTTCTCGTTTTGCATTGGGTGGACTTGAGTGAGATTCTTGGAATTCTGGATCTCCTTGCTTTAATTAATTAATTAATTTATTTTTGTTAATCCTCACCCCAGGGTATTTTTCCATTGATCTTTTAGAAAGAGTAGAAGAGAGAGGGAAAGCCCTGGCCAGCTTGGCTCAGTGGATAGAGCGTCAGTCTGCGGACTGAAGCGTCCTGGGTTCGATTCCAGCCAAGGGCACATGCCTGGGTTGCAGGTTCGATCCCCAATAGGGGGCATGCAGGAGGCAGCCAATCAATGATTCTCTCTCATCATTGATGTTTCTCTCTCTCTCTCTCTCTCCTTCTCCCTTCCTCTCTGAAATCAATAAAGAAATATACTTAAAAAAAAGAGAGAGAGAGAGAGAGAGAGAGAGAGAGAGAGAGAGAGAGAGGACAGACAGAGAGAAACATTGATGTGATAGAAACACATCGATTGGTTGCCTCCTGCACAGGCCCTGACCAGGGCCCGGGCGGGGGAGGAGCCTGCAACCCAGGCATATGCCCTTGACCGGAATGGAATCCGGGATCACTAGTAAGTCTGCCTTCTGAGTACAGGATATGCATTCTACACCCTGGGTATTTCCTGGGCGATAGCGAACCTGCCTGCTGTGGTTCTCAGACAACTGGACAGCCCAGAGACTAGCAGAGATGCTTTCAAGTCTTGGCTCAGAATGTATCTGTCTCTCGGTAGGTGGGGAACCAGGCCATAGTACATAGTACATAGTAGTCACTCCTTTTGGGATGCGTATTTGCCAACTGGGAGAAAGTTGACCCTGAGTCCCTCAAGCTTGTTTCACAACACAGCCTGGTCCCACAATAAAGTGGGCAATGGAGAGGTTTGGCACCATTTAATGGCACCATTGAGTTTAATACTATCCTGCAGCTGAAACTGGTTTGGCTCAGTGGATAGAGCGTCGGCCTGCGGACTGAAGGGTCCCGGGTTCGATTCCGGTCAAGGGCATGTGCCTTGGCTGCGGGCACATCCCCAGTGGGGGGTGTGCAGGAGGCAGCTGATCGATGTTTCTCTCTCATCGATGTTTCTAGCTTTCTATCCCTCTCCCTTCCTCTCTGTAAAAATATCAATAAAATATATTTAAAAAAAAATACTATCCTGCAGCTAGACCTGTTTTTGCTGTTCCCAAGGGAAGTGGATGGAGGATGAAGTCTCCTGAGATCAACATGCCTTTTCCATACAGCCAAGCCTTTGTGGCTGTCAAAAATGACCCTCAGCTATGCAGTAAACTAGATCTCTCTGAAATTTCTACAGAGTCTGAAAAAAATCTATACCAAATGTAAAGAAACATTCCAAAAATGGATGAATGAATTTGTCAGTCCTTTGCTAACATTTGCAGTCGTGGGGGTATTAAAAACTACTGTTTTGTCCTAGCTGGTTTGGTTCAGTGGATAGAGTGTTGGCCTGTGGACTAAAGGGTTTCGGGTTCAGTTCCATTCACGGGCACATGCCCGGGTTGCGGGCTCGACCCCCAGTAGGGGTCATGCAGGAGGCAGCTGATCAATGATTCTCTCTCATCATTCCCTTCTCTTTTCCTCTATAAAATAAAATATATATATATTTTTAAAAAGCACCACTGTCCTTGTTTTACAAATAAAGTCTTTATAGGGCCAGAGGTGTGGTTCCAAAACATCAAAGCCCACTAAATCCTTTTACCTTCCCCAAACCTCCTGTATTCAACTCAAAAGGCTTATAGATAGTTGACTTTATGAAACCCAGTTCCTTCTAAGTGGAGCTTACATTTCTTCCCCTGTATCTTTGAGAGGCAAACACCTGGTCTTCTTCAAGAACTCTTATCTGAGCCATTTCTTAAAATGCAAGTTGCAGGTAGTTAATCCTCATTTGCAGGTGCTTTACAAGACAATGCTCACCCCCTAAAACAGGGGTGGTGAACATCCATATAAGGACTGAGAAATCATTTGGTCTGGCCCTGCCAAGGCATTAGGGGTGAATTAAATGTTTGACCAAATATAGCAGGATAATTTATAAGTTGATAATTTTGTATGGCCTGCGAATAATGTTAACAATATCCAAATGGCCCCTGGCAGAAATAAGGTTCCCACCCCTGTAAGGATCTATTTCCACCTGTTTCCCTGGCAATAGGACCAAAAACAAGAATCAAATTCTAGCAAAGCTCCAAAGAGGATGTCTGACGCACTAAGAGAAGGAATATATGCTAAAGGGGTTTCCAAGATCTGGCTATTATGTTTGTACCTGCAGAATTTGGTAACATCATACATGGAACTGGATACCCAGAGTGCTGGATCAAAGGAGGTGGGACATAAAGTTAAATATGGAAAAAGTTATTGAGCCCTGACCGGTTTGGCTCAGTGGATAGAGCGTCAGCCTGCGGACTGAAAGGTCCCAGGTTCGATTCTGGTCAAGGGCATGTACCTGGGTTGCAGGCACTACCCCAGTAGGAGGTGTGCAGGAGGCAGCTGATCGATGTTTCTCTCTCATCAATGTTTCTAACTCTATCCCTCTCCCTTCCTCTCTGTAAAAAAAAAAAAAAAAAAAAAAAAAAAAAAAAAATCAATGAAATATATTTTTTAAAAAAGTTATTGATATAGGAGCACCCTCCTGTGACGTAGGATTTAAACTCTGGTAAGATCCCTGGAATATAAATACGGGGTGAATACCCTTCTAGGATGGTCCTAGGTTTGGAGAAAATGATGGCCCACACTAAGGAAGGTAAAAATGCCAGGACAAGGAGAGAAAAGCAAGATGGCGGCATAGGTAAACACCTAAACTGCTGCCTCGCACAACAATATCAAAACTACAACTAAAAGACAAAACAGACACTATCCAGAACCACAGGAAGCTGGCTGAGTGGAAATTCTACAACTAGGATCTGAATTAACACTGATAGTTGACAACCCAAAATTATACATGGTCCTTTGTTAGAGTCGGGGCATAAGGGCTCAGATAATCAATGGAGTCCCAGTTCAGGTCTGGTTCACTGAAACCATGGATCCACCCAGTAGTCACTTCCCCATATACACATATATCATGCAATTGAAATGGATATCCTTTGATGTTGCAGAACACTCAGTTTGATTTTTGGACTCATGGAGTAAGTGATGAAGGCCAATTGGAGGCCTAAAACTGCTCCACACCAAAATAATAAAAATTTAAAACTATCACATCCTAGGAAAAATGGAAGAGATTAGCACCACCCTCAAAGACTTACAGGAGAGCCCAGGCAGGCTCAGAAGTTGATCTTCGACCTATGAACCAGGAGGTCATAGTTAGATTCCTGACCAGGGCACATGCCTGGGTTGCAGGCTCTATCTCCAGTGGGGGGCAAGCAAGAGGCAGCCGATCAATGATTCTCTCTCATCATTGATGTTTCTATCTCTCTCTCTCTCCGTCTCCCTTCCTCTCTGAAATCAATTAAAAAAAAAAAGACTACAGGAGAGGTGGCCCCTTTTATACCAACAGCTTGGCTCCTACAAAAAATGGAATAGATCATGGCAGGTGGCAGTGATTTACCATAAAATTAACCAAAGAGTAAATCCAGCCCTAACAGGTTTGGCTCAGTGGATAGAGTGTTAGCCAGCAGACTGAATGATCCCACGTTCAATTCCAATCATGAGCACATACCTCTGTTGCAGGCTCGATCCCTGGCCTGGTTGGGGTGTGTATGGGAGGCAAGCTATCGATTGTCTCTCTCACGTGGATGTTTTTCTCTGTCTCTCCCCCTCCCTTCCACTCTCTCTAAAAATCAATGGAAAAGTATTCTCTGGTGAGGATTTAAAAAAGAGAGAGAGAGAATACAACTCTGACCAATTTACTAGCTCACACTAAAGGCTGTCAACTTTTAAGTGGGACCAAAAGTAAAAAATGTCTCTGCAGCCATATGGACTCCACACACCTTATGAGACTAAGATATCCATGGAAGGAAAAGATGGTTTGGCGAGCCCTAATGTAGACCCCTACAGCTCTGGAGCAAAGCCATGGGAGCTGTAGCACAGAAATACATACCATTTGAAAAGCAATTCTGGGAGTGTGATTGGGTTCCAATAAAGACAGAGCAATTGACTACTGTTCATCAAATGACCAAACAGCCAGAATTGCCCAACACAAACTGAACCTAGTCAGATCCTCCATGTCATTAGGAAGGCTGGGCCCAGAAAGAACACACTTTTTTTTAAAAAAAATATATTTTATTGATTTTTTACAGAGAGGAAGGGGGAGGGATAGAGAGTTAGAAACATCAATCAGCTGCCTCCTGCACGCCCCCCACTGGGGATGCGCCCGCAACCAAGGTAGGTACATGCCCTTGACCGGAATCGAACCTGGGACCCCTGAGTCTGCAGGCCGATGCTCCATCCACTGAGCCAAACCGGTTAGGGCGAAAGAACACATTTTTGTATGGAAGTGGCATCTTTGGGATCTGGCATAAGCTGAAAGTCAGAGGCCCAGAAGCTGAAAAGCAAGTGGCCCAGACTCTCCTATCATTCACATCTTACCCTGGCACCTCCTCCTCTGCTCACACCTATGACCCTTTGGGGATGGTTTTAGTCCACTCAGGTAGGTATAACAAAATACCACAGACTTATACAAACAGAAATTGCTCTCTCATAGCTTGTAGGTTGGGAAGTCCAAGATCAAGGGGCCAGCAGATTTAGTGGCTGGTGAAGGCTCACTTCCTGATGCATAGACAGCCATCTTCTCGCTGTGTCTTCACATGGCAGAAGGGGCGAGAGAGCTCTCTTGGGTCTCTTTTATCAGGGAACTAATCTGATTCTTGACCAAATTACTTCCCAAAGGCCCTACCTCAAAATACCATCACATTGGAGATTAAGTTTCAACATATGAATTTGGGGGGCAGGACACATTCAGTCTATAGCAAGGATCCCTTGTGAGGGGGAATCAGAGAAGGAAAAAGTGTAAGCTTCGTATGTAGATAGAAGCCAAATATTACTGCCACATTGCAACCCCAGTGGTGAGGGAAAATCCTCCCAGTGAAGAGATCTGGACAGTACATCTGGTCATCCACTTGGTGTGGAAAGAGAAGGTCCTTAACAGGTAATGTATGTAGACCTGGAAATTAATTACATTAATCTAGGATAGAAATCAAATAGCCTCCACTTATCTTCAAAGTGAAGATCAAGGACAAGAAGGTCTGAGGATGAGATGCCAATGGACCTATAGGAGTAGTCTTTAAAAAATAATTAAATCTTTACTATTGAAAATATTACATATGTTCCCCCCTGCCCCCCACCCCCAGTGCATTGACTCTTTCTAGCCCATCCCTACCCCCTGCCCCAGGCCTTCACCACCCTATTGTCTGTGTCCATGGGTTATGCATATAGATGGTTGATCTCTTCCCACCCGCCTTCCCTCTGAGGTTCCACACAGGAGTAGTCTTGAAGTATGAAGATCTTTGTATCATAGACTAATGCCCACTAGAAAGCAACTATCAGACGAGGCACTGAACAACCATGTGGCAGGATGAGTCACCCAGTTTTAAACAATGGATACACTGAACAGAGTTAACTAGTGGTAGGGATAGATGAAACTGGTTGTCAATTTCTACAAAAAAATTTGCTAAGATTTTGATAGAAATTGCATTAAATCTATAGATAAATTTGGGCAGAATTGCTATCTTAACAATATTAAGTGTTCCATATCTTTTATTTAAATCTTCTTTAATTACCTCAGCAACTTTTTTTAAATTTTTTTTTTTTTTTTAACGTATTTTATTGGTTTTTTACAGAGAGGAAGGGAGAGGGATAGAGAGTTAGAAACATTGATGAGAGAGAAACATCGATCAGCTGCCTCCTGCACACCTCCTACTGGGGATGTGCCCGCAACCAAGGTACGTGCCCTTGACCGGAATTGAACCTGGGACCTTTCAGTCCGCAGGCTGACACTCTATCCATTGAGCCAAACTGGTTTCGGCTACCTCAGCAATTTTTATAGTTTACAATGTTCAGCTCTTGCACTTTTTCAAAATTATTTTATTCTTTTATTTAAAATATATTTTATTGATTTTTACAGAGAGGAAGGGAGAGGGATAGAGAGTTAGAAATATCGATGAGAGCCGAAACCGGTTTGGCTCAGTGGATAGAGCATAGGCCTGCGGACTGAAGGGTCCCGGGTTCGATCCTGGTCAAGGGCATGTACCTTGGTTGCGGGCACATCCCCAGTGGGAGGTGTGCAGGAGGCAGCTGATCGATGTTTCTCTCTCATCGATGTTTCTAGCTTTCTATCCCTCTCCTTTCCTCTCTGTAAAATATCAATAAAATATATTAAAAAAAAAAAAAGAAATATCAATGAGAGAGAAACATCGATCAGCTGCCTCCTGCACACCCTCTACGGGGGATGTGCCCGCAACCAAGGTACATGCCCTTGACCGGAATCGAACCTGGGACCCTTCAGTCCGCAGAGCCAAACCAGTTAGGACTATTTTATTCTTTATTATGCTAATATGAATGAAGTTGTTCCTTTAATTTCATATTCAGATTGTTGCCTATAAAAATACAAATTTTTTATTTATCTTATATCCTGAAATCTTGCTATACTGTTATTACTGCTAGTAATTTTTTAAAAGTATTTTTTATGTTTTTATTGATTTCAGAGAGAGGAAGGGAGAGGGAGAGATAGATAGAAACATCAATGATGAGAGAGAATCATTGATTGGCTGCCTCCTGCACATCCCCTACTGGGGATCAAGCCTTCAACCTGGGCATGTACCTGAACCATGGTTTATGCGTCGATGCTCAACCACTGAACCACACCGGCCGGGTGCTACTAGTAATATTTTTGTTGTTGATTCCTTATATATTTTTTCTACACATAAGCTCATGGTACCTATAAATACAGTTCTACTTCTTCCTTTCCATACCATGTCTTTCTCTAGCTAGAACTTTCAGTACAATGTTGAATAACAGTGGTAAGAGCAGATATCTTGTATTTCTAATCTTAGTTGGAAAAGCACCATTAAATGTAATGTTTAGTAGAGTAGAACCTCAGTTCTTTAACTTAATTCATTCTGAAAGGTTGTTCAAAACCAAATCGTTTTTTCCCATTAGAAATAATGTAAAGTGAATTAATTGGTTCCAGATCCCCAATTATCCCATTTTAATCTCTTATATGCAGTACATGTCTAATGTGCTATTTATTTATATTTTATTATTATTTTTTAAAAATATATTTTATTGATATTTCACAGAGAGGAAGGGAGAGGGATAGAGAGCTAGAAACATCGATGAGAAACATCGATCAGCCGCCTCTTGCACACCTCCCACCAGGGATGTGCCCGCAACCAAGGCACATGCCCTTGACCGGAATCAAACCCGGGGCCCCCCAGTCCGCAGGCCGACGCTCTATCCACTGAGCCAAACCGGTTTCAGCTCTAATGTGCTATTTAATCTATAAACACGTTAAAAACAAAAACGACATGAAATATAAATGAAAGTTTAACAAAAAGGAAATGAAATGTACAGTAAAAAAATAAAAATTTAATAATCAGCAGCAACAAAAGCAAAAAACCCAAAAATATTCATAGCACAATTTCTTGAGATGTTAACAACCCGAGGTTTAGCGGTAAACTGACTCATACTTGATAATTCTCTCCTTTGTCGCTTGAGAGACACGTCACTGATCATATCAGCATGAAAGGGTTGTCAGGTTGAGAAGTGAATTGTTCAAAATGGGAGATGTTTGACAACTGAGGTTTGATTGTATAGGTTTTTGATAATACCCTTTTAGTGTCTAAAGGTGTCTATTATACCCCCACATTTAATCATAGTTTACTTGAGTATAAAATTCTAGAATGGAAATAATTTTTCTTTAGTATTTAAAAAGGCAATGCTCCATTATCTTTTTTTTTTTTTTTTTTTGAGAGGGAGAGGGAGAGAGAGAAAAACATCTATGTGAGAATAAGACATTGATCAGCTGCTTTCTGCATGCCCCTTATCAGGGATCAGGACTGCAACCCAGGCCTGTGTCTTGACTGGGAATCAAACTGGCAACCTTTCAGTGCACTGAACAATGCCCAACCAACTGAGCCACACCAGCCAGGGCCTGTCTATCTTTTATAGCCTTCTGTCCTGGTTTTAGGGATATATCATCTCATATTCCTAAGGACATTAAAGACTTGTGTTCTTGCTAAATTTTCATCTTTCTGTATAATATGTTTCTTCCAAGTTACTTCTTTTGTTTGTATGAATCTCTATCCTTCGTGCTGGAGACTGCCCACAGATGTCTGGTAATCTCTGGCTCCATTTGTGCCTACGGTGGTACTCTAACAGGCTGATTAAAAATATCAATCGGAGCCCTGGCCGGTGTGTTCAGTGGTTAGAACATCAGCCCACACACCGAAGGGTCACAGGTTCGATGCCCAGCTCCAATACGGTGCTTGCAGGAGGCAACCAATGTGTCTTTCTCACATCGATGTTTCTCTCTTACACCCTCCCTCTCCCTAAAAGCAATGGAAAAATACCCTCCAGTGAGGATTAACAACAGCAACAACAAAAATCAACTACATTCTAATTTTTTTTTAAAGGTGGGAGGCCTTTGTTCTACTAAATACAACTATAGTATTTAAAAGCGTGATATGGCTCATTGGCCGCATAGCTCAGTTGGTTAGAGCTTCGCCCTGGTCAGAGCACATACAAGAATCAACCAAATGGCCCTAGCCAGTTTTTCTCAGTGGTTAGAGCGTTAGCTCCCGGACTGAAGGGTCAAGTGTTTGATTCCGGTCAAGGGCCAATCGATGTGTCTCTCTCACATTGATGTTTCTTTCTCTATCTCCCCCTCCCTTCCTTCCATTCTCTAAAAATCAATGGAAAATATATCTTCAGGTGAGGATTAACAACAACAATAACAAAAAAGTGTGATATGGGCACAAAGATAGACTACTAGATTAATAAAAGAGAATAGAATCCAGCCAGTGTGGCTCAGTGGGTGAGTGTGGATCTATGGACCAGGAGGTCATAGTTCGAGTCCCAGGGCACATGGCTGGGTTGTGGGCCCAATTCCCAGTAGGGGGCGTGCAGGAGGCAGTGATCAATGGTTCTCTCTCATCATTGATATTTCTCTCTCTCTCTCCCTTCCTCTCTGAAATCAATAAAGTGTGTGTGTGCGTATATATATATGTATGTATGTATACACACACACACACACACACACACACACACACATACTAGAGGCCCAGTGCATGAAATTCATGCACGGGTAGGGTCTCTTAGGCCTGGCCAGCTATCAGGGCCAATCAGGGCCTTCCGGCTGCCGGCCGGGGTCTTCCTTCGTTCTGTGCTGCCCCCTGGTGGTCAGCACATGTCATAGCGAGCAATCGGTCTCCCGGTCAAACTCTGGAGGGGACACTTTGCATATTAGTCTTTTATATATCTATATCTACAGATATATATCTATAAACATAGATATATATCTATATATAGGGGGGGAGAGAATAGAAAGACACAGGGATATATATGTTACCTGTATGTGTATTTGTAATATTTGTACATATATATGACTATGTATGTTTTCAAATGGAAATAAAATTGGTTCCCTGATTCATATCATATAGGAAGATAAATTCCAGGTGGATTTAAAAACCTAAATGTAAAAAGCCAAACTATAGAACCCGTAGAGGATAATAAAGGAGAGTATCCTTTTAAGCTTGGGTTAAGAGAGATTTCTAAAAATATAAATAATAAGCATAAGTGAAAAGATAAATTTGGCTACAATAAATCAAAAGATAACAAAGAATGAAAGACTAAATTCCATTACTATATTCCCTCTCCTTTGTTCTTGTTACATATATATATATCTTTAGAAAAATACTTTATTTTCATTTTAATGGGATTTCCAGAGGAAAGAGGTAATTAAATCTGAAGATCTGCTCCTCAAAGCCATAGTGCTAAAAACTTTTTTAATGAGAAAAAGATCCATAATGCTGTGCTTAATTACAGCTTATCTAACATATATAAAAAAATAAGAGCATACCAGTAAAGGAAGAAATATTTGCCCATGTAGTTCCTTACATGATCCCATGAGCTATCCAATCAAAGTGATCCCACACCAAGGAAAGCAGTTTCCCCTACAATTCCAAACACTCTTGCTTTTTTTGGAATCTGATGCATCCATGTCTGGAAATTCTCTTGGGATTATCTCTACATATCCTATCTCCTCCAAGAGGAAAATTATTTTCTACTGGTACCTGATCTTTACTTATCAAATCAGGTTTTGGAAGTAGAACAAAAAATTAAGAAACATGGAGAAGGTTTTGGGCCAAGATAATTTAGGAAACCCTGGATGGTGCTAGAAAGTGGAACAACCTTAACAAAACCAAAACCAAGAAATTAGCATAAATAAAGGTTTTATTGGTCAGTTTGCATGAATGACATACTGACATGCCCCCAATTCACTGTTCCACACACCAAGGCCCTGAGGTGGCAGGAGGAGAAGCTAAGCCCATTGATGGTGAGAAAAGGGTGGGAGGTGGGAAGAACATGAAGGCCTCTGAGGGTTAACAAGGCTACTGGGACCGGGACCGGGACCAACGACCTAGGAATAAATCCAGGATGGAAAAGGCATCATCCAGGGCTGGAACTGTTGGTGACTCTGGATCTAAGAAAGAAAGTGATACACAGACACACTAAGTGGCTAGGCAGAGGCAAAGGATGGGAATAACATTAAAAGGTAGAAGAGTAAGGGTTTTCCTTTTCCAAGGAATTAAAAGATGGATCACTTTGATTCATACTCTTCACTTACCATCTCTAGGACTGCCATCTGCTTCTTGATGGGTTACTGTGGTTTCTGTTCGGCCCTCACTGTCCACCACAGTCCGGCGTTCCTCTACTGTCTACAAGGAGAAGCCCCACAAATATCCTTAACATCACTAAAGGTGAGGTCCCTGGTTTCTTTACAAAGATCCCTCTGTCCAAAACATCCTTAGCCACAGTTCCTTTTACCCCTCTCCCCAACTCACCCCATCTGGCCTAGTGATCTTGGTCACAGAGACACTCTTGAAATAGGATTTGGGCTGGGGCTGCAGAACTGGGCCAAGGCCCTCCTGGGAAACCTGGGAATCAAGATCTAGAAGGACAGAGAGAAGAAACAGGAAAGAAAGAGTCTAAGGAACCAGTGTGTCAGGAAGAAACTTTAGGGAGAGAGAACTTCTGAAGAACAGAGGGCTGGTAAATGTCCTCTCCAGACTCACCCTTGTCCTCTTTGGCTCTAGAATGGGGGGTCACAGGCCACATATCATCAAACTGCAGAAGAAGCCAAAGGAGATGAAATGACATCTTTCAATCTGAAACTTGAGTCACAGAACCCAAAATATTCCCAAGTTCCAAAACCGCCTCTACCCAGAAGAGATAATCCTATTCAAGATCGCTTTATTTACTCATTTTCCCTCTTTCTTAGCTGTTTTATGTATCCTTCTACCAAAAAAAGCCTTTCTGCCCTGGCTGGTGTGGCTCAGTTGGTTGGAGTGTCATCCCCTGCAATGAAGGGCTTTGGGTTTGATTCCAGGTCAGGTCACATACCCAGGTTGCAAGTTTGATCCCCCATCAGGATGTGTGCAGAGGCAACCTACCAGTACTGATGTTCCTCTCTCTTCCTCTCCCCCTCTCTCTCAAATCAATAAAGACATATCCTTGCGTGAGGATTGAAAAAAATAAAATAAAAGTGGGGATGGTAAATTAAAAAAAGCCTTAATGAACTGTTACTTTCCTGACCTCCCCCAATAATCCTGCCTTGTCCAAGAATCACACAGACCAGAGTTTCGTTTGTTTTTTTAAAGAAAAAGCAGAACTCCTATTTCCCCCCAAAGAAAATACTACAAGAAGCTTAATATCGGAAACAGATAAATATTCATAGTGGGGGGCCCAGTATTTCACCCAAGTCTGTTAAGAGTCCAACAAAGATTTTAGTTTTTGCACTCTATTAGGTGTTTCCCACAGGCTTTCATTTCAGGCTCAGATGTACTCACCCTATGAAAAGGTCTCTGGGAGCCCCAGTCTGGTGCTGGTTTTGGAGAGTCAGTTCTTGTATCACTCTCCAAGACCCCCCCAAAGATCCTGTGTTGGTGACTATCTGGATACTTAAGCATTGAGTCCCGAAGCGTCTGTCCCTCCTGCAATCTCTCACTAGGTGTCTCTGACTCAGGACCTGGAAGTTCTGCAGGAAGATGGCAAGTGTATGGCTGCTGGGGGAGGGAAAGGACTTGGGATCTTTTAATCCCCCTTGAAATTATCAGTCTTCTCACACTTCCCACCCCCCAACTATTTTCTTTATTTCACCCACCAACCCAGTAGAAACCATAGGTTCTCCCTCAGGGGCAGCCACACACCAGGAGGACGGGAAGGCAAGGTCCAGGCCCCCATCTCGCTGAAGATGTTATTAAAATCCCGTACTAGGTCATCAAAGCCGAAGTTGTCGTGGAAACGCATCCCTCCTCCAGGGGTGAAGCTGAAGCCGAAGCCAAATTCCTCAGGGGGCTGGGGACCCTCAAACCTCGAGCTCCCAGGGCCCCAGGTGGCTCCTCCTTCTTCTTCATCCTCATCCTCATCTTCATCTCGAGTCATCCCTCCAAAAAAGGGATCTCTGTGGCTGGGGTGGAGGCAGATTGGCCACCAAAATTTCAGCACTCACTCCTTAAACCATAAAATCAACTCATGGGTGGCAAAGTGGAACAAGAACAGGTGTCTGGGGAGCTGATGTGAGGATTAGAAGACTGGCCATCGGGGTATTGTTTTTAATCAGGTAGTCCTCACCTTGCGACTCCTCCCAAACACCTCCCCTCGGCTTTTCTTCAGTGTCTCCCAGCCCCTCCCTTCTCCCAAGGTCCTGCTCACTTGCTCATTGTCCTCTACCCCAAAGCCCCACCGTCTTCCCCGCCCAGGCCCTGTTGCATCACTCCAGACTGGAGAAAGGCTTAAGCTGTTGCTTTTCCTCCTAACGACCGCCTTAGTTACTGTCGCGGGGTAAGTGTTCAATGTTGTGACTTCTGTTCTCTCCACAGGAGTTGAAGGAGTGGAGATAGAGGATGTTTTTCCAAATATAGGGTGTCATAGGTCAAGCTCCCCTCAGAAGACCCCCCTCCCTTGTCCGACCCGGATCCATTCTCACCTCCGAGGTCCAGAAAAGCCGAAAAAGCCCCGAAAGAGGTCAAAGAGGCTCATTCCCGTATTGGGATTCGAACCTCCGAATCCCACCTGAGGCCCATTCACGCCGGGAGGACAGCCTGCGCTACGCCGTCGGAAATTAAGCGAAGAGTCAGCTCACGCTGCCGGAAAGCAAACCTGCGATCGACACCCTGTCGTAAAATGACCGTAAGCAGGACGCGAAGGGGGCGGGGCAGACGGGCCTCTCAAATTCGAAAGGCTTTCATTTTACAGCAGCAGTTCGTTTGTTATTTTCTGGTTGTGGGCGTCCTGAATTTTCATCTTCCAATGATCACCTGTATCCTAAGCCAATTCTCCTTCTTGCCGACCAACCCGGCCCAATAAGGTATTTCTCTCCAAAAAGGGATCTCTGGTGCCGATAAAGCCGCCAGACGGCAGCCCATCCGCACAAATGAAACGGTCCCACGCCCGCCCTCACCGCCGGTACACCACATCCGTGGACGATCAGTCCTCCATCTGAAACCACCTTGTCCCTTCCTCGGACCTGTTTCTTGACTGACCTCAGTGAAGTCTAAGTGGGATGGACAAAATATTTTATCAAGCTCCTTTAGTACTGAATTCCCCAGACTTTAATAGAGTTAGACATGGGGACACATGCACTTAATCTCATCTCTCCAGCTAAGGAGCTTGTCATAACCATATTCTTTTAATTTTTCTATGCAGGCTTTACAACCAGCAGAATAAATGCTTTGTGACAGACCAAGGGAAATCTAGTGAAGAGTCTCGGAAGAGAAATAATTTGGGGCTCTAGGTTCCCCCTTTTCCTACCATTCATGGCTTTCAAAGCCACTCCCTCCTGCACCCCTACCCCAATCTCATCCCTGGCCTTCCTCTAGACTCCTTTTCAGGGGTTTGGGTATAACTATGGAAAATGAAAGCACTCAAGCAGCAAGAACTATTCCTAGGAAAATTTGGCCCCAAACTTCAGCTTTGCCAGCACACAGTGCACATTGCCCTACTTTCCAATTCACTTGCTTGGACCCAGCTAAATTATACTTTGACTTTACAAAGGCATTTCTTTCAGCTCCTTCTTAATCCTCTCCCTTTCCACCCAATACCCACTATCCCACTCCCTTTACTGCCTGAAATCTGCTGTATATGTAGCAGTTTTTTAAGGAAATGAAGATTTGAGGTGGTTCTTTCCAGGCAACAGGCTGTGAAATTCTTAGGGGAGAAGGGAAGAGAATCCCCTCAAGGGCACAGTACTAAATCATTAAGGTCAGAGGTGTTCTTAAAGGATGAAAATTTCATTTTATTCCACTGCCTTCGGGGCCTGCTAGAAGAGGCCCAGTTGGTACAGTAATACTTATTCACCAAGCTGGTCATCCGCGAGACTGAGGATGTCCTAGACGGAGCAAGAATGGGCAGAGGCTGAAGGTAGATGTTTTCTTTTTATATATACAAGACACATTAATCCATTAAATTTGAAGACACAGTACAAAAAAAAAAAACACTTCAACTAATCCATCTGACAATGCTGTTCATATTCATGACGCCATTTTTTGTTGCTGTTTTGCTTCCTAATAATAAAGGAGGAGACATAGGGCTGTTGGGCTGATATATATTTGGGGGTTCCCCCCTCCCCACCTCACCCATACACCACCAGGGTGAACAGGAGGAAAAGGAAGGGTAGGCCCACAGCAAAGTTTCATAATCTTGAATGCAAGGGGGAAGGAGGAAAGGAAGGGGGAGGGGAGTGAAAATACAAATCCTATAATACATACAACAGAGTGGGGGATGGTATGGGAATGAACAGACATGAAGCTGAGGCATGGGGTGGGCCACTGGGGGTGAGGGTGGGGCAGCGGAACCCCTCCACATTCCTCTCTTTGATGCTGTTTCCATAGTTGCCAGGCTGAGAAGCCCTCTCAGAAGATGGGACCAGGAAGAGAGGGTCAGGGCCTCAGTTGGCCCCCCAGCTGTAGCTGTTGTAGGCAGACTTGTTGGTCTGGGGCTTCTGCGGGATGGAGCTGGTCTGGCTACGTTGCCCGCTGCCCGTCTGCAGGGGAATGGGAGGATGATGGGGAGGAAAAAGGTGTCTAGTTAGTGTGACAAATTTGTGACATCTTCAGGTGGAGATTTGGAAATCATCTTGCTTTCCCATTCCCCTTGCTTAGAAACTATTCTGAAACTTCTCAACCACAGAAAATTTGGTTTATATGGCTGCTAAAGCACCTCTGACCAAAACAAAACAAAAAAACACACAAACAAAAAGTGCCAAAAAAACACCCTTTAAATAGGGGAAAGATGAAAAGAGGGCAAGATACCTTCAGAATCAGTTCTACTCATTTTCAGTTGTACCTTCTCCTCTCCTCATCCCCCTGCTCTGAGAAAAGGCAACTCTCTAGAGAGAATTATGGCCTCTTGGAGATGAGTGATCACAAGTGATTTCATTTTCATTGATCCCCAGGAAGGCTTCATTTGGAAAGCTGCCTTTGAGAGCAAAGAAGCTCTTATTCCAGTTCCCCAGCCAGCTATGGTGGAGGAGAGGTCACTTGTACCACCTCATGGCTCCCCACCCGCCACATGTATCATATCTGTGAGCCCATTACAGGCAAGGTGGAGAGACAGTCTTGAGGCCCCAGGCTTCAGATGCTGCCCCAAGAATCCTTTCCATTCCAGTAACCAAGTGTTCCCAGAGTTGGGGAAGGGCAGAAAGAAAGAGGGCATTGAGGAGGGGAGGACAAGAGAGGAATGGGAGGCCAGAGAGCTCAGCAAGGTGTTTATGTTTGTGTATCCCGATTTGTGATCGTGCAAACTTTTCTCAAATTCCCTAAGGCTGTGGAGGTGTAATGGGGACTGAAAAGAAGTGGGTTCAAGCATATCATTCAGTTTCATTACCTGCTCCTCCTGCTGGCGCTGGCAACAGAGAATCATCTGCAAATATGGTAGCTGAGGCAGAACCAGGATATATGGAAAATAAAGGGACAAACTTTGACAATAGAACTCCACCATTATTAGAAGGGAAAGCTATAATGTGAGGGAAGGGGGAGGGCTGGGAGAGGTAAGAGGGAAGGTGTGACCCAGGTCTGATGGGATGAGGAAAACTGATATGGGAGGAGGTGGAGGAGAAAGGCACCAAAGGAATTGGGCAGAATTAGGTTTCAGTCTGGCCCCTTCTCTGACATCTCCTTTGCCGGCCACTTGTGTTATGTGCGCTTGTGTCTGTAATGTGCTGTGTGCCCATGGCTGGCGCTGGGGAGGATTGGGTGGAGGTGGTGGTGAGGAAGGGTAAGAAAAGGAAAGGGAAGGCAGTTTTAAGGGATAAGAAGGAAGAGGAAGAGAAAGGAGAGAGGGAGGGCTATTACCTGGCCATCCTGCTGTAGGTGATGGTGAAGGATCTGGGAGTGCGGCTGCTGATGGGGGGTCAGAATGTGCATAAAGGGGGCAGGTGGGTAGGCAGCAGCTGTGGCTGGATTGATGGGCCCCCCACTTCCTAGGGCTGAAGGCAAGTTGAAGGAGGCAGCAGGAGTACCGGAATGAAAACCTTGTTTCTCAAAGGATTGCTATCCAGGAGGATGGGAGGAGAGAGTAAAAGGGATCAGCAAGTGAGAGGTTGGGATTTGAGCCCAAGCTTTCCCACCCTCAAAAAGCAGCATCGTGTCTTAGAAGGAATGCTGCACCTGAAGTCAGATATTCAAGTCTCAGGCTCAGCTCTGTGCTTTAAAGCTGTGTGATCCTGAGAAAATTACTCTCTAAGCCTGTTTTCTTATATATAAAACGGATGCTTATCAACCTTTTAGTTGTAAGGACCAAATGAGAGGCTGGATGTGAAAGCACTTTGTAAAATCTGTCATATACAAACATAGTGAAATCTGCTGACTACTCCTTAGCACCCCTATCTCTGGAATTGGGTAGAAATAGGAACTCCATAGATTTTTTTCAAAAGAAATGCTGAGTTATCTTTAGTGTTAAAGGTCTTGGCCATGAAGCACTCCACCATAACTCCTAATACTTTGTATCAAACTTTAAATTATTTATGGTGGGAGAAAAAACAAACAAAATACAAATCTGTGGATAATTCAAATGCTTCACTTTAGTTACTGAGTTGGGCTTTGCCCACTCCTTTCCCACTCTTTATTGTAGATATACTTACAAAGAAGGGAATGAACTTATTTTCCTTCATTCCATATTCATTCTCTTTGAAAGTTATGAAAAGGTTGGTTGTGTGTAGGTTAAGGACCAGTTACACAATAAATCACATGACACATTACAATTTTTCAACCTTCCTATGACATTTCTCATTTGTTCTCTCCCTCCCTAAAGAATAAATTTGAGCTTCCTCGAGAAACTAAAGTCTAAAGATGATTCATTTTCTAGTAGAATGGGTTTCCTGACACCTGCTCACAGGTTGTTAGGGCTGTTCCTGCTCACTTCTATCAATGCAACTCCATCTTCTCTATGTCCATCTCTCTTTTTCCACTTCTATCCAGAGCCAGGCACCTACCTGGGTTTTGGAGTACACAGAACCCGAGATATCTGGCACGCCCGTGTTACTGGAGGTGACTGATACACCTGAGGGAGGAGGAAACAGATAGGAGGATTAGCTCAGCTAGCTGCCTGATCCCTCTCCCTGGGAGGTGGTGAGTGACATGTGAAGTCTTTCTAGCTATAGCACGGCAAGGGAATTTTGGTCTGTTTTTCCAGCTTCAGGTCAGTCTTGAGGGATAAGAGCTCATGACACAAAGGCTGGCTAAGGGTTCTCTTGTCCTTTCCAGGTGTGTACTGAGTGTATGTGTGAGTGAGGTGAATTGGTTTTGGAGGGACAAGGGGAAATAGCCAAAACTCACTAGTACATAAGTTTTCAAAACACCTCTGTAAGCAAAGCCCAAAAGGAATGTATTACACTTATATTGTCCATTTCAAATCAATCCACCCAAACTTCACTCAGTCCTGCTCCAGAAGACAGGTAATCTGGCTCTTTTTCTGTTCATGAAGAGACACTCCTGGGCTCAAAATTCATGCTTTCACAGCATAAGGTAAGTACTCGAGAAGCAGTTCAATTCCACCTCCAAAAGTACTTTTATTCTCAAAGCTTCAGCTCACTTAGCACAGCTTCTCCAATTTTGGAGCTTCTAAGCTGTATACTTACGAGCTGGCATAAAGATGAAGATCCATCTACGCATTTTAAGGGATAGGAGGTAAGGAAGGCATATAGGAATAGGCTATCTCCTGCAGTCTCGGTGGAGCACAAAACCTAAATGTTATTCTAGTTTACAACTTTAGCTTCTCCATGAGATAAAGGCTTCAATCCATACTCTAACAACTTGCATGTTTCCTTTTGAAAAACTCATTACCACCACTACAACTTAAAGGAAACCAAAGTAATACAATTCCTCATTTTAATTTATACTCCTTAAACTGAAATACACGTAGTCTACCTCCTGGGGCAAAAGGTCAAGGATAGAGGAAAAAAGCCATCAGGTAAGCTAATCCAGCATCTTATCTTACTAAAATTGTATGCGAAGATTTGAGGTAAAGTAACTCAAATTTAACTAGGAACTTAAAGCATGATTTTAAAAGATGTATTAGTTCTCATAAATTGAGATAAAATGAAACTCCAGAAGAACTTTGTATTTTAGTCTATGTCCTTGGAGCCTTCTCCTTTGCTGTTAGGATTACTTTGACAGAAGAATTTTTTAGAAACACTATACTGAAGTGACCAAATCACAAATGAAGAATCCTCCATTCACCCGCAATCCAGCAGCAATCCCCCTTCAAACTCCAGAACCCAAATCCTCCCAATGTCTAGGACAAAGGCAGCCATCAAAAGTTAAGCCCACCTTAGACAGCCACTTTAGAATCTTCCCAATAGAAGTGGCATCTTAACCTGGAAACCCCTCCCACATCACAAGTCCAGATAGTTCCAGGGAGGAGCAAACACCAACTAGGAAAAAGAACAGAACTACAGAAAGCAAGCATGAGAAAATACTTCCCCGTGTTCAAAGTATCAACTCTATACTTTCTAGGCACAAAAGTAAAAGACAGGGGCAATATATGACCCGATCAAGTATTCTTCCCCTTCCTTTTTCAAATCCCGGGAGCCCACCTGGTAAATCACCGGTAGTTGGCCTAACTTGAAAAAACTAGCTTATTTTTTGTATGGAAAAGGCTCCACTAATGAGGTTTGTATGGAAGGTTTGAGTAAAGTGGAATAGACAGGATATAAATAGAACATGTTTTAGGAAAATGAGATAATGATTGAATTTTACTGC
This sequence comes from Plecotus auritus, assembly GCF_963455305.1. Classification (NCBI taxonomy): domain Eukaryota; kingdom Metazoa; phylum Chordata; class Mammalia; order Chiroptera; family Vespertilionidae; genus Plecotus; species Plecotus auritus. Next base: position 30,100,070 of record NC_137778.1, read on the forward strand.
AAAGACTCAAACAGCTTGCTGACACCCCTTGGTCATCCCACACAAATGGAAGAAATGGCTAACTTGACTCTCAAACTGGGTGGTAAGGAGCAATTTAGTTTCAATGTGCCCCTACTTGGTCTCATTCTTTTCAGAGGCTGGACTAGCTAAAAACCAGCTTATAGTCCAGAGGCTTTAAGTTGGATATTGGCTAAAGGGACTGGAAATACAGGGGGAAAAAGAGATTTCTCCTTGTAGTTGCCATAATAGCTTCAATGTAAGCATTAGAGGTCCCTACCTACCCTTTACCAGTTATTAGAAAGCTCCTCAGGCTCGAGTTCTTGTTTTCCTTCCAAGAGTCAAAATCCCCTTCTATAACCGACTCCCAAACATGATGATCATACTAACACCATGTGGACAACAGGGAGGAGAACCAAGAACCAACTCTCTCCCTTGGAAAGTTGGTTACATCCCCAGGACAAAATTACTCCAGAGGGCTAGGAACAAAGAAAGTAACATCGGGGTTTCCAATTAACCAAGAATGGTGGTCTCACTGTGCAAGTTAACTGTAAACAAAGGGCTGGTGATGTACTAGTAGGATTGAGTGGGGATGAGAATTTCTATAGTCAAGGATGTCTAACCAAACTTTCCCCACACATCATTAGCTACGCCCACAAGTGCAAAACACTAATAATCCACAATCCCTGAAGGGACTAAGAACAATGCTCCAGGCTAGCACAGTTTCCACAGCCTGAGTCATCAACTAGCTGGTCCCTCAAAACTCTATCAAATCTCAACCAGCTACTTGGCCTGAGGGAACCAAATGTGGGAATTAAGCCTTGAAGATACTTCCCCAACAACAGCTCTGAACACCATCTCTTCTACCTTTCACCATGACATGACACTAAACCTCTTTTCCTTCTCCCCTGCTTATGTCAGAGGCAAGGGGAAGATCTGAATGAAAAGTGAAGAGCTATAATAAGCTTGGAGAATCAGGGATTTTCTACAAATAACTTTCTTTACCAACCAATCAACAGGTTGGAAACTGAGACTGTTTCCCCTCCCCCACCTTCATAAAATCACCATACTGAAAAGTTACCAGTATGGCTATGCTGGAGTTTGATTGAAAAGGCCACCCTCCACCCTTCATCCACTGCACAACATTGGATCCTAGTGTCCAGTAAGACATGCACGGAAAGAACGCCAGAGTTAGCTAAAGAAATACCACAGTTTATTGAAGACTACAAATATTTTTTGTTACAAGTTGAAACTACATGCCTTCCAGAAAACAAAAGCAACAGCAGGTGTGTGCATTGATGCTTCGGAGGTGCTGCACCGCTTGAACTCGAAATGGGTAAGACAGGGTCAGACACATGGGGGAGAGGGAACCGGGGGAAGGGCAAGTTCAAAAGCCCAGAAGGTATCCACCAACTCATTTCCCCAAGCCACGCAGGCCATGGCCTCAGCTCAGCAGGCTCTCCTCAGTGGTCTGGTTTCTGAAACAAGACTTCAGTGCAAATTTATACACACACACAAAACATAGCCCCCAGCCTTGGGCCAAATTAGCTCTCTGCCGTCCAGAAATGCTTGTAAGGGGGTGGATATTTTCTTCCTAAAAGGAATCAAATACATAAAAATAAATGAATTTAGAGGTTGATGAGGAATGGGATGACAACCTTCTGTGGGGCTGGGAACTGGGGGTTCTCAAAAGGGTTGTTAGAGAGTTTCTGAAATCCTAAGGGAGGTAAGAAGCTACAATTTCCAGAATCAGGTAAGCTATTCTTGAACATGGTCCGGCTAAAACTTAAATCTAATCTTGGAATGGGGCAATTCCAAATAAAAAAGCTTATAATACTTCCCCAAGGATGAGGGTGGATCGTGCTCAGTGAGAGGAATGCCAACAGGGGTCCTAGATATTAAATCTCAATGGGTGCCTCAGGATTTCTTGAGTTTAAATCTTGACCCAAGTCATACAACACAGTTCAAAATGCCATCTATGCTCAGCTCAGAGTTTCCCAATTATTAAAACCTTGGGCAATTTATCAACTTGGAGGCCACACAAGGGTGAAGAATGCAGATGCAGCTCCATCCAAATCATCATGAAACCATAATTGAGCAGAGATTTTTTAAGTACAACCCTCAACCCCATCCTCATCCCCCCTCCCATATTCATCTACAAATCAATGAAAAAAGTAGATGGAATTGTTTTATTCAAAGACTCCTTTTCTTACTCCCTGTCCTCCAAAAGTGGAGTACAGGTGTCAGGTACAGGAGCAAGGGATGGACTAAGAATCTTTTAGGCCAGTACCCAATCAGGAGATTCCAACATTTCCCTCCCTGCCATCAGATGTGCAAATGGATTTTGCAAAGAGCCCAGCCACACAAGTGAAGGAACCTAAAGGTCCAACTCTCACTTTATTGAGCACAGGCATACTTGGTTTTATTGCACCTCACAAGTGTTGCATTTTTTGGAAAGTGAAGGCAAGACCATCCACCATCAAAGACTACAACTCACTTTATTATAGTGGTTTGGAAGAGAATTCACAATATCTCCAAGGTATGCCTATACTAATGCCCTAATTCTTTCTCTCCACACTTTAGGTCTCCTAGCTTGGGATTTAAAAGGGGCCACATAAAAAAAGTAGTACTACAAAGATATTTAAGCTAAGTCTACTAGAGCACACTAGCAAAGAAACCATTTAACCCTTCTATTCAGTAAATATGTCCCCTTTTGTATGATTGGTACCATACATATTAACACTTGCCTCCATTGACATCTCAATGAAATCTTGGGGCCCCTTGCCCTGCTTCCCACCCAAATATTAGGCCAGCCAGCATATGCTAATCGTCAATACATGCTCCAGGCCATCCCTGTCATGAGTAGTGAATATATGGTCTAGTATCAAGCTCCTCTGTTGGGGATGCTCAGGCAGACACACAAGCAGTCAATCATTAACAATCATACATGAGCAGCCGCACACCCTCACCAACACAATTTTATTTTATCAAGCACGGAGTCTTCCTCCTTGAAACTCATTTACTAACATCCCACAGACACCACTGACAGCTGGGGTCAAGGTAAGCTTACCAGTGTTGTATCCATGAGACCCATATCCACTTGGCTGTTGGAAAGGGGTGGCCGATGCATTCACACTGACATTCACACCATGCTGCTTGGAAGAGGTAGGAGCCACCTAAAGAGTAAAAAGGCCAGAACTGCAGTGAAATGGCAGCAGAGTACCATTCACCCTACACGTCTTCGTTCAGGGACTGAAGCATTCAGATGATTACCCACTGTGATATAGGCTGACCACAAGTTCACTTAGTAAATAAAATAGGCTCCCTACCAACTTTCTAAAATCAGTGAAGCCAATAAATGGTACTTTGAAAGAAGGGAAAAGGGCAGTGATAGCAAGGAATGAAAGACAGTCTGGGAGTAAAGCTATCTGCTATCATATTCCTACTTTAGTTAATTCTAAGAACAGGTAATCCTTATCCCAATACCCCCAATTCCAGCCCCACTCCTTCCCCCAGGCCAGAAAGAGAAACTGTTCCGCTTCATCCTTTATTAAAAAGTCCTTGAAAGCACCTAGGATAGTGTCCAGGGCTAGGATACTTTACCACAAGGAAAGACCAAGCCCAGGTACTCACAGGGAACACAGCAGGCCCATACTGGAAGGTGCTGGGGAGGCCCGGAACCCCTGTGTAGTATGGCAGGCTGGTGTAACTGTAGCCAGGAGGCAGCGCCGGGTTCAGGAATGTCTGCTGCGTTGTGTGGTGAGTCTGCGTCTGGTTCTGTTGGGGTTGGGCCAAGGTAGTGGCCGGGGCTGGGGAGGAGGCATCCCCACGGCCAAACTTTGTGAGGTCACCTGTGACAGGAGAGGCTAAATGTACCTGCCTCTTTCACCCCCCACACCAATGCAGAATTACTACTTCTGGTTTCACATGATTCCAGAAAATCCTGTTAAGTTTGAATTACATTTCTTTGCGGCTCCATTTAGCACTGCCCAGCACACAGCAAGCACAGTGCTAGTCAAGGACTAATGTTCAATGACTGTGCAATGCTGCTGCAGAGACAGGCTCCCAGAATAAATTTCCTGCATGATTTCCCTGCCTACTCATCTTATTTCATCTCCCCCAAATCTCCCTCCATGGGAACACTCCATGCTGAATTCAAAAAAACAATGACAGGTCAACAAAATGGCAGATCAGTGAGGAGAATAGAAGGCGGCCCATGGATAATCAAGGTAATGGCAATGAGACTGCCACTGTGAGTAGGGTACAGGAGCAGAGATGAGCAGAGAACGGCCAGTTCAACCACTGCATTTCCTGGAAAAAGCTGGAGAATGTCTGAAAACCAAATCAAAATATCATCTGGAATCACCAGGAGACAACAAAAAGTGAGATAAGGAAAAACTTGCCACATGCCCAACTTTAGCAGGATTCTGAATCTACCAATACTGATTCATCACATCCATTCTATAGTTCTGCCAAAGATCTTAACTGAACTGGGTCCCTTCCTGCTACTAATCAGGTTTCTGCCACCAATCTCAACACACTCTCCTTTTATTTAGCCCTATCCCAGTCCTACCAGAATAAGGGTTGCTGGCCAGGCTACCATCCCTCCCAGTCAGCGGCGTGGTGGGTGTGGGAAATGGGATGCTGTAGTAATCCTAGAAGAGAGAATTAAAAGAGCAGAGACTCAATGCCACTATTCTCCTCTCTGTTGAAAGGCAGGAAAATGTTGAAGTAATGCAACTTATCCAGCCACTGAATAGGCTGGTTAGAACAGGCACAAACTCCAAATTACTCTTGCATACACTGTCCCCCCTGCCTGGCCATGAGCACAGTCAAGCAAGGTCTACGGGCATGCCCAGTGTAAAACACACCAAGCCCACCAGGACCAGTAATATTCTCAAACCTGTAGATAATTATCCCTAATAGTCTACTACTAATGAGAAAATAGATCTTTCTAGAATTTGAAGTGTCTGAAACATACAGAAAGCATCTTGAGAGTTCCAGGGTACCCTGCGTTATAAAATGCTAAAATTTGTTTACTTCAAAGATGCCACAATTCTGATTTTTCTTTTAAGTTATCTTCCATTAGAGCCACTTCCCAAGACACCATACTCTGACGTATCTTAAATCAAAGTGTGTGTATGAAGGTAATGGTTGGGAAAGAACTATGACTTATCAACTGAACATGTGAAAGTAATCCCCCCAACACTAATTTTAAGACTGCTTTCTTTTCCTAAGCCCTACATCACATACTCACCAATGGAAATCTTGTCTGAAGCATCTGCAAGTCATCATAACCATATACTTGTGGCTGAAAGATACAAGCATGTAACAATACTAATGTGGACTGGTCATGATAATAGCAAACCAAGGAGCTAGGAAACAAAGTAAATCAACAGAACATTCATCCTCATTTTTAGGGAAGAATAGGAGACAGATCGTTTCCTTTAAGAGGAAAGAAGTAAATACAAAGAAATTAAGTGATTCATGAAAGGTATTGAAGCTTTCCTAGAGTTACATACTAGTGATTCAACTAGACTGGCTTCTGACACAAGTCATACATAAATAGCCTGCTCTTACTTTCTGTTCCACCAGCCTGTCTCTTATAGTTTTTAAAACATGGCTTAGCCCGGGCTGGTGTGGCTCACTTGGTTTGGGTGTCGTCCCATACACCAAGAGGTTGCCGATTTGATTCCTGGTCAGGGCACATGCCCAGATTGCAGGCTTGATCCCTGTAGGAGGCATGCAGGAGGCAGCCAAGCCGAACGATGTTTCCCTCTCACATTGAGTTTCTCCCTCCCTCCCTTCCTCTCTCTCCAAAACCAATTTAAAAGAATTTTTTTTTTAATTTAAATATATAGTTTTTACAGTATTACAGATGTCACCTATTTCTACCCCCAACCCCCTGTTTGCAAAAAGCGACTATTGTCAGCCACCTATTTTCAGGTAGACCCAATAGAGTTGGGAACTCTGGTCTGACCAGGTGGAAGCCAGCAAAGACCCTCAGAGATAGGGAATCAATTCAACTAGAGAAAATAACTCTCTAAGAAATTAAAAGGGATATCAGGTAGACATTCTGGCCTTTGGCTTCTGAGGCCGAGAAAATGTATTTCACAGAGAAAATATACAACAGAGGGCCTGGCCTCCATTTAGTCCTTCCTCTCTAAAAACTGTTATTTTTTTCTCTCAAAACTACAAAGATTAAAGCCTTGTTTTCATACAACAACCACTCATCTATTCTATATTTTAATTATAGTCTTCCACCTGAAGCCAGATTTATAAAGAGTAGCCACACCACCTTCATTTTTTGGAGAAGACCCCAAAGTCTCACTTACCGGGTAGGCATGTAACAGCCCTGGAGCCATAATATACGGATTAGGCAACAATGGCGGGACCCCAGGAGGGAGATTAGGAGGAGCTTTTCCTAAAAAAGAAATTATATTTTTATGCTGTCACACAATTATTTCTCTCCTTCATCCCAAAGGAATGCCATCCACCTTTTCTATGCAGGGCTACCTGAAGTTGTAGCAACTGAGCTTCGAGTCGAGGCTGTGACAGTGGAGTTGCTGCCTAGGCTGAGGCCCAGGCTACTGCCACTATTGAGACTGGAGGCGACACTGACCACTGGCGGAGGTGCAGAGACTGTGCTGGACGTTGTGGAGAAAGTGCTGGAGGAAGAATGAAGATTCGCCTCACTCTCCACGCTTGTGTGCTTCAAAAAGAGAGCAGTGGAAGAGAGGAGGAGGAAACAGCAATTAGCCTAACGGGTCAGGAAAGATCTACAATCCCTGCTGTTGATTATATCATCAATCAAGTTCCCAATTAAAAAGGCTGAGGAATGGTACCAGAGTGTCCTCTGCCAAATTAGAAGAAATTACAATACTTTACTGGTAGACATTCCCTAAGAGTCATCTGACAAGGATGGTAACAAAAGACCCACTACACACCATTACACTGTTCAGAACAGTAGCAGGGAGAGTAGGGTCAGACCAAACTCCCCCCAAACCAACGCTGGTTGGCCAATAAGAAGACAGAGATAGTTTAAATGCGAAAAATATATCATAGCCTTTTCTCGTACACTCTTCATTAGTTCAGAATAAGACCAGTTCGTGGGACAGGAAAAAGTTCTAATAAACTTAAACATGAAATCGTGTATTTGAGAAACAACAGATTCCTAGAAAAGCCTTAGCCCTCATTATCTCCCCTAGGCTTCTAGCAAACCAGACACCTTTGCCCCAAATGTTAGTTGTCTTCCTTACCATCTCAGAGTAATGGAATAGTTGCTATAAATCACAACTGTGAAATTAATTCTTTGACCAAAAGCTCTTATTTCATCTCTACTTTCACAGGATGCTCAGATTCACACTAACTATTTTCAGGACTCATGTTCAGCATATCTCAGACCAAGAATAAAAATGGCTGTACCAGTTAGAAAAGATATTCTTACAGAAGTTATTGTACCATACAAAAGCAACACCCAGCTTCAGTTAAAAAAAAAAAAGTCACACAATGATTCAGGCAAGTCACTTTCAGGGCTTTGAGAATTGGCGCACAGCTTTGCAATATTTCTGGATTTTGTTTGCCTCTCTTGACTTCAAAGATCCTTTTACTCCTTACAACCTCAGATCAATGATCATTTTGCCACCTCAGAATCCCTAAGAATCTTATGGTTGGACAGTTGTAAGTATAAAAAAACCCACAATTCTTTTATAGCACCATGCTTACCAAAAGAGTGGATGTTGAAGTACGCCCAGAAGATGTTGATGACGAAAGGGTATTTTGCTGAGTAGATAACGTACTGTAACAAAAAAAAGAGGGTGTCATAAGACTCAGTGCTATAGTCACCTGACCTGAAGCTTCAATTAAGAATACAGCAAGAGTCTGGCCAGTTTGGCTCAGTGGTTGAGCATCGACCCATGAACCAAGAGGTCACAGGTTCACTTCCTGGTCAGGGCACATGCCTGGGTTACCGGCTCAATTCCCAGTAGGGGGCATGTAGGAGGCAACCGATCGATGGTTCTTTCTTGTCGATGTTTCTATCTCTCTATCCCTCTTCCTAAACATCAATAAAAACATATTAAAAAAAAAAATACAGCAAGAAAGTAAGACAGAATATAGGACCAAGGAAATCTGAGATAATATAGTCAGCAAAATAGCCAGCCAGGGGTAGTGAGCAAAGGTAGAATGGATGTTGAAAAGGGAAAATAATCCTCCTGTCTTTACTTCCCATAGCTTTTAGGTAATCTACTTAGCTAAAGTGATCTGTGCCAGGTAGAGAGTTAATAAGATAGAACCAGAGAGCTCTCACCAACTCTAACCTCCAATCCTCACCCCAAATCACCTGTTGTGTTGTGTGGTGGTAGTATTTGGAATCTCCTCACTGTGGCTCAAGCCACCCAAAGTGGATGAGTGCTGATTGGTTGTCGTCAATAAGGAAGCTGCAGATACCGTTTCACTGAGAGGGGGGATACTAGAAGTAGAAGGTGAGTCAGATTTCACTGCAGAGCCTGTAGCACCTGGAAATGAAGAAAGGAAGTCATCTCATCAGAGGAAGGAGAATGTCTATAGGTGTGGTTCAGTTGGTTGAGCATATCTCATGCACCAAAAAGGTCGTTGGTTAGATTCCCATCAGGGCACACGCCCAGGGTGTGGGCCCGATCCGTAGTAGGGAGCATGCAGGAGACAGCTGATGTATATTTCTCTCCTTCTCCCTTCCTTTCTCTAAAATAAACAAACACATATTTAAAAAAAAAAAAAAAAACTTTTAAAAAGAAATGATGACTATAGTCCTAGGCTGTCCCAAAGACAAGAGTCTGAGTTATTTAATAATGGATCATTTGTGTTTAGGTAGAATCCTTTTCTGTTTTTCAATTCCAAGCATTTCACAGCACTGATCTCCTTTACCCAGTTAAGGGAACCAAGGGTATTATCACCATTTTAAGACAGAAAACCTAAAAGTTAGGATGGTTTTAGATTAAACAACAAGACAGAACCAAACTAAGACTATAACCAGATGTTCTGATCATTGAGCTGGGGCTATTTTCACTACAATCTAGGAAATGCAAAAATAATGATAGGACAGGGAAAACACTACACACCCTAGCTGGTTTGGCTCAGGGGACAGAATGTAGGCTCTCAGGCTGAAGGGTCCTAGGTTGGATTCTGGTCAGGCGCATATGGGAGGCAACCCATTTTCTCTGTCTCTCCCTCTCCCTTCCACTCTCGCCAAAAACCAATGGAAAAATATCCTTTGGTGAAGATTAACAAAAAAAGAAAAAGAACAACACTATAACTGGGAGGGAAAAAACCTGGAGAACACTCACCTTCAACAGATTGCGTGGTCTGTAACTGCGTGGCCTGCACAGAACTGAAGCCATTCTGATATGAAAAACGGGAGATAAACAGATAAATTCAAGTGAACAGAACAAATTAGCACTGACTGACACAGCTTCATTTCCAGCAAAATTCTGTAAATTAACATAATCTAGACTATCCAAACAAAATAAAACAAAAATTAACAACAAAACAAAGATGCCCTAGGCCAGTGATCGGCAAACTCATTAGTCAACAGAGCCAAACATCAACAGTACAACGACTGAAATTTCTTTTGAGAGCCAAATTTTTTATACTTAAACTTCTTCTAAAGCCACTTCTTCAAAATAGACTCGCCCAGGCCGTGGTTTTTTGTGGAAGAGCCACACTGAAGGGGCCAAAGAGCCGCATTTGGCTCGAGAGCCACAGTTTGCCGACCACTGCCCTAGGCAGTTTGGCTCAGTGGATAGAGCATCGGCCTGGGAACTGAAGGGTCCCAGGTTCAATTCCAATCAAGGGCACATGCCCGGGTTTCGGGCTCTGTTCCAGCAGGGGGCATGCAGGAGGCAGCCAATCAATTATTCTCTCTCATCATTGATGTTTCTGTCTCTCCACGCCCCCTTCCTCTCTAAAATCAGTAAATATATTAAAACAAAAACATAAACAAGCAAACAAATGAAAAAACAAAACAAAACAAAGAGACATAAACCCTGTGTGACCCAAAGCAACAGAAAGCAACCCCCAGATTGCTGAATATATCCCAAACCCAAATAGCTGCAGGAGAAAGCCCAAATCCAGTGATCCCTGGGGGGGGAAATGCGGGAGTAAGGTAGTTCAGCCAAGTCACTTATTTTTCTGGCTGCACCTGACAGTCCCTCCATATCACTGCTGGCATAAGCTATCCCCCACACCAAGCCAAGACATGGCAAGGTGAGATCTACTGCTATGCACCCAGCATGCTAGCAATCAGCTCTTCCAGCAATCCATTCAGAACACAGGCACTGAGACTGATTCTACAAGAAAGAATGACTCTTGAGTGCAGGCAGAATAGTTTTCTGGTTCTGAGTCTCCAGGCTTACTAAAAATAACTTTTTATTTCACCAACCACAGAACTGTACTTTTATCAGCTTCTCAATCAGCACTTCTGAGGTGTCTTAGCACTATTTGTCAAGAAACAAAACGCTAATATTAAAAGGCCCCTGCCCACTATTCTCCTAATCAATGCCCAGGGACACTACCTTTGCCTGAGTCAGGTCCTTTTGGGGTGATGAAGAGATGGAGCTGGGGTACCGCCGAGTCTGCGTGGATCTCTGTTCATACAGAGGGCCCTGAGCATTGTTTTGGGAGGTATAGGTTGTCGACTGAATTGGGCCACTCTGATAACCGGACTCCTGACTCTGATTAGATGAAATTGTAGATGAAGATTCACTGTGGGTAATAAAGAAGGAATCTATCAGAGAAATTAAATAAAGCAGATCAATTGATACTAAGTAAACAGTGGAGATTGACTACTAAAGTTGATTTCAATCAAAAAGAAAATTTCCAGCAACAAATAAAAGAAACCACCACCATTTTCTCCTGACAACTGAATGCATTTCCATAACCTATAGAGCTATTTGAATTAAGAATTTAAAACATTTAAACATTTAGGAGTTTAAAACATTTCTTGTCCCCCCTATATTCTGCTGTAATAAGAAAAAGAGGCTAAAGGTCACTAGAAAGGATACATTACTCTTGGTCCCTTCATCATAGCATGAACCCTAAGCATGAGAGCGTCATCTTTTGCTCGTATGCATTTTAAGTAATTCTGAGCCGTTGGCTCTTTCAAAAACCCCATTAAATACAAGGTTACTGATAGAACTTTCTGAGAGGAACTTTTGAAATATTCTCACGCATTAATGGCATATGATTCAATATATCTAGCTAGGGCCAAACATCTATTTTTATTTATTTATTTATTTTTAATTCTAAGGATTGAGAAAAGCAGCCCAGTCCCCTAAAATTCCTCCAGGATTTTCTATTGCTTAAGAAGGCCCTCCCTGAAGTATCAGAGGAAGTAGGAAAGTTTCTACTGGAAAGGTTCCTTTTTATCTGTCTAATACATCAATGCTTCCTCCTTCTTAGGAGTTCCAAGTTATACTCTTCAGAGGCCTAAGTCCCAAACCAAAGAGCTAAAAGTGTCAAAAGCATTTTTAGCTGTGGCAGATGCCAAAGTACTTTCCATTAGAGGTACGGTACACATCTGTAAGAACTGTTTTACCATTCTAGAAGTACTCAAAGGGTATATTTCCGTTTTACAGATGATCCTAGTAATATTTTAAAGTGCTACTTTTTAAAAGTGGCTATTATTTTCTCACTCGGTCAGAGACTTGTCATCCCCAGAGTTCGAAGAATCAGCAAGACTTAGAAAAAGTGGTAAAAACCTAATAAACGAAGCCTTATGACTGAGGTTTCCTCTACCTGGCCGTGCTGGTATAGAGGCTATTTGGAGCCTGGCTTGAAGAGGCGCTCGTGGTTGGAGTGGACTCATAATCAGAAAGCACAGGCTCTGACCCAAACTGCAATGCCCCAAACTGTAGGTTTAGCCCTGAGATATCTGCTGAGCCAGGCATCTCCACAGCCAGAGCAGGAATCTGTACAGAAGAGAAAATAATGCCTTATTGTAACCTTACTATAAGACTAATAAAAAAAACTCGTGCTTCAATTTCCCAAACTATACTCTTACAATCTCAATTCCCAAATCATACATCGTCTTGCCCCAGGGCAATATATATTTAAAAGTTCAAGTACCTTAGAAGTCAAGGAGGCTTTTTTCTTCTGCTGTTTCAGTTTTTGCTGAGCCGGCTGAGGGCTGGAGGATTGGTTGTCTGAAGACCCAGGAGACATTTGTGGAGCCGAGGTGGGTTTGCTTGGCAGAGGAGAAGAGGGGGGTGGAGGTGCAGCTGTGGAGGTAGCCACTGCGGGTGGCTTCTCCTGAAGGAACACCTCCATCATGGTTGAAGATGGGGTAAAAGCCTGGCGCTTTGTAAAGGGGCTGTGCACTGTTGAATCATTTGGGTTCTTCAAATCTGCATGAGTAAACCCAATATGTATAAGGCCAGAGATACTGGTGAACCTCAAGAAAATGCTATTATCCTGCTCTAGAGCCATGAATGAGGCCTTCAGGATCAGAAACTCATATAGACAGGTCCTCTTTTAAGGCATTATCTCATTTCTGTAGGTAACAATCATTAGATCACATTTGTTCTTATGTAGAGCCTAGGAACCTAATTGAATCAACACTATTACCCTGCCTGTGTAAGACAGGAATCTAGGAACTGTCCATGTTTAGAGTATAAAGTCATAAAATGGCCAAGTCCATGAAACATTCCAAAGGGAATATGCTGTTTTCAAACACTAAAGATAAATCGAGGGAATTCTAAAAAACCCCCAGGTCAACAGAAGACTACAAATATGTATAAAGCTAAATTTAATGAAAGAATTTATAGCCTTTTATTATAGACTTTTTATTATTCCCCAGCTTTCTGAAGTCAGCCCAGCTCACTAGGGGAAATCAGTGTGGGAAACTAGCTAGTTGGCAGCCCTTTTCCTTACTTCAAGGACATATTCTCCACCCCCTACTCCTGCCAGCCACTTGACAGTAAGCTCCAATGCTTAAACAATTAATTCACTTTCCATTTTTCTCACCATACTGCACCAGCGATGGGGACTGTGTGGTGGAGCCCATGTCCCAAGAGGAGGTGGTGGTGGTTCCAGATTGAGAATGCTGAGCTGCCAACTGAGCCAGGGCCTGAGCAGTCTTGAATTGCTCCAAGAACTGGGAGCCTGTGGTGCTGCCACTTTTAGCTTCACTGACATCGCCAAATCCTTTCCCTAACATGCTCACCTGTAAATCAACAAAGAGATTAGAGAAATCTATAGCCAACAACCTTGTTCAGCTACTCAAAAAAACACTTATTCAGGGTGAGAGCCAGTATAAATGAGACCAGTAAAGACTGTCACCAGACTGAGTACACAGCATAGGCCATTAGAACACAAGCTCTGGAGTCAGACTATCTAGATTCAAATCCCAGTTATGTAACCATGGAAAAGTAATTTTTCTGCACCTCATTTTCCCTCATCTGAAAATAGAAATAAAAGTAGTTCCTCATAAAGTTGTAGGATTAAACAAATAATGTATGTATAGCATTTAATGTGTGCATAGAACACAGTAAATACTCTAGAAATGAGAGCTATTAAAATTCATACTTTTATCAGCACTTCCTCCTCCTCCTCCCTCCAGCTCAGGGATAAAGCTCTAATGATTAGAGGATATTTTTCCCCTTTTAAAATTTAAAAGTTTCCTTGCCCTTTCCACTCCATAGCTCAAAAGGAACAAAAACAGCCCGGTCAGAGTTGCTAGGTTGGTTGAGCAATATCCCGTGCACAAGGCTTGCCAATTTGATTCCAGATCAGGGCACATACCTGGGTTGCAGGTTCGATCCCCAGTCGGGAATGTACGGAAGGCAACCAATAGTTGATGTTTCTCTCTCACATCAATGTTTGTTTCTCTCCCCCCTCTTCTCCCTTCCCCTAAGTAGTCCTCAGGTGAGGATTTTTAAAAAAGGAACAATAACAACTAAGAAGAGTCTTATCAATATGCTGCTAATAGCTAGCAAAGAAGCAAAGGTAATTTTAGGGGCCATCCTACCTTCAGCACTAGACAATCAAATGAGTCAATATGATTTGACTGTTTTCTCTATGTGTATCCAAGTATGAGGTAATCATGACAAGAAAGCAAAATTTACTCGTATGCTTTTGGGAGATTCTCCCCATTGCCTGCTACACCAAGTAAAACCATCAGCCTCGTCCAGAATATGAACCATGTGACCTTAACTATTCCAGGAAACCTCCAAGGAGATTTAATCTCATTTTCCTTAAATTCTTATTTAACCCTATAATCATTATCATGATTGAGCAACGATTTCTTATACAGAACCAGTCTGTCCAACTCGAGGTAAGACATTTTCCCCACTTCAGTCTATTATCCCAAGATTATACAAACAAACAAACAAAAAAAATCAGAAGTCTAGTTCAAAGTATGTGATTGTGGCAGAGATGATCTCATACAGCAATGATTACCAAATATTCTACAAGTGCAAAGCATATTAAAGACATAGAAAATTACTGAATCTTCACATATTGTACATGGTAATTAATAGGGGCTTCTGTATTATTCACATCTGTTAAAATTTTAAGGGAAATCAAACCTCTTTATTCTCAATGGAAAAGAATTATTAAATAGCACAGTGATTAATACAGGTGATGAGAAAAAACAGAATAATATTTATGTTTAGTTTAACATACCACATTAAATAAAATGTTAGGGTTAGTGAAAATATGTTGCAACTTTAAAAAGGCAATTTAAGAGATACAGAGTGCTTAACATTTTCCAGTCCTATCTTCTAGAGGTTGGTAGTTATTTCCTGATCTCTCTTTCACCTTCTTACAACTTTGACCCATTTTGTTGCTCTCTTCTTTATCTTTTTAATCTCATATTCCTTTCCATCTTACCTCTCTCCTACATTTTCTCACCTGTCATCTTGAATTTATGGCAGAGTATCAACCACCAAATTATTAGCACAAAAAAATCACTTTAAGACAAGTGTTAAAAACTGACAGAATTCTGGATTAGAGGCTAGCTCCGCAATTTTCTAGATAAAATAATTATTATAATCCTACTTCTGGAAAAATAAAACTACATACAATACACACAGTCTTTTACCTGTTTAAACCTATAGCATCCCTCCACCAAAAAATAAAGACAGGAAAAAAAAAAAAAAGAAAAAGCAGTACTTCTTAACATTTACTGACTATAATTGGTTCTTGCATCATCTGTTTAACTTAAATGATTCCTTTGCCATAGTTAATGACCTTGAAATTTTAAAATGTTCCGAATCAACAAGTCATGTGCCACAAGTGTTCTAGGTTATTAATAGATAACACCACTACTGCCACCATATTTGTACCTTACCCATTATCTCCCTAAAGCCCTAAAAGATAGGCAGAGCAAGCACTTAAAAACATTTTTTTGGGGAAGGGGGAGAGGGACTGGATGAGGGTGGGCAAAGTGGGGGGGGGGGAGATTAGAACATCTATAATAGTGTCAACAATAAGAATAAAGTTTTAAAAAATTTTAATTAAGTATATTGGGGTGACAGTGGTTAATAAAATTGCATAGGTTTCACGTGTATAATTCCATAATACATCATCTGCAGAGCAAGCACTCTTATTCCCACTTACAGAGAAAGGAAGAAACAGCGAAAAGTTGGCAGATTCAGGAAAACACGAAGTTTTTGGAAACCTAGTCCAAAAATGTCTGGTTTAAATATATATGGCAATTCTGCTCTATCAAGAAATAGGGGACTGCTACAACTCCCTACTGCAAAAGGATTAAAATTTGTTGATGCCATTGATTTTCTCCAAGAATAGCCAACAATGTTCAGCACAGTGAGTATTAAATTATGTTAACTCATTTTTATAGGGTTCAGTATGTCTGAAGCTAACTCCTCTCCTTAGAGATACCCCTAGCTACCCAACTCAACATCTCTACACCAAGGCTGCTTAAGAGGACAGAAGAGGATGATGCTTTACCCTGCCTCAAACTTCTGTCACTGAAGGAACTACTGTATGCAAGGGTAAGGTTTGGCAGGAAAGTTGGATTAAAATACACCATGTTTCCTACTTACCACACTGTGATGAGAAAATGTGTTCCCTGAAGCAGGCTGTGATATGGTATTCTGCTTCGAGTTACTGAACACCAGAGGCTGGGCAAGAGAAGGAGCCTGAGATGGATCCAGATTGGACGAATCATTCTCCATTGAAGATGGTGTCTTCCCCAACAGAACAGCAAGGTCAATTCTAGTAGAGAAGAGAGAGAATCTTAATGAATAAGACTGAACATTCTAACATCCCCAACACCAGAATCACATGAAGTCACCCCCCAAAACACAAAATCCTGACTGAAATGTTTAATTTACCAAAAGTAACTGATACAAGAGCCACTATAGTATCCAGCTATGTTCTAATATTGCCAAGCATAATAATATTATTTAAATATATATATTTTAGTGAAATTAATTTAATGTAATATGTTTTAATACAGCAGCTCGATAATTGAGCCAAAGTTTACTAATTTTTTTTTTAAGTTAATTTTTAGAGTGAGAGAGGGGAAGAGCGAGAAACATCAATTGGCTGACTCATGCACACACCCAACTGGGGATGGGCCCCCCATCCTGAGTATGTGACCTAACCAGGAATTGAACCGGCAACCTTTTGGTACATGGGACGATGCTCAACCAAGCCACACCAGCCAAGACAAAATTTACTAATTTTTAATGACTTTAAAATACTGAATACCTGCCATTACCAATATTTAATATGTAAAACTAGATACTAGAATGCCCACATCTTCAAGTGGCTTTGGAACAATAAAAATTAGGGGAATTTTCCCAACTTTTATAAAATTTCAAAAGTTATCTATGGCATAATAAAAATATATGTTTGTGCTTTGGACGCAGTTCTTGGCAGAGCTCTTAAAGAGCTTCAAAACAGGATCTGGTAACCAAACACAAATAATGTGATTAGAGGGTTAGAACTTTCAGTCCTACTATACTCCACCCATTTCTAGGGAGGGAAGAGAGCTGTACATTATACTCAATCACCAATGACTTAATCATACATGCCTATGTAATGAAACCAACAAAAACTCTTGAACAATGAGATACAGTGAGCTCTGGGTAGGTGAACGGATCAATGTGGTGGGAGGGCAGCACAGAGAGGGCATGGAAGCTCTGTACCCCACTCCCCACATCTGGCCCTATGTATCTCTTCCACTTGGCTGTTTCTGAATACTGATTACAATAAACCAGTAATGGCAAGAAAATCTCTTTCCTAAGTACTATGAGTCATTCTAACAAATTGTTGAACCTGAGGAGGTAATACCCCCAAATTTGTGGTCAGCATGGAAGAAATGTAGATAGTCTGGGCACCCATTTGCAGCTGACCTCCAAAGCAAGGGCAGTCTTGTGGGACTAAGCCCTTAACTAGTGTCTGTGCTAATTCTAGACAATGTCAGAATTGTTGAACACCTAGTTGGTGTCTGAGAAATGAAGAATGAGTACAGAAAAATCACAGATAATTGGTGTAAAAAAAACACCAAAACGCATTACTGCTAGTAATGACATCCCTAACATCCCATTCCTATCACACTTCTCTTCAGGATCTTCTGAGTCAGCAGCTATCATACTCAGGTCTAGAAACAACCCAAGAGGCTTTCTGGGGATAAAAATGCCCTTGACCGGAATCAAACCCGGGACCCTTTGGTACTGATTTTTAGAGAGAGAAAGGGAGAGGGATACAGAGAAAAAAAACATCGATGAGAGAGAAACATCTTGGATCGGCTGCCTCCTATATTGAGCCCGAAACCGGGCATATGCCCTCACCTAGAATCAAACCGTAACCTCTTGGTTCCTGGGTCAATACTCAACCACTGAGTCACACAGGTCGGGCTATCATGCTACATTTTACACAATGCCTGTGATGCTTACCTATGTGATTAAATGGCCATTTTGGGGGAAGAATCAATTTTAAAATTGTAATATACAGACTTCCATTCAGTAAACTATCAACTTACAAATCTATCAATCAACTAAAGAGAATCTAATGTGATTTGGTTATCATCATTACCAACACCCTGTAAAGGTCCAGTGTTCCTTATAGCTATCTCAGCAGATCCCTTTGGGAAAAGATACTAAATTTTACTACACTTGCCTTTGACCAGCAGTGATTGTCACATTCTCTGCAGGCAGAGGCACTGAAGACACGTTAGAGGCAGTGAAGATCTTGGTCTCAGAAAGCTGGAAAACAGAGAAATTAGTCACTCCTGGTGTTAGGTAGGTTATAGTCAGAATCCTGGCATAAGTAAGGGGAATTAATTTCATCAAGAAAAATGGAAAACCCTTTGAAGGGGAAACTACTCTGAAGAATCCTGAATGGATCGACTTTGAAGCCCCTTCTATCCATGCTCAATGATTTTATCAAGAGAGGAGAATCAAGAAACCCAAAAATATACAGTAGAGTCACATAATATGCACACTAAACTTAGAGAAAGGTGAATATACTTGCTAGACAGAAAAAGAGAAAACACCTTTATATTTTCCCATTACAGTTCCCCACTCCCTCTACCTAAACCATTAATTTATCTTCTACTGCTCCTCTCAAAGAAAGGAAAATGACAGCCTAGATGAAGACAGAAATTTTTTAAAAAGTTAATTCTTGGCTTTTGAGTAGTAAGGGCCCAAGTGCTGGTGAGTTAAGGTCTTTTCGGGGATAATTTTAACCATATGCAATTATTGCCTTAATAATGACTTGCTTACACCTAGCCTCTCCACTATGACACTAAAATCAGGTAAGCAATTATTGGGAATAATTCTTCATACTATTCAAAAGCTGATTTGTTTTGTTTTGACCTTTTGATTAAAATCTCTCCTCTAAAAACAGGGAGTCCACTTCCCCAGATATATCATTCTCCGAAAGCTGCTTAAGCAGACAAGCCAAATTTTAGAAAATATTCATTCACAATGCAGTCTAGCTCAGCTACAATAGAAAATAATCACCCTGATGCTGACACACCTGAAATTTTAAAACCACCAGCCTAGCCACCAAAACAGTTTGACATATTATTTCCTCTTAATACAAAAGTTGTCTTGCCTGAACATGAATATAAGTAGATTTAAAAATGTTAAAATGGAAATTCATTCATGATCACTGATAACTGTAATTCACAGCAAAAGCTTGAGGTGACAGGAATTAGCAAAATTCCTTTACTGAGGTACTATTCCAGCGAATTCATAGCTTGTTTATGTGCCACCTTATGCCACCCATCTATGAGATTTCCAAGTTGTAAAGCTGGAAGATAACCAATTCTACATATAATTTTCAATTACATTTATAAAGTTGGGCTTCAAGTAACTTAAAAGGGTTCCAGAGCCAAACAGATAATAGACTTAAGGACTTGGCACTTTAACTCTCCCTTTGTACCCACCTCCAAGCCAATTTAGTACCATACACCAATGCTCAAATGTGAACTAAATAGCAAATTGTTCCAAGTATAGTCACGTGCCACCAGCAGGTGTTAATGCACTACCTGCCTAACTCAATTTCCAATGCTCTACCCAACCACCATCTCTTCCTGAGATAAATCCAACAATCAGATATTTGGACTTACACAAGTGCACTTGCCCTTTCCATAGTCTGGTTCCACAGAGTCCTGTTCATGCCCAGTCTCCTTCATATAACATATGTGAAATGTTCTGGCTCAGAACACTATTTTGGATGTAAAAGTTTTGGGTCAGAATCTTAAGGATTAATTTTGAGGGGTAGAAACATACCCATTTTCTATCCCTAAACACCACTTAGGGATAGAAGGCACTAAAGAAAAATGACCTAGAAATACCTACATCTTCATTCCAATCTTCAGTTCCCCATTCTTCTGTTGCGGTCCTCCATGCACCTGGGAATAAAGGAAAAACAGTGATTTTTAAGTGTCAACCCACTGCACGTGCAGAAAACACTAATGTACTAACATTTTTGGCAGCCAAAAGTGTAACCAGAATTTAGTAATCAGAAAGGATTCTTGGGCTTCAAGGGGAGGAAAGGACTATTTAGAAAAGCATACCTCAGAACACCAGGGTTTTAATAAGATTATGATTTCACAGCTACTTTCAGTTTTTGTTACATGGCTATACAGCAAAGGACAAGAGCAAGAAAATGCGAGAGTGCAAGACACCAACAAATGCAACGCTCCAGGCAATCTCATAAGAAACGCAACCCTCTGACTTAGTGGTCAATTCAGTGAAACGGTAGCAGCCAACTTAAACCAGAACATAACTCCACCTACTTATCTGGTATAAGATAATACTGCAGCCAATCTGAAGAAAGATGGGCAGTGAAGATCAATACTGAGACCACTGACAATTATCTGCTATTAGAATTGAATTTAAAAATGCATACTTAGCCCAGCCAGCGTGGTTCAGTGGTTGAGCATCAACCTATGAACCAACCAGGAGGTCACGCTTCGATTCCCTGTCAGGGCACATGCCTGGGTTGCAGGCTTGATCCCCAGTGTGGAGCATGCAGGAGGCAGCCGATCAATGATTCTATTTTTTTTTAAAATATATTTTATTGATTTTTTACAGAGAGGAAGGGAGAGGGATAGAGAGTTAGAAACATCGATGGGAGAGAAACATCGATCAGCTGCCTCCTGCACACCTCCCACTGGGGATGTGCCCGCAACCAAGGTACATGCCCTTGACCGGAATCGAACCCGGGACCCCTCAGTCCGCAGGCCGACGCTCTATCCACTAAGCCAAACCAGTTAGGGCTCTCTCTCATTATTGATGTTTCTCTCTCTCTCCCTTCTTCTCTGGAATCAATAAAAAATATATTAATAAAAAAATAAAGTATACTTAGCAGATGTTTATACATCTTATTGACTTAACTAAAGGGAATCTCAATGGATCTGCTCTTTTCAGAAGATACTGGACGAGACTTAAAAATCAAGTATGTGAGCCCTAGCTGGTTTGGCTCAGTGGACTGAGTATAGGCCTATGGACTGAAGGGTCCCAGCTTTAATTCCTGGTTGGGGCACATGTTCAGATTGAGAGCTCAATCCCCAGTAGGGGGACATGCAGGAGGCAGCTGATCGATGGTTCTCCCTCATCATTGATGTTTCTCTCCCTCTCTGAAATTAATTAAAAAAAAAAAAAATAATATATATATACACACACACACACACACACACACACACACACACACACACACATATATATATAAAAAATCAAGTTATGTGTGATAGTTA
This sequence comes from Plecotus auritus, assembly GCF_963455305.1. NCBI lineage: Eukaryota > Metazoa > Chordata > Mammalia > Chiroptera > Vespertilionidae > Plecotus > Plecotus auritus. The sequence goes on from NC_137778.1 coordinate 30,121,278, forward strand.
TTCTTCTAATCCTAATCATACAGAAAATCTGACCTGCCCAGTTCATGGCGCAAACAATGGAGGTGTGCACACTCCTCATGGTGGTAATGACAAAGCTGGGATTCAGTTTATACAGGAGAGATCCATAGCAATCAATATGCTCACAAAGGGGAACTGCCCTTTCTTAAGGAACATGGGTGATAGTTTCAATGAGAACCAGTATTCTTCCCTTTGACCAAAGAGCTACAGTAAGAAATAAAAACCTATCTGTAGAAGGGACAAGAACACTCTTTATTTTCTTTTCTAGAACAATAGTATATATTGAATAATTTAAAGATTTATCTCCAAATTGAGAAAGCTTCTTAGAAAAATTAAAGTCTGGCATTCAGATAGTCCATTGTCACTGAAGAAATATTATAGCAGCTATAAACACATCTGAAATTCTTTAATACATTTAATAATGAAAAATCCTATTTCCTAGAGAAAAATATGTTCAATGCCTGTCTTAGGACAATAGTTAAAACTGCACCAGGGGAGTTCCAAACCACTTACTAATGACAATGTTTTCCGAATCAAACTATAGTCCAATTTCAGTTTAAGGACAAATTATAAACCACATTTTCCTCTCCCTCTCTGGTGATACCACTCTTCCTGCCCATTGACATCCATCCCACCATGGCTAAATGAGCCTCCCCTCGTGCCCCCAAGATCTGGTTTAACGCATATACACAATCCTAGAGTTGGAAGTGACCTGAGAAGTCATCTACTATTGAGAGATAATCTCTCAATGCAAGGATTTTATTTTTTGCACTCTGGCAACTACATCTGGGAAAGAAAAGAATGTAGATTCCTCATTGATATTTTCTTATAAAGAATGTATGAAAATGACTGAGGAAGAGGACTATATTGAAGAAGCATTTAAGGAACAGAAAGAATGAAAATGCTCTGAACAACAGATTAGGGTTGCCATTCCATCAAAAGAAAGCACAGTCGACGTAAATGTTAAATAGTCATTAAATGAACCAAATTTTCAAGAAGCAAAAACGAGCATAAAATATGGCAGAAAAAGGCAGAAAGAGAAAAAGCGGAAGACAGAAAAATGACATATCCACAGATATTTCAGTTCATAAAAATCTATAAAAATATCCGGGGCAGTTAGGCGCCTGGATGTATCATACCAGGAGCAGTCTCAAATTTTCGGGGATAATTTGACCCCTCAACCCCAATGAAATCAAGTCCTGAAACAAAAAAGAAAAAACAACCAGTGAAATTTTGCTTGTGAATGAGAGCATTTGCCCCCAAAACACAATTCCCAGTGTACCTGTGGATATTTTAAGGGTAGGTTTAAATTTCTTTTTAAGTTGAAAAAGGAATTTGAGTTTGCTACCATAAAAACACAAAAAGAGATCATGCATGAAGGTGAGTTTGTAATGAAATTAACAATAATGAGAATGCATGAAGCTACACCCAATACTTTTACACTAACATGACAGCAGCATCACATAATTTTTTATTCCAACACAAACCACAGATTTCGGATTCTACCCTCTCAAATCTGCTATTTTCCCACTCAATAGAAATAAACATAAACTTCTTCAACCTTCTCCAGTTTTCCAACCAGAACCTTGTTGAAAACAGCGGAAGTTAGCAATCCAGGAATGAGACTCCATGCCTGATTTTTCTATCCACAACTGAAAATAAATCCCTTAACTTCTATCATCTTTTCTGCCAATGATAAAAAGCCAATTACCCAAGAACAATTTAAAGCTCAAAAACAGTAACTTTTGTTATTCAGACTGCTACCACTGCCTCTACAAAGCCATCAAGAGATGAATGAAGAGCAGTTCTAATGCCTCCGAAGTACAGAAAGTTAAAACAGAAAAGGACATTTCATAGCCAAATGGTCAAGGGAATTCACAAAGATGTCTATCTTGCCAATAACTCAACATTAGTCTCCACCAATTAGAAAGTTGTATTCCAAATGAATTTATAAGACAACTTGATAAAACAAAAAGCAAGTACCATTCAGGACCTGAGGTGTATGTAACATCTATGGACAGTAGATGAGAAGCTGTGCCAAAGATCCTACAAAGATAAAGATCACTGATATTTAAAAAGGGGCAACGCTGCCCGGCCAGGGTGGCTCAGTGGTTGAGCATCGACCTATGATCCAGGAGGTCACAGTTCAATTCCCAGTCAGGGCATATGCCTGGGTTGTGGGCTCGATCCCCAGTGTGGGGCGTGCAGGCGGTACCTGATCAATGATTCTCTCTCATCATTGATGTTTCTCTCTCTCTCTCCCTCTCCCTTCCTTTCTGAAATCAATAAAAATGTATTTAAATAAATAGGGGCAAGGCATAGAGCCTCGGCCGTGTAGCTCAGTTGGTTATAGCATCATCTCAATACTCCAAGATTGGGTGTTCAATCCCCCATCAGGGCACATACAAGAATCAACCAATAAATCCATAAATAAATGGAACAACAAATAGATGTTTTTTTCTCTAAAAATCAATCAATCAATAAAATTTAAAAATTGGAAAAAAAGTAAAAAGGGGTAAGGCAAGTTTAATGGATAAGAAGTAAAAAAAAGCCCATTTCTTTACTATTAATTCATTCCCCTTTTAGAAGAGGAAAGCAGAAGGAGCTGATGTCACAAGTACTCTGGATCCCAGAGGCTGCGCTTATTTAAAGCAGTGAAAGTGTTGTACTCCCAAATATATCTTTGTGTATCCCACAAGCCTAACATATCCTTAAATATATACACCCTATTAAGATAGAAGCACCAAAGTGAGCTAACAAAAAAAGCAATCTTATTAAAATCCTATAAAACTCTACCACACCCAGAAGACTCAACAAAGAGAGCAAAAAAGTCTCAAGAGCCCTGGCCAGTTTGGCTCGGCCTGTGGACTGAAGGGTCCCAGGTTCGATTCCGGTCAAGGGCACATGACCAGGTTGCAGGCTCCTTCCCCAGTGGGGGGGCATGCAGGAGGCAGCCAATCAATGATTCTCTCTCATTCATGTTTTTATTTCTCTCTCCCTCTTCCTTCCTTTCTGAAATCAATGAAAATATATTTAAAAAAAAGTCTCAAGATTTCCTTTGTGCCCAGATATTGAGATTTCTCAAAAATGAAAGGAAAAAAGATACTCCTACCTCAGTACGAGAAAACAAACTGACAGTGGGTTTTGATTCTGGAACCTCGTCATCTCTACAAGTAGTGGCTTGATTGATATCTTTTCACAAGGCAATGCTAGCTATCCTAACAAAAATACTAGAAAATAACAATTGGAGCTAATGGCACCTATATGGCATAATGGAAAGAGCATGGGCTTGTAGAATCAAATAATTCTGAGTTTAAATACTAGCAAATTTCTTCACTCCTCTTTCAATCTAAGATTCGTCATCTGGAAGGTGATGATAAATGTCTGTTTCATAAAATAATGAAGAACAGGTGAAATAATTTGTATAATGTGCATACAGACACGAAGTAAAGAGAACACACAGTAATTCGATTGGATTTTCTCCCTTTCTCCCCCTATCTCTGCACCCAAAAACTATTCCTCCACTTTACATAATTATAACCTCAAAACAATTATTTCCTTAGTTTCCCAGAGACAAGAAACGAATAATAAACAGTCACTCACTCGTCCCATCATCTGGCTCGAAGTGGCCAGTGTTGTTCCACGTACTGCCGCTATTATTGCCATAGTTATCATCAGTATTGGCTGGTTCTGCATAATCAGCTGGGTTAAAGGTTCTGGGGGGGTGGGGTGGGGTGAACAACAACAAAAAAGCTTAAAAGAGTCTCCAACATCTAAGCAGTACCAAGAAAAAATTAACTCAAAGAGGAGGGCAATTAGAATGTTCAATGTCCCTTTCTTAGTACAAATCAATCACAGCCCCTTTCTATAATCTATGCTGTCAATTTTTCCTCACCTATCAGCCTACCTAAAATTTCATGGCATAATCTCAATTTATATCTACTATCCACTTTGGGTTAGGACACCAATCCTATCCTATCTATAAAGAGGGAATATGCTGATGGTCACATCCTCACAAAGATGGTGGCACCCACAGCCACAAGATGGCGGTGCCCAATCTCCTCAGCCCCACCAGGGCAGTGCGCAGCACGGCCAGGCCCGCCCCAGGCGGGTCCGGCTGCTCCACGCGCCTGCGGAGTCCCCCAGTCCCTTCAGCCCCCCAGCTGCCCAGGGCCACCCAAGGCTCAGGTAACCAGGGCCGGCCAAGGTTTGCGCTGCTGGCAGTGGCAGCAGCAGAGGTGTGATGGGGCGTCACCTTCCCCTGATAGCCAGGGTTGCCTCCTGCCCTTGAGGGTTCCCGGACTGTGAGAGGGGCAGGTCCAGCTGAGGGACCCCCCCCCCCCCCGCTGCAGTGCATGAATTTTCATGCACCGGGCCTCTAGTAATCATAATAAAATTCACATGAAGATTGTGGAAAGATAGTAGGTATATGCATTCAAATGAAGCTGTGAAACAGAGATAATGATCCAGGTTGTAAATGCTTTTTCTTAAAAAATAAGCCCTGCCCTGGCTGATTTGGCTCGATGGATAGAGCGCTGGCCTATAATCTGAAGGATCCCTGGTTCAATTCCGGTCAGGAGCACATGTTGCGGGCTCGATTCCCAGAAGAGGGTGTGCAGGAGGCAGCCGATCGATGATTCTCTCTCATCATTGATGTTTCTCTTTCTCTCTCTCTCCCTCTCTCTCTGAAATAAATAAAAAAATATTTTAAAGGAAACAAAAAGTAAGTCCTAAGTACACACCTTTCTGATTAAATAGTCTAGACATCTTTTTTACTACATTTTGGTTAAGGTTGTCTATTATCCTCAGGACATCAGGATATTAGCCACCCTAAAGACTTTGACATCGGATCAAGGAAACTTACCCCATTCCTTGAGCAGAAAACCTTCCTCCCCGCCTACCAGAACCACCTAAGGAAAGAGAAAAAGACAGAAACGTTGTAGAAATTAAACAAAACTAACTTGCCAACTGAGGCAGCTCAGAATATTAAGTGGTTAATATTATCAGATGTGCTTTTTTTCACTCTGTAGTGCATCAGTTCATATAAAGCAATAGGATAATCATTACTCTTGAGACTGTTCCTTTGCTGATCATACTGCTGGGTCCTCAAACGAATACAATAATATATGAACAATAAGACTAGAGGAAATGACATCCATCTTCTCATTGCCCATTTAGCAACCTCCAAAATTTGCATGACACCTTAACTATGAAGGTAACTAGACTCTATGTGAATTGGTTTTGAAATAATGCAGACCCCTACAAAACTAGTAATGTCCAGCCCTCCCCACACTATAATGATCACCTCTGCCTCGTCCACGACCTCTTCTGCCTCTCTCTGTGCCTCTTCCAGAAGGCCCTCCACTCTTGGTGCCATCTAATCCATTTTCCTGACCCCGAACTGGGAGAAACAAAACACAGATGGCCAGAGCAGAATCAATAGAATATACATAAATGGTATGTAAATAAATATATAAATGGTATGTATATACACTGGTGGAAGACCAAAACAAGAGAAACAATGAGCTGGAAGGATGGAACATGATGGTTACTAGGGGAATGGTGATGAACCACAACAGAGAAGTGTAAGTCAAACTTTACAAATAGTTACAGGATAACTTAATACCAAACTGGTGGTTGCTGCTAGAAAGGCTAATGTTAAGAAACGCCAGGGTCTCAGAACAGATAATGGCAAGAAAATTTTTAAAAAGGTAATATAATGGTTATAGGTCCAGCCTAGCAGGGCCTTGACAACCCTGAAATCTGGACATTACTGACCCACAGTTGGTTTTGTTAAAGCCCCATGCATACACTCTCGTCCACGGCTGGCACCTCTTCCCCGTCTTGGTGGCCCACCACGTCGCCGACTATAGTCTCTGTCCCGGTCTCGATTTTCTTTGCCTTCCTCATTGGATTCCGTTTGGCCACCATCCTTCTGTCCTGAGACTCCTTTCTTCTTCCCGACCATCTCCCAGGAATGCTAAAGAAGGGCAGAGCATTCATAGCTAATCAACATGGGTTGCTACCAGGAAAACCAGAGATAAAAGCTGGGACAGCCCAACTGCTGTGTCTCAGTGGCTGAGCATCTATCTATGAACCGGGAGATTAGATTCCCAGTCAGGGCACATGCCCAGGTTGCGGGCAAAATCCTCCATGCAGGGTTTGTGGGAGGCATCCAATCAATCATTCTTTCTCCTTCTCCCTTCCTCACTCTGAAATCAATAAAAATATACTTTAAAAAAAGAAAAAGCTGGGACAACTGTTAACCATTCTCCTCTCAGCATCCAAGTCCAAGATACCTCTAACTAATTTACTTCTATTTAAATGGAGGGTACAGAAAGAACCTTAAAACAAACTTTACACCTATCGCTGCACAACTTAAGTTCTTTTATTGGGGAGGTGCTAACAGATTGCAGAGATCACTTCCAAAAGGATCACCAAGATCCTTATCCAGTTTAGTCACTTTGCATATTAGTCAAAGGACTTAGTTATTGGTTCCTAGCTTTCAAGTGTGTTTCCTTAGCTGAAAAAACTAATTTCCTATGGATTCAGTGATTCCTAATTATTTATAATCTTATGCATGTCAAATAAAGCACACAAAGAAAACTGAAAGTTTCTAAAAGTTAACTTTGAATTCAGAATGAGTAAGCAGCATTCAACTCTTGGGCATATGCTCTAACCAAGCAACCCAGAATTTAGGAGGAAAACAACAACTGTACCTACTTCCCCACACAACATCCCAACTTCCTTTACTTAAAAGACCAAATAGCTGCCAGGAAGGCACCGCCCTGGCCCCAAGACATGCTGACTATAGGAAGCCTTCCATTCCAGGTTTTATGCACTGTGTTCTCCCCTATACTTCCTAAATTGATAGAGTCCAATTCAGCTTTTCCCAAAACAGAATATTCTATAATTCATTACAGAAGGAAAATTTGTGGTAAGGAAAATAATTTAAACAGTCTTATAAAATACTCATTCCTTAAGAAAATGAATTTTATAAATTTAAAGTTTTAAACATACACATATCTTGATTTACACATATTTTCTCAGAAAAAATATATAAAATAAAAAGTTCCAGGACAAGCACCCAAATTACCAATCTTTACTATCCTAGATACCATTTAACTCAAATAACAATGACCCTGGTTATCAGCAACAGCTATCTAATACTGAATAGCTATCAAGAATATGAACCAGGCCCTGGCCAGGTGGCTCTGTTGGTTGGAGTGTTGTCCCGTACACCAAAAGGTTGCGGGTTCAATCCACAGTGCAGGTGCATACAAGAAGCAATGTTTCTCTCTCTCCCACCCCCAACTCCTCTCTTTCTAAAATCAATAAACATATCCTTGGGTGAGGGTGGAAAAAAAAAGAATATGAACCCGGTATAATATAAAATTACTATTAACTTTCTCAGGGTTGACAATAATACAGTGGTCGTATAAAACAGCTGTCGCCAACCGGTGGTCCTCCGTGGACCACTGGTGGTCCATGAGGTCCAAAAGGTTGGCAACTGCTAGTATAAAAGATCATCCTTCACCCTGGCCAGTGTGGTTCAGTGGATAGAGTGTCAGCCTGTGCACCAAAGGATTATGGGTTCAATTCCGGGTCAAGGGCATGTACCTGGGGTGTGTGCAAGAGGCAACCAATCAATGTGTCTCTCTCACATCGATATTTTTCTCTCTCTCTCCTTTCACTCCCTCTAAAAAATCAATGGAAAAATACCCTTGGGTGAGGATTAACAACAAAAAATAATCTTTCTTTAAGGGAAGCATGATAAAATATTTAGGGAATAAAATACTATGGTATCTACAAATTACTTCCAAATAATCCCAAATATCCATCAATGGATAAATGGACAAACAAAACCGTGGCATATACATATACTTACTGGATTATCAAGCCTTAAAAAAATGGAATTCTGATACATGCCACAAAATAAACCTTGAAACATTATGCTAGGTGAAATAACAACAGAAGGACTAGTATATTATATGATGCCACTAGAATAGGCAAATTCAGAAACAGAAACAGAAAATAGGTTACCAGGAGTTGATGGGAGGGAGAAATGAGGAGTTACTATTTAATTAATACAGAAAATCAATTTTCAATTCAGTTTGAGAAATGGAAAACTCCTAAAAATGAATAGTAATGGTTATACAACTTTGTCAATGTACTTAATGCCTGAATTATACATTTTAAAATGGTTAAAACAGTAAATTTTAAGTATATTTTACCAAAATTTTAAAAGTTCTTAAGTTCAAAAACCATCAATTTAAAATTATGGTAAAAACGTATCTACATATACTAAAGTCTACAATAAATAGTTTACAAAAGTAATGATTAAAAATATACACATTAAGTATCCACCGAGGACTTGGCAGCTCCTTACTGCCTACTCTTCCAACCCAAGTTGATTCCACATTACAATTGGTGAGTTATTTTATGCTTATAGTACCTTCAATTCATAAGTTAGCATAACCCTCTAGCTAAATCTGCATTAAAAACAATGAAAGCCAGACTCAAACAGCTAGCTTTTAGAGTTTTTGCTAGTCTGTCTTAAAACCTGGCAAGTTTCAGAAATCTGTTATCTTCTCCCTCTATGGTATACATTAGCTGTTGGCACCAGATAACTTATATAAAGAATTACTATGATCTTCCCAAAGATACTGCCAGTTTTCTGATATGATCACATCCACCCAAATACATCCAACATCCTTGGCAGCTGACTTTGCTTCCCATTGATTTCACTAGTAGTTGGTTTATTTGTAGCCCACATTCTCATTAACTTTTTTTTAAAATTCTCTACCTGAGGATATTTCCCACTGATTTTTAGAAAGAGTGGGAAGAAGGGAGGGAGGGAGCGAAAGTGGAAGAAAGAGAAACATGGATGTGAGAGAGACACATCAATTGGTTGCCTCCTGCACATGCCCTGGACCAGAAATGGAACCCTTCTGTGACCAGGCAAAGGCTCTAACCATTGAGTAACACTGGCCAGGGCTCCAGTTTACTTTTCTTTTTTGATACTGTGGAAGTTCAAACTTGAAGCACTAGGCAGAAGATGCTGGAAGGGGAAAGAAAATGTGACTTGTGCAAAATTAGACTCTTAAAAAACATGAGTAGTCAGTCCTACCTCTTCCCCTTCAAAAATATCTTGGGACGGCCCTAACCGGGACAATTATTCTAGAGTAAACTCAAAATTAATCAAAGGCACGGTTATACAATTGCCCAGGTAATAATTTTCAAATAAAGTCAATAATGTAAAATCAAACCTGGAACCACACTTTTAAAGAGAAAAATTCACAAATTTAAATTTAATGATTAAAAAAGTTTTCCACTGTGATTTCCCACTGTCTAAAGGAAATTGATGAACTTCCAACATGCAGCTATAGTGACACTGTAACATCAGCTGATTACTCAAAGGATGAACTCTGGTTCTCTATCCCAACCAAAAGTCCCCAGTGTAAGACCAAGTAAATGAAAATGACTTCAAAATGATACAGTGCTCATTAAACAAAAATAAAAATGAAGTCCTCTATTAGCACTGCAGAAACATCCCAAATTAGTAAGGCAAAATCTCTGTTAAGGGACTTCTAATTGGGTATAATGATAAGACAAGCACAAAAACACAGGATTCTCACTGAGTGGGAAGTAGAGGAAGAGGTAAAAGCAATTCTAAATTCTAGAACAAGAGATCCTCCAAGATATTCCCTTATCATCTCTAGGGATAGTCAAGAGGCTGTAAAAGTTTGTTATCTGCTACCTCAAAAGAAAGAAGTTCACATGATGAAAAGGTATTGGAAAACGCAAAGCTGATATTGATGGGAATGTGCCTAAGTCAGAATCCAGTAGTTTGTGACTTTGTTCAGTGACAGTAAAACAGATGAGCAGTAGTCTTCCATGATTAGCACCTAAAGCTATGAAACAGCATCTCTAATTCATACTAATCCAGTCCTAAAACAGTCACTAGTCTAGAATGAATAATTTATTCCAGGCCAATTAGAAGAACCTGATTTTATGTTTTCTCCTGTTTATTGTTCATTAATTTTAAGTATTTGCAACCTGCAGCAAACAATCTTCTAGGTCAGTGGTCGGCAAACTCATTAGTCAACAGAGCCAAATATCAACAGTACAACGATTGAAATTTCTTTTGAGAGCCAAATTTTTTAAACTTAAACTTCTTCTAACACCACTTCTTCAAAATAGACTCGCCCAGGCCGTGGTATTTTGTGGAAGAGCCACACTCAAGGGGCCAAAGAGACGCATGTGGCTCGAGAGCTGCAGTTTGCCGACCACGGTTCTAGGTAGTTCCCAGTTCTATTTGAAGAATAAGGTACTCTGTTTTAATTGAGTTACCCCAATTTGCTATTTTTAGAATACTACTAGCATCTCAGCAAGGGACCCACTTTCTATAACGCTTTATTAGCACTCTACCGTATCTGGGTTTCCTTCCAGCAGTACATTGATGGCTCTGTTGACATCTCCATTGCAGTCATGCAAAGCAATGACACATTCATCCTGGTTCTTGCCTGTGATATCAATCAACTGAAAAAGAAAGATCAGCAGTGATCATGAACAAGTTTGTTCTCCTCACCAACAACAAAAAAACCTAGGTGAAGAGAAAACACTAGCAGAGTCTGAAAAAACCAGGCTTAAAAAAACAAAGCAGAATTTTGGTGTTCTAATTCCAAAAGCAGGAAATACCTGTGACCAAAAATGGGATTAAAAGATTTACATCCAAAAGCAATCAAACAATAAAACATCTAATAGAGAATCAAACCCAGAAACACAGACTTCAGCATATCATGTACTTCCACACTTCCTAGATGCCACAATTGCTCAAAGTTGCTATAAAAGGGCATCAACAAAGTCAGTCATTAAACAAGAGGTTAAAATTAAGACAAAACCTTTGAACCAAGGTATCTGTCCAAAAGGGTCAGTAAATCAGACAATAAAAGCACTTATTTACTAGCTTAACCTATCATATTTCAGGTCTTAGAACTCTTTTAATACCTATAACACAAAGTACCCTGGTAGGCATCTATGCATTAATCCAGATTTTTTCCCCATAGCTTACAGCAAATTAGCAATCCACTCACTTGTTTCACCTTTTCCTCAAAGTCAGCATCATTATGGTCTGAAATCATCTGTGCAAGTCGAATTTGTTCCGCAGTGGCCTAAGAATTGAGATTAAAAAAAAAAAAGCATGATTGACAGACAACAGTTTAGAGGAGGGTTGGGGGGACCTTTTTTCATTCAATGGCCATTTGGATATTTACAACATTGTTTGCAGGCCATACAAAATTATCAACTTAAAAATTAACCTGCTATATTTGGTCAAACATTTAATTAACTCACCCCTAATGCCCAGGCAAGGCCAGACCAAATGATTTCGAGGGCCTTATAGCCTGAGGGGCAGATGTTCCCCACCCGATTTAGAGAAATAAGAACCCATGTAGTGAATAGCCACTGTACCTCCCACCCCAATTTCCTTCTTGTTACAAATGACCAAGTAATAAAATCCTAACAGCCTTGGCCAGTATGGCTCAGTTGGTTGGAGCGTCATCCCATGCACCAAAAGGTGGTGGGTTCGATTCCCGGTCAGGGCACATGCAGGAGGCAGCTGATGGATGTTTCTCTCTTACATGGATGTTTCTTGTTCCCTCTAAAACAACAACAATAAAACACTAACAGCATTTGAGATGCTTAAGTCAGCACAATGACAAAAAACAAAGAGTAAAGCTGGTACTATTTCACTCTACAATACCTAAAAAAAGCAGGAAGCTTTTTCACCAATGTTCACCATTAAAGAGGCTTTCATATTGGGATCACAGCACCACTTTGAAACATCTGCACCTTAATTCACATTAATGTATTTGCAAAGTCATGTGTAAATAAACCCTTTCCCTATTTATTCAATAACCAATGCCACCCTCCTATTCTTAGGGCTGACATAAGGGCTAGCCTAAAGGTAGATTCACCATATCTTCTCAGTATCCCGTGTATGTTTAGAAAACATACAAACTTTATTGTCCCAATTGAGACACTAACTCACTTAAGTGCTAAAATTCTGCTAGAAATTCACAGGAAAAGTAAAAAAAAATAATAATAATAAGAGGAAAATTCTAGTCTTACATATTCAATTTATCTGACCAGAACCAAATGTGAAATTAATTCATTCACATTACATACCAACCAACACCAAACTGGTTATAGAGAACAGATCATACCTAAATCAAACTTTAAAAAAACAAAAACCCATAAACTTTAGTACCCAGGAGGGGTACAATACTCTAGGGCAGTGGTTCTCAACCTTTCTAATGCTGCGACCCTTTAACACAGTTCCTCATGTTGTGGTGACCCCCAACCATAAATTATTTTTGTTGCTACTTCATAACTGTAATTCTGCTACTGTTATGAATCGTAATGTAAATATCTGTGTTTTCTGATGGTCTTAGGCTCTACAGGTTGAGAACCACTAGAAGGGTTCTCACACACAGATATTTACATTATGATTCATTAACAGTAGCAAAATTACAGTTATGAAGTAGCAACGAAAATAATTTTATGGTTGGGGGTCACCACAACATGAGGAACTGTATTAAAGGGTCGCAGCACTAGAAAGGTTGAGAACCATGGTCTAGGGTGTCTCATTTGTTAATTTTGAAGGAAAATAGCAAAGATATTAACTCCTCATGGAAAAGGAAATAGCAGATTAGGCCTCAGTGAGACCAGAGAGGAAGATAACAGATCCGTTAGGAAAAAGAAGAAGAAAAGAAAGACAAAAAGTTGGCAAGATAAAGGTGGGCTAGAAAGATGGTAAAGTGGAAGATCTAAAAAATAAGAAATCTATTGCTAAAACATGTATCGCTACCTTAGAGATACAAAGCACAAGAGCCATTCTTTCCAAGCCTCATGGTTCAATATTAAAGAACAAAAAGTAAGAGCGCTACATCACAGTATGGCATTAACAGTTATAAGGCTCCAAGTAAAAAGAGGCAAGGACATGCCCTAGCCCAGTGGTTGGCAAACCGTGGTTCGCGAGCCACATGCGGCTCTTTGGCCCCTTGAGTGTAGCTCAGCATTAGAACCACTTCATCAAAATAGACTTGCCCACGCCCTGGCCGCTTTGGCTCAGTGGATAGAGCGTCGGCCTGCGGACTGAGGGGTCCCGGGTTCGATTTCGGTCAAGGGCACATGCCCTGGTTGTAGGCTCAATCCCCAGTGCGGGGGCGTGCGGGAGGCAGCCGATCGGTGATTCTCTCTCATCATTGATGTTTCTCTCTCTCCCTTTCCCTTCCTCTCTGAAATCAATAAAAATATATTAAAAAAAAAAAAAATAGACTTGCCCAGGCCAAAAACCGACTTCTGCGCATGGGTCACGAAGTTTCAATCGCACTGTACGTGCACGCCCACACATGGTATTTTGTGGAAGAGCCACACTCAAGGGGCCAGAGAGCCGCATGTGGCTCACATGCCGCGGTTTGCCGACCACTGCCCTAGCCGGTTTGGCTCAGTGGATAAGAGCGTTGGCTTTCCGAATGAAAAGTCCCAGGTTTGATTCTGGGCAAGGGCATATGCCCAGGTTGCGAGCTTGATCCCCAGTAGGGGGCGTGCAGGAAGCAGCCGATCAATGATTCTCTGTCATCATTGATATTTCTCTCTCTCCCCCCCTCCCTTCCTCTCTGAAATCATTAAAATATACTTTAAAAAAAAAATAAAAAGAGGCAAGGGCTTGCAAATAAGAATGAAGAACCCAAATCAAGAATCCAAAGTATAGAATAATGCTGCATTAGACAGAAACCAGAATCAATCAGCAAAGCTACCCATGGATCCATAACACTTGTATTCTTTACCTGTGGCCGTTGCTTGTGCTGTGTCTGGTTTTGGTTTTGAGGTTGTTCCCAGTTTCCCCGGGCTCGGTTCGTGCCCACCGACGTCATCATTTACAGTATATACAAATAACAGTATTTACAAGGTAGAATACTGAAAGATTAAAAAAAGTTTAGATATTAAATACAGGCAAAATGAGGGCTTTTCACCTCTCATCAAGATCTTCACTAAACCCTTTGTTCTTCAAAGAAACAAACCAAGAGGATTCACCTGTTCTTCAAATTTAGTTTGACAAATTCCTTATGAAACTATCCATTTTTGTATAAGAAATGTATAAAGCATGTTAAATAATGGGCTTTTTTTTTAAAGTTATCAGCACAGTTTGGTTACTCATCCCCTATAAGCAGATTTGGTGAAGTTTTGCTATCTTTGTAGTAGACAAAAGTATCTCAAGTCCCTTTGACATAAAGGAAAGATAAAGCCTGGAAACAAGTCTTCCAGGAAGAGGATTAGTCTGTACTCAGTTCACCTATGAAAACAGCCTTACCTGCCTTACAACCCTTTGAGTTGCATGTGACCTCCATCATTTAAAAAAGCACAAACTCAAGTCTAGCCTCTTTCTCCCTTAAGTTTCTATCTCTCAGCATGCTGTGGGGGCTTCCATAGCTTTCCACAAGGCATATATTAGCCACAGTGACTTTGCCCTGAACCTCAGTTCCCTGGATAATTCCAACACATTGCTTTTGCAGCTGCTTCTGTTGATCTCCTAATCCACAGTCCAAGAAACCAGAATTACAATTACTCGCCACCACTCACCTTGATATACAGAGAATCCCAAACCCAAATCATCTAGCAGCACAAAATTTTATTTGGAAGAAAGGAAAATCATGCTTCTGGGAAATCATTTTAAACTTGAGACATTATTGCAGGGCAAGATGACTTAGTAAACAAAGAAAACATTCATCATGATGGAGTGCTCAAGATAAGGTTATTCCCCATTGTTTTATTCCCTTCCAAGGCATACAAATTTATACTTTTATGCTCGTTTACTTATTTATTTATTGGTTAATACCTTATAAGGGCAATTCTAAACTGCTCAGGAGACATTGCTGGATTTGAGGTAGAACTAGAGTGGGCTCCTAAAGAAATATGCAAGGATTAACTATTAATAGGGAAGTGAATTTCACCTGTTTCTTGGTTCACAAAAAAAGTTGACTTCCTTATGGATTAATTCTTCACCAAGTTCAGTAATAGGTTGGATAGGTCTTTGTTTTGTGATGCAGTCATTAAGAATTAAGAATTCTATATTCTCTATCATTCAGAAAAAGTTACATTACCTCTCCCCTCACACACATGTGCACACAAAGACCTATAAATATTTCTAGCTTAGTAAGAGATTATTTACTAGACAGTAGTAGTTTCCCAGTCTGACATTATAATCAAGTTTCAATACTTAATTTACAAAAACAAACAACAAAAACCTGTTGTTTAACCAAGTACCTCTGGATTCAACTAAAAGGGGGGGATTAAAATTAGAAGGAAACTGTTATGCTTAATAACTGGCTCTAAGATGTAGTTTCTAATACGGGATAGCAGCCATTCCTGTAGCTTACAACTATTGACTGCCTTCTACTCCACATGTGATTTCAATTTGTGAGCATAATTTACACTACAGCTATGGATTGCATGACTAGCTGGCCATGTGGATAACTGTATATACTGTACCAATTGATGTAAATATGTTAAAAGCCATATTGGAAGCCACATAATCATTCAGGAAAGGGGGGGGGGGGAATCCTCCTGATCGCTCTTGCTATTGGTTTCTATTTTTCTATTACAAGTGTTTTAAAAAGTGTGACTAAGAAAATTTTACCACCTAGGTAATAATAACACTGAGCAACAGGTAAGTGATCTGGGATGGATCACTAGAGATCACAGAATTAGTAGCCTTTCAGTAGCAAGCAGACACATACCCAGGGTTATCACAGTGAAGGTGAGGAATCTTGTTAAATACTCCTTCTTAAAAAATAAAAAAGTTTAAGGGAAATAGGTGAGAAGTATTGGAGACCAAGGGACTAGTGTGGGAACAAATACAGGTTTCAACACAGGAGTGCCCTTGACCATTTTTTGAAAACCAGCTACTTAAAAAAATAGCCAGAGAAATTTTACAGAAAAAAATAAATAACAAGTATTTATTGAGTATCTACTGTGTCCAGTACTTGAGAAAATACAAAAGCAGTATGACTTGGTTGCTGCCCTCAGGGAGCTTACAATCTAATTTGAGAAACAATTCAGGAACCCTGAAGCTGGATTGGTGTCAGTAAGGCTTATTACTTCTAACAAAGTAACTAATTTGTGGTAATGACCCCTTCATCTCCTTCTCATGAACTGGAATGTAATTTTTGAAAATAGTACTTCCCAGTTAGGACATGTTTAATAAGGAGGGGGCTTTAAAAATAAAAAGCAAACAGTACATTTTAAGGCCTTTCATCATTGGTTTACATGCCAGAAATACTTCCTGTTCATAACGGAAATAATCACTGGCGTAATCTAATCCTTAAAGACAATGGTATAGAATCTCAAAGCAGTTTTATCAACCCGTACTCAACCAAAACGTTTCAGTTCTCTACTAATGCTGGTTGTCACTGACCCTCATCACCTCCCATCAAGTTACATTACATCAAATATCCCCAAAGCACGATATGGGAGGTGGATGGGGGAAAACAAAAAAAGGACTTCATCTAATAATCAGGGACAGTCAAAGGCAAAACGACAATAACAACAAAAACACCCATTACTGTGTTGTTTTTCTTTCCACAACATCCTACACCAGAGGTGGCTACATTTCAAGAATGGTGGAAAAGGAGCAGTCTCCTGTTTGTGACATCAGTTTGCAAAGCAAATTTAGAGACTGCCCATAAGGTGAAGGGTCTGAAGAAATTTCTAATTACTGTCCCATTATGAGAACAGTGAATACCCCAGTGCTCTAGTGACGTCCCTTAGGCGTAATGCCCCCGATGGGGCCTCCATATCCAGCTTCCCAAATAACATCATAATTTTGAGGGATACACCAAACTACAGTATGGACAACAGAAAGCTAAAGATGGCAGCAAAAATACATATATTCCAAGAGCTGGGGCGGTGAGAAAGAAGGAAGGGCAATAAGAAGAGCTGACAAAGAAGCTGGAAACGGAGGGACGCAAGCCCACGCGTTAAGGATGAAAGGCTCACCCCGCTCAGCAGCGCCACATCTCCTCACCTCCCACCCGGAACAATTTAATCCCCCGCACTCCAAACTGAGGACCACATGAGCGAGTTTGGGGCAGCTCCACCCCATCGCCCTCCCTTCCCTCCGCCACCCCCAAACCAGGCCGGACCCGGATCAGAAGAGGCCCACAGTGGGTTGGAAAGGGAGGAGGCCCCCTCGTCTTCTCTACAGGCACCGGCAGGGGTAGAGAGGGCCGTACCTCAGGCGGGGCCCAGGTCTCGCTCGCTCGCGCTCTTTCTCGCTCTCCCCCACCTCAGGCTCTAGCCGCATGCCCCCCCCTCCGGCTGCCCCAAGCCCCGCCCCGGCCACGCTCCCAAATCGAGGCCCCGGCTCTGGTGAGGCCCACTAGGCCGCGAACCCAACCATAAACAAAACCTCCGGCGGCCGACTCGGAGGGTAGCCAGGGCTCTCACGACTTGGGGGGGGGGGGTGTACAGTGGGGGAACACACGGTGCGGGGGGGCCTACCAAGTGAGGGAAACACGGCGGGGGTAGGAGAGAAAGGAGGAGGATAAAAGGGGGATCGCGGATTTAAAGGGGCCGCGGACAATACCCAGCCCCGCCGCGCTGCCGCTGCCGCCGCCGCCGCCGCCAACGCCGCTGCGCTCCCAACTTTACCTCAGTCTCCTCCACACTGACACCCCCGGGCCGCGCCGCCCCTGTCACGTGATATAAGGTTCCCTCCTCCCCGCCCCCATCCCTCCTTTTCCCTCTCGCGCTCGCTCTCGCGCCTTCCCCCCGCCCACTTGCCTTCCTGCGTCCCCCAGCACGTGACGCAAAAGGGACGCGCACGCAAGCGTGCGCGTGTCGCCATGCCACGAGAACCTCTCCCCCCGCCTCCTCCACGTAGGCCACGCCCCCTCCACGTGATGCACAGGTGGCCTTCGCTTCCTCTTACTAGCGTAGTTCCGCGTCTCCGCTTTCACCGCTCCCGGGTGTCTTTGCGCGCCTGAGTCACGTGTTGGAGGAAGTGAGAAGGTGTCGTTCTTCTTTACCAGCCTCCCCCATCCGCCATGTTTTCTGGCCGGGTCATCCTTGATCTTTCCGCGTAAGGAAATGGCCGGGGGGTTTCAGAGAATCCAGGTGCCGTTGCCTCGGAGGAGCCCGGGCTGACGAGGCAGGGCAGCGGGGTCAACCGGAGCAGTTCTGCGCGGGGTGGGGAGGCCATGGCGTCCAGCAGTAACTGGCTGTCGGGGGTGAATGTCGTGCTGGTGATGGCCTACGGGAGCCTGGTGAGATTTCCCGACCCTATTCCTGCTGTTGCGTGTGACCTAGTAGAGCCCCTCCGCGTGAGCAGTCCTTGTCTTCATTCTCCATCCACTCACCTGCACTTTTTCTGGGTTTTGACTCGTATCCCAAGAGTACGTAGGGGCATCAGTCACGGACTCTTACTGCCCCGCCCCTGGCCAAGAACCCTCCCTCTGAACCCTAAAACAGAGACCACCCCATGCTGCCGGCTTCCTTTTATCCACCCCTTCTCTGATGGCCTTGCTGTCCCGTTACACCCCCCAAGGCCTCCCGAAGAGCCTGAATGGGGATTTGAAATGAAGGCATGCCTTTTATTCTTCTCACTGTTTTTTCACTTAAGACTCTTTACTTCTCTCATATCTTTTGGACAGGTGTTTGTGCTGCTATTTATTTTTGTGAAGAGGCAAATCATGCGCTTTGCAATGAAATCCCGAAGGGGACCTCACGTCCCTGTGGGACACAATGCCCCCAAGGTAGGTCCTTAAGGCACTAGATAGGCCTGGTTTTCCAGATCTGTTAGGGCCCAGAATGAGATTACCTTTGCTTTTAGAAACGACTTTCAAGTCCCTCGTTTTCTTGTCCAGTTGCCCACGTTACCTTAGTAGACTGAGCAATAGCTGTCAGTTTGGGGGCTGGTTTACCTGCTCACTGCTGTGGCATGTAGCTTACCCAGGAACTTCAGTTTCTGCATCTGCAGAATGAAGGGCTTGGGTTAAAATTCCCAACTTTTGTGTTACGATACCACCCAGTTCAAATTAAACTACCCAGTGTTTTCTGTTTGTTTGTTGTGTTTTTTTTATTTTGTTTTAGGATGGGGTTAGGGTGGTTAAAATTAACCCCAGCAAAATAAGAGTTGCCTCTGCAGAATTTTAGATTTATAAGGGCTCGGTAAATCATCTAGTTCCAACTCTCACCTTAGAAAGTGAAACCTAAGAAAATGAAACAGTTTACCAAAGGACATTTTAGAAAGTTTGTAACCACTTCTTAAGTGATTGCCTTCCTTTCCTTGGGTAGTTATTTATCTACTGATGAAATTTTATCTCTATCCCAGACTTCTTTCCTGAGTTCCATGCTTACATATCCAACTGCCTACCTAACACTTAGATATCTTATAGGCATGTCACACCTAACATATCTAAATCAGAACTCTTGATAACCTACCACCACCCCCATCCTGCTGTTTCTGCCTTCCACTCTTGAGTAAAAGACACCTGTTGCCCTTACCAACCTCTTTTTGTATGGTTCTCCCTTGATCACTGGAACCCAGCTACAGTGGTTGAATTTTCCACTTTTCCATGTGCTGTTACTGTGACCTAGAATGATCTGTTGGTGTTCACTTGACTAGCTCATTTGTTCTTTAGATCTTAATTTAAATATCATTTCCTCCCAAGAGGAGTGCTTATTATGTATTTAAAATAGGTCTTCCTCTTTTTTTTCTCATAGTCCCCTGATTTTTTTTCTAGATAGCATTTTACCACTAATTTTATTTTATGCTTAATTTTCTATTTGTTTAATGCTTCTCTCTTGCATTAAACTTTAAGTTTCAAGAATGCAGGCCCATACCAGTTTTGTTCACCACTGTAAAGTCAGGATCTACACATATTAGGTACTCAACTCATTTTAGGTGAAAAGCAGGTTAGTGGGAGAGTTAGAGCTAGTATACAACTCTCAATCCTAGACCAAAGTTCTTTCATTAATCAGTGCTATTAACCCTCCCCTCCTTATTCTTTGCTTATATATTTTATGGAAAACCTCAAGAAAGATGTCATGGCCTGAAATGTCAACAGAGCTCCTTTAACATTCCTGTAAGTCCCCAAATGCCTGCTCACTTCCGTAAGAGGATTAGGATTGGCTTCCAGTATATCAGGGGTCCTCACACTTTTTAAACAGGGGGCCAGTTCACTGTCCCTCAGACCGTTGGAGGGCCGGACTATAGTTTAAAAAAAAACTATGAACAAATTCCTATGCGCACTGCGGGACCTGGATGAGTCGGCTGCTAAGCAGGACAGGCAGTGGCACCCGGCGGGCTGGGGCTGCATGTGGCCCGCGGGCCGTAGTTTGAGGACCCCTGCGAGCCAATCAAAACTTTGACTATCTAGAAGCCCCCTGGACTAGATGAGAGCAAGGTTCCTTTTGCTTTAAAAAATTATCAAAAATTTCACCCATTGTTGGTGGAAGTAAAAATTAAACTGTGGAAAATAATTGGGCATTATCTAGTAAGATTGTACAGGTGCCTAATCCACAGCTCAGCAATTCCACTCCTACCATAGAGAAATTAATTTTTGCTCATGTGTACCAGAAGATATGTACAAGATTATAGCAGCATTGTTTGTAATACAGTAAGCCCTCCATTTAAGGGACTTCAGATTAAATGGACAAATTTGCTAGTCCATGTGTCATATGTGAAAATTAACACCCTGTTAATTTTTAATTTTAAAATGCTTTTAACCAAGATTTGTTTATAATTAACAGGTTACTTTGTGTTCTTTTTTTTTTTTTAATCTTTTTACAAAGAAATTTTAGCTTTTTATTTTTTTTAATACATTTTTATTGATTTCAGGGAGAGGGAGATGGAAATAGAAACATCAATGATGAGAGAGAATCATTGATTGGCTGCCTCCTGCACGCCCCCTACTGGGCATTGAGCCCACAACCCTAGCATGTGCCCTTGGCCGGAATCGAACCCGGGACCCTTCAGTCTGCAGGCTGACGCTCTATCCACTGAGCCAAGCCGGCCAGGGCAGTTTGTCCATTTTTAACATACACATTCAGAAAACCTATTTTATTATATAACTTTCGGCTTTAATGGACATCCCCTCGCCCAAAATAGTCCATTATATCCAGATTTTACTGTATTTTAAAAAGAAATTGCCTTGGCCGATGTGGTATGGTGGTTAAAGTGTCAGCCCGCTCACTGAAGGGTTGCAGGTTCCGTGCTCACTCAAGGGCATGTAGCTGGGTTGCAGGTTCCATCCCTGGTCCCCGTTGGGGAGAATTCGAGAGGCAACCGATCAATGTGTCTCTGTCACATTAATGTTTCTCTCCATCTTTCTTTCTCTTTCCCCCCTTTCCTTCCTCCCTCCCACTCTTTCTAAAAATCAATGGAGCCCTAGCTAGTTTGACTCAGTGGATAGAGCATCAGCCTGCAGACTGAAGGGTCCCAGGTTCGATTCTAATCAAGGGCACATGCCCAGGTTTCGGGCTCAATCCCCAGTAGGGGGCGTGCAGGAGGCAGCCAATCAATGAATCTCTCTCATCAATGATGTTTCTATCTCTCCCTCTCCCTTTCTGAAATCAATAAAAATATTTTTTTAAATCAATGGAAAATATATTCTCAAGTGAGGATTAACGAAAAAAGAAAAAATTAAAAATATATTTTCATATTTCAGTGGCTGGAATTAAAACAAACTTCCAAAAATAAATAAGTAAATAAAATAAATATTTTTATTGATTTCAGAGAGGAAGGGATGAGGGGGAGAGAGAGAGAGAGAAACATCAATGATGAGAGAGAATCATTGATCAGCTGCCTCCTGCACGCCCCTCACTGGGAATGGAGCCTGCAACCAGAGTGCCTCAACTATGAATTGAACCATGACTTCCTGGTTCATAGGTCTGCACTCAACCGCTGAACCATGCCAGCTGGGTGGGGGGGATTGTTAATCCAAATGTCTATGGAGAATGGCTATCTGTATATATAAAGGGCTAATATGTTAAGGTCGCTATGACGCGCACTGACCACCAAGGGCAGACACTCAATGCAGGAGCTATAGTGACACACACTGGCCATTTACAGAGAAATGGCACCATGGACCTGGTGCCAACAAAGCAACACTCAGCTTCCCCCAAGTGGGACATAGGCCCCACCACCACCCCTGAGTGACAGCCCACCAAATTGCAGTCAACACTGCCGAGACCCCATGGCACAAAATGCAGTGCCCAGCCCAGCCGGGAAACGGTCGCTGTGGGTGCTGGTAATGATGTCATGTAGCAACGACCAGCTTCCTCTCCCTAGTGACTATGCTCCTTGGAGTTTCTTCAGCCCAGGAATATGACTTGCTTTATAGCCAGTTGCAAACATTTTACACTTCAATCAAATTTCTGTGAAGCATTTTCCTGTGTCTCGTTTCATTTGATTCTCACAGAAGTCCTGGAGTAGGAAGATAGGAGACTCAGTAGAATCCTATTTTCATTAGCTGGAAAATGGAGATTTAGAGAAAGTTTAGAAACTTGACCTGACTGAAAAGAAGTAAGAAATGGTGGACCCTGAAAATGACTTCAGGCTGAAACCGGTTTGGCTCAGTGGATGGAGCGTCGGCCTGTGGACTGAGGGGTCCCAGGTTCGATTCCGGTCGGGGGCATGTGCCTTGGTTGCGGGCACATCCTCGGTGGGAGGTGTGCAGGAGGCAGCTGGTTGATGTTTCTCTCTCATCGATGTTTCTGGCTCTCTATCCCACTCCCTTCCTCTCTGTGAAATATCAATAAAATATAAAAAAAAGAAAATGACTTCAGATTTTCTCACTGCACAAATTATAGTCAAAAACACTGCTGCAGTTAAATATTTTACCCTTTGTTTTCCCTGTGTGATCTACAATAATAATCTGCTTCATGTTGATATTTACTGCTGTGTTGCAGTTACCTGAAAGAGAAGTTGGGGTGCCTCACTGGGCTGGAAAAAGTTTAGCTAAATCAGAAAGCGGGTCAAATTAAGCAAGTTTATTCTATATCTATAAAAGGCTAAGTTGACTTGCGCATGCGTGATACATATAAAGCTCTCGCTGGCGCCAATTGCACATGTGTGTTTTGATCTGTCATTGTCGATCATGAATTTGGTTGACACTTCCATTAAAGAGAAAGGGCAAATAGCGATATTAAAATATTCTAATTTCCTTTCAGTGTGCACGAATCTGTGCACCAGGCCACTAGTATAATTATATAGTTGTATTTTGGAATACTATAGGAAATGAAAATAAACTGAAGGTAAATATATGAACACAAATGAATCTCCAAAGTATTTGTGAATGTAAGTCGCAAACATGAATGAATCTTGAAAACATCCTGAGTGAAAATAGCCATTCACATAGAAATAGGTACCATATGATTCCACTCCACTTATTTTTTTATTGATTTCAGAGACTTGAAGAGGGAGCGAAAGATAGAAATATCAATGATGAAAGAATCATTGATCAGCTCCCCCCTACTGGGGATCAAGCCCACAACCCGGGCATGTGCCCTTGACCAGAATCGAACCCAGGACCCTTCAGTCCACAGGCTGACGCTCTATCTACTGAGCCAAACCGGCTAGGGGTGATTCTATTCCATTTACATGAAATTCTAGAACAGGCAGACTGTATTGATAGAAAGCACATCAGTGTTGCCCAGCGGGAAAGGTTGACTGCAAATGAGTATGAAGAACATTTTGGGGTGATGAAAATCTGTATCTTTTTTTTTTTTTAACCCTCATCCAAGGATACGCTTTTCATTGATTTGAGAGAGAGGAAGAGAAATATTCATTGGTTGGCTTGTCTGCAGTACGTGCCCCAACAGAGGATTGAACCAGCAACCTGGGTATGTGCCTTGACCAGGAATCGAACCCATAATCCTCTGGTGCACACAGGACAATGCTCTAACCAACGGAGCCACACCAGCCAGGGCATGTTCTGTATCTTGATTGGGTATATTCATTTGTCAACACTCATCCACCTACACACTTAAAATGGTTGCATTTTGTTGCATGTAAATTCACTCAATAAAGGTTATTTAAATTTTTGAAAGACAAATTCAAAAAGTATTTTTTCTGTCCTGGTCAGTATTCTACAATAGTTAGAGCGTTGACCCAGGAAGCAAAGGGTCACAGGTTTGATGCTGGTCAATGGTAAGTACTTGGGTTGCAGGTTCCCCGCCTAGGATGGGACTTGTTCGGGAGGCAACCAATTGATGTGGCTGTTTCACATCAATATTTCTCTCTCCTCTCTCCCACTCTCTAAAATCAGTGGAAAAAATACCCTCCCACGATGATTAGCCACAACAACAAAAAAAAGAAAAGCCCTCTGCTTTTGTATCTGATACTTCCAGATGAATAAGATGCAGCAATATCACCTTGTATTCCAGAAAAATTTCCATATGTTTTCTGGTGATAGAACCACTTATGATATGATATGCTGGTATTGTACAGGCATATTCATGTGGTGGTAGTAAAGCATGGACAATGGCTTTGGCAGGATGAGGCTCACACTTGAGCGGGCTCTCCGATTGTGATAATCATGCAGCTGACTCCTTTTCCATTGATTTTCTTTGCCACTAACACTCTCCAGTGGTCATGAGTACTTTCATTTATTCCACCTCTTGCACATACCTTGCTTCCAGTTTCACAGACATCCATTGGGTCCTGGATGTTCCTAAGTGTGAGGGATGGCACCATAGTGCCAGATATATCCTTCATAAGGGAACAAATTTGCAACAAAATGGAATTTTCCTTTTTTCACCTCTTGTTTAGTTGGTTTTGAATGGTCCTTTGTAGTAATCTCCATTAGACCAGTGTGGTACTTGAACTACCATATGGAACGCAGCATTATCTGTATAAATTGGAATATCATGAAATAGATATATTGTCTTTTTTTTTTTTTTTACTTTTAGAGGGAGAGGGTGAGAAAGAAACATCAATGTGAAAGCATCAATCATCTGCTTCCTACATGCCCCCTACCCAGGCATGTCCCCTGACCAGAAATCAAACTGTCAAATCTTCCATTGCATGGAACAGCGCCCAACTGAGCCACACCAGCCACGGCTGTCCTTTTTAATTTTTCTCTCTTTTATATATGTGTATATATATTTTTTATTGATTTCAGAGAGGAAGGGAGAGGGAAAGATAGAAACATCAGTGATGAGAGAGAATCATTCATCGGCTGCCTCCTGCACATTCCACATTGGGGATCGAGCCTGCAACCCAGGCATGTGCCCTGACCGGAAATGGAACCACAACCTCCTGGTTCATAGGTCAATGCTCAACCACTGAACCACGCCAGCTGGGCTCTTTAAATTTTGAGGAAGATGCCGGGCTCGAGGGTGAAGGGCGTGGTGCTCCTCAGGGGTGAAGCAGTTCATGGTGCCAGAGACATTGCCTGCTGCTGCCACAGACCAAGCAGCCCGCACACGGTTCAGACTGATAAGGAGAGACCATTCTTTTTTTTATTATTATTCCTCACCGGAGAACATGTTATTTTTATAGAGAGGGGAAGGAGGAGAGAGAGAGATACAGATCAGTTGTTTCCTGTACTTCCCTCAACCAGGGATCAAACCCACAACCTAGGTATGTGCCCTGACCGGAATTGAACCCTCAACCTTTAAGTGTATGGGACGACATTACAACCAACTGAGCTACACTGGCAAGGGCAAAGAGAGACCATTATTAAATTTTTGAGTCTTACCTTGCAATTTCATTAGCCAAATGAGCATTTTTTCTGCTTCTGTCATCTTAGTTGCTCATTTGCTCTGCTCCATTTCCAGATTAATGGAAAGCGTAGTACAGGGTAAGTGATTGTGTATTCTTTTCTCTATGAACAGGACTTAAAAGAGGAGATTGATATTCGACTATCCAGGGTTCAGGATATCAAGTATGAACCTCAGCTCCTTGCGGATGATGATGCAAGACTACTACAGCTGGACACCCAGGGAAATCAGAGTGTGTGGCATCCTCTTGGTGAATACTTCAGTGAGGGATCCTACAAGTTCAGAATTCCTTTGCTCTCAGAGTTGTAACATAGCTGCTGGCAAAACCAGCAGCTGTGGGTTCTGTGTTCCTGGGTATATAACATGTGGAAGGCAGTGTTTTAGCTTGGAGTTTAGAGACTTTTTTGAGGGTTATGTCTGAGACCACTCTCTTTCTCAACAGGTTGTTACAACTATTTATACAGGATGAAAGCTCTAGATGCCATCCGTGCCTCTGGTAAGAGCTACTTGACAGGGGCCATTTGGAATCCTGAAAGTTCATTTAGGGAAGAGGGAGGAATCCACTTTATGTATGTTAGAATTTGTCCTTTCTGCACTGTCTCTGGTTAATAGGAATTTTCCTAGGGTTTTGAGCATTTGGGTAACTCTTTTGCGTCAGAAAATGATGTAGACCATTATTTCTTCTCCAAAGAGTCTGAATTTGTTTTGTTCTTTAGACCTTAAGTTTCATGAACTGGGTGGTGGTAATTTGCTTGTTTTCCGCAAAAGACAAGCTATTTTGCTAAGCCCCAGATAGATTATTCTTTAACTTTTAAATTCTATAACCATTATCATATATACTCTGTCTCTACTAAAACATAGTTTATGTCTTAAAGCCAGGGTAGGCATGTAGGGGGGTAAATAGGAGGGTGACAATCGTGTGTATCATTGGTATAGCTTACAGTTGTGTTGCCACCACCAAATAACAACTCAGACACATCTCTATACCTCTGGTCTTCTTAATTCTTTAGAACTTCCCTCCAACTCATTCATTGGACCCATTTCTAAGTTTGGGAAATTAACTAGAAAGAGTAACAAATGGGAGAAGGTGTAGCATTGTGCTATTATTTATCTCCTCAGAAATCCCATTTCATGCTGAAGGCCGGCATCCCCGTTCCTTAATGGGCAAGAATTTTCGCTCCTACCTGCTAGATCTTCGAAACACTAGTACTCCTTTCAAGGGTGTGCGCAAGGCCCTCATTGATACCCTGCTGGATGGCTATGAGACAGCCCGCTATGGGACTGGGGTAAGCTGGGTTGCCACTAAAGGGAACTAAAGGGATCCCCCCACTAAAAGATGCTCACTCTTCCTTCCTTTTTCCTCAGGTCTTTGGCCAGAGAGAGTACCTGCGCTATCAGGAGGCCCTGAGTGAGCTGGCCACAGTGTGAGTTCAGAGGGGAACATGTCAAAGGGGACTGGTTAGAGAATATATAGTAGTGCTGGACTCTTTCCATAGTGAGATGGCCTTCATAAAGCAATATGAACAAAATCCATGATAACGTAAGAGTTGTCAGGTCCTAGACAATTAGAACTGCCTCTCGCTCACATTGGAAAGCAAATGCACCTCAACAAGCTAATACGCGAACCTTCTGCTTTTGTACACCTCTTTTTTAATTGGTGTAAAAAGGAATAGAGTTTTTCAGCACACAGAGATGCCTTCTCTTCCAGGGTGCCAGGGTCCTCCTTCAGTGCCTTGGGTCTGATAAAAAGATTTAAATACCACCCATTTTTATTAATACTTTAAGCATTAGTAACTGTCTCTGAAACATAGGACATCACTATAGAGTCAGCTGATGAGTATTTGTGTTATAGGAGAGGAATCGTGACTTTCTGGGAATGTTTTAAATATGTACTAACATAGTTTCATTATGTTGTTTATGCAAATCTATAATAATAAAAACATAATAATGCTAATTAGACCAGACATCTGAACATCAGAACAACTGTCTGGATGACCTTCCGGATGAAGCCGGGGCTGCGAGAGCCTAGCTCCTTGCACGAATTTCGTGCATCAGGCCTCTAGTGTTGAAATGAAAAGGTAAAAAGGATAAGCCAATCTATATAATAAAGATGGAATAATGCTAATTGGTCCTAATGGTATCCCAGTGACGACTGGTGACCGGTCAATAGGCAGAAGCTGCTGGGCAGGTATGGGGGGTGGGGACTTCTGCCCCCAGCGCAGGCGTGCGCAGGCCTGCCCAGCGTTCACATCACGCTGCCTGCGTGTGTCCCCGCCCAATGCTGAGGTGACGCTGCAAGGAGGCGGGGCTTTACAGGTGTGCGGCTGGCCGGTTCTGGGTCTTGCCCAGTGGGGGTAGGGCCAGCCAGGTCTGGGTCTCAAGTGATTTTGAGACCTGCACAGGTGTGCAGGGACTTGACTCTGGGTCCCACGGAACGCCCCAGAGTCTGACAGGAGGGAGGAGGGAGCCTGATACCCACACCCAGGACCCACATAGCATGGCACTCGCACCCAGGACCCATACAGCAGGGTGGCGGGAGCCCCATCCTTCACAAAATCAGCCATTGGTCAGCTTGCTGTCAGCACCCTGATAGCAGGAATCCATTCACCTGCACCACAGACCCTGACAGCAGGGAGGTGGGATTATATGTAAAGGCCAACTATTGGCACAAAGTACCTCTGAAGCCGAAAGAAGCCATTGTTGGCGACACAATGTATCATTTTGTTAATGTTTATTTGTTAGTAAATTTATATATTTTAATATACATTTTACTAGTTTTCTTTCATCTCTGACACTTCTATTATGGAGAAAAGGCAAATAGTAATATTAAAATATTTCCTCTACTTAATTCCATTTTAATGTGCACGAATTTTGTGCACTGGGCCACTAGTCTAGAATAAAAAGTTAGCAGCATGAAAAGAAAGAATACATCTGTTTTCTGATGTGTTGAGTATGGATCTTTCTCAAACGATAAGGGTTATGTCTGTCCTGTCTTTTCTCTGTTCCTAAGAATAAATCACCTTGTTCCTACTAAAAACTACTAGCAATGATAATGAAAATGAGCATGTGGAAAGGATGGAAAAGGGCATTTGGTTTAGAAGTCAGGCAGAAGGCCTGTTCAAAAAACATTTTTTGAAAGACAAATATTTTATGACTCCACTTACTTGAGATGCTTAGTTAAATTCAT
Source organism: Plecotus auritus (assembly GCF_963455305.1). NCBI lineage: Eukaryota > Metazoa > Chordata > Mammalia > Chiroptera > Vespertilionidae > Plecotus > Plecotus auritus. Next base: position 30,150,274 of record NC_137778.1, read on the forward strand.
AGAGATAGAAAGTAGAATGGTGGTTGCCCCAGGACTGGAGGAAAGAGGGAATAGAGAGTTAATCGGTTGAGGGTTTGTTTTGCAAAATGAAAAAAATTCTGGATATTAGTCGCATAATAGTGTAAATGTACTTAACACTACTAAACTATAAAAATTTAAAAATAGTTAAGATGGGCCCTGGCTAGAGTGGCTCATTTGTTTGGATTGTTGTCCTGTCCACAGGAAGATCACAGGTTCGACTCCTGGTCAGAGGCACATACCTAGGTTGTATGTTCAATCCCAGTCGGGGCAGGTACAGGAGGCAACCAATTCATGTTTCTCAAGTCGATATTTCTCCCTCTCTCCATCTCTCTCCCTTCCTTCCTCTAAGAAATCAATAAGGTTCTATAAAGAATAGTTAAGATTTAAATATAAAAAATAATAACTTTTATGTTTACTGTAAAAATTTTTTTAATTTAGTCTCTTTGATTTCTAGCTTCTAGAAAGGTTCAATGGGTGTAGTGAAAATAGTATAGGCTCTGAAACCTGACAAACTTAGGTTTGAATCCCAGATTTATGTCACTTAATAGCTTTGTGACCTCAAGCAAGTTACTTAATGGACCCTCAGTTTCCTAACCTGCAAAATGAAATTATACCACAATGTAGGAATATTGAGATGTTAGTAAATTAGATGTTAGGCAATCACCAAGTTTAATGTCCTAATGTGATCAGTACTCAATAGTTACTTTTATTTATTTTTTAAATATTTTTTATTGATTTCAGAGAGGAAGGGAGAGGGAGAGATAGAAACATCAATGATGAGAATCATTGATCAGCTGCCTCCCGCACGTCCCATACTGGGGATCGAGCCCACAACCCAGGTATGTGTCCTTGGCCGGAATCGAACCTGTGACCCTTCAGTCTGCAGGCCGACGCTCTATCCACTGAGCCAAACTGGCTAGGGCTACTTTTATTCTTATTTGATATTCCTTTCTCAAGAGTTTCTCTCTGGACTGGGAGAATATTAGCAGCATACACACATTAGGCGACTCAGCAGAATTAAAAGTTTTCTCTAAGGGTAGTGAGATGAAAAGTTTGGGCCAGAGGCAGGGACTCATTGGGAAAATTGGTTACTCTGCTATTTCTAAGCTTCCAGGTAGGATTTTAGTAATTAGTTTGTAAAATAGGATAGAGACCATTAGTGCTACAACTCCATTTATGGGATGGATGAACCTCAAATTCTATTCTTTCATTAGTCCTCATTCTGTCTGTGACCTGCCCTCTGTATTCTTCAGGGTCAAAGCACGAAGTGGGAGCTCCCAGCGACAACATCAGTCAGCAGCCAAAGACCTAACCCAGTCTCCTGAAGTTTCCCCAACAACCATCCAGGTGACATACCTCCCCTCCAGCCAGAAGAGTAAACGTGCCAAGCACTTCCTTGAATTGAAGAGCTTTAAGGACAACTATAACACACTAGAGAGTACTCTGTGATGGCGCTGAAGGACTTGTTGTTGATGAGCCAGAGAGACTGCATTGTGCTTGCCGGGCGCCCCTCAGGTCATCTGGATCAGCAGGCCCAGGCTGGATCAGCTGAAGCTCCCGGTTGTGTCCACAGCTCTTAGAGCTCATGCCTAGAGAATCATTCTCCAAACCTTCCTATGGCCAGTTTCAGAACATCAGTTAAGACTTTATTTTCCCTTGGTAGCACTTTATTTCTGGAGTTGAAATAAGATGTTTTTTTTAATGTTTCTGTCAGAGCTTCCTTAAAAATCCTCACTTGGTTTTGATCATAGTTCATCTGCCCTTTTCTAGATTATAATCCCAAGGGTGAGAGAGTTGGGGTGACAGGGGAAGAATGGTCAGACCAATGCACTGGTCTGACTTTATAAATTAATAAAATAAACAATTAAGCAATAAAGTATATGATTCATTCATTTACAGTTGCCTTTTAGTAAAACAGGCATATGCTATGTTCTCTGCACCTGCCTCAGGATACGGCATGAGGATTTGCCTTCAGAGAATTGATAGGACTGGACCCTGGATCTGGGACCATACAGATACTCCTTGGGATCCCAACAGAAGAAATCTTAAAATTGGGACTCTGGTCCTTGCTCATAAAATTGCCTGTGTCACTAATAGAACACAAGAACCAGGATTCTTTAAGGTGTCTTGGGCATCAGGCCAGGTGACCAATCAACTCCTATCTGTAGGGTCATTGTTGGAGGCAAAAATGTTGCTATGACTACTGAAACCTTGGTTACTGACCCAAACAGAAAGAGCTTGCTCAGTCTCCCAAGACCACATCAGACAGTCTATAAACATGTCTACAGAAAACCTGGCTAAGACAGAAAAGGTATGCAGAGTTGGAAGGAGAAGCTGGGGTGGAGGGGATTTTCCTTGATGGGGTTTCCAGATAAGCTTACCAGGATTGGCCCTTCTGAGAGAGGCCCTTGATACAACAAGGATAGTAACAGAAGTGGGAGACTGTATCTGACACATACTATGCCTGGCACATAGTATATCATACCAACTCCTACCTATTCTCTTTGATCCGTTCTGAAAGGAATAGACCAGTGGTCGGCCAACTCATTAGTCAACAGAGCCAAATATCAACAGTACAACGATTGAAATTTCTTTTGAGAGCCAAATTTTTTAAACTTAAATTTCTTCTAATGCCACTTCTTCACAATAGACTCTCCCAGGCCGTGGTATTTTGTGGAAGAGCCACACTCAAGGGGCCAAAGAGCCGCATGTGGCTTGCGAGCCGCAGTTTGCCGACCACTGGAATAGACCTTTCTTCCCGCCTCCCCTAGAAAATTAGCCCCTCTCTAAAGAGGAAGATTTATGTGTCTCCCACAGGAGCAGGGTACTAAGGGTGAGGAACTGGAGATATAAAGCAGATCAACAGAACTCCCTTTTCTTGCAGAGTTTTCAAAGGAACCTGATACTTAAGAAGATGGTGGACAGGTAATCTCTGCTTCTATTTCTTCCCTTACTCTTCAGCTTAACCTTTTACCCTCCTGTACTCCCTGAGCCATCTCTCAGCTCTGGATCACTTTCTAGGGCAGTGGTTCTCAACCTTTCTAATGCCACGACCCTTTAATACAGTTCCTCATGTTGTGGTGACCCCCAACCATAAAATTATTTTCGTTGCTACTTCATAACTGTAATTTTGCTACTGTTATGAATCGTAATGTACATATCTGTGTTTTCCGATGATCTTAGGCTCTACAGCCTAAGACCTCTACAACGTGTCGCTACCCACAGGTTGAGAACTGCTAGCAGGGTCACCTAAGACCATCGGAAAACACAGATATTTACATTACGATTCATAACAGCAAAATTACAGTTATGAAGTAGCAACGAAAATAATTTTATGGTTGGGGGTCACCACAACATGAGGAACTGTATTAAAGGGTCGCGGCATTAGAAAGGTTGAGAACCACTGCTCTAGGGGCTCATCAAGAAGAAAAACAGGCCCTAACCAGTTTGGCTCAGTGGCTAGAGCGTCGGCCTTCGGACTGAAGGGTCCCGGGTTCGATTCTGGTCAAGGGCATGTAGTTTGGTTGCGGGCTCGATCCCCAGTAGGGGGAGCGCAGAAGGCAGCTGATCGATGTTTCTCTCTCATCAATGTTTGATGTTTCTAACTCTGTCCCTCTCCCTTCCTTGTTTCTAACTCTGTCCCTCTCCCTTCCTCTCTGTAAAATCAATAAAACATAAAAAAAAAAAAGAAAACAGGTGTGAAGGGGGCCAGAGATATCTTCCTTGTGCCCACTATGTTAAGCTGTATAGACAGTGGTGATTGGTTTTTAATCTCAGTAGAGGCCATACTTGATTTTTTAGAAGGGAAAGGAGAGAGAGGGCAATGTTGATGTGAAAGATAAACATCAATCAGTTGCCTTTCCATACGTGCCCAGACTGGAGATGGAACCTGCAACTTAGGTGTGTCCCCTGACTGAGATTCGAACCCACAACCTTTTGGTGTATGGGACAATGCTCCAATCAACTGAGCAGCACCAGCCAGTGCCTAGACCAGCCGTGGGCAAACTACGGCCCGCGGGCCGGATTCGGCCCGTTCGGCTGTTCTATACGGCCCGCGGAGCCGAAAGAGCGGAGGGTTCTCTTGCTCTCCCCTCCGCTCCTTTACTTTGAATTTATATTAGTTCACACAAACACTCCATCCATGCTTTTGTTCCGGCCCTCCGGTCCAGTTTAAGAACCCATTGTGGCCCTCGAGTCAAAAAGTTTGCCCACCCCTGGCCTAGACAATGGTTTTTATTGTTCCTTACCATTCTCTAAAGGAAAATCGGAGTTTTTGTTGTCTTATTTTTTATTTTTATTTACTTTTTAAATGTTTTTACTGATTTTTAGAGAGAGGAAGGGAGAGGGACAGAGGTAGAAACATCGATGAGAGAGTAACATCATTGATCTGCTGCCTCCTGCACACACCCCCACTGGAGATAAAGCCCGCAACCCAGGCATGTACCCCGACCAGGAATTGAACCAGCGACTTCTTGGTTCCTGGGTCCACACTCAACTGCTGAGCCACACCAGCTGGGTTTTTGTTTTACATTTTAAGGAGAATGCAAGTATTTGTTGCCTGGCATTGTACTAATCATGTGGTAGGTATGCAATATTTGTTGAATGAGTGAGAAGATTCAAAAGCCTAGGCTGTATATCTCCTTTACCTGGAGGAACTTTTTAAAAAGCACGGGTAGCCGAAACCGGTTTGGCTCAGTGGATAGAGCATCAGCCTGCGGACTGAAAGGTCCCGGGTTCGATTCCGGTCAAGGGCACGTACCTTGGTTGCGGGCACATCCCCAGTAGGAGGTGTGCAGGAGGCAGCTGATCGATGTTTCTCTCTCATCGATGTTTCTAACTCTCTATCCCTCTCCTTTCCTCTCTGTAAAAAATCAATAAAATATATAAAAAATAAATAAATAAATAAATAAAAAGCACGGGCACACAGTCCTGGGCAGTGTGGCTCAGTGGGAGCATCATCCTGTGCACCAAAAGGAGGCAGGTTTGACTCCTGGTCGGGGCACATACCTGTGGGAGGCAACCAATTGATGTTTCTCTCTCTCTCTCTCTCCTCCCCCCTCCCCCCTCCCCCCTCCCCCTTCCTCTCTAAAATCAGTCAGTAAAAGTGAGAAAGTAGAAGTCCAAATTGTTAAGTCATGCTGCCTATATAAATATGCTTTTATGAAAAAATTAAAAGATGTACTTGGTATCTGAAAGAAACATTTTCTGGAAAGATACACAAGAAACTGATAGCTTTGTTGAGAAGGACTGGAGCAGAAGAATGAAGCTTTCACACTATATTTCTGTATGGATTTAATTTTCTAGTAATCTGTAAAAAATACTTGAATTAAAAAAAAAATCTCTGGGGCCCTAGTTGGTTTGGCTCAGTGGATAGAGCATTGGCCTACTAACTGAAGGGTCCCAGGTTCAAGGGCACATGCCTGGGTTGCAGGCTTGATCCCCAGTAGGGGCCATGCAGGAGGCAGCCGATCAATGATTCTTTCTCATCATTGATGTTTCTATCCCTCTCTCCCTCTCCCTTCCTCTCTGAAAAAAAAAAAGAAAGAAAGCAGCAGACACACTGATGGGGTTTTTGTCTCCATTCCTAACTCTAACCCACTCTAATCCTACCTCTATACCTGGGCAGGTGGCGAAACTCACACACTCTCTGTGTGTGGCAGATGTCGTTGAGCCAGAGGAGAAACCCTTATGCTATTCGGAGGATTCAGGAGTCCATGGTACAGGAGTTGGCACTGGCCAACAAGCAACTATTGATGGTGAGTTCTAGCAAGGATGACCTTAAGTCTCATCCACTTCTGCTCTGTGCTATGCACACTGAGATTCCCAAACTCTTAATCTCTGCTATTACTCACCCTGCCATTACTTTCCTCTGAGGTTTTCACTATTGCACCAGAGCAATAACTCTGTAACACATTAAGGGCCCAGCCTGTTTTGTCTTCTGGACGGAAAGTATAGTTTCAGTCACCGGTAACTGACTGGGCGCTTAACGTGTTAACTCTTAAATGCCTTAAGCTCCTTTTTACTAAGTGATTCTTTGCATTCAGCTGCAGATTGAACATTACAAAGTTCCAAAGTTCAGTCTAGCCCTTGCTCCTCTCATCTTGGTGAGACTCAAAATGCTTTAGTGCCCAGCACCTGTCTCTCAAAATCTCTCTCCCTGGGGTCCCTAATTGTTGTCATATTACCGTCTTTGTAACCCAGGTGCCTAGCAGAGTTCCTGGTTCATGATATGTTCTCAGCAAATATTTGCTGAACATGGGGCTTCACCCTAGAGAAAAAAATTGGATAGGCTTCTCCTTTAATGGTTTAGCCTCTATGCTCCTGCCTAGCTTTATGTCACAGCTAAGTCCAGACACAAGAGAACATGATAGAATAATGGGAAAGCAACCTGGGAGAGAGAATGAGAAAGGCGGGTAAACAGAGGACAACATCATACTGTGGGTGAAAAGGGGCCACATACTAAAACTGGCAAGTTCAGGGAAGGCCTGCATGGTGGCCTTACAAACTCAGAGACTTAAAATAACCACAAAGAATGGTCTGAAATTAAAACTTTTTAATTGCCTGCTGGAGTGGCTCAGTTAATTGAGCATTGTCCTGTGCACTGAAAGGTTGCCAGTACCTGGGTTGTGGGTTTGATCCCTGGTGGGGGCACATATGGAAGGCAACTGATAGATGTTTCTCTCTCTCATTGATGTTTTTCTCCCCCTTCCTCTCTCTAAGTATGACCTCCGGTAAGGATTAAAAAAACAAAACTTTTTAACTAAAAGAAGTTTATGGTGGGTGATCATGTCCTAGAATAGAATCTTCCCTGAAAAAGCTCAATTTTCACCTTAGTTAAGTCTATCTATTGTCTTTTTGTATCTACAATAACATACCTTTAGAATGTCAAAATAATTCACTTAAAAAAAATTTTTTTTAGAGGAAGGGAGAAATAGAAACAATAATGATGAGAGAATCACTCATCGCCTGCCTCCTGCAAGCTCCCTACTGAGGATCAAGCCCTCAACCAGGCATGTGCCCTGACTGGGAATCAAACTATGACCTCTTGATTCATAGGACAATGCTCAGCCACTGAGCCACATTGGCCAGGCCAAAATAATTTACTTTTTCTGGACCCCTCAAAGTACAGCTACTGAACCAAAGTGGAGACCACAAATATCCTCATAGTTTTTGAATTAATTGTTGACTTAATTTTTTATCCAATCCCAAAGGTTCCCTCACCCCTGCTTTGCTTTCTCTTGCCTCCCTAATCTATCACCAATGAATCCTATCTAATAAAAGAGTAATATGCAAATTGACCACACATCTGCCACACCCACCAGCCAATCAGGAGGGAATATGCAAATAAACCCAACCAAGATGGCTGCAGCCACAGAGAGCAGGAGGGAGGCTTGGGTTTCCCTGGCAATGGAGGAATCCAAGGTTTCCGCCTGCCCTTGCCGGCTCAGGCCTCCACTCAATGCTACAAAGTTTCAGTTATAGAAGATAAATAAAGCCCAACAGAAATGGTGGTAGCCATGGAGCTGGAGAGAGCAGGAGGCTAGGGTTGCCCGCTGCAATGGAGGAAGCCAAGCTTCTGCAGCCCTGGCCGGCCCAGGCCTCCGCTTAAGGCTACAAAGTTTTAATTATAGAAGATACATAAATCCCAACAGAAATGGCTGCTGCCACGGAGCAAGCAGAAGGCTTGGCTCCACTCCAGGCTACAAAGTTTCAATTGTAGAAGATAAATAAATCCCAGATCCCAGGGCCTCTGCTTGGGTTGCCGGGGGGTGTGGCTGGCCTGCAAACCACGACAGGCCCCTTGCCCAGGCCGCCCCACACCCTAAGGGAACCCCCACCCTGATCCGGGACACCCTTCAGGGCAAACCAGCTGGCCCCCACCCATGCATCAGGCCTCTATCCTATCTAATAAAAGAGTAATATGCAGATTGACCATCACTCCAACACACAAGATGGCTGCCCCCATGTGGTCAACGATCCTGCCCCCATATGGACACAAGATGGCCACCACAAGATGGCCAGCAGGGGAGGGCAGTTGGGAGGAACCAGGCCTGCAAGAGAGGGCAGTTGTGGGTGATCAGGCCAGCAGGGGAGGGCAGTTGGGAGGGACCAGGCCTGCAAGGGAGGGCAGTTGGGGGCGATCAAGCCTGCTGGGGAGGGCAGTTAGGGGTGACCCGGCTGACAGAGGAGGGAAGTTGGGGGTGACTGGGTCTGCAGGGAAGGGCAGTTGAGGGGGACCCAGGCCTGGAGAGCAGTTGGGGGGTACCAGGCCTGCAGGGGAGGGCAGTTAGGGGTGACCAGGCCTGCAGGGGAGGGCAGTTAGGGGTGACCAGGCCTGCAAGGGAAGGCAGTTAGGGGCAAACAGGCTGGCAGGGGAGCAGTTAGGCATAAATCACGCTGGCAGGGGAGTGGTTAGGGGGTGATCAGGCTGGCAGGCAGAAGCAGTTAGGGGCAATCAGGAAGGCAAGCAGGCGAGCAGTTGGGAGCCAGCAGTCCTGGATTGTGAGAAGGCAGTCGGACATCCCTCGAGGGGTCCCAGATTGGAGAGGGTGCAGGCTGGGCTGAGGGACACCCCCCCTGGTGCACGAATTTCGTTTCATATAACCCACTTACGTCTTCTCTTTTGATTGTAATGTGTAAAATAAGATTCAAAACTGCCATTCTCTGGAGCATTTTCTCAGTCCATTGAGATTTTGCTTTCTGGCAATTGTCAACAGTTTGGCTCAAATAAACTCACAAAAAATTTTCTATAGCCCAGCCAGTGTGGCTCAGTGGTTGAGCTTCGACCTATGAACCAGGTGGTCACGGTTTGATTCCCAGTCAGGGCACAACCCCATTCGGGGGCATGTAGGAGGCAGCCAATCGTTCTCTCTCATCATTGATATTTCTATCTCCCTCTCCTTTCCTCTCTGAAATCAATAAAAATATATTTTTTAAAATTCTCTACAGGTTTGAATGTTTCTTGTGTTGACAATATTCTTTTGTGCCCTTCCCACCAGGTCCGTCAAGCCGCCCTGCACCAGCTGTTTGAAAAGGAGCATCAGCAGTACCAGTGGGAACTAAGTCAGATGGGCAAAGCTTTTTACGTGGAAAGATTCTGATGACATCCGAAACACTGTCCTTCCATTTTCCTCATGCCACTAACCTAATCTTCTCAAGCTCCTACCACCTTGAACGTCCTTCCCAAAACACACCTGGATCTAGTTATCTGTCCACAACTTACGGTGGTGCTCCTACTCTTGCCTCTCAACCACCTGGTGCTATTTGGGAAACTGAAAAAAAAAGATAAAAAATACACCAAGAGTGACACCTTGTGGTCAGAATGAGAGATGGAATGTTGATGTAAGGTGGGGAGGGAAGATGGAGAGATGGACAATGTGAGATTAAATCCTGATTTGGTTTAATAAATAAAGTTAGTTCTTAAAGCTTCAAACGTAGTTCCTGGCCGGTGTGGCTCAGTTGGTTGGAGCATCATCCCGTACACCAGAAGATGCTGGGCGCGATTCCTGATCCGGGCACATAACGCAGCTTACAGATTGGATCTCCAGTTGGGGCCCATTGCTAGAGGCAACGAATTGATATTTCTCTCTCACATCTATGTTTCTCTCTCTCTCCCCCGCCTCCCCACCCTTCCTTCCCGTCGTCTCTAAAAATCAATTAAAACCTGGGCAGCCCTAGCTGGTTTGGCTCAGTGGCTAGAGCTCAGCCTGCGGACCAAAGGGTCCAGGGTTCAGTTCCAGTCCAATCAAGGGCATGTACCTCAGTTGCAGGCTCTTCCCCAGCCCAGGCCCTGGTCAGAGCTCATGCAGGAGGCAACCAATCAATATGTCTCTCTTATCCCTAACTGGTTTGGCTCAATGGATAGAGCATCGGCCTGCGGACTGAAGGGTCCCAGGTTCGATTCCAGTCAAGGACATGTACCTTGGTTGCAGGAACATGCCCAGTAGGGGGTGTGCAGGAGGCAGCTGATTGATGTTTTTCTCTCTCATCGATGTTTCTAACTCTCTCCCTTCCTCTCTGTAAAAAATCAATAAAATATATTTTTAAAAAAATATGTCTCTCTTACATTGATGTTTCTGTCTTTCCCTCTTCCACTCTCCCTAAAAATCAATGGAAATATATCCTCAGGTGAAGATTAACAAAAAAACCCTGGCCAGTGTGGCTCAATTGGGCTCAGCTGAGCATCATCCCATGCACCAAAAGGTTACTGGTTTGATTCCCATTCGGGAATGGGATTGATGCCCGGGTCGAAGGCAAGTATGCAGAAGGCAGCCTCCCGAACACCTGCCCCACTGGGGCAGAGATCGAAACTGCAACCAGGTACCTGGCCTTGACTGGAATTGAACTTGAGACCCTTGGGTGCTTGGGCTGAAGTTCTAACCACTGAGAAAACCTGGTCAGTATTCCACTAATACTTTTCTGTACACTTGATAACTCTGAATGTAGCTATTAATCCACAGCCACTGTGGTGCTTGAGCATCAGGAGGTCTGGGTTTTAGGTTTTGAGTCAGCCAGTTATTGTGAGACTTTGGGATAAGTCTCTTTCCTTTGGGTCTCAATTCCCACCTCTGCAAATGATAGGGTTCCAATCTCAAATGCCTACAGATGTAAGGAAATAAGTAGTTGTGGAATCTATAGGGGACCAGAAACAGCATTAAATCTACAGATATTTAAAATTTGAAAAGTATTGAGAAGTACTGATTAATCATTTGCATTTACAGGCCACTAAGAAACTTACTTTACATTCAAATGTATGTAAAAATCCACTTTTCATTCGAATGACATCCCAAACCAGAGAGACCCCACCAAAAAATTCCCATCTCCCTCCCCTTCCCCTTTGAGAATTATTAGCTTGTTCCTTATGTCTATGGAGAGACCCCCATTTTGCAGGCAGTAACAGTTGCCAGAACAATCACTCTCTGATGTAATCATCATATACTTTTTCCTTTTCTCTCACTTTGCCATCTGCATCCAATTGGTCACTCACCCTTCACATTGATCTTTTTCTGCCCTCAACTCCATGTGGCTATATCTTCACTGCAAAACTCACACCTTTTCCTTCGCTTTTCCCCAAAGTCTGTCTCATGCACCAGTTACCTTCTAGGACCCTCTGGAAGGATGTCCCTGCAGCATGTGGAGGAGAGAGCAGAGGGCTCCAATCCTAGAAGCTGCGTACAAGTCCTGGCCACCACGTCCCAGCTTGGGCCCTGAAGGGGTCTCTGGTAATACAGCCAGAGTTACAAATGCACAGAGGGCCCCGGAGCCTCCTGGGTTCGTGAAAATGGGGACCACACACGTCAGCTGCAGAGACCGTCCTGGTTCCCAATCCAGCTCTGCCCATCCCAGCTGAGGGAAGCGCGGAGGCCTGGATCTGACCTGTGGAGTGGGAAGGATGTGCTGGGCTGGGTGGCAGGGTGACTCTTACTTTCTGCAGTAACGGGAACTGGCCAGCAGAGGGCGATAGCCTCTGCCGCCTCCCAAGGCAGGCAGCTGGGCTGGGCGGAAACCATACCTGGTTCCCCTTCAGAAGGGGTAAGGGGGCGGCAGAAGGGTGGCTTTGGGGCCAGGTGGGCACCCAGCTGCCCTGGGAGGCCTGTTCTGCCTACCACCCGGTAGACGGGACCCCTCTGGTGGCAGCACTGCGCAGGCTGAGCCCTCCAGGAGCTGGACCTCTGCTTCTGCCTAAGAGGGTCAACGTCCCCTCCTTCCCGCCCCTCCCAGACTGGTTTGAGGACCCTGGGGCTGCAGGCAGGACCTGGGGAACTGGTGACCGGCTGGGGCCCGGGTTCAGCAGGTCCCTGGAGCTGCAGAGGAGCGCTGAGGGTGCTGTGTGCTGAATGGGGGCCCAGGGGATGAGAGATGCTGCCACGGAGATGGGGTGGCATCAGGGACTTGGACCAGGAGGCGCCGGGGCAGAGCCACGTCTCACAGAGCGAATGCAGGAAGTCTGTTGGTTTGCAGACCCCGAATCAATTTCATTTCGAGGTAAAACGAAATCGGCCAGGAGAGGCAGGCGGCGTAAGCCAGACGGAAAAAATCATGGCACTTTGTAATCAAAGCCACAGACAGCGAGAGGAGGCGGGATGTTCTCCACGCAAGGCCCTCGCCCCAGTGCAGCGGGACTCCGCCAAGGTCACCAGCTGGGAGGGACCGTGGGACAAGGAGAGCAGCCGCCCAGACGCACTGGTGCCATGACAGGACCCCTGTCTGCTGGGGGTGGAGGAGGGGGGTGAGGGGAAGGGTGAAGCCCATCAGAGCAAATGGCCACAGGGTGAAGGGCCGCTAACCCAGAGGTCACAGGTCAAGGAGACAGAGGCTCTGGGCGGCTGAGGGTTCCATTTTCAGCTGTCCTTTCACTGCTGTGTACCCTCCAAGGAAGAAGCCACTAGCCCTCTCTGTGCCCCAGTAGTTTCACCTGTACCATGGGCACGTGAACAAGGGGGCGGGGCCACGTGGACAGCCAGAAATGCTCACATGAACACAGTGTGGGGTTCTGTTAGGAAGGAAGAGGGGGCAACTGAAGATGGAGGAGAGGCCACGTGAAGACGAGGGGAGAGTGAAGGGATGGGGCCAGGAGCAAAGGAGCCCCAGGAGCCCCTAGAAGCTGAGGAGGCAGGAAGGACCCTGCCCAGGAGCCCTCCGAGGGAGCACAGCCCTAGGCCCTGATTTCAGATTCTGGCACCCAGAGGGGAGAGCACTTGTTCCTGTTGGTTCAGGCCGGTCTGTAGTCATCGGAGCAGCAGCCTCAGGAAATAGACCCCACCTTTTGGGGCTTTGACCGGGTTCTGGGAACAGCTGAGCCCTGTGCTCCGAGTCTGGGAGGTCCCCCTGGCCTCCCCCCCCCCCCCACTTCCCCTAGACCTCTCACTGCAGGGCTCACAGGAGATCCATCCCTGTGTCTGTGCCTGGGCCCTGTCTCCTGCTCTCCCGGGGTCTCCTGGGCAGTGACAGTGCAGTGGGCACACCAGGCAGGCTGCTTGGTGGGAAGCGCAGGCCACGTGGCTCAGGGGCTCCCCACCGCCTTGCCCAGGCCCCAGCTGCAGGATGAGGCAGGGCACTCCCCAGCCCTGCCCTTACCTCCCAGGCCTTCCCCTAATCCTTAGGAATCCAGCCTGGGCCTGGGCTTCCTGGAGCACCTGGGTTGACAGGAGCCCACAACTGGGTTGCTGTGCCCATATTCTAGATGCCAAAACTGAGGCTCAGAGAGGGGGAGCAGAGGTCCCTACCCCCAGCCCACCTCCCCCTCACCTCAGCCCAGCTCACAGGTGGCTTCCCCAGCTGCCTCCCGGTTGCCATGGTGTCGGAGGAGGAGGAGGAGCAGATTTGAGAAGCAATCCCAAAACACACACCAGCTGGCCCCTCCTTCCTCACTCCCTCTCCAATGTCAAAGCATCTGTTTGTGCAGCTGGCCCGGGGCCTCTTCCTAGCCGGGAAGGAGGTCAAGAATGCAGAGGGTCCAGGGAGTGGGTTCTGGGACCCCAACCTCACCCAGCAGATTTCCTGGACCTGGGCTCCATTGCCCTCCCACAGTTCCCAGGCCAGGCGGGCTCTTTCCTGCCTCCCTGCCTTCGTGCATGCAGTTCCCTCCATCTGGAAAGCCCTTCCTCAGCCTTCAGGTCCCAGCCGGCTTTAACTCCACTGGAGAATCTTTCCCGGGTCCCTTGGGGCTCCCCCTGCATCCTGCACCCACCGCGGTCACAGCCATTTTCTTGATGATGCTCTCACGGGGCGGTGAGGTCTTGGGGATGCTGGCTTTGCCTTTGTACCCCAGCGCCTGGCACAGACAGGTGCTCAGTAAAGCCGGAAGGGAGAGAGGGAGGGAGGGAAGGGAGCAAAGAAACAGCTCTCCTAGGATTGGAGAGGACCTGGAACGTGAGCACCTGGCACAGGGCTGGGCACGGAGCAAAGCCCACTCCCTTCCTGCCGCCTCCACTTGAGCCTGGGCTCCAGCACCTTCTGCCTCATCCCCCTGGGAGCCGGCTCAGAGGCAGCCTCCACACCCGCAGGCCTGAGTCTGTTGCCCATTTGGAGGCAAGGGACCCTCTTATTTCTCAACTGTCAGAGCTTCTCCTTCCTTCTCTCCCTACGTACCCTACTGGTGGGGAGCATGAAGCAGCAAGGGACAGAGGAGAGCACGGAGTTTAGTGTGGGTTCAAAGTCTGGCTTCTAATTGTTGTCATCGTGTATAAGTTAATTCTCTGAGCCTCCATTTCCTCTTCTGAAAACAGGGACAATAATACCCATCTCCTCCTAGGATTCTTAAGAGGATTAAATAAGACAACGTATGTAGGGCAAGTATGTCAAACTCTCGGCCATAGCGGGTTTGGCTCAGTAGATAGAGCATCGGCCAGAGGGCCCCCCAGTTTGATTCCGGTCAAGGACATGTACCTTGGTTGCAGGCTCCTCCCTAGCCCAGGCCCTGGTGGGGGCACATATAGGAGGCGACCAATCAGTGTGTTTCTCTCACATCAATGTTTCTCTCTTCCACTTTTCCTCTCTCTTCCACTCTCTCTAAAAAGCCAATGGAAAAATATCCTCGGATAAGGATTAACAAAACACACACGAAAAAACCGAAACCTTGGTGTATTGAGATGATGCTTTAATCAACTGAGCTACCTGGCCAGGGCCGATTTTTTTTTTTTTTTTTTTTTTTTGTCTCCATTAATGGCTCCCCCACCCCTACCCCGCCTCCCACCACACTTCCTCACCAACCCCTTTTATTTCTCTTTCCTCTGTTCATTTGGACCCACAGAATACCCAGCCCCCTCTGCCTTGATCCCTGACCTTGGCCTCTTTCCCCAGGGCTTGTCAGTGCCAGGCTGGCTCCGGTATTGGCAGGCTGGCCCCCTACAAAGCCCATCACTTCTGATCCTCTCTGCCTACTCTGTCTGTTCTCATCACATCAGCTGAGTAGTTCACCCATCCAGTCCCTTTTTCCTCTGTGGCTGGTGCCTTACCCAGCTCCTCAGGTAATGAAATGGCTGCATAGAAGGCACTTCCAGGAGAGCCAGAAAGCTTTCATCAGAGGCCATCTGATGTTTCTGCCTCGTTATGCCATCCAGAGTCTCCTTTTTTTTTTTTTTTTTTTAATATATTCCATCGATTCTTTACAGAGAGGAAGGGAGAGGGACAGAGAGCCAGAAACATCGATGAGAGAGAAACATCGATCAGCTGCCTCCCGCACACCCCCCCAATGGAGACGTGCCCGCAACCAAGGCACATGCCCCCGACCGGAATCGAACCCGGGACCCTTCAGTCCGCAGGCCGACGCCCTATCCACCGAGCCAAACCGGTTTCGGCTAGAGTCTCCTTTTAAGAGAGCTGTTCTTCCCCTACATCAATATTCCTATCTCTGCATCTGTGACCCTAGTGCCCCAAACACGGAAGTCCTTTCAGTTCCCCCTAGTCCTTTCCCCAGCCTCTGTCCCAGTCTCTGCGGGTAGTCAACTTTCTCAGAGAAGGGAACTATGACTTGAGGAGTAAGGGTAAAAGGGAAGGTCAAGAAGGTAAACATTACACACCGCCCCTCACTGAGAGTCATAAAGGAACAAGCCCTAAGACAACACCGTGGTTGCCTGCCTTGGGGCTTATACCCCCATGTGTTAGTCTTCCCCTGGAAGGCAAGAGCCACACAACAGGAATCGACTGGGGCTTGGGACAAGCTGTCTATCTGGATCAAGGGCACTGTGGTGTTGGTATATGGGGCGGGGGGAGCGTCCAGACTAATGGGAGCAAGGACACATGGAACAGGCCTAGGGGCTAAAGCAGAGCATCCTCCTCCCACCCCCAGACTCCACCCAAGCCCCCCACTACCCCCACCTCTAGTGTAGCTATAACTTGGGCTCCTTGCTGCCATAGTAGAGAGAAGCATCTGCCTGCCACATGACATTCAACAGATTTGATTCTCTTCCGGAGAAAAACCTCCCAGAAAGTAATCAGGCTGCATTCCTGTGAGGGAAGACCTTTAGAGCAGCCGGCCCAGGGTTGTGAGAAGCCTCAGAAGAGCAGAGCCCTAAGGACTGCAGGCTGCTTCCTGGTAGAGGGTTTCCTCCCTTACCCTTGACCTCCTCAAGTCTTAGTTTCAATGAGCCAGGCAGGCGAGACCATAAATCTCTGGAGCCCAGGCTGGAGCCTGCTAATAAGACATGTCACTCTTCTCTTCTGGACATCAAGGGTGACTTTAAGAAGGACCTGGAGGACTTTGGGAGAAGGTGAGAAGGGACAAGATGGTGGGTAGAAGCAGCCAAGCATTCTAGAAGTTTCTCCCTTTCATAGCTACTCATTTGTGGTACTCAAGAGCAGAAAGGTTCCAGGATGGTGTCCACTGAAAGGCCCTCAGCTATCTTGTGGAGGTGACTTGGAAAGGTTAGGACTTCTGTTGGAAGAGTAAAGCAGAATGCACAAGCCCCCCACCCCCACTCTTGAAAAGCCTCGGGGCAGCTGGAAGGGAGTTGAGGAGAGCAGGTGGCAAGGCTGACAAGGAGCTGCTGACACTACTGATCCCCTGGGCGCTGGGGCCGTGACATCGGGGAAGAAGCTCTGGGTGGGAGCTTTGGGGAAGGACGGGTGCCCGGAGGTGGAGCCCTGCCAGATACCTTCCTGGTTTAGGCCAACGTGATCCAGCAAAGGCCAGGCACTGGCAAGAGAGGAGCTGAGACAGGGATGGCACGAAGGGCAGATGAGTGAGAACTGGCTGTCTTGGGAGGCAAAGAGCAGGAGTCGGTGCCCTTCCCCAAGGAGGGGGCCCCCAGGTAGCCATTCTTGGTGCCTGGTGCATCTGCTCTGGCCTGCCTTTGCAGGGGGAAGAGGCAGATGACCACCAAAGCTCTCCTGCCTGTTTCTGTGTGATATGTTTGATATTGGGTTGTTTAATTAGGAACCAACTAAATGTCAAACATATTCTTACAGCAGTGGGCAATGTGGCATCACACTCTTTCCTACCTCTTGGGTCTGGGGCTCCTATGATTTTTACTGAACCTCTTCTCTCCAGGACCCATTGGGAAGAACAGCCTACATGAATTTCAATCTTAAGCTGGAGGGCTGGTAGAGAGCAGGAGAGAGCTGGCATTGATTTGAGTATCTAATCTTCCTATATCTTTTCCTTGTACAAAAAGTGATATAGCTCTGATCCTCTCCCATCCTTTGTATTTTTCTCCTCTTTATCCAATATGCAACCCCTTTTTAAAAATTCTTTATTGTTGAAAGTATTACATATATCTCCTTTTCTTCCTACTGACCTCTCCCAGCCCACTCCCACCCCCTGCAGCCCTCTTTCTTATCCACTGCCTCCTGACCCTGGGACTGTCTTGTTTCCTAGTCCCACAGTTAGGAGTCCTTAATTTCTCTGCTTTCCTTCAAGAGTTAGCTGATGGTTTATCTGCCCATCTACCTCTAGTGACTGGAAGCTCTCAAGAGTGGACTCCAGTTTTGCCCTCTGTCTCAGTTCCCCCATTGCAGGGGCTTAGTATTAACACTACCCATCCTATCCTTGGCATAATGACTAATGAGAGCCATTTATATTCTTCCCTGATAGCTCTGGTCACCTTGAACAGTGTCCCCCTCTCTCTTGGCATTTTCTCAGGTTGTATGGTGCCAGTGTACTGGGATCAATTGCCACCTGTCCATGACAAGCCTCCGAGTGGAAGAATAAACATGGCCTGGAACTAAGCTGGGGAGAATAAAGCTGGCAATGATGATTAGGATGATGAGTGTGTGGGAGGTGGAGGTGGAGGATATGAAGGGAGCAGAGGGTGAGAAGAGGAGAGAGCCACACAGAGCTTGGTGTGTGGGGGTGTCAAAGTTCTATTTAAAGATCACTATGGGACCTAACCGGTTTGGCTCAGTGGATAGAGGGTCCCAGGTTCGATTCTGGTCAAGGGCATGTACCTTGGTTGCGGGCACGTCCCCAGTAGGAGGCATGCAGGAGGCAGCTGATTGATGTTTCTCTCTCATCGATGTTTCTAGCTCTCTATTCCTCTCCCTTCCTTTCTGTAAAATATCAATAAAATATATATATATATATATATATATATATATATATATATTTTAAATATATTTTATTGATTTTTTACAGAGAGGAAGGGAGAGGGATAGAGAGTTAGAAACATCGATGAGAGAGAAACATCCATCAGCTGCCTCCTGCACATCCCCTACTGGGGATGTGCCCGCAACCAAGGTACATGCCCTTGACCGGAATCGAACCTGGGACCTTTCAGTCCGCAGGCCGACGCTCTATCCACTGAGCCAAACCAGTTTCGGCAATAAAATATATTTAATAAAATAAAATAAAATATATTTAAAAAATAATAAAGATCACTATGGGAAAACAGAGGGCATGGTCCTATCTAGACTATTCTGACCATGTCCTGATTCTCTCCCCCACCCCACTTGAAGCTCTGGGATGGCCTTCCAGATCTCCACCCTACCCTCTTACTTCATCCCCGTGGCTCTTAAGGGGGAGGAACAGGTCTCCCTGCCCATTAGGAACTCTCAAAATAACACAGTAATTTGATCAGGGGATTTGGGGGAATTTTCAGGATCATGAGTGACCTCCCCTTTTCACTGTTGCTCAAGCTTCCTGAATACCAGAAATCAAAAGGTAAAATTCAATGGTGGAGTTGATCAGCACCCAGCACAGTCCAGGTGAGAGTAAGGGGAAACTGAAGAGCAAGTAGGACCCTTTGAGTGAAAACTACCAGTCTAGAATTACCAAAGTACCTTTCTCTGTTTCAATGTTCTCCTCTCCTCTCTCCCTGCTCTTTTTAAAAAAAACCCATAGGGCTGCCCAGAGTGAGTGGAAAGTTTCAGGGTCAGAAAGAGCCTCTCCCCTCCCCCATTTTCCATTGTCTAAAATCTGCCTCAGCTGTTCCCCAATTTTTTCTTTGCTGGTGATGTCAGTCCATGAAAGTGTCTCACCCTGTGTTCCCCCTGGAGAACAATGATGGGCTGGAGGGATCTGGAAGGACTATATTAGGAACAAGAGGTGGAGCCCTGAGCAGAGATAAAGGCTCAAGTCTGGGGGACTCCTAGTCACTCAGCCAGCAGCACCTCCTTTCTTGCCCTAGTCTCCAGTTCTCTAGTGTTCACAGGTGAGCGCACCAACGGCCACTGCTCATGATGGAGGCCATCAAGAAGAAGATGCAGATGCTGAAGCTGGACAAGGAGAATGCTCTAGATAGGGCAGAACAAGCTGAAGCTGAGCAGAAGCAGGCAGAAGAAAGAAGTAAACAGGTAGGCACTGGTACTGGTGTCTCTCACCTACTGGTGAGCAAGATTGTGCAATGGAAGAGAGTTTTCATGGAAAAGGCAGTGACCACTGGTACTAGCTCCTTTTTTTGGGTGGAAGAAATTCCTCTGCTTCCTCAGCCTTACTGGATAGGCAGAGGACAACGAGGGTATCCAACTCAGACTGCCTATGTGACCTCGGGAAGGTTAGTGGCCCCTTTTGAGCTATAGTGTGTCTCCTTGATTTATGTGAGAGTAGATCACATTTTGGAAGAATCCTAATTTCTAAAGGAAAAGGTGGGAGCTTGGCACACAGCAACTCTTTTCCCTTAGATGGAGTTATAGGTGCCTATCCCCTAATATATTTACTATCCCAGAGTCTTAGATGAGAACTCGGCATGACTGGGTTATCTTAGGATCAGAGGTCACAGGGTCACAAGCCAAGGCCAGCAAAACTCCTGGGGCAGTTGGCTGGACGTAATTGGAGAGAAAGTGTGTCATTCTGGTGACAGCTCAGGGGTCTGAGCTCAAGATCCCAGGGTCTGAGCCTGGCACTGCTGTGTATGCATGTCTTGTGTGTGACTCTTGCGGCTCCTGTAGTTAGAAGATGAGCTGGCGGCAATGCAGAAGAAGCTGAAAGGGACAGAAGACGAGCTGGACAAGTATTCCGAAGCTTTGAAGGATGCGCAGGAGAAGCTGGAGCTGGCCGAGAAGAAGGCAGCGGACGTGAGTATTAGAGAGATGGAGGTCGGGGGGTTCATCCACACATATAAGATCTTCATGTTAATATGACTAAATTCCAAATTGGTCATACATACTTGTAGATTCACAGAACATAGACATAGATACCCACATACATTACAGCATATAATCACATGCTGGCATATCCCTTTAGTGGCATATACTTTCTTTCTTTCTTTTTCTTTTTTTAATTTTATTTATTTTTTACAGAGAAAGGGAGAAGGATAGAGAGTTAGAAACATCAATGAGAGAGAAACATCAATTAGCTGCTTCCTGCACACCTCCCACTTGGGATGTGCCCGCAACCAAGGTACATGCCCTTGACCGGAATCAAACCTGGGACCTTTCAGTCTACAGGCCGACGCTGTATCCACTGAGCCAAACCGGTTAGGGCTATACTTTCTTTCTTAAAGACACATAGAAGCCTCTTATTTTGGTCTCACCCCAAGCCAGGAATTTAATGATCTTTTCCAGGACCTGGACAAAGGGAAGGGACTCTAAGTCCAGACTGCTGTCACTTATCCCACCTCCTCCCCCATGCCACATTCTTAGCTTTTGTGCCCAAGGCTTGGCACGTAGATATGTGTATTAATAGGGAAACTCTCATCTTCTAACTGCCCAGCAAAGGCAGCTCAGTTTTCATAATGGGACAAAGGAGGTCACATTGACCTTGGCCTTATCTAGGTTTATTTATCTTGGCCAATGTGGACATCTGCCCTTATGCTACAGAGATGCTATAGGAAGCATTGTTCATGGGGCAGCAGAGAGGACCTTAGAATGATAGACTATAATAGAAATAAGATGGAATCTTGGATGTGGGGTAATCTTAGAGGGTAAAGGTGTCATCACCCGACCTTACTCTGTGACCTTGACTAAATTACTCAGCTTCTCTAGAGCTGAATTTTCCCATTTGAAAAGGAAATGAATTCTCTTCTCCACTTTATTTTATCCCATAACCACCTACTTTCCTTCACTTCAAACTTGAAGTTTACCACAAAGATAAATGTGAGATTACATAGAAAAGTACCATAGGTATCTTAGCAACAAAAGAATGTCCTGGTATTGATGGAAATAGTCAATTCTCAATTCTAAATTAACAGGAAAATAGAAGCATGTGTTTTTTATTTTTATTTTATTTTTTTTTAATATATTTTATTGATTTTTTACAGAGAGGAAGGGAGAGGGCGAGAGAGTTAGAAACATCGATGAGAGAGAAACATTGATCAGCTGCCTCCTGCACACCTCCCACTGGGGATGTGCCCGCAACCAAGGTACATGCCCTTGACCAGAATCGAACCCGGGACCCTTCAGTCCACAGGCCGACGCTCTATCCATTGAGCCAAACCGGTTTCAGCTTTATTTTTATTTTTGTGAATCCTCACCCAAGGATATTTTCCCATTGATTTTTAGAGAGAGTAGAAGGGAAGGGGAGAGACAGAGAGAGAAACATCTGCACACAGCTCTCCAACCAGGGCCGGGAAATGAGCCTGCAACCAAGGCATGTGCCCTTGACCGGAATTGAACCCGGGACCCTTCACTCTGAGGGCCGACTCTCTAGCCACTGAGCCAAACTGGATAGGGCGGAGCATGTTTTTTTAAATTACATTTGGTTTTGGAAAATAGCTAGAAAGACAGAGTAGGCCATTCACCAATGTTTTCAGATCCTCACATTTGGCCTCTTTGCTGTTAGGTTTCTGATCTCCTCTGTGGCTCTTCACCACTTTCAATGACCTGGGAAAGTGGTGAGTGTTGTTAAATATACCATGTCAGAGGTCAGAGACACTAAGAGGATCATATACACTATATATATTCATAGTTCCCAAAAGTTTGTGCCACTGCAAACTATGAATTCACCCTTCTCGTAAAATTGCAAAAACCGCAGGTTACCCTTGGGGCTTTGGGCAAATGCCTGACGGCCTGCTGCAGTTGCCTAACCGAGGTGCCAGGTATAAATGGACAGAGCTCTCTGGTTCGAATAAACAGGCATGGGGGTGGCTTTTGCAAACTGGCACAATAGCAGGTTGATAACATTTTGTAAGATGTTGGTAACAAATCTCTGGGAAATCTTTAGGCTGAAATAGTATGTGGGCTTGAGCAGGTGTTTTCAGGAGCAATTAAGAGAACCAACAAGTCTAACCTGAGATCTTGGGAGGTCAATGTGACCTAGAGACCTTAGATAATATGTGAGGATCATTGGAAAGATATGGGAACTTCCTGGGGATAAATCCTGTCCTGTTTTACACACACACACACACACACACACACACACACAATCCCCCCACCTTAGCATACTCAGTATATTCATTTGATATATACATATATATATATATTTGAAAAAAACTCATATTTATATAGGAATTCACCCAAAACATTTAAATATATAAACCATGGGTTAAAAAAACAAACTCATTCAACTTCCCTCTCCTTTGTTAGCTTTCCCATCAAGTCAGTAAGTACCCTCAGAGATATGAGATATGTAGAACATGAAATAGGAGAGAAAGGCTGAGGGCAGGAGGCAAAAATCTGTTAGGTCTGGTGAAGATTCAGGAAGGAAGGTGTGTTTCTCCCCCCCACACACACCCCTTAAAGCTGGGGCCAGCAAACTACCACCTGTGGGGTAAATCCTGCCCCAGCCTGTGTTTTGTGTTTTTTGTTCTTATTGTGGATTGTTTTTCTTTTTTCTTTTTTTTCTTTTTTTTTCTTTTTTTTTTGTGGATTGTTTTT
Source organism: Plecotus auritus (assembly GCF_963455305.1). Taxonomy (NCBI): domain Eukaryota; kingdom Metazoa; phylum Chordata; class Mammalia; order Chiroptera; family Vespertilionidae; genus Plecotus; species Plecotus auritus. The sequence continues at coordinate 30,172,984 of NC_137778.1, forward strand.
CAGCAGCAAAATTGTGCCTCAGATAAACCTCATTGGCTACTGCCTCTGCACAAAGCCCGCCCCAGCCTGGTTTCTGTACAGTTTTATTGGAGCATTGCCATGCCCATTCACTTACATATTGTCTATTGGCTTTCACCTTACAAGAGAGTAGTCACCATACCTGATGGCCTGCGAAACCAGAAATTATTTACTATCTGAGCCTTTACAGAAAAATGTAACTCCTGCCTCAAAGGGTCAAAGAAGGAAAATGAGGTGTTTATAAAAATTGGGATGCCCTGGCCAGTAGCTCAGCTGGTTAGAACGTCCTCCAGGTACACCAAGGTTGCAGGTTCAATCCCCGGTCAGGGCACATACAAGAATCAACCAATGAATGCACAAATAAGTGGAACAACAAATTGATATTTCCCTCTCCCTCCCTTCCTCTCTGTAAAATAATTAGTTAAAAAAAAAATGGGGAAAAACCCTGAATAAGGAAGAGGCAACAAGGTTTAAAGTAGATAGCAAGGGTCAGTCATCAGCAACATAATACATGCATTTTTGTGGGGACGGTGCTCTGCCCAGTACAAAGGAAGTTCACAGATTAGTTTGTGCCTTGAGATTAATAAGCAAGTAAACAAAGTATATTACTTTGATAGAGATAAGGGGAAGAAAGAGAAGAGTCAAAACCTGCATGTTTATGCAGGGAGTTCTGGCTATCTGAGAAACCTTGCCGAAAAGTGTAGGATTTGCTAGGACTGCTTGAACAAAGAAAGGTCAAGGCAATTGCACAGTTAGTCCAAACGTCTTTTTTCTCCCTTTCTGAGTTCGTCTAAGACAGTGGTCGGCAAACTCATTAGTCAACAAAGCCAAATATCAACAGTACAATGATTGAAATTTCTTTTGAGAGACAAATTTTTTAACCTTAAACTTCTTCTAACGCTGCTTCTTCAAAATAGACTCGCCCAGGCTGTGGTATTTTGTGGAAGAGCCACACTCAAGGGGCCAAAGAGCCACATGTGGCTCGCGAGCCGCAGTTTGCCAACCACTGGTCTAAGATCTTCTTTTTTTAAATTGTGGGAAAATATACATAACATAAAATTGGCCATTTTAGCCCTGGCTGGGTAGCTCAGTTGGTTAGCATGTTGTCCTGATACACCAAGGTTTTGGGTTCAATTCCCTGTCAGGGCACATACAAGAAGCAAGTAATGAATGCAAAATAAGTGGAACAACAAATTGATGTTTCTCTCTCCCTTCCCCCCCCCCTCTAAAGTCAATAAATAAAAAGTTGGCCATTTTAACCATTTAAAAATGTATGGTTCAGTGGTAGTAAGAACATTCACATTGTTTTGTTGGGAAACCATGGCTAAGGTCCTTTCAATACGAGACGAAGTTAGAAACCAATTACTGTATAACAAGGGGAAAGAGGAATGCAATGGTTAGGACATCGAGTCATTACACCCTATTTTAAGTACAGGAGGTGAGAGTGCTGGGAAGAGGAGGGACAGGGACAGACTTGTTGATCTATTGTTGTATTGTTGGTCACCATGAAAACAATAGCACTGGAACGCATTCTGCCCATCCATCCTGCTTTTAAAGGCTATCAGAGTCAATCCACCTGTTTCCCTGGATCAAGAGAAGATTATCTGTTGAAATCTGCCAGCCTCAGGAATGCATGGTGTCTCAACACCCCTTTGGGAGGTCTGCTTTTTCACTAGGGCAAAGGGAGGTTCAATAGTGCCCCCTGCTGACCAGCACCCAGATGACAAAGTCTCATTTCTGCTTCCTTAGACCCTCTTGTCAGACTTCTCCCAAGAGAGTTGGAAAAATTCTTAGGCCATCAGGGTAGAGTTTACTGAGGCTCAGAACTGCTCTTCCTTCTCAATTCCTGGGGGAAGCGGGGGCATCAAAGTGTACAGGTTACTCTATCAAGCAAATTACTTATTGTCCGTGGGAGTCCTTTCCTCTGAATGGTCTCATTACTCAGTATTTCTAAAAGGAGGTAGGAAGATAGCGCGTCCAGGAGTATCCTTAGAACCAGGCACTGAGGGCAGCAACTGTCTTTCCTACCAATCCTTTCAGGGGCTAGGATTCTTTATTTTTTTAATATATTTTATTGATATTTACAGAGGAAGGGAGAGGGATAGAGAGTTAGAAACATCGATGAGAGAGAAACATCAATCAGCTGCCTCTTGCACACCCCCTACTGGGGATGTGCCTGCAACCAAGGTACATGCCCTTGACTGGAATCAAACCTGGGACCCTTGAGTCCGCAGGCAGACGCTCTATCCACTGAGCCAAACCGGTTAGGGCAGGGCTAGGATTCTTAATTCTAAGTCCTGTTCCATACCCTAATTCTCTAGGGCAAAAGAGAGCTGCACTGGAAAGGTGGGAGGAATACAAAGAAATAAGAGGAAGATTATACATTTTCTTTTTTTCAAATATATTTTTATTTATTTCAGAGAGGAAGGGCAAGGTAGAGAGAGATAGAAACATAAATAATGGGAGAGAATCATTGATTGTCTGCCTCCTGCACACCCCCTACTGGGGATCAAGCCCACATCCTGGGCATGGGCCCTTGACCGGAATCAAACCCAGGACCCTTCAGTCCACAGGTGGATGCTCTATCCACCGAGCTAAACCAGCTAGGGCAGATGATGCAATTTTCAAGTCTTTTTACTGTTGTGCGTCCAAAAATCCTGCATGGCAGTGCCTGTAGGAACAGTTTCTAACTCATAAATAGCTCCTTAGGGTACCTGAAAGCAGAAGTGGCAGTAAAATTGGTGAAGGTTATAACACAGAATGAAGGCTCAGTTCCCCAGTAAAGTTTGCCAGGCACTCATATCTTTCTGTTGCACAAAAGATCTGGTAACAGTGTTACCGGAAAGGGGACCTGGACCTTGGTGAGTCTGCCTAGGGCCTGCCAGTAGTGTGTGGGTTCTTGACTTAATGCAGGAAAAATTTCACAACATGAGTCCAGGTGAATTTTATTTTAAAAAAAATATTTTTATTGATTTTAGAGAGAAAGGGAGAGGGAGAGAGAGAAACATCAATGATCAGAGAATAACATTGATTGGCTGCCTCTTGCACAACCCACACTGGGGATTGAGCCCACAACCTGGGCATTTGCCCTGATTGGGAATTGAACAGTGACCTTCTACTTCGTAGGTTGATGTTCAACCACTGGGCCACACTGGCTGGGCCAAAGCATTTACTCTTAAGTGTCTTTGGTTTAAGGCAGTGGTCGGCAAACTCATTAGTCAACAGAGCCAAATACCAACAGTACAATGATTGACATTTCTTTTGAGAGTCAAATTTTTTAAACTTAAACTTCTTCTAACACCACTTCTTCAAAATAGACTCGCCCAGGCCGTGGTATTTTGTGGAAGAGCCACACTCAAGGGGCCAAAGAGCTGCATGTGGGATCTAGATTTTCTAGATCAGCCTTAGGCAAACTACGGCCCATGGGCCGGATCCGGCTGTTCTATCCGGTTCTCTTGCTCTCCCCTCCGCTCCTTTACTTTGAATTTATATTAGTTTATACAAACACTCCATCCATGCTTTTGTTCCGGCTCTCCGGTCCAGTTTAAGAACCCATTGTGGCCCTCGAGTCAAAAAGTTTGCCCACCCGTTCTAGATGGTTGTAAATTGTTATTTAACTATGTCTCAGTTTTCCTATGTCACTTTCCTGGCTTACTGGCCTATCTTAGCTATGATCCATAATAATGGATTCCTTCCTGATAAAATAGGGGCATAAGACTTTCCTCGCCTACAAAAGGAATTGTAAGTAATGATTAATTCCCAAGTCCCAAATCTTATAAGTTATAGAGGGGCTGGCAGGTTGGTAAATCGCAGGTGCATATTGACTCTCTAAGTAACAGGGGAAAGACTAGTATTCTAAAGACTGAGTTCATAACTGATGCAAACAGAATGAGAAATTTGCCAACCTGCCCATCTCTTCCACACCCCGACTTGCCTTCATTGACTTTCAGGAGATGGAAGAGAACCTCCCATAGTTGGGTTTGAAAGGAGGTGTGGCTCTTTGGAAGATGAGGCCCCAAAAGTCCCAGCTTTTCTTAGCACCTGGTTTCAGAGCCAGTGTGGGATGGGTGGAAGCAGAGGATGGTACGGTATTTTTTTATAGAGATATAGGGTGCTCTAGCGGGTAGGTGGTGGTTGGGTCAGCATCGGGGATCCCCGACGGGCCAGAGAGGCTAGACCCCGACGCGCCTCTGGGTTACCATGGTAGCCTTCCTTCTTCCCAACCCCGCCCCTCTTTACTGGCCCAAGGGAAAGACCAGGAGCGGTCTGGGCGGCACCGCCCCTCGTTCCCAGCGCCGGGATCCCTCCAGTGGCCCGCCTTCCCGCCTGCCTGGCGCTGGGAGGGCGCGGCGGCTGTGGCGTCACATCCGGGCGGGTGGGTGAGTTCCGGTATTTCAGGGCGGAGCAGGCGGAAGTAGGGTGAGAAGCGGTTGCAGCGCGGAGCGGAGGAGGCAGGAAACCGAACGCGAGCAGGAGCTGGGTGGGCACCATGGCCGGGATCACCACCATTGAGGCGGTGAAACGCAAGATCCAGGTTCTGCAGCAGCAGGCCGATGATGCCGAAGAGAGGGCCGAGCGCCTCCAGCGGGAAGTGGAGGGAGAAAGGCGGGCTCGGGAACAGGTACGGAGAGGGCGAGGCGCGTGAGGGAGGGGCAGGCGATGGAACAGCTGGGACCCGGAACTGGGTCCCTTTATTTGCAGTGGGAGCACGGCTCTCGGGGGGCTGGTAGACTCGGAAATGAAGTTAGGGACCGGAGGATGGGTGGGGCTTGGCTTTAGTTGGACCTCAAGTGGGCGAGGGGGGACTGGGTGCTCGAGCCAGCAGGCTTGACCTCCAAAGGAATTGAGCCTCACGGGGCCTGCGAAGTGGTTTTCCTCCTCTTGCCGCTCATTCATTCAGCCCCTCGAAGCCGGGCGCGGCCACGGGGAGGGGCTCGGCGGCCTCTCCCTCCCCCACTCCCTGTGAAAGGGGCGTCACTTTGCTCTGGTTTGAGGTTTCCGGCCGAGGGGTGCTTCTCCGGTCGGGGATGGGCAGGGCCTAACCTGCTGTGAAAGGGTGGGGCTTGGGGGTAGGAACCCCCGGAAAGCCCCCGGCCTGGCCTGCTGGCAGCTTTTCCGCTCCCTCCTCCTGCTCAGGAAATGAGGCAGCAGTCGGCCTAGAGGAAGCGGGGTGCCCTCCCTGGAGGAGTTTGAGGCCACAGCACCGCCTCCCATCCTCTGGCCTGGGGCCCTTTCCCCTTAGAGGAGCCCTTGCAACTGCTAAATCCACTCTCTCAATCGACATGAGGCGAGAGGGGAGGAGATGGTACTTCACTCCCTACGTTTTAGTGCAAATGTAGGAGCCGAAAAAACACGTCTGGCCCTACCCATGAGGACCTGGAAGGCAGGAACTGATGCCACATTCAGGCCTTTATTGCTGAAGTGTCATTGATTAGTGCAAGCTGAACCGGAACTTCTTCCAAGCATAAGTGATAATCGAGTGTATGTGGCAGAGAGTGGGAAAGAGTGCCAACTTCTGTCAAGGTCTCTGATTTACCAAGCACTGTGATTGGTGGAGATAGAGTAATGAGTTCCTAGGTGGCTCTAAGTACTATTACTCTGTCACTTTCCCAATTATCCACCAGTGTCTTTTTTTTTAAGTTCAGTAAATATTTGTTCGTCGGAAATTGGAATGAATGGTGATTCTTGAAACGGCTTTTTGTTTAGAAGTGGTGGTGTAGTTTTAATGAGCCATAAGCTTTCCCAAGTTCTAGGGTACAGTCTAGTGGGTGGAGCTGATCCCCTGAGTTGAGGCTTTGGTTTTGGAGGATGATGAAGCTGGAGAGGAAAGTAACTTGCTAAAATTTGAAAACCCAATTAAAGGACTCTTAGGGTTTTATTGGTATTCCCTGTTATATTTTCCCTTGGTAATTTTTCTTTTTTTCCTTTTTGGCTGCTCTGTGGAGTGGCTGAGAATGAATGCTTTGGGGGTAGAGGGTGGGGCTGCTGCCCTCCAGGTTTATAAAGATTGTTAGAATACTCATTTATTGATATAACTGGGCATGGACGTGCTGGGAGCTTGTCTTAGTCACCTTTTTCTCGGTGGGTTTTTCCTCTGTTCATTATGCCAGTAACTTAACTTCTAATGGTCGATTCAAGTGAGATGAACTGGCTGGGCTACTCTTTATGTCTAACAACACTTTCTCATCTCCTTTGTTCTGGAGACCAGATCCCCTTAAAGGGGAAGTGAGAGAGGGTGGCTGAAGGAACTAGCCTTATGTTGAGCTGCAGTCTTAGGCTCAACATTTAAGTATAGGCATCCTAGGAATAGTCTAGAATGGATTGAAGTCACTCCCCCACCCCACGCCTCCCAGGGTTTGGTAATTTTCCTTGTAGGAAAACCTGGTTCCCTTTTTTCCACCCTTGGTGACTTTGGGGTGATAGGCAGCAGAGTGAGCAGCTTCAGATGTTTCTTCAGCTACTCTCTCGCTCAGAGCTGAGGTCTAGGGAGGAAGTCCTCAGATGGGGAAGTAGGGGGATAGTTAAATATTGATGAAACTAGTATCCTCTACCTCGAAGCTTGAGGGAGCCTAACCTTTTGATTTCCGCTCTAGTGAACTTTGAACCCCTCCTGAGAAGGAGACACCTGTGGGAGAGGGGTGGTGGTGCTTGGGCTACTTCTTATCCGCTTAGGACATAGGACATTCTGGAATGTGGGTTGTGCAGGCACCTCCTTCTGGCACAGGAAGCTCAGGGCTCCCTGATGGTATCGCATGCTGTTAGTGAGATTGTCACTTAATTATTTTTCTTGTTACTTTGTGTGAACATCCAACCCTTGTGGGGAAGCTGGCTGGCTCCAGAGCTGAGACTGGAGGAGTTGTGGGGTCCATCTTTCTTCCTGCTCTGGCCTTGGAGGTTGGCCTTTTATAATGTAGCACCTTGTCAAAGTCTCCTTAAATAGGAGAACTTAAATAGAGGGCCACGTAATACTTAAATGTAGTCTTTTTCCTTATCTGTGTTTTTGCTGTGATGGTGGTGGTAAAGATATACATAACATAAAACTTACCTTTTTAACCACTTTATTTTTAGTTTATTTTTTAATCCTCACATGAGGATATGTTTTTCATTGATTTTAGAGAAAGGAAGGGAAAGAGAAACATCTATCAGTTACCTCCCATATAGTTCACCTTACCTCCTAACTTCCCTGGTATTTGTCTCTTCTTTTTGTGGTCTAAAAAAATTTAGGAATACTAGTGAGGGAGTCAGTGGGCTTTGAACAGAAGTTTCGATTCTGACTTTATTCCCAAATTCCCAGTCTCTGGAGGGGGTTAGAATGTCTGACCATTGTATGGCTCTCTCCTACATGGGTCTGCAGGACTAAGCTACAGGGTTTATCGCCTTTCTTTGGTTCAGGTTTGCTTTCCTGCTGATTACCTCACTTTCCCTTCATACTAGAGCACACACTCATAGGGGAGAGGCAAATAGCACTTTGCTCGGAGTGCCTGGCTTAGACTCCACCTTTGTTTGCTCTGGGGCTGATAGCTCTACTCCCTTCCAGCTTGCCTTCCCCTTGGTGGAATTAAAGTCCCCAAGGACACAGTATCTCCCAGGATAGATACATTTGTGAACACAGTGAACTAGAGCAGTCCTTTAAGGACTCCAGCCTAACTTCCATTACTCATTTCCTTTGAATTTCATCTGTGGCTTTTGTCTAAAAAGAGAAACCCCAGAGTGGCAGAATGCCAGAATTAGGCTAATCCCTTTCTGTCCTTGGCCCTGATATACCTCCCAGCACCAGTGGCCCATCAGTTTCTTGCCTTGAGGGGTGTGGTGTGCTTGGGGAACCTCTAGCATGGAGGATGGTAGCATTCTAACCAAACTTAATTCACAACTGAAGCTATTGTCAGCCTGTGTTCGAATTGCTGTTGTTTTCACTCCCTTTCCCCTTGGGATCATTGCTTCCCTGGGTAGTGGGGAATTCTATTATTACCTGAAGGAAGGGTCTCAGGGCCTATCCTCCAAGCTGAGCAGAGGTGGGTAGACGGAAAGATCAAAACCACATCTGGGCATGTTACACCTAGGATGATCAGAATAGCATAAAACAATGTTTCCCTGGTTTGCAGAAGTTAGTACCATTCAATCTGGCAGGACTGATGGACAGGCATTTTGCATAGGTTCTGATTTGAAGGGAAATCAGGAGTGCCTCCTCCCTTTAAACATTGTAAGAGATCTTGATTCATGAAAGCTTTTGCTTCCTTTTAAAGAGAACTGATCCTCTGGGGGTGGAGGGGAGGAAAAGAAAAACACAGAACTGCCCGCCCCCCATGGGTGGGGGTGTGTCTGAACCCTTTTGCTGGGACTCCCATCTTGGGTTCTGCTTTTGCTACAGTCTTGTTTAATGTGCACATGGTCTGGTAAGGGCACCAAGATGTGTTTTCTCCCTTTTCAGTCTCGCGAAAAATTATGCTGTAAATGCTGATGTGTGGGAGAAACTGCCCTAGCCAGCTTGTTGTCATGGAAACTTTGCACCCCACCCCCATAGTCTGTTATCTTCTACTCCTTTTGGGTAACTGGTGAGCTTGAAAGGGACTGAGATTAAATGAGCTTCCTCCAAATCTGGTTCCATGCCTTTTTTTTTTTTTTTTAGTTTTAGGCGTGTGTGTGTGTGTGTGTGTGTGTGTGTGTGTGAGATAAATTATACTGGCAGTGTTTCATAGTTCTTGCCTGATAGCCTGAATTGTTCTTGTAATCTTGCCTTTTTTAATTTGTGGGGTTAAATGTGTGATGTTCTAGGAGACATCTGTTTTCCTAGAAGAGACAAAACCAGAGAATACTTGGCTTTGTGGTGTTTTGAATAGTGTAGTTAGAGGCACAAATGGTTTCTTGTAAATTCAGCTTATGTAGACTTCTCAGTTTTCTTTTCCTGTAGGGTGGTAGTTATACACATTGCTCCTCCCACCCAGTCTGGTCCCTTGAACCTCCCATGTTTGTATTTGGAAATTTTTGTCTCAAATAACCTGATTTAAAAATTTTATTTACTGATGAGAGAGAGAGAGAGAGAGAGAGAGGCACACATCGAGTTGTTGTTCCATTTATTTATACATTCATTGGTTGTTTCTTGTATGCACACTGACTGGGAATCAAACCCCCAACCTTGGTGTATGAAATTCAGGATGATCCTGTAACCATCTAAACTACCTGGCCAGGGCCCGAATAATCTGTTTAAAAAAACAAATGTTTTTTTTATTGATTTCAGAGAGAGGAATGGGGAGAGAGAGAAACATCCGTGTCAGAGAAACATTGATCGTCTGCCTTCTGCACGCCCCCTACTGGGGATCGAGCCTGCAACCACAACCTCCTGGTGCTTGGGAGGATGCTCAACCAACTGAGCCATACTGGGCAGGCTGACCTGATGCTTAACAGAAATCTCTTGGGCTATATCCCTCCCCATAAAGGCTAGTGGTGCAGATTATTTCTGTAGCTGCCCCCACCCCTGACTGTCAGGAGGAAATCAGGGTAATAGAATTCAGGTGCAATCTGGGCTGTAGCAGGGAGATCATGTTTACCAAGCACTTGGATAAGCATCTGAACGGGGTAGCATGCAGGGCAGATTGAATTCTTCTATGGTTGTGGCAGTCAGCATACTTGCTACCAGTAAAGGGGTGGGGGAGGGAAAAGCAGTCTTAGGAAGGAGGCTTTTCTACCATTAAAATTCATTCATATGTAGCTGCCTCTTTTCCTTATTTCTCATTCCATTACCAAGGAAGAGGCCTGGGATGGCTTGGACTCTAGCTTGTGCTTGATTACGGGGCGGAGGTTAGGGAGAGGGTTGTCCTAAGCCCGGGGTCCTCAAACTACGGCCCGTGGGCCACATGCGGCCCGCCGAGGACATTTATCCGGCCCGCCGGGTGTCACTGCCTGTCCTGCTTAGCAGCCGACTCGTCCCGGGCCCGCAGTGTGCATAGGAATTTGTTCATAGAGGTTTTTTTTTAAACTATAGTTTGGCCCTCCAACGGTCTGAGGGACAGTGAACTGGCCCCCTGTTTAAAAAGTTTGAGGACCCCTGTAAGCTGTACTTGAAGCGTGAGGCCATGGGGCAAAGGGGAATAGACGGGAGTCACAATTCAGAAATTTGGAGGAGTGATGGGCATAGAGAACACATTCTCTTCTGCCCCCAGTTTTTTTATGTCATCAGAGCAGGTAATTTTAGCCAGAAGAAGCTCCTTGTCAACTTTAAAAAGGTGGGGTGTAGGTATCCCAGTGGACCATTCTTTCACTTTCTTATTTTGGAAGGTTATTCTGGCAACATAGTTCTCTTAAGATAGTCGTCCTTCTGCTGTGTCAACGTAGGGTAATCAGAGGATTAACAACCTGAGTTAAGTAGCAAATTAACTGGTAATCTACCGTGTTCGGGTGGCTCAGTTGATTAGAGCGTCATCCTGTACATCAAAGGGTTGAGGGTTCAATCCTTCAGTCAGGGCCTGTGTAGGATGCAACTGATCAATGTTTATCTCTCACATCAATGTTTCTCTCTCCAAAAAAGAAAGAAAGTAATCAATAAAAACATCCTCCAATGAGAATTGAAAAAAAATTTTTTTTTTTTATATTTTATTGATTTTTACAGAGAGGAAGGAGAGGGAGAGAGAGTTAGAAACATCAATGAGAGACAATCATTGATCAGCTGCCTCCTGCACACCCCCCACTGGGGATGTGCCCGCAACCAAGGTATATGCCCTTGACAGGAACCGAACCTGGGACCCTTCAGTCCACAGGCCGATGCTCTATCCACTGAGCCAAACTGGTCAGGGCTGAAAAAAAAAATTAATAAATAATTCAAGATTTCCTGTTTGAGACACTTATAAGAATAAGAATACCTCTGAGCCAGAGCTCAGACAGAAGGAACCCTTCACCGGCTATGTTTGCTGACACTCAGGAGTTTGAACTGAGTCCAGAAAGGGGGTGGTGCTGACACTGGGCTGCACAAAGAACTGCGTTTTAAAACACTCTTCCTGTGGAACACGTAGTAGTTTGTTGACAGAAGAAGGCAGGAAATATATAATACGTTTGCTTGATCTGAGCTAAGACAGGTTCTACCCTGCTAGACTCTTAGGTTCTTTCATGGTAGTCAGCCCCAGTCTTACTGTCATGGTTTTATTCCTTTTCACCATGCCTCTGCTTCCTTTTTCCATTATTTTACTGAAACGCAGGCTGAGGCTGAGGTGGCCTCCTTGAACCGTAGGATCCAGCTGGTTGAAGAGGAGCTGGACCGTGCTCAGGAGCGCCTGGCCACTGCTCTGCAAAAGCTGGAGGAAGCTGAGAAAGCTGCAGATGAGAGCGAGAGGTGTGTAGAGGGGCCTCTTGAAGCGTGCATTTCCGAAGAAATTCATAATGGCTCTGATCAAGATTTCCTTATAGACCTGTTTTTAAAAACAGCTAGCTGTCTTACAGGATCCTCATTCCTTCTTTTCTGCATAGTCTCCCCACTTGAAGACAGTTAGGGTTACCTGAACCCTGTACCTGTAACCCTTTAGTAATTGGTTTCTTTATAAATTGATCCTTAAATGGGGTCACCAGGATGACTTCCACTTACTGAATCATAAACTTACTTGGTTAGTTCCTCTAAAGTAGTGGTTCCCAAAGTGAGATTCCAGACCAGCAGCATCTGGGAAATTGGTAGAAATTCCAATTCTCAGCTGGCACCTACCTCTGATCTATGAATCAGAAACTCTGGAAGTAGAGCTCAGCAATCAGTGTCTTAAAAAACTCTCTCGACCCTGGCTGCACTGTTAGAATCATGGGAGTGAGGGGTGGGGATCATCAAGGAGTTCTAAAATATCAGAATGCCTGGGTCCTACCCCAGTTCAATTAGAATCCATTGCGAGAGTGGCCTAGGCATTGATGTTTTTAAAGTTCCTCTGATAATTTTCATGAGTTGAGAGCCGTAGTCATTAAACCAAATCACAAGTCATTTTTGTTGAACACAGCCAATTGGCTCCTTGCCATATGTGAACTATGTGATGACTTGCATGGGATCAAACTGAGGCTTTCAGAACTGAATATGCCCTACTGGGAGTCCAGTAACACAGGGTGGCTATGAAAATGAGCAAGACAGCCAGCTGTGTGTATACTACTACAGTATAGTGTCCAAATTATAGAAAGTGAGGAAGACAAGTTGCAGAACAGTGTAGTATATGATTCCCTTAGGTATGGGGAAGTAGGGATGAGACTGTCTGCATTTTTATCTGTGGAATACATTTCTGGAAGGATTAGGAAGTAAGTTACTACCTCTGATGAGCAGGACTAGAAGGAGAGAGACTTTTTGCTTTATGCCCATAGACTATACACTTAAATACTTAATTTCTTAATAAGTGTGTATTATTTTTACAAAGGTTTAAAACAAAATGAACTAAGGTGGGCGGGGGACCATGGGAATTCTCTTTGAGTGGCAAGCAGAAAGGAATGATCTTTTATACCTGCACTTCTGGATCCCTTGGGGTGTAGCTGATGACAGATTCCTGAGAGTGTCAATGCCACATTTGTCCTTATTGTTTCTGACAGAGGTATGAAGGTTATTGAAAACCGAGCTTTAAAAGATGAAGAAAAGATGGAACTCCAGGAAATCCAACTCAAAGAAGCTAAGCACATTGCAGAAGAGGCAGATAGAAAGTATGAAGAGGTAAGGCACTGCTAGTTTGTCCCTCTGTGGGTGACATTGGGGTTCTCAAAAGAACCCGTAGAGGGAAATAGCTCCTCCTTTGCTTTGCTGAGCTTACCTCGGTCTTTTCCTATAGGTGGCTCGTAAGTTGGTGATTATTGAGGGAGACTTGGAACGCACAGAGGAACGGGCTGAGCTGGCAGAGTCGTGAGTGTCTTCCTCCCCAAATCTTTGCCCTCCATTCTATCCCTTCCCCTTTGGCTTGGGCAGTGTGAGTAAGCTAGCATTCCTTAACCTTGTTAAACAGGGCCTAGGGAAGGCATTTTCTCTAGTGCTTTTTTAGGCCCTATGAATGGCCTTGGGCTTTCTTATTCTCTTTCTTACTAGTGACAGGTGACAGATTGAGGCTTTCTTTTTGAGGGAAAATAAAGACTAATATATGGGGAACCATTAACTGGAAGGCCCTACTGGGTTCTTTAACCTGGTCTGTTTCTCCTTGAGGCATTGAAGTGGCTCTACTGCCTTAAGGTCTACCTCTGTTTTAACCACTTTGCCAATTGGCTGGGGAACTTTAGGGCAAGGGCAGGCATGAACAGCTTTCCTGTTGGCACCTCTGGGCCTTGCATAACAAAGTTAGTGCTGGTGCATATATATATTTGTGCTTCCCTGGCATTCCCCTCTCCCCATACATGACATATCATGACCATGGTGGTGTTTTCTTCCCATTTTTTGAAAAGTTTTTTTTTCCATTTTGCTGCTTGTTTTCTTGCTGTGTTCCCTCTTGACCTTTCTCCCTCCCCACAACCTGGCTTGTGCGATCCCCGTGACTATCACTAACAGCCGTTGCCGAGAGATGGATGAGCAGATCAGACTGATGGACCAGAACCTGAAGTGTCTGAGTGCTGCTGAAGAAAAGGTACTAACCATTAAACCTACCGAGAGGTTATATGTATGGTGTGGTTTTGTTTTTGTTTTGCAGCTGCCTTCCCTCCACTGGTTGGTTTGTTGAGTGCTTTCTCATCTCTTCATGGAATGCTCCATCCTTTTCCACTTCTTGGCATATTTCATCTTTTCTTTCCCAGTTGCTTCACTGCCTCCACAGGGTCTCTCCTTCCCTTGGGTGATGTGGGGGACTATTGGGTTGGACATCTGTTCCCACCTCACCCCAGGTAGCAGTTATGAATTGTTCCCAGTAGTGAATTCTCTCAAGTGTTTTCTTCGTTGGTATCTAAACATTCTGAGTCCTAGCCCATGGGAGTCTAACTCCTGACATGGTCTTTGATAGAGGGAGGAGGGTTGTTGCTTGCTCAGATTACCTGGGACCTTCTCTTTTCCCTGTTATGCCTTCCAAATCTCTACCTATAGGTTCAATTCATGTCTGTGTGTCTCTCTCCCTTTTTTTTATTCTTTTCTTCTTCCCCTGTCTTCTCCTGCGGTATGTAAAATATTCACAGTAAGTGTTCTGAGCTGGAGGAGGAGCTGAAGAATGTCACCAACAACCTCAAGTCTCTTGAGGCTCAGGCGGAGAAGGTAGGGGCTGGTTTGTGAAAGTAACAGGCTTTGGGGGCCTGGGCCCAGCCCTACCCTTAATGAGAGACTGCAGAAACTCATTCCTTATATAATCCAGTGAGAAGTATCCTCTTCTTACCTACCCACCCTCTGTCTGGATTCTAGGTTTAATACTAATTCTTGTGTACTTTGACAGCTTTAGTGAAAATAACTTCATGGTCTCAGGTGCCTGGGGTCATGTTCTCAGCTTGATATGGATGTGCTGAATGACAATGATCATGGGTCCTAATAGGTTTCCTAGCAGAAAGATGGGAGCAACAGATGGTATCAGGTTGAGACCTACTAAGCAATCAAAACAGAAGACTTGTCTTTATCATCATGTGGCACTGTTTTAGCCGTCTGGCCTTGGGTGTCACTATACTTACTCATTAAGTAGGAGGAAGGAAAAGTAATCCCCTGGGTTGATCTGAATAAGATCAGAAGTTAGGTCCCTTTAAAAAATAAGGGTATCATGACCCTTAGGACATTGATTTGTGGATTTTAAGGACTTACTGTCCAGAAATGGGCCTTGCTCTTTGTTATGGACCAACCATTCAGCACAGTATATCCAAGAAGATATTCAGTGTAAGAGTAAATGTGGGGCTGGGGGTGGTGGTGTATTGTCTGTGTGAATAATTTCTACTCTGAAAATTTTATTTTATTTCTCTTATAGTACTCTCAAAAAGAAGACAAATATGAGGAAGAGATAAAGATTCTTACTGATAAACTCAAGGAGGTGAGCCAAGGGGAAGGGCCCAAACATTTAGAGGTACTTGTATATAAGGCATAATGTAGACTGGCTGGCTTTGGTTCTGAAAGGTATCCTATCTAATAAAAGAGTAATATGCAAATTAACCATCACTCCGCTACACCCACCAGCCAATCAGGAGCGAATATGCAAATAAACCCAGCCAAGATGGCTACGGCCACAGAGAGCAGGAGGGAGGCTTGGGTTTCCCCGGCAATGGAGGAAGCCAAGCTTTCCGCCTGCCCTTGCCGGCCTAGGCCTCCACTCAAGGCTACAAAGTTTAAATGATAGAAGATACATAAATCCAAACAGAAATGGCAGCAGCCACAGAGCTGGAAAGAGCAGGAGGCTAGGGTTGCCCCCGGCGATGGAGGAAGCCAAGCTTTCCGCACACACTGGCCGGCCCAGGCCTCGCTTAAGGCTACAAAGTTTCAATTATAGAAGATACATAAATCCCAACAGAAATGGCTGCTGCCATGGAGCGAGCAGAAGGCTTGGCTCTGCTCCAGGCTACAAAGTTTAAATTATAGAAGATAAATAAACCCCAGATACCAGGGCCTCTGCTTGGGTCGCCAGGGGGCATGGCCGGCCTGCAAACCACCACAGGCCCCTCGCCCAGGCCGCCCCACGCCCCAAGGGAACCCCCACCCTGATCCAGGACACCCCTCAGGGCAAACCAGTTGGCCCCCACCCATGCACCAGACCTCTATCTAATAAAAGAGTAATATGCAGATTGACCATCATTCCAACACACAAGATGGCTGCCCCCATGTGGTCAAAGGTCCTGCCCCCATGTGGACACAAAATGGCCAGCAGGGGAGGGCAGTTGGGAGGGACCAGGCCTGCAGGGGAGGGCAGTTAGGGGAAAACAGGCTGGCAGGGGAGCAGTTAGGCATCAATCAGGCTGGCAGGGGGGTGGTTAGGGGTGATCAGGCTGGCAGGCGAGCAGTTGGGAGCCAGCAGTCCTGGATTGTGAGAGGGATGTCCGACTGCCCGTTTAGGCCCAAATCCACCGGGATCGGGCCTAAACGGGCAGTCGGACATCCCTCAAGGGGTCCCAGATTGGAGAGGGTGCAGGCTGGGCTGAGGGACAACCCCCGCCCCCCCCCCCCCCATGCATGAATTTCGTGCACCGGGCCTCTAGTAGAAATAGAAGGTGAAGATAATAGAGATTCTTCTCTTATTTGTCTTGTTCTTCTCTGATTCCAACCGTTTTTTATTTTCCCTAGGCAGAGACCCGTGCTGAGTTTGCTGAGAGATCGGTAGCCAAGCTGGAAAAGACAATTGATGATTTGGAAGGTAGGGAGCCTGGGAGAGGAATTAAAATACTGGAATATAGAGGAAGACCTTGCCCATTGACCATTATCCCCTTTCCCTGGAGACCAAAGGGAGTTGGTGGTGACTTGGCATGCATCCCGTGCCCTGCCACAACTAGCTGAAGTGGGTCAAACCTAGAATAGAATTGACTGTCTACATTGAATCTTTTCCTTTAGTAAGACTTTACCTGATATTTGGAATTTGCATCCTTCCCTTGGAGACTGATAATGGCAGCATTTATCACCAATTTAGTAGTCTTAAATCTTTAGTTTTAGGTTCTGGATCAAAATGGTAGCCATACTTTGAGAAGGCAATGAGAACATGTGTCACTCCATGGCTACTTTTGGCAATCTGTTCACCACTTAGGTTGTGGGGGACCTTTGCAAGAGACGCAGCTGTCTCAGAGCTGACCGGTACCATGGGCTTTCTGAATACTTCTGTCCCCACGATTTGGCAACATGTCCACCCTAACAAGGGTAAATGTACTCTGAGAACTCTGAAACTGCTCCTTTGGTGTACTCTGGGCAGCAGGGTATTCTTTGGAGAGTCTGAGCAGGCTACCTGTAGAGCAAAGGGGCCAAGCATACTGGTTACCCTTGGCAGCTAGGAAAGTGTCTGATATTAATGTACTTCTCTCTTTTTCATTTTTGTTAAATTAAGCACTGTCCCTGCTAGAAATTGGTTTAACTGGATGGCAGTGGGAACCTCTTGTGCGTTTGGTAATAGGAATTTCTAGTCATGACCGTGCCCACCTTCTTAACCCGCAGTCAGTCAGAGGTGTCAAGAAGTCCAGTTTGTCCTGGGGGACAGTGGATCTGAAAATGGCCAGTCATGGTGCCCTTAACTGTGGTATTAGACCCACAGTGACATTTTCCCTAGTTTCTAATGATTCCCTCTCTTCATCTGCTTTTGATACCTTTCACTCTGTCCCCCTCGTTCCTCCCTGTGGTTCCTGTGCCTGTCCAGATGAGCTCTATGCCCAGAAACTGAAGTACAAGGCCATTAGCGAGGAGCTGGACCACGCCCTCAATGACATGACCTCTATGTAACTATCTGACAGCAGATGGGGCTGGGACCTTGGCTTGTGGGTGAGCGGGGGGTATAGACTGTGCATAGTATGCTTTGGTTTTATCCTCTGGACACTAGAATCTCCACCCTTACCTCTAAAACATTGGTGCTGGTTACTTGTTGGCAAAAGCTGGGGAGGCATTTAATCTTGGATCAGTGGTAGAACCCTGATCTATAGGTAATTTTTATTCACAGCCCATTATAACACTATGGTTTTTCTATTCCTCAAATTTAGTTTTCTCAGCAGGGATACTGCTGAAGGTAGAATCATGTCATCATATGACTAAGGAAATGGGGCCCAGAGAACCAGTGACTGGGGTTCTAATACATAACAAAACTCAGACCTCCTGGGTGTATTTCGTTTGGGCCCTGATAAAATTCTGGGGAAATACTCATAATTGGAAATAATCAAGTTTACCTACAAATTGAATTTGATTCCCAAATTTTAGTCCCAGAGCGAGCCTGCTAGTAAAAAGCACCAAAAGAGTTATTGGGGACTTCACCTGTTTGCTGTGGATCCCTGGTCCTGATGCTAATCTGCCTCTTGGTATCTTTCCCACTAACCCTGAAAAGAAGCCAAATGACTCAGGCTATAGTGTCTGGCTCTCTTTTATCATTCCTACTGCCACCTGTTCCTTTTTCTCTGCTCCCTTTCTCCCACCTTGTTGTGTAGATTGACGCTAGTCCTTCTCACCTAGAGTCTCCTTACTTTTTCATACAGATAAATTGCCACCGTTTCTGCTCTGTTCTGGATCTGCCCCCTTTCCTCGGGAAACCCAACGCCCCACTCTCACTCTGGATTCCATTTGGATCAGCCTGACTGGTCCCCAAGGCATTAGGATGGGCGGGGGCCACAAAGCAACTTACGTGTTCTCTTCCATCCCCACCCCAAATTAAAGTTAAGCTGCTGGAAGCCTCGTGCCAGCCTGCATTTGTGTCATTGACAGAGCTGCTGCTGCCCCTGAGAAAGAGCCTTGGGGTGTGATGTGGGGAACAGCTATCGTAGGCTCTCCCTCCTCTGACTTATATAATCAAAGCCACTTTTGTGTGTGTCTATTTTTTCTTGACATTTAAACTCTCCTGACCTGAGTCTATCAGAATGGTGGACTAGTAGTGGAGCTCTAGTCTTACTGTTTAAGCTGAATGAGATCATCCAAGTCCTTTACTTGCAGTTCTTAAGTCATGCCGCCTGGAATGTTCCATCCTCTCTTCAGGTTCTCCTCCTTTGCTTAAGGTCGGGAGTCCATTGAAGTGCCTCTCAATACACATTTTCTACCCCTTTGCCAGCGGTTCAAATGGTGCATCCTCAAAACAGTCGGTGGACCCAAGTATGTTACCATTAAAACTGGTCATCCCAAGGCACAGAAAAGTACATGGTGGACAGAATTTTCAACAGTTTCGTGTTTTCTTCCTGAAATCTTTCTTGCATATTTGAGGCTTATTACCATTTGCCTCCTCCTATGAGACAAATGACAAGTGATAAGTGATTATCAGAAAAACTAACACAAGCATGCCTATTTCAAATAATGTGCACAGGGTGGTAATGGTTTCTTCATGCATTCATAGGATAAAGTCTGTTAGTAAAATTGTTCCTGGTTTACATTATGGAATTAAATACCAGTATTTTGGAATTTCAGTTTACACACCAGAGGTGATTCGATCTGGATGGTGTGGTATTCGGTTATATTTATTTAAGCACCTAAGTGTTACTCACTTAGTGCTTTAGTTTCTCAGCAAAGTATATAGAGTAGAAAAGAGGGAGGAAGAGAGAAAGAGAGAGAAAGAGAAAAACATCAGTGTGAGAGAGACACATCAATTGGTTGCCTTACACAGGTGCCCCAACTAGGGCTGGGGATTAAACCTGCAATTCAGGCATGTGCCCTTGACTGGGAATCGAACCCGAGACCCTTTGGTGCGTAGGCCTATGACCTAACCACTGAGCAAAACTGTCCAGGGCGGCTTTTCTTTTCAACAGATACAGGCAGGTAGAGAGGTTTTCTTTGACCTGATACTTGAATTAGGTTTTTGTGTATGTGTGTGTGTGTGTTTTTCTGTCTGTACCATTTCTTCCTGCCACATAGCCCTTGAAATTAAGGTACAGATTCATTTATTCAGCCTACACTGGTATTTTCTATGCACAGGGTATTAAGGTGGGGACAGAAATAATCAAAGATGGAGACACCATCCTTATTCCCAGATTGCTCAGAATCTAGTCGGAAAGAGAATATATATATATATATTGCCAAAAACGATGTGTGCTAAGTGCCACAAATAAAGTGCTGTTGGGGTACCGAGGTAATGATTCCTGAGGGGATGTTTAGGAAAGATGAAAGGAGGCATGTAATAGGTATTTAATAAACATGTTGAAACTCGACTCTTCATTTTTATTAGTTCCAAAGATTGGATTTTTGACAAGCAGACTTTAGTTGAGGTATAGTGGACATTGAACATTTCAGTCAAAAAGAAGAAAAGGAATAAAGGCATAGAGATGGGAAGAACACAATATCTATAAAGGTAGATTTAGACAGTAGAGACAGGTGTGTGCTAAAATCAGGCTGGGCGGGGGTTAATTTTATTTTCTAGGTAATGGGGATGACACTCTAGATTTCCAACAAGGATGTGTTGTGGTCTGCATAGCATATAAGAAGAGTTCATTTGGCAGCTCAGTTAAGGATATATTGGAAGGGAAGCAGATTATCAAAGTGATCCATGAAGACAATGATTCCCAAATTTCATACCACTTGGGGACTTGCCATATTCACTTGCTGCCTACATTGTTTTCTTCAAATTTACTCTTGGTTTCAAATTTGTTTTATTCTTACTCTACACAATTCTAACTTGAAATCAAAGGTTTGATGTGTGCCACTGTGTTTCCTATTGCACATTAAAGAAATACAGATAATAAAAATTTTTTAAATTCACAAATGCATAGTGCTTGACATCTCACCTCCACTAGCAGTGACTGTGCTACACTTTGGGAAATACTGGGTTAGCTCATTGCAGTTTTCTCAGGGATACTAGTCTGGACTAGAGTAATGGTGGGGAAGAGATGGCATGAAGATGGGTATTGTGAAGGGCCTAGCCACTAAATGTGAGGAGGAAAAGCCAGGGACTGGTTCTGAGCGTGGGAAAATGGTGGTGGTGTAGGTGTAGGGAGAACATGTGGAAGGTAGAGACTGTAAGTCTGAAAAACTGTCAAGTATGCAGGTGAAACAATCCTGGGGCTTGATTTGGGAATCCATAGGGTGACAAGCAGTTTAGGCCATGGAAGGACTTAGAACCTTAAAAGACAATTGTAAATGTAAAAAGAAGAATTAAGCAAAGAGAAAAATCTATAGATGAGGAAGCCAAATGGAATTGGTTAGAGGGATAGAGGAGAATGAGTAGCCTTGATACTTTATGAAGTTCAGGGCTGATGATTTGCAATGATTCTCAACTTCAACAGGTTAAGGAAATTAACTGGAGATGGGGCGTTGTCATTAATACTGTATTTGAAGGGTACATTTTGAGCCTTAAGAGCAAGGAGAGGAGCCGTATTTCACAGAGAAAAAGAAGTGAATTGGTGGAAAGTGTTGTAGACACTAGCTACTAGTACATATGGCTGTTGAGCACTCAAAATATGGCTAATATTACTGAGGGGCTAAATTTCTAATTCTATTACTTTCCATCTAAATTTTACAGTCACATGTGGCTAGTGGCTACTGCATTGGATAGTACAATCCTAGATGTTTTAGTATTTGGGCAGAAGGAGTTGACTTTGGCACAGAGGGGCTTCTTAGAAAAGAAAGAAGAGAGAATGGGAATGAGAAAAGTGAAGTGTTAATCCTGGTAGCTCCTGACTTTCTCCATGTCCATGGCTGGTGAGATCAAGGATAGAGACCAGCAAGCCATGGCAGCTGAGCAAAATTTGAAATGTTATGTTAAATTCATTCTTTACGTTAATACTCTGTATCCTGGCAGGAACCATCCTGTAATACTTAAGTCTGGATCTTTATTGGAATGGGGTCAGGCATCATTGGTAATCTCAGAGTAAAGTGCTTGACATCTTAACTTTTTCCTCTTAATTTCTAAGAAAGAACCACAGGCTAATAATGTGTATTCTTTATTTCCTCGTTACCACTGTTGGAACGATGAACAAAACATGGCTAAACCCCAAGTTACCTGACGGGTGGCTTGCACCTGTTATTTTAGGCAGCCTTATCTCAGTTTCTTTTCCTTTCCTGTAGTATTGTTGGAATACTCCCCAACCTCAACATTGGGGTGGGGTAAAAAATATCAAAAGCAAAATCTGTTCTCCCTCGTTCCTTGAACTTTGAGGCTTTAAAGCTGATGTGGTTCCCTTTACTCTGAGCCCTTTCCTGTTACTGAATGAAACTGACCTAATTCAGACTATGAAGCCTAAGGATGTCCAGTATTCATGAGATAGTTCTCTAATTAATTAGGCAGGGCTAAAAGGAAGTGAGACCAAATGGACTCTCTGGGTTGCCTTTTTGGTTTGTTTTCTTTTGCTGTTATCAGGGAACCAAGAACTTTAATGAGCTGGTATCTGATCCTGAATTTTTAGTCACTAGAGATAGCAGAGTTAAAAACTTTACTTATTAAATAAGTTCCTTGTGAGAGAACAACCACATTTGTCTTTCTGACCTCATGCAATTCTAAGGGAACTGTGCATTCTGGGAATTAATCAAGCAATAAAATGCTCCCTCTTCTCTATTTATTTTTCCCCTAAATGGAACAAAACCCTCATTGACCAGACTGTTTTAAGGGATAAGATTCTGCTTACACCTTCGATCCAAGACAGCAGTGGGAGTCACACTAACTAACTTGGATATGGTTGCTATAGGGGAGTCAGGCTGCACATGGAAGCTATGTGTAAGGGGTTTCCCAGTGAATGTGACAGGTCCAATCCTAGGCCTCATGGAGTTTTTTTTGTTTAGTATAATGGGTTTTTTTTTATTTAGTCCAGGATAATCCTGGGGTGTACAGAACAATTCTACTTATTGCTGTCCCCTGCCCAGTAAATATCTGTATGGCCTTCTAGTTATTGTGACAATTAAAGCCTGCCTCCACACATTTCCAAATTGTCCTCTGGGGGGAGAGGAAGGGCAATATTACTCATATTGAGAACCATTGGCTTAGAGAGCAGTGCAATTTTAAAAGTTCATTCTAATTTCCGCCCCTTAAAATACAGCTATTGTTGCCCTAATCGGTTTGACTCAGTGGATAGAGCACCGGCCTACGAACTTGAAGGGTCCCGGGTTCAATTTCGGTCAAGGGCACATGCCTAGGTTGCGGGCTTGATCCCCTGTGTGGGGTGTGCAGGAGGCAGCTGATCAATGAGTTTCTTGCATCATTGATGTTTCTGTCTCTCCCTCTCCCTTTCTCTCTGAAATCAATAATAATAATAAAATACAGCTATTGTCCTGGATAGTGTGGCTCTGAGAGGTCACGGGTTCGATTCCCAAAAGGGGCACATGCCTGGGTTTCCGGCTCAATCCCCAGTGGTTGTACAGTGGGCAGCCAATAAATGGTTCTCTCTCATCAATGTTTCTCCCTCTCCCTTCTTTCTCTCTAAAAAAAATAAATAAAAATTTAAAAAGCTGTTATTTTGGGATATTCCATCTACGAGGATCTTCTTATACATATATGCTTGTTTTCTATTTTTTTTTAAATCTTCACCTGAGGATATGTTTTTATTGATTTTAAAAGGAAGGGGGAAATAAAAAATACCAAAGAAAAAGATAACAGTGAAAGGAACGGGGAGAGCCCGGCCGGCATGGCTCAGTGGCTGAGTTGATCTATGAACCAGGAGATCAGGGTTTGATTCCCTGTCAGGGCACATGCCCAGGTTGCAGGCTTGATTCCCCCGTGTGGCGTGTGCAGGAGGCAGCTAACCAATGATTCTCTCTCTCCATTTATGTTTCTCTCCTTCTCTGAAATAAAAAAGGAAGGGAGAAGGAGAAAGAGAAACATTGATCTGTTGCCTCTCATATGCACTCTGACTGAGAATTAAACACGAAACCTTTTGGTGTGTGGGACGATGCTCCAGCTAACTGAGCCACCCGTCCAGGGCTGTGCTTTTTGTTTTGATAGTGTATATAAAGTAGAAAGTATTATTGGAAGCATGAAAGTATCTTTTTCATATTGACATCTTTTTCATATTGACATCTTTTTTGTCTATTTTGGTTAATCCTCACCTGAGGATTTTTTTCTCCATTGCTATTCAGAGAGAGTGAAATGGTGGATGGGCAGGGGGTGGGGAGTAGAGAAAGAAACAGAAGCATTGATGTGAGAGAGACACATCGACTAGTTGCCTCCTGCACCGTCCTGTCCGAGGCGGGTGGGGGAGCGAACTCGAAACCCAGGTACTTGCCCTTGACCAGGAATCAAACCCCAGACAGACCCTTTGGTGCTCAGGCAGACACTAACCACTGAACGACACGGACCAGGGCTCATGGTGACATCTTTAGACAATTTTGAAACAGACTGTAAAACAGAAAGAAACTTTACATGAACTTCAGAGGCTGATACAAATTTCCATTACCCCTGTGCTGGACTTGGATTCTCCGTACCCCCTCTTTAAGGTGTGCTCCAAGTAGAAAATCCAGACAAAGCCAAGGGACTTGAGCACTTAACTACTTTTATCGGGAATGCTTGGGTTGTAGGAAACAGCAGCTAAAATAAATATGGGGTTTATATCTCATTGGTCAGAACTGGATCACATGACCGCCCTTAGCTGCAAGTGAATCTGAAAAAAAAAACTAGAATAGGATAGTCTTGATTGGCTTGTACCAGTAATTCAACTTCCCTGGCCCTGAGCACACTGTTAACTCTTAACAGGTTTGGGGTTTTTTTGTTTGTTTTTTCGTTTTTAAAAAGGGGGAAGTTGGATTTTGATTGAATAAGCCATTATGATAGTTCTATTCCAGTGCCTACAACAAGAAGCATTAGAAAGTGTAGGATTGAGTGGGTATAGGGATATTTGTCCCAATCTACCATTCATAATGGTGTATTAAATGCTTTTACAGAAAAATGTTCAACTGTTCACTTGGTCCTTCCAAACCTCATTATTATAAATGTATTTCTTATACTTGAGCTGTATTCCTTTCTCTGCCCTGTTTTACTTGTCTCCGTTTCTCAACCCAGGGAATATATACTATGAATGTGTTTTTTCCCCTCATAATGTTGTCCTTCCAACTTGTTGGTCTGAGTGTTTTATTTTACTCCTCTGTTGGTCTTTCCATCAACTGACGACTCTTATTGCCCTCCGTCTGAACCGTCCTTGCATCCATTCTGCCTTACAGATGCATGTCATGTGTGCCAGCTAGTTGAAAGTCTCAGATTTACACCTGGTACTCTACTAACCTTCCCTTTTTCTCTTTCTCCTCCTCTTCTCCCCTCCTCTTGTTTTCTCTCCTTCCTGTCGCTGCTGCAGAGCGTCTCTACAGCCAACTTGAGCGAAACCGCCTGCTTTCTAATGAGCTGAAGCTAACGCTGCATGATCTGTGTGACTGATGGCAGGGCTCCCTGATGCCCATTAAATCGAGCTTATTGCTCACACCACTGACCTGGACCCCAGCAAAAAGCTGATTGTCTTTTTAAAATTTACTAAGTTGCCCTAAGCACATTGCTTTTTAATTGGGGCGGTTAGAATATTGTTGACTTCCTGTATAGTAGGAATGTTTAATACTGCATTTCTTCTATCCCTTTTCAAGAGGTTGTGGGTGATGAAGGGAGGGGCCTGAGAGGTTATAGTGAGAAAACTTGGGAGAGTTTTCTGCTTTCCACCTTTACTTGCTGCTCTTTCTCTTGTGCACTGACTGTAGGATACTTTCCCTTGCATGGATGTTTTCTAACAATAAAAGGAATGACTTGACAAGATGTTGTAACTGCTTTTATCTGCAGGCCCAGCGATGGGCCCTTCTGACTGGATGCAAAAAAAGGGAAGGGAGAGAAAAGGGTGTGGGATATTAATAGGTCTGTGCGCCATCACCTTCCCTGAGTTAAAGATTTGAGTATTTTCCCACCTCCCTAGAGCAGTCAGAGAGGTTTGCTTTCTGGGCAGATTAGATTCTCTTTGATGTCCAGCTGCTAGTTTTCTTCCTGACATTTTTCGTGTTGCTTTTTCCTGGTTTTATGTTTAATTTTAACTAACTGTGTCACAAGCTAGTTCTGAATAAACACTGCAAAAATCTTAAGGTTTTGCTTACACGTGTATGTTTGATAGTATTCTTGGCTTTATTTTCTTTACAGAGTATTTTACTTAACTGTGGGGGTTCTTTTATTTATCCCACCAATTATTTCCTCTCTAGCTCATGAGAATCTCCCTGTACTCTTTTCAAGTTGAGATCCTAATGTTTCTGTGGTAGAAATATACCCATCCTTATTCTCACTGGTCAAACCTCAGTGAGCCATTGTTCTCTGGGCAAAGCCTCAAGGAGTTGATGGTGATGTTTAAGGCTGCCTCCTTTTGGGGACTGAAAGCTATAAGGCTTGGTTGGGGGTGGGAAGTAGAGGAAATGACTGATAAGGTTCCCAACTCCCCCAGAAGTACAGCAGCGCCTGCAACTTCAGTAGGCAAGCCAGAGGCCCTGCAAAACCAAGTGATGTAATAGCTCGCTTCTGTGGCTGAGAAGGCAACTGCTTTATTAGTCTGCAGCTTCCCTGCAACAGGAGCAATTCTCAGAGTGGGTAGACCTTGAAATTTACTTCTGGTTTTTAATGTCTCTTCCTTTACCCCCATTAGATAAACTGAAATGCACCAAAGAGGAACACCTCTGTACACAAAGGATGCTGGACCAGACTCTGCTTGACCTGAATGAGATGTAGAGCCACCCAGTCCCGCCCTGCCGCTGCTCCTCCCTCTGACCCTGACTCCGCCTGAGGCCAGCCTGCTTGAAGCTGACCTTTAAACTGAGGGCTGATCTTTAACTGGAAGGCTGCTTTCTCCTTTCACTGCCCCCCTACCCCCGCGTCTTTTTCGCCAAACTGTCTCTGCCTCCCCTCAGAGATTTTGATTGGGCTAGAGGCTGAGCACCTTTGGGAACAACATTTAAGGGAATGTGAGCACAATGCAAAGTGTCTTTAAAAGCATGTTGTGATGTACACATTTTGTAATTACCTTTTTTGTTGTTGATGTGGCAACCATTTGTAAAACATTCCAAATAATTCCACAGTTCTCAAGCAGCAGTCTAATCCCTTTCTCACTTTTAGGAGGTAATTTTTCAGCTTAGTCCATATTGCCCTCTCCATAGAGGAGGGAAGGAGGTATGGGCCTGCCTTACTGAGAGCCAGATAGAGCCCAGAGAGAGGCTCCTCTGTGGGGAGTCACTCCTTTGTGCAGAGTGCTGCCAAATTGAAAAGGTGATTCCAGGAGGAGATAGCTCCCCCTCCCCCCAAAAAAAAGTGATGTTTAGGTTTCAGCTTTTAAGGCATCTTTGGGCAATTTTTTCATCAGAAGTGACCAAATTAAAATGGTGAGACCTCTCTGTCAGAGACCAAATTCAGTCCCATCTCTACCCTTTCCCCAGTGGTTCTCAAAATGGATCATGTGCCCCTTACGTTGAAGTGACCAATTATTTGCTCTCCTGCCTCCTTGAAAGAAAGAAAATTATGTTTTTGCCACTGATTTAGCCAAATGGAACTCATCTCATTACCCTCCTCTGGGTCTGAAGCTGCTGTCTCTAAAAGTGCCATCTCATTGTGCTTTGTACCAGTTAGTGCTGGAGAAATCTTGAATAGTTTATGTACAAAACTTTTTAAATTTTGTATTATTTTGAAACTTTGCTTCTTTGAGGTTGGGACACACTGGCCACACTGGCTGTGAGAGCTCGCTACGGTCTGGGCTGGCAGTGTGCTGATCTTTAAGTTTCTTTCCCTACCTAATGCCCGTTTTTAGTGAGGTTTCCTTGAAGTCTGTTAGGTGCGCATCCTGCAGCTTAATGGCTTAAAATGTACTCTCCTTTGGTGTGGTCCCTTTGGGGGCCAATTGGGAGAAAGAGAAACCAATAGTGCAACTGTTTTGATACTGAAAATTGAACAAGTATCTTTTTAAAATAAAGAACCAGTCCCTCCAACCTTCAGACCTACTTGACTTTTTTTTTTTTTTTTTAATAATCCAAGTGTGCTTTCTCCACAGGAACTGAGGTTTGGGCTAAAAATGTAGGTGGTAGCGCCGAAGCCGGTTTGGCTCAGTGGATAGAGCGTAGGCCTGCGGACTGGGGTGTCCCGGGTTCGATTCCGGTCAAGGGCGTGTACCTTGGTTGCGGGCGCATCCCCAGTGGGAGGTGTGCAGGAGGCAGCTGATGGATGTTTCTCTCTCATCGATGTTTCTGACTCTCTATCCCTCTCCCTTCCTCTCTGTAAAAAATCAATAAAATATATAAAAAAAAAAAAATGTAGGTGGTAGCAACAGGACATAGCATACCAAAACGGGGTTCAAAACTCAGCTCTGAGTTCCTAGTTGTTATGTCCTGATACAACAACGGTAAAACAAAGATAACATGTATTACCAGGTAAAGGGAAATTTTGAAAAAAATCATGTGCCAGTCCTTTTTTGTTGTTGTTAATCCTCACCTGAATATATTTTTTTCCATTGATTTTTTTTAAATTTTATTTTATTGCTTGAAGTATTATAAAGAGTAGTACATATGTCTCCTTTTTTTCCCCATTGACCTTCCCCCGGCTACCCCTACCCCCCATTATCTTGCATCCATTGGTTATGTTTAGATGCATGCATACAAGTCCTTTGGTTGATCTCTTACGTCCCCCCCAGCCTTCCCACTGTGTTTTTTTTTTTTTTTTATTGATTTCAGAGAGAGAGAGAGATAGAAACATCAACAATGAGAGAGAGTCATCGATTGGCTGCCTCCTGCACGACCTAACTGGGGATCGAGCCCACAACCCGGGCATGTGCCCCTGACCGGAATCGAACCTGGGACCCTTCAGTCCGCAGGCCAATGCTCTATCCACCCAGCCAAACCGGGTAGGGCCCCACTGTGGTTTGATAGTCTGTTCAGTGCTGCTCTGCCTCTGTATCTATTTTTGTTCATCAGTTTATAATGTTCTTTATTATCCACTAGAGGCCCAGTGTACGAATTCGTGCACCAGTGGGGTCCCTCGGCCTGGCCTGCAGGATCGGGCTTAAACTGGCTCTCCAACATCTCCCAAGGGGTCCTGGATTGCGAGAGGGTGCAGGCCAGGCCGAGGGACCCCACTGGTGCACTATCGGGGTGGGAGGTTGGCCAGCCAGGGAGGGACCGTGGGGAGCTTCAGGGCATGTCTGGCCTGTCTCACTCAGTCCTGATTGGCCGGACCCCAGCAGCAAGCTAACCTACCGGTTGGAGCATCTGTCCCCTGGTGGTCAGTGCACGTCATAGGGACTGGTTGACCGGTCGACTGTCTGCCCCCTGGTGGTTAGTGCACGTCATAGTGAGCAGTTGAGCGGCCTTAGCATATTAGCATAGTATGCTTTAATTGGTTGAACAGTAGACCAGACACCATATTAGGCTTTTATTATATAGGATAAATGAGAAAAATATGGAATGCTTCACAAATTTGCGTGTCATCCTTGCACAGGGGCCATACTAATCTCTATATCGTTCCAATTTTAGTATATGTGCTGCCGAAGCGAGCACTCCATTGATTTTTTTATTTTATTTTTTTAAGTATATTTTATTGCTTTTTTACAGAGAGGAAGGGAGAGGGATAGAGAGTTATAAACATCGATGAGAGAGAAACATCGATCAGCTGCCTCCTGCACACCTCCCACTGGGGATGTGCCTGCAACCAAGGTACATGCCCTTGACCGGAATCGAACCTGGGACCCTTCAGTCCGCAGGCGGATGCTCTATCCACTGAGCCAAACCGGTCAGGGCCTCCATTGATTTTTTTAGAGAGAGTGGAAGGGGGGTGGAGAGAGAAACATTGATGTGAGAGAAAGGCATATCGATTGGTTGCCTCCTGCACGTGCCCTTAACCTGGAATGGAACCTGAAACCCTTAACAAGAAGTGCTCTTAGCCCAACTGGTGTGCCTCAGTGGTTGAGCCTCGACCTATGAACCAGGAGGTCACAGTTCTATTGTGGGTCAGGGCACATGCCCAGGTTTCGGGCTCAATCCCCAGTGTGGGGCGTGCAGAAGGCAGCCAATCAATGATTCTCATCATTGATGTTTCTCTCCCTCTCCCTTTCTGAAATCAATAATATATATATTTTTTTTAAAAGAAGTGCTCTTAATATTTGCTTAGACTCGCAGGGGTCCTCAAACTTTTTATTTATTTTTTATTATTTTTTTAAAAAATATTTTATTGATATTTTTACAGAGAGGAAGGGAGAGGGATAGAGAGCTAGAAACATCGATGAGAGAGAAACATTGATCAGCTGCCTCCTGCACACCTCCCACTGGGGATGTGCCCGCAACCAAGGTACATGCCTTTGACCGGAATCGAACCCGGGACCCTTCAGTCCTCAGGCCGATGCTCTATCCACTGAACCAAACTGGTTTTGGCCTCAAACTTTTTAAACGGGGGGCCAGTTCACTGTCCCTCAGACCGTTGGAGGGCCGGACTATAGTTTAAAAAAAAAAACTGAACAAATTCCTATGCGCACTGCGGGCCTGGGAGGAGTCGGCTGCTAAGCAGGACAGGCAGCGGCACCCGGCGGGCCGGATAAATGTCCTCGGCGGGCCGCGGGCACGGGCCGTAGTTTGAGGATCCCTGGTTGTGTGAGTGGATAGCTTTCAAAGTTGCCTTTGACACACCAGTGCCTGGCATTCCCTGCACCCTGGCCATGAGGCCGGACATGAAGCCGACATACTAGTAAAAATGACACAGCTCCCTTGACAACGAACAGCTCTAGCTGTTTATACTTAAGACTGGAAATTTTTCCATTAATAGGCACGGATTAATGCATAGAAATTACTGCCCTCCCCCCAAAAAAATTACTGCCCTTCCCCCCAAAAAAGTTGGAGGTCCCTGACCGGTTTGGCTCAGTGGATAGAGCGTCGGCCTGTGGACTGAAGGGTCCCGGGTTCTATTCCGGTCAAGGGCATGTACCTTGGTTGTGGGCACATCCCCAGTAGGGGGTGTGCAGGAGGCAGCTGATCAATGTTTCTCTCTCATTGATGTTTCTCTCTCTCCCTCTCCCTTCCTCTCTGTAAAAAATCAATAAAATATATTTTTAAAAAAGTTGGAGGTGGGGTGGGGTTAGGGGCCAAATAACAAGGTAGGCAATAGAATTAAACTGGGAGAAAGTTTTTTGACTTTTTGATTTTTATTTATTAACAAGATCTGCCCTGCAATATTTAAGTGGGCAACTGGATTTGTGCCTAAAGTTTCCATAATGTTGGTTTGCTGGAGCGTTGAATAAAGGTGTCCCCACAATTCCGAGCCAGGCGGCCCCGCCTCCCGCTGGCATTCTGCGCGAGGATTGGCTGGTGGGGCCGGACTGCCGAGGTGAGGGAACCTGAGTCCACAGGCGCCATGACCGGCTCCGGAGCACCAGGGCCCACAGGCCCGATCCTGGCTTCCCGTTCGCCCCAACACCGCCTCCTGCTGCTGCTGCTGCTGCTGGTGTTGTCTGGGGCCCTGGCCAACAAGCTGAAGGTGCCGCAGGTGCTGCTGCCCTTCAGCCGCGAGTCCAGCCGCGTGCCCTTCCTGCTGGAGGCACAGCGGGGCTGCTACACTTGGTGAGGGGTTGGGGTCGCTGGGTCTGCACCCCACTCCACCCAGCGAGGATGGGCGAGGCTCACCCGTGTCAGAGGCCACGGGAAGGCTGTGTACCCACTTGGTGACTTTTCCGGAGGGAGGCATGTGGGGTGTTGGTGGGAGTGGAGTGGCCAGATTCCGGTGTGGCCTACCCTCGCGTGGGAGACCCCTAGGCTACGTGGGACACGGCTCTTATCTGAGACATGCCCAGGATGTGACACTGGCCGTGTGTGTGTGTGTGTGTGTGTGTGTGTGTGACACTGGCCGTGTGTGTGTGTGTGTGTGTGTGTGTGTGTGTGTGTGACACTGGCCGTGTGTGTGTGTGTGTGTGTGACACTGACCGTGTGTGTGTGTGTGTGTGTGTGTGTGTGTGTGTGTGTGTGACACTGGCCGTGTGTGTGTGTGTGTGTGTGTGTGTGTGTGAGTGACACTGGCCGTGTGTGTGTGTGTGTGTGTGTGAGAGAGAGAGAGACACTGGCCGTGTGTGTGTGTGTGTGAGAGAGAGAGACACTGGCCGTGTGTGTGTGTGTGTGTGTGTGTGTGTGTGTGTGTGAGAGAGAGAGAGAGAGACACTGGCTGTGTGTGTGAGTGACACTGGCCGTGTGTGTGTGTGTGTGTGTGTGTGTGACACTGACCGTGTGTGTGTGTGTGTGTGTGTGTGTATGTGTGTGAGAGAGACACTGGCCGTGTGTGTGTGTGTATGTGTGTGTGTGTGACACTGACCGTGTGTGTGTGTGTGTGTGTTGGGGGGGTGGTCACTGCACTGTGGGAGTGGCCATTAGAGCTCACGGAAGCCCTGTGTGCGAGGTCGCTGGTATTGGGGCTAACCAACGTGGGGACCCCCAAGGGTACACAGCTAGAGTGAGAAAGGCCGGAGGGAATTTACTTCGGAGCAGAGGCTTGGAGTGTGAGCGTGCCCACTAACTAACTAAGGTGGGGTTTTACGTGTGAAGGCATCTCAAAACATAAACTATTGTGTACTTAACTAAGCACGTTGCATGTATTAACTCAATTTTTATAGTCTTGTGAAGTGAGTACGATTAGTCCTATTTTACAGATGAGGAAACTGAGGCCCAGAGACCGCGAAGTACAAACTTCTTGCAATATGAAAGATCCATTGTGGGTGGAGATGAGATCTGCTGTTTTCCCCTTATAGGATGGTGCCCTCCTGAACGGGGAGGACAAGGGTACTCAACTCTAAGGGGATGACTTTCTGACTAAGGATGGAAAGACATGATTTCCTTGGGTGGGAAGACTCAATGGTAGGTTGTGAGGTTACCCAAGGTGTGAGGGAACCTAACTGAAGTGGGCTTCAAAGTCTCCGGGGTTCATCCTAAAAGGAGTGGATTTCCATTTACCAGCTCCTAAGACAGGGGTGGGGAACCTTTTTTCTGCCGAAGGTCATTTGGATATTTATGACATCATTCGTGGGCCATACAAAATTATCAACAGCCTGCCTGGTGTGGCTCAGCAGTTGAGCAGGGACCTATGAACCAGGAAGTGGCGTTTGGATTCCTGGTCAGGGCACATGCCGGGGTTGCTCTCCTTCTCCCTTCCTCTCTGAAATCAATAAAAATAAAATTTAAAAAAATTAGCTTACTATATTTGGTCAAACATTTAATTAACTCAGCCCTAATGCCTTGTCAGGGCCACACCAAAGTATTGCATGGGCCTTATACAGGCCTCGGGCCAGACGTTCCCCACCCCTGTCCTAAGAGCACTAAGGTTTGTTTAGAACCGTGGTCGGCAAACTATAGCTCGTGAGCCACATGCGGCTCTTTGGCCCCTTGAGTGTGGCTCTTCCACAAAATACCATGGCCTGGGCGAGTCTATTTTGAAGAAGTGGCATTAGAAGTTTAAGTTTAAAAAATTTGGCTCTCAAAAGAAATTTCAATTGTTGTACTGTTGATATTTGGCTCTGTTGACTAATGAGTTTGCCGACCACTGGTTTAGAGTATAAGAAGTTCACATCCCATTTCATGAGGAAGTATAAGGGAAGTATAATTGTAAGATAACCCAGTGTGGTGTATTTCCCGATTGAGAGGATGATGCAAGGAATCTTTCCAGCATTGAAAGCCATTCCATCCATCCAGAAATATTAATGACTTTTTTTTAAGTGAGCTCAGACCTCAGAATTTCGGCAACTTTTCCATCAGCAACCCAGTTTCTAGAACTGAAGGAAACTCATTTCTGAGAGTATAAGAAAACCACTTCTCTCATTATTGGAAACACATCAATCCTATTTTTACATGCCAAGGGAAGAATGTAGCAATCTAATTTTAAATATTGAGGAAGGAATGTAATTTTGCACATGGGATTATTGGGAACGGTTCTGATCAGTCTCTCCCACTTAAATCTTAAAAAAAAAAATTTTTTTTTTTATTGATTTCAGAGAGGAAGGGATAGGGAGAGAGATAGGAACATCAGTGATGAGAGAGAATCGTCGATTGGCTCCCTTATTAATGCACACCCCTCACTGGGGATCAAACCCACAACCTGGGCATTTACCCTGACCGGGAATCAAACCGTGACCTTCTGGTTCATAGGTCGATGCTCAACTGCTGAGCCACACAGGCTGAGCCAGTCTCTCCCACTTAAATCTTGTTTCCTAAATAATGTTTCTATTTTGAAGAGTGTCATTTAAATACACCTGGTAGTATGTAATAATGGGCAAAATAAAAGAATTTGTGTTCCACCAAAAGTTAACCCACTTATTCTTATTTCATACTCTTAAGCATTTTATTCTGGCAGGCATTCCACCCATCCTGATGTAGTAACTGTTGAGCCTTTATATGAAAACGACATCTTATGTTCCCAAAAAGCTGTACTTTTTGCTGAATCTACCCAACCTATACGCCTCAGCAGTATTATTCTTGCTCAAGAGATAGGTATGTTGAGAGAAAACACACTATGTAACAGTAAAATAATTGTGGCATCCTATTCTGTGACTTTTTTTTTTTTTTGTATATTCAGCACCTGGCATGGTACCTGATACAAGAGGGAAAGAATTACTTATCAGAAGTAGCTTAAGTGTTAAGGTCTGAGCTTGGTCTTGAGTAAGGCCAAAGGCAGTCGTATAAAGACTAGTACTTCTCAAAGTGTGGTCGGTGAACCTATACCATTAGCATCACCTGGAGCTTGTTAGAGGTTTTGTTTGTTTGTTTTTAGAGAAGGAGGGAGAGAGAGAAAAAAACACACACGGGCCGAAACCGATTTGGCTCAGTGGATGGAGCGTCAGCCTGCGGACTGAAGGGTCCCAGGTTCGATTCCAGTCAAGGGCATGTGCCTTGGTTGCGGGCACATCCCCAGTAGAAGGTGTGCAGGAGGCAGCTTATCGATGTTTCTCTCTCATCGATGTTTCTAACTCTCTATCCCTCTCCCTTCCTCTCTGTAAAAAATCAATAAAATATTTTAAAAAAAACAACAACAACACACACACGGAAACATGGAAGTGGTAAGAGAAGCATCAGTTGGTTGCCTTATGCACGTGCCCCCACCGGGGATAGAACCAGCAACCTAGGTATGTGCCTTGACCAGAACCGAACAGGTGATCTTCCAGTGCACGGGACAACGCTCCAAGCAACTGAGCCACACTGGCCAGGGGAGAAATGTAAATTCTTAGGCCCCATCTCAGTTCTGCTCTATCAGAATGTCTGGGGTGGGCCCAAAACAAGCTTTCTGGGTGATTCTCATCCATACTGAAGTTTGGGAAGTGCTGCAGGCTGTTTAAACTAGCTCAAGAAACGCTATTTGTATCCAAAATCAGAGCAGGCTCTTTGTGTTCCTGAGTTTCTGGCATTTCATTGCCGTATTGGTAGGCCAGAAGTATCTGTATGGCTCTTAACTATGATAAGTGATATATCAATGCTATGTTATTAAAGAGAAGTTCAAGTTGCTTGGTATACCATATTTCATATATTTGAATATACCATCTACTATAAAGCTATTTTTGTGTACCACTATTATTTTATGTACCACTAAGAAAGAAAAATATTGACAAACATTGCTTTTCTTTTTAAAAAAATATATTTTATTGATTTTTTTACAGAGAGAAAAGGAGAGGAATAGAGAGTTAGAAACATCGATCAGAGAGAAACATCAATCAGCTGCCTCCTGCACACTGCCCACCGGGGATGCGCCCACAACCAAGGCACATGCCCCTGACTGGAATCAAACCCGGGACCCCTCAGTCTGCAGGCTGACGCTCTATCCACTGAGCCAAATCGTCCAGGGCTCTTTTCTTTTTTTTTTTTTTTTAATATATTTTATTGTTTTTTTACAGAGAGGAAGGGAGAGGGATAGAGAGTTAGAAACATCGATCAGCTGCCTCCTGCACACCTTCTACTGGGGATGTGCCCGCAACTAAGGTACATGCCCTTGACCGGAATTGAACCTGGGACCCTTCAGTTCGCAGGCTGATGCTCTATCCACTGAGCCAAACCGGTCAGGGCAAACAATGCTTTTCTTTTCTTTTCTTTTTTGTTATTCCTCACCCGAGGATATTTTTTCCAGAGAGTGGAAAGGAGGGGGAGAGACAGAGAGAGAGAAACATCGATGTGAGAGAGACACATTGATTGGCTGCCTCCTGCACTCGCTCCTCAGGTCGTGGGATCGAGCCTGCAACTGAGGTAGTGCCCTTGACTGGAATCGAACCCAGAACCCTTCAGTCTGTGGACTGACTCTCTATCCAATGAGCGAAACTGGCTAGGGCCAAGCTATGCTTTTCTTCATTTAGAATTTATATCTACTGAAGAACTCTTTGTCTTAGTTAGATGGTTATTTTTATTGTACATCACTATCATGTCTAATAAAAAAGAATCCTATGCTGAAACCGGTTTGGCTCAGTGGATAGGGCGTCAGCCTGCAGACTGAGGGGTCCTGGGTTCGAATCCGGTCAAGGGCATGTACCTTGGTTGCGGGCACATCCCCAGTGGGGAGTGTGCAGGAGGCGGCTGATCGATGTTTCTAACTCTCTATCCCTCTCCCTTCCTCTCTGTAAAAAATCAATAAATTTTTTTAAAAAAAAGAATCATATACATATAATAAAGAGGTAATATGCAAATGGTCGTTATGCTGTGATGCGTAATGAACGGATCAGCATGAGGGCAGGGCAGCAAGCTACCTGAAGCAGAGAGCTACAGGAGGGCAGGGCAGTGAGCTATGTGCAGTGGTGGGCCAGGCGGCCAGCTAGGCAAGCGCAGCGAGCTAGTAGCGCACGGATTCATGCGCAGGGCCACTAGTGTATAAATGAAATGAACTGGTTAAGGTATTTCTAAAACTGCCTCGCCCATTTGGCTCAGTGGATGGGACGACCCTCAACCAACTGAGCCACACCGGCCTGGGCTCAAAATTAATATTTTGCTATTAATACAGTTGTGTACATAGATGATGGAGACTCCCAATGATCAATGCCAGTCTCAGTGTCCTACAAGGTGCATTTTCACCTGAGTGGGGACAGTGGGAATTGGCACTTTCCCTCTCCTTTCCATCTCCCTCTAAAACAAAAACAAAAATCAAAACATTTTTTAAAAAGTAAGAAACATAAAAATTTAAACATCTTATTTTAAAATAATTTTATATTTAAAATCATTTTAGAAAATTATTTCAGAAGAAATGCACAGATAATACCAAGAGTTCCCACATACTCTTCATCCAGTTTCTCGTAATGTTACACTCATGTCCCTTCTGCTCTAGGGGCCAGTTCAAGACACCACATTACTAAACTAAATTATCATGTTTTCTCTTAATCTCCTCTAATCTGTGACAGTTTCCCAGTCTTTCCATGTCTTTCATGACCTTCACACTTCGCATGCGGCCCGCTGAGGACATTTATCCGGCCCGCCGGGTGCCGCTGCCTGTCCTGCTTAGCAACCAACTCGTCCCGGGCCCACAGTGCGCATAGGAATTTGTTCATAGTTTTTTTTTTAAACTATAGTCCGGCCCTCCAACGGTCTGAGGGACAGTGAACTGGCCCCCTGTTTAAAAAGTTTGAGGACCCCTGCTTTAGAGAATATTGGTCTGGTATTCTGTAGAATGTCTCAGTTTCACTTTGTCCGGTATCTTTTCATGATTAGACTGGATTATAGATTTTTAGGAAGAAAACCATAGAAATGAAGAGCCCTTCTCATTGCAGTAAATCAAGGGGGTACATGATATTAGCAGATTTATTACTAGTGATCACTTGCTTAAGGTAGTATCTGCCAGGTTTCTCCACTGTAAAGTTACCATTTTTCTCTTTCCATAGGCTATTCATTAAAGATAATCACCAAGTTCAGCCCATTTTCCAAGGGAGAGAAGAAAATAAGCTCCAGTTCCTGGAGTGTGGAGTGTCAAGGGATTTGTGGACACATATTTTTTTAAAATATATTTTTATTGATTTCAGGGAGGAAGAGCGAGATAGAAACATCAATGAGGGGAGAGAATCACTGATTAGCTGCCTCCTGCATACCCACCCCCCCACATGGGGGATCGAGCCCACAACCTGGGCATGTTCCCTGAACTGCAATCGAACCATGACCTCCTGGTTCATAGGTCGATGCTCAACCACTGAGCCACGCCGGCTGGGCTGTGGAAACATATTAAAACCACCACAAGCCCTGATGGCGTGCCTCCGTCGTTGAGCTAAATTAGAACCTGAGGGAGAGAAACATTGATCGGCTGCCTCCAGCCGGCCCCCTACCAGAGATCAGCTTCTCTCTCTGACACCAGAAACCTGACACTCGTTTCTTCCTACAAATATAAAGTAGTTCCAGGATAATCAATTCAATTTTTATGTTTCTTGTGAAAGAAAGTATAGATTTTACTGAAATAACATTTTTATGCTTTTTAGCCGTTTTTGAGGAGCATTTACCTGTATTACACCTAGGGAACACAGCTTACCCCTGACATCCTTTCTTTTTTTAATTGAATGCTTCACAAATTTGTAGGCCATCCTTGCGCAGGGGCCATGCTAATCTTCTCTGCATCGTTCCAGTTTTACTATATGTGCTGCCAAAGCGAGCACCCTGATACCCGTTATTAATTTGAGGTATTGCAATTGTAGTTACTTTGCTTTTTGTTACTTGAAGATGAAGCTAAATCTAAAAATGTATAGTTACAACAGCAGATTGGGTTGGCTATGTAGACAGTCCTCTAACACATGGTAAATGTGACGGGGAAGTATTGTTAAAGGATAGTATCAAACAATTTTTATTTCATCTTCATTTCATTCTGTATTGTTTCAATTTGTGTTTATGAATTCCATTATGACTGTATTGTCTGGAACTCTGATTGTATCTCATACATGGTTCCCAGGCCTTTTAATCTCATGGTCCAAAGGGGGGAAATTGGAAAAATACAGAGAGAAATTTTTTGGTAGGACTGACATTGTTGCAACCATTTTACTTAACTAAATACATTTTAAAAATCTATTACCATAATTTCATAAAAGGAAAAACATTTTGACACTTCAAAAGTAAGATAGAATGTAAAAATATAGTCCTTTAAAGTGAATAAATTTGATTACGTGCTATTTTAAATTATTTTTTCTCATTTTTCAATGGATGAATGAAACCATACATTGTAGATCAGTGTTTGGGAGTCACTGGTCTAGTGTTTTATTATAAACAAAAGTTCTTATATTTTGTCATTTTGTTGTTTTCTTCCACAGGTTGAAAGCAACTGTTACAGCCTTTCTTTTTTTCTACTATTTAGAATAAGATTCTGAGTGTTTAAGACATTTAGTAGAGTCATGACCTGTTGAATTAAGTTCTCAGTGTTTGGATTCATTGTAGTGACTGACCATGAGCTGCGCTGTGATGTGAAGGTTGATGTGATAGACAGCATTGAAATTATATCTCGAACTCGGGAACTTTATGTAGATGATTCACCACTGGAACTGATGGTGAGGGCCTTGGATGCTGAAGGTAAAGAAGTTCAGAAGATGCAACAAAATTACTTAAAGCAATACCTCCTGTATGTTTAGTACTTGGAAACAGAAACTTGAGAGATAAAAGTAGATTGGAAGCAATATTTATTTTCTCATATGAAGCTTATGTACATGAGGAATTAATCATTCTGAGCATGGTTCAGTACACTAGCTAATACTTTCATAAAATTTTCCTGCTATATTGAATTGTTGGTTATCTCAGAAGTTTTCTTGAATGTCCAAATTCTGCCACTTAGCTTCTGCTGATAATCCCAAAATCAGCAACTAAGAACCCTTTTTCAGAATTTATTGCTAGCTCTGTTTTGATAAATCCACTTTCTGTAGGCTAGGAAAATTCAATGCAAACCTGTGAAAAAGTTTTATAATTTTAAATTTGTCTTTCTTGAGCCTGGTTTTATATAGCTTAATATACTATGCTGATGTTATAATACATTTAAAACATTTGAAGTTATTGCCTCTTTCTAAACTATTCAGTAAAGAATAGTTTTTTAAGTCTGAAGAGTGAATGTATTAAATTATGCTAGAATCTCAATTTTATAAAATTTTTGTTGAAGGGACCAGGACTTAGGGATGCCTGTCAACTCTGAGGTAGACTACAAGGTGGCCTTTAGGTAAAGAGAAACAGAAAAAGTGGCATAATTTTTGTCAACCAGAAGCTAATCATTTTGAGTTCTTTTTACTTTCAGAAAGCTTGTGCAGCAATAGCACTTATATTGTTTATGTAGGGATCTTCCTGGTATATGTATTTTAATTAATTAATGATAAGTGTTTCTATTTGTTCATGAAAAAGGCCCAAAAGTAATTTTCTAGTTAGGTTTTCCTTTTTAGTTCAAGATACCTGAATGGTTTTGAGTATGTGATTCTGTCTTGTCTGCTTCTGACTTGATCTACAGGAAATACTTTTAGTAGTTTGGCAGGGATGATGTTTGAGTGGAGCATTGCCAAGGACAACGAATCATCAAGAGGAGAACTGTCTAACAAAATTAGGTAACCTTGCAACCTAACATATACCATCTGACTCTGAAGGAGACCTCTGCCTTTGTGGTACACTGAACAACAACCATTTGTAAGGGCATTAATCCTGCTGTCTGGACTTCTTTGGAACAGATACATTTACCAGGTGGGGGGATGTCTTTGATATAGTAGGATGCAGGATATAGTATGGTATGGATATAGGTACCGTTATGATAGTTTAATTTGATGAACTGCAAAGGAGTTCACGCATTCAGGATTACTAGTATGTACATCTAGAGGACCAGTGCACAAAATTTGTACACTGGTAGGGTCCCTAGGCCTGGCTGGCGATCAGAACCGATCAGGGTCTTCTGGCTGCCAGCTGGAGCCTTCCTTTGTTCTGTGCCGCCCCCTGGTGGTCAGCACATGTCATAGCGAGCGATCGAACTCTAGGTCTCCAGGTTGAACTACTGAGGGGAAACTTTTCATATTAGCCTTTTATATATATAGATTATTTGAGTCAGGTATATATTCTGGCCGTTTTGTTGTTTAAGCTATTTTCACATGCTGAAATCCAGTAAGTGGGAAAAATAGTATGAAATTTTTTCTTCAGTACCAAGAAGTAGCTCTGAGACCATCCAAGTTTTAGTCCAACAACAGTTTTAACCAGAGGCACATTAAATACTTTTCTTCTATCTAGTCCTTGTGGGGGAAAAAGTTTTAAAACTTTTGCCCTGGCCAGTGTGTTCAGTGGTTAGAGCGCTGAGCTAGCACTGAAGGTTCTCAGATTTGATTCCTGGTCAAGGGCATGAACCTGGTTGCAGGTTTGATCCATGGCCCTGGTTGGGTGCCTGCAGGAGGCAGCCAGTCAATGTCTTTTTCTCTCTCTCTTTTCCCCTCCCCTGCCCTTCCTCCCTCCCTTCCACTCTCTCTAAAAAATCAGTGGAGCCCTAGCTGGTTTGGTTCAGTGGATAGAGCGTCGGCCTGTGGTCTGAAGGGTCCCAGGTTCAATTCTAGTCAAGGG
This sequence comes from Plecotus auritus, assembly GCF_963455305.1. Classification (NCBI taxonomy): domain Eukaryota; kingdom Metazoa; phylum Chordata; class Mammalia; order Chiroptera; family Vespertilionidae; genus Plecotus; species Plecotus auritus. The sequence continues at coordinate 30,213,926 of NC_137778.1, forward strand.
CACATGCCGAGGTTGTGGGCTCGATCCCCAGTAGGGGACGTACAGAAGGCAGCAGCCAATCAATGATTCTCTCTCATCATTGATGTTTCTATCTCACTCTTCCTCTCCCTTCTTCTCTGAAATCAATAAAAAATATATATTTTTTAAATCAATGGGAAAAAGTCCTCGGATGAAGGTTAACAACAAAAAAACTTAACACAGCCAGGGCCGGTTTGGCTCAGTGGATAGAGCGTCAGCCTGTGGACTGAAGGGTCCCAGGTTCGATTCCGGTCAAGGGCATGTAACTTGGTTGCGGGCACATCCCCGGTGGGAGGTGTGCAAGAGGCAGCTGATCGATGTTTCTAACTCTCTATCCCTCTTCCTTTCTCTCTGTAAAAAAACAATAAAATATATTAAAAAAACAAAAACAAAAACAAAAAAAACTTAACACAACTTTTTATACTGTATAGAGATTGAAGAGTCTAGGTTTAAAGTTACTTAGTGCCTTTTGGGAGAAGACTGGTTATTTGATTCTATTAGAAACAAACCCTATTTTAAATCTCTTTAGGATTCTAAAATACTCTGAAGCAGAATATTCTCCCCCAGCATATATAACTGAGATGGAAAAAGAAGGGAAACAAGGAGATATAATTTTGGTGTCTGGGATTAGAACTGGTGCTGCCATTGTAAAAGTTCGAATTTTGGAACCATTTTATAAGGTAAAAAGTTTGTGCTATAAACTGTCATTTACTAGTCTTTCCTACATAAAATATAGTTTCTTATGTTTATCTATAATAGAAGCTTCCTATCTAACCTGATATAATTTGGGCCAATAGTCGTTTAATTGAAAAAGTCATTTGAAGTGGGTAAACATAAAAACAACAACACTTGTCTTCCTTAAACATTTTGTTACCTATTACAAATACAACTGCTGTTTTCTGTTAAAACATATAAATGCATTAAAATATTTTTATTTATTTTATAGAGGAAGAGAGAGATAGAAACATCAGTGATGAGAATCATTGATCGGCTGTCTCCCGCACACACCCCACTAGAGATGGAGCCCCAACGTGGACCTGTGCCCTGACCTGGAACTGAACCTCAGCCTCCTGGTTCATAGGTTGACACTCAACCACTGAGCCATGCTGGCCGGGCTATAACTGCATTTTATTCACCAATCCTTTGGTGTAGGTCCAAGACCTTTCTTTGATCATGAGTTCACTGGTTAGAACTATATATACTGTTTCTTGTATAAATTGATTTCTAGTTTCTTCTTTTCATTTCCTTTTATAGTAAAGTGAAAAATTAGACTTGTGAAGCAATGTCAATAATTCCATATTTTTCAAGGATTTTTACATTTCTCACCTAAACCCAATTTAATAGCACATTTAGCAGTTTGCTTTTAACTTTTCAAGACTTTTTTTTTTTTTAAATATATTTTACTGATTTTTTTACAGAGAGGAAGGGAGAGGGAGAGCCAGAAACATCGATGAGAGAGAAACATCCATCAGCTGCCTCCTGCACATCCCCCACTGGGGATGCGCCCGCAACCAAGGTACATGCCCTTGACCAGAATCGAACCTGGGACCCTTGAGTCCGCAGGCCGACGCTCTATCCACTGAGCCAAACGGGTCAGGGCTTTTCAAGACTTTTAAATTTTTTTGGACTGTCCACATAGTTCAGTTGGTTAGAGCATAGTCTCAATATGCCAAGGTTGTGGTTTCAATCCCCGGTCAGGGCACATACAAGAATCAACCAATGAATGCATAAATGAGTGGAACACAAAATGAATGTGTGTTTTTTTTCTCTCTCTCTTAAATCAACTTAAAGAAAGGTTTAAATTTTTTGTAGAGACAACTGTTCTATTTTTTTCCATATATTTTATTGATTTTTTACAGAGAGGAAGGGAGAGGGATACAGAGTTAGAAATATCGATCAGCTGCCTCCTGGACACCCCCTACTGGGGATGTGCCTGCAACCAAGGTACATGCCCTTGACCAGAATCGAACCTGGGACTCTTCAGTCTGCAGGCCGACGCTCTATCCACTGAGCCAAACCGGTTAGGGCACAACTGTTCTATTTTTGCATTCATGGTTTATTTTTTAAGTGGTTTATAATTAAACTAGTTGCCCAGTGCATGGATTCGTGCACATTCTAAGGAAATTAATTAGAATTCCTGGGGTGGCACTGTAGCTCGAAGGGCATCTGCGGAATGAGCGGGGTCCCTCCACCAGGTGGGGTCCCTCAGTCTGGCATGTGGGGATAGGGCTGAAACCAGCTCGTCGACATCCCCCAAGAGGCCCTGGAGTGCGAGAAGGCACTCTGCAAAGTCGCTTCCATACAGGGTGGGGAACGCAAATGCAAGTGTGCAGTTTACCAAATTCAGGGCTAACAGTGCCCCAGCAACAACATAACCCACAGCCGAAGGTGGAATCATGCTGCCCCGCAAGGAATCGGGCTCCCTCCTCTCTGGTTCTGGGGTGCATCACCCAAGAACCGCCTCTGCCAAGTCACTGCAGCTCAGCAGCTCCTGTGTTAAGCATCTGCCCCCTGGTGGTCAGGGCACATCATAGGTACCAGCCAGTCTGACAGTCGGACAGTCACATAGCCTTTTATATATATAGAAGTGCTACTGGCATAAATAGATTTGGGAAAAAATTGTCTTGTGATTAGCATTTACTGCAAGTGGCAGGAATATAAGTGTGTAGGTATCCTAGAAGGCAGCCTACTAGCCTTGTATTGGGTAAGCCTTCACAAGAATCAACGTTCAACTTAATCTGGAAAGACAGTTCATGGTTGGTTAAAAGGATTTCTGTGGCACAACAGTGAAATCTTACCGTTTCTCGTTTCAGCATACTTGTCATTTTATTTACCTACTCTTCTCCTTTAGAAGGTTCTTCATTTTTCATTCTTAGTTTGAGTGATTTAGAAAATAAGTGACTTAGAAAGTTAGTAAATGACTTAGAAAGTTAATATAGTATTAAGATTCATGGTCATTTTTTAAGGCTAACTGAAATTATGATTTGTGATTAGGAAAGCATTTTTAAAAACCTTTATAAAGCTTTTAACAAGGAAGATGGCCTTGAGGATTTTGCCTCAAGTTTGGAAATTTTCATTTTTTTTTTCTTCCCTCTTTTAGAAAGTGGCTGCAGCAGTGATACGTCTGCTTGTTTTGGAGAATGTATTTCTTGTGCCATCCCATGATATTTATCTCTTAGTAGGAACATGTATTAAATACCGAGTTGCCAAAATGGTTCAGGGAAGAGTGACAGGTAAGGGGGTTGATCATTTCCTAAGACTGACATTTCCCAAATCCTTTCTGCTGAGAAGCAGCTCCATGTTATGTATGCACATGCTTTCAGATTTTGTAATAAAGTTTTCTCTAATTGCTGCCCTAGAGCCAATGCTGGACAGAGATAGTCCCCATGTCTTAAACAGAGTCAATGCTGTAGTTTGGCTACTGAGCTTCAGTAACATAGGCATATGCATTCCCCATTAAATCAACAACCACACACTTACCAGCTTCTGCAGGGCAGGGGAAGAAACTTTACCAGAAAGGACATGAATTATCTTGGCAAAAGTTTCTTGAAAAACTCAGTTTGGTAACTGAAAACTGAATAGTCTGTTGACTCCAAAAATCCCATTGAGTTTATAAAGTGTGCATTGACTCCATTAATATTAATTCTTTCCTAACTTACCTACTGGGGATTCCTTCTGCTACTCTCAGTTTACGGGTCTGTAAGAATACAAGTAATACCAACAATAAACTCATAGAACCCTCCCCAAATGGCTACATGTAGAAATTCATCATAGTGGAAAGGAAAGTAGGAATAGATCGTGCATACTCTTATCTAGGCCTGCTTCTTGATTTTCCTTTTATAATCCAACAATATGCTGTTATCTGTTGGAATGGCTGCTCTCATTATATTTATGTATCTTCCATGTTTTACAGAGATGGGATTTCCCCTGGAACATTATACACTGGAATTACAAAACCATAAAGTTGCACATAATGAATCTTTTTCTGGGAAAGTGGCTTTACTGGATGAGAAAACAGCCGTTGTGACTGCCATCCAACTGGGCCAAACTAATCTTATTTTTGTACATAAAAGTATCCTTTTCAAGTTTTAGCTGCCAATATATCTTTCCCTGAGCATGCTAGAAATGCTTCTTGGTAAAATAAGTTGTTGAGTGATTATACTACTACTACACATAATTTTCCATAGGTTTTATTTTTAACAATCACTATAAATTGTTATCCTTTCTAACAACAGGAAGAGAAGTAGTTGGATGGAGCTTAATATCTGTTGACTTTAGTGCTTATTTGCAACCTCAGTCACATTATGAGACTGAGGAAAACAGTTTGGAGGAACTTGTGTGTGAATTTTATTAATTTGTTGTTTTCACATGAATAATTGAGAAAAGATGAATTATTAATATTTGTTGAGTTGAGAGTAATTTTTTTAATCCTCACCCAAAGGTATGTTTTTATTGATTTGAGACAGAGAGAGGGAGAGAGAAACATTGATGTGAGAGAGAAACAGGGATCAGTTGCCTCCTATAGGCACCCCAACTGGGGATTGAACCCGAAACCTATATATGTGCTCTGATTGGAATCAAATCCAAACCTTTTTGATGTATGGGATGATGCTCCACCCAACTGAGCCACCCGGCCAGGGCAAGTTGAGAGTAATTTTTTAAAATTCACCAAACCTGCTCTGTAAGGGTATAACAGAGACACATAGAGCTCTATTAAAGTTGATGGAAATAAAACAGAATGAAGATTTAAATTCTCAGAAAATTGAAGCATTTGGATTTCATATCTCAGTGTTTGATTTTGAAATATTTCCTATTTTTGAATATTTGAATCTGAAAGAAATTAATTTATTCAGCAAATATTTTATTCCTATACTATATGCTCAACGTTATTCTAAGCTCTGGGATACAGCCTATTTTACTCAGGGTAGTTAGGGAAGTCTTTGATAAGGTGACATTGCAGCAGAAAGCCATTCCAGTATCTGGGTGAAAGAGCTCCAGAAAGAGGAAATAGAAATTGCAAAGGTTCTGAAACAGGAGCATGTTTGCCATGTTTATTTTTTAAATATATTTTATTGATTTTTTACAGAGAGGAAGGGAGAGGGATAGAGAGTTAGAAACATCGATGAGAGAGAAACATCCATCAGCTGCCTCCTGCACACCTCCTACTGGGGATGTGCCCGCAACCAAGGTACATGTCCTTGATTGGAATCGAACCTGGGACCTTTCAGTTCGCAGGCTGATGCTCTATCCACTAAGCCAAACCAGTTAGGGCAATGTTTGCCATGTTTAAAGAACAGCAAGGTTCACCCGGCTGGTGTGGCTCAGTAGTTGAATGTCCACCTATGAGCCAGGAGTTCACAGTTCAATTCCCAGTCAGGGCACATGCCCAGGTTGCAGGCTCGATCCCCAGTAGGGGGTGTGCAGGAGGCAACTGATTCTCTCTCATCATTGATGTTTCTCTCCCTCTTCCTTCCTATCTCTGAAATCAATTACATTTTAAAATAAAATAAAAGTTTGATTCTTCAAATAGAGTATTTTATCTCTGTTATCACTATAGATATTGTAGTGAGAAATTGTAGTCTAGTGAATGACTGAATTAATACAATTTCTAAATTAGTGTACTCTGAATTAATGAGTGTTTTCTGTTCTCAGTTCTATGTTTCTCAGAGCAGAAATACTTTTTGCTTAGCTTTTGGATGCAGTATATTTTTGAGAGGGAATTATGTTCCTAATTAGATCTGTATAGATGGGTAGAAGAATAAATTTGTATTTCTGCTAGAATTTAACTTCAAATGAAGAGGATAATTGGTAGTATGGTGTATAAGTGACCCAGAAGTAACTTCAGTGGGAAAGAGAAAGCATTTTGTTGTTACAGATTTGCTGCAGATATTAGAAAATCAATTCTTGATTTTTTTTGAGAGAGGACATTTATTAAAGCTGGGGACAGTGAAACAAGGAAGGGCTTAGGGTAGAAGAAGCAACAGGAGATCCTAGGCAGGGCTGCTTTGCTCTCTAGAAAGTTAGAGAAAAGGGGGCCTTGGCCCTGACCGGTTTGGCTCGGTGGATAGAGCGTCGGCCTGCGGACTGAAAGGTCCCAGGTTCGATTCTGGTCAAGGGCATGTACCTTGGTTGCGGGCACATCCCCAGTAGGGGGTGTGCAGGAGACAGCTGATTGATGTTTCTCTCTCATCGATGTTTCTAACTCTCTATCCCTCTCCCTTCTTCTCTGTAAAAAATCAATAAAGTATATTTAAAAAAGGGGGGGGCCTTGGAGACAGGCTCAGGGGGTTAGTCCAGGACGAGCTGCTGCCGCCCATTGCTCCCCCGGTCACAAGTCTCATGGGGACCGTTAGAGTTTAGGAGATGCACGCCTGAGAGGGAAGAAAGGCGTGGGTGTGCTCCCAGAAGGAAGAGCGCCTCAGTTAGTGATTTTTTAAAAGTCTGCAGAGCTCAAGGCTGAATGGCAAGTCATGCCTCTCCCTATTCCTCTGTCACCACTGTTCATGCCTTCAACCAGAGCCATGCCACTTGGTCCAGCTTTCCATAATGGGCTTCGGTGTAAGAATGTATTTGGAAAAAGGGTCCTGTAGCTAAATGAATATTAAAAGCGTGGAGCATGGTCCTTTCTCTCATTCCATTTTTCTCAAATTTGAAATTCAAGAATACCTGATTCGTGTGATTATTGAGTCCCTCATATTTTTCTCAGAAGTGTACACATTTAGGTTTTTGCTTTTCAAGGGCTAGTAAAAGGTAGAAGTTTTGTTGGTGGGTTCATTTTTTTTTCCCCTTTGGTGTAGCACACATTTCTCTTTTCACCCAACTTTGGCTTATATGATTTCCTTAAGCAAAAATTAAGATGTCCATATGCGCTCTGTGTCTGGACTTCCAAATTGCACCATATATGTTGTGCAACCTGGATTTTTAGGTATTTTTAGATAACGATTTTCTGAAAGCTAAATAGCTAAAATGAACGTATTGAAAATGATAGCGCTTCTTTAACCTTCATTTTGAGACCTAATTAACTACAAATTTAACCTTACTTTGACATTTTTTCATACATTGTTCTGGTTATATGCTGTCTGTAAGAGTGAAGCAGATTGTGGAAAATATAAAGATCCATGTAAATACAATATTGGGTTAGGAAAAGAGACTTTATGCAAGAGAAAAATAATCCGAATGTCACTCTATCCGGTTTGATTCAGTGGATAGAGTGTTGGCCTGTGGACTGAAGGATCCTGGGTTCGATTCCAGTCAGGGCCACGGCTGGGGCCCTGGTCGGGGCTTCTGCAAGAGACTACCAGTTGATGTGTTTCTCTCACATCGATATTTCTCTCGGTCTTTCCCTCTCACTTTAACTCTCTAAAAACAGTGGAAAAATATCCCCGGGTGAGGATTAAAAAAAAGAGAGAGAGAGAGAATCTGAATGTCTTTAGCCCATTTGAAACACTGAGTCTAACTGAAAGAACCTAAAATCTTGCCTGACAATTGTGGTTTGTTTTATGTGTAGATATAACTGGGGGTATTTCTTTGTACCTGAGCTTCGTTAAGCCAGCATCTTTGGAACCCCAGATTATTACACAGTTTGATAGAGTGAACTGCAGGATCTACTTTGGAAACTCTCCTAATACTTTTGTTTCTTGATGTGTGTATAGGTTTCACAGTCCAACCTGGAGGCCGATGGAGTCTAGAGGTGGGACAGGTGTATGTCATCACGGTAGAAGTGTTTGATAAAAGCAGCACAAAGGTCTATATTTCAGATGTGAGTCTCTCTTGCATTTTTCTAGCCCCTTGTATCTTTTTATTTGCTTTTGCTTCCAGAATTTACCTCTGGAAATGCAAGTTACTACTTCATTATTATTATTAAACTAGAGGCCCAGTGCACGAAATTCATGTATGGCGGGCGGGCGGGGGGGGGTCCCCTCAGCAGAGCCTGCACCCTCTCCAATCTGGGACCCCTTGGGGAATGTCTGACTGCCGGTTTAGGATTAGGCCTAAACCAGCAGTAGACATCCCTCTCACAATCTGGGACCACTGGCTCCTAACTGCTCACCTGCCTACCTGCCTGATCACCCCTAACTGCCCCCACTGCTGGCCTGGTCGCCCCTAACTGCCCCCCCCCGCCAGCCTGGTCACCCCTAACAGCCCCCCTGCCAGCCTGGTCACCCCTTACTGCCCCCCCTGCCAGCCTGGTCACCACCAACTGCCCCCCCCTGCTGGCCTGGTTGCCCCTCACTGCCCCCCCGACTGGCCTGGTCGCCCCATGCAGCCTACTGCTCAGTCGTTTGGTCGCCCCTCACTAACCCTCCTGCTGGCCTAGTCGCCCCACACAGCCTGTTCGGTCATCCGTTTGGTTGCGATGGTCGCTTAGGCTTTTATATATATAGATAGTTCTTTCCTTGAGGAATGCTAAGCCAGAAGTAAAAGATATAATTTGGTCAGAATTATAGTAAAAAACTGAAGTGATAATACTTTGGAGGGGATCCTCATTCTACAGCTTCACTTCAGAGATGGTTAGCACAGTATTGTAGGGTGAGAGTAGTAGTGTGAACATCAGATGAAGTGTTCTACTCACTCTCCAGCACCACCCCCCCCACCCAAGAACTGTCAACTTATAGAATGGCACAAATTCCACTAAAATGTACCTAAGCTTGGACTCTTTCTATTTCTGATTACTTGCCATTAGTGGATCTTTCAAAAACTAGCACCACATTAGAATTACATCTTTCCGAATTAGAATTTCCATGAGGGAGAGCAAAAATCTTTATTTATTTATTTATTTTTATAGCAAAGGTGGAGATTTTATTGAAGAACAAGTACAGACCCCAAGTGGGGGGGAGGGGGAAAGAATCCCACAGAACGGACTCCCACGTGGGAAGGGAGAAAGAGTCCCCTGTTTTTATTTCTTTATCCCCAGAATGCAGAGCCACGCTTTTTTTCTTTCTTTAATGCTTTGGGATTAAGATGGCTTTAGGGAAAAAGCATTTCTTCAGGTTTGTGTTGCTGTTGGGCTGATTTTCAGAATGTCAGGATTACGTGCCAGTTCCTAAGTGAGTACTTTGAAGAGCAGCTAACGACTGTGAATGGATCTTACCACGTAGTGAAAACCCTGAAAGATGGTGTCGTGGTGATAAGTGCATCCCTGACTTCCATCATTTCCCAGGTAGGAACTAAAAGGACTTCTTTGAATTCTGAGAATACTGATGAATCTTGGTAACTTCCTGTTTTGCAAGCAGATATATGGCATATCCCACCTTTATCTTTCACAAAAAATAAAAAACTGATAAACAGCTCTGGTCGAGTGGCTCAGTTGGTTGGAGCATGGTCCCGTACATCAAAAGGGTATGGGTTCGATTTTCAGTCAGGGCACACATATCTAGGTTATGGGTTGATCTCGAGTCATGGGGTATACAAGAAACAACTCTTGCCTCCCACATCGATGTTTCTCTCTATCCCTCTCTTCTTTCTCCCTTCTTCTCTCTCTAAAATCCATAAACATATCCTTAGGTGAGGATAAAAAAACACCAAAAAAAACTGATCAACAGTATACTTAGTAGTTTATACCTCTATAAATTTCCTATTCCAATCTGCGTTATTGCATGTATCTACATTTTATGGTTATTGTGTATTTATATAATTTGAAGTTCCTTTATATATTTTTATTGGTTTCAGAGAGGGAGGAAGAGGGAGAAAGAGATAGTAACATCAATGATGAGAGAGAATCACTGATTGTCTGCTCCTGCATGCCCCCTACTGGATATCGAGCCTGCAACCTGGGCATGTGCCCTGACTGGGAATTGAACCATGACCTCCTGGTTCAGAGGTCAGCGCTCAATCACTGAGCCACGGCCGGGCTCCCCCCAGCATCTTTAAATGTTCTCTTTCTTTTATGAATAGTTTATAATATCCCTTTGTCTTTAGAGTTCATGTACTTAACGATGAGTGTTGAAGGGTCTTTCTTTCTGAAATTATGATTTCCTTCCCTATGTTGATAAAGCTTTTGTTTCAGGAAACTTCAACTACTCTCCCTGATTGTGATACTTATTTTGAGTTTAGCAAAATTCCTTTCATTATTAATGAACCACAGTCGTTGTGCTTCTTTAATGAATAGGGACATGTGTTTCTTTTAAATATAGAAACTGGCTGAGTAATTCATTAGCACACCATGTTCCGGTGCTTTGAATATGAATGTGTATTATATGAAGAATCCTCATAAAAGCTCTTTTGCTACCTTGTTTCTGCTCCTCTAGAATAAAAATATTCAGCCTATAAAATTTCCAGTTGTACATCAGCAAGAAGTGAAGATTTATTTGCCCATCAAGCTTACCCCCAACTACTTGGCATTTCCTCATCATCCTATGGGAATGTTATATCGTTATAAAGTGCAGGTATGTTGTCTCATAAAATGAGTTTCACAGAGAGATAAGTCAGTTTTTTTGATAGCTTAATTTATTGAAATTTAACTAATGTTAAATTCATTTCCCCCTAGTCCTAATATTATAACTCAGATTTTTGGTGTCAACCAAATTATGCTCTTGAATACTGTCATCCTTACAAAACTCGGTATACTTTCTGTCTCTCCTCCATTTATTCTTTCCTTGTGAGGTTTTTTTTTTTTTCCTAAATATGTTTTTAGTTATTTTAGAGAGAGATGAGGGGAGAAGGAGAGAGAGAGAAATATCAAAGATGAAAGAGAAGCATCAATTGGCTGCCTCCTGCATGCCCCCTAGTGGGGATCAAGCTGGCAAACCGGGCATGTGCTCTGACCTGGAACCGAACCATGACCTCCTGGTTCATGGGTCAACACTCAACCACTGAACCACACCAGTCGGGTTCCTTGTGAGTTTTACCAGTTTTATTAAGCTTCTTTGTGCCCTTTTTGACATTTTGTGACGCTGCCATTAATAATCTCCTTTTAGCATTTTATCTTCCCCTTTTTACTAGAACAGTGGTCGGCAAACTGCGGCTCACGAGCCACATGCGGCTCTTTGGCCCCTTGAGTGTGGCTCTTCCACAAAATACCACGTGCGGGCGCGCACATACAGCGCGATTGAAACTTCGTGGCCCATGTGCAGAAGTCGGTTTTCGGCTCTCAAAAGAAATTTCAATCGTTGTACTGTTGATATTTGGCTCTGTTGACTAATGAGTTTGCCGACCACTGTACTAGAACATCAGTTTCCTCATGTGTCCAGAAATAATTCATTATATATTTTTAGTATTTCTCAAACTTTACCAGATTTTATGCCTCCATGTAAATTACATTTTTCTCCTATAGTAATTAAATATAAGGTGGTATTTTTTCACAGGTACAGGGTGGCAGTGGCAACTTCACCTGGGCCTCTTCTAATGAAACAGTGGCCATGGTAACCACAAAAGGAGTGGTGACTGCTGGTCAGGTCAGAGGCAACAGTACTGTTGTGGCCCGAGATGTACAAAATCCTTTTCGATACGGAGAAATGAAGGTAAACAATTCTCCAAAGAATCTTCTTATTACACCTGAGATACTACTGCCTAAATTTATTTCTTCTCTTTTCTTTTTTTGCTGTCTAAGTTTAAGTACAGTAACACATTTAAATTTTTTTCTAGTCCAAATTGGCTATTTAAAAAAATGATGATTGCCCTAGCCAGTTTGGCTCAGTGGATAGAGCATCAGCTTGCGGACTGAAGGGTCCTGGGTTCAATTCTGGTCAAGGGCACATGCCCAGGTTTCGGGCTGGATCCCCAGTAGGGGGCGTGCAGGAGGCAGCCGATCAATGATTCTCTCTCATCATTGATGTTTCTATCTCTCTCTCCCTCTCCCTTCCTCTCTTGAAATCAATAAAAATATTTTTAAAAAAATGATGCTCAAATTCACTCTGGAAGTACATTATTTCTTAAATATTCTTAGACCTGGATTGAATCCTGCTTCACTTAATAGCCAGTTACTTAATGTCTGGTTCATAGAAGGCTGTCTTTTTGCTGTAAACTCACATGGTGGAAGGGACTAGGGAGTTCTGTGGGGGTCTCTTAATATAAAGGCACAAATCCCATTTATAAGGGCTACACCCTTATGACCTAAGCACCTCTCAAAGGCCTCATCTCCTAATACCATCACTTTGCGGGTTGGGATTTCAACATATGAATTGGGGGGTGGAGTATGGGGAGTGGGGAGAGTCACAAGCAATCTATAGCAAAGACAAAATAAAAGATATTTTAAAAAAGATATGGCCCTGCCCGGTAGCTCAGTTAGAGCATCGTCCCAATATGCCAAGGTTGTGGATTCCATCCCCAGTCGGCATATAAAAGAATATATAAGAATCAACCAATGAATGCATAAATAAGTAGAACAGCAAATTGATGTTTCCCTCTCTCTTTCTCTCTCTCTCCCCACCTTCCTCTCTCTCTCTCTCTCTCTCAAATCAATAAATAAATAAAAAATTTTAAAGATATCAAGAAAGAGAAATTGCTCTATATCAGAAGTGAGCAAACTTTTTCTGTAAAGTGCCATATAGTAAACCAATAAAAAATATTTTTGTTGTTTTAAATATATATTTTTATTGATTTCAGAGAGGGAGAGAGAGAGAGAGATAGAAACATCAGTGATGAAAGAGAATCATCTATCGGCTGCCTCCTGCATGCCCCCCACGGGGACCAAGCCCACAACCTGGGCATGTGTGCTGACTGGAAATCAAACCATGACCTTTTGGTTCATAACTCGATGCTCAACCACTGAGCCACGCTGGCTGGGCTGACATAACTTTCTTGAATGATTAATTTTTTCCCTCTAGATATATGTCCTGAAACTGAACAAAATTGAACTGTTACCATATCGTGCTGATGTGGAGATTGGCCAGCTTATAGAAATCCCCATTGCGATGTATCACAGAAATAAGGAGACCAGAGAGGCCACCACGTTCTCTGACTGCTCTCTTTTACCCTTGGATCTACACATGGATAAGCAAGGAGTCTTCACGCTTTTCAAAGAAGGTGAGAGCTTTTTATTTTCTTCTTTCTTTGTCTTAGAATGAAAGGACAAATAATCAATTCAGAAACTACAAATTATATTATAAATTCACATATTACCTTTCTTTACAATACTTTTTTTAAAAAAAATATATTTTATTGATTTTTCACGGAGAGGAAGGGAGAGGGATAGAGAGTTAGAAACATCGATGAGAGAGAGAAACATCGATCAGCTGCCTCCTGCACACCCCCTACTGGGGACGTGCCCGCAACCAAGGTATATGCCCTTGACCGGAATGGAACCTGGGACCTTTCAGTCCACAGGCTGACGCTCTATCCACTGAGCCAAACCAGTTTCGGCTACAATACTTTTGTTTATTCTGCTGCCCTTGTAGTAAGTGCCTCCTGAATGCCCCCTACTGGGGATGAAGCCTGCAACCTGGGTATGTGCCCAGATGGAAATGGAACCCGAGGCCCTTGGGTGCATGGAATGACGCCCAAACAACTGAGCCACACCGGCCAGGGCGATTCTTTTATTTCTATAGACTGATTTCCTTGAGAACTGAATGCTTGTTACCCTACTGAAGTCATACTGTTTGATTTGCAGGTGTTCAAAGACCTGGACCAAAGCACTGTTCCAGTATACATATAGCAGCCAAATCTGTGGGTCATGCTCTGTTAACAGTGAGTGTAACTGAGCATGGAGAGTACATGGAAAGCAGTGCCACATTTGCTGCTTATGAACCTCTAAAGGTGAGAGATATTTTTAAAATATATTTTTATTGATTTCAGAGAGGAAGGGAGAAGGTGAGAGAGATAGAAACATCAATGATGAGAGAGAATCATTGATTGGCTGCCTCCTTCACGCCCCCTACTGGGGATCGATCCTGGAACCGGGCATGTGCTCTTGACCGGAATCAAACCTGGGACCCTTCAGTCCGCAGGCCAATGCTCCATCCACTGAGCCAAACCAGCCAGGGCGTACTCACTGATTTTAATACAACAGATTTTATTTTGGGCTCTAAGGATTGGTCCATTATAATTGGTACATTATGACGAGGTAGTTTAGAATAAAAGTAGATAGAGAAACCAATCAATGTATCTCTCTCACATGGATGTTTCTCTTCCCCGCCCCGCCCCCCCCCCCCGCCCCGCCTAAAAAGCAATGGAAAAAATATCCTCAGGTGAGGATTAAAAAATTTTTTTAAATAAAGGTGGCACCCATAGGGAAAAAGTTAACACTAATGAAAAAAGCAAGGTAAGTTATTCTTTTTTTATTTTTCAGAGTATATTTATTTTAAAGCTGGGGACAGTGGAACATGGACAGGCCTGGGATAGAGGAAGCAACAGAAGCTCACTGGAAAGTCAGAGAAAAGGGGGCCTCGGAGACAGGTTCAGGTGGTTAGTCCAGGATGAGCAGTGCTTCCCTGCTTGCCAGTCTCATGGGGACCTTAAAGTTTAGGAGATGCACGCCTGAGAGGGAAGAAAGGCATGGGCATGTTCTCAGGAGGGAGAGCACTTAAGTTACTAATTTTAAAAAGATAACTTACTCATTAAAATTTGCATTTTTAAGTTGGCCTCATTGCACATTCTACATACGTATTAAACATATGAGCATATTTCATTTGTTCTCTTAGTTAATGGCCTAAGTGAAAGTGCTTAACTGTGGTTCACTGTCACTTCACTCGTGTTTTTTTTCTTCTTGCTTTTATCATTACCTATAGCCTTATTTCATATTTATTGAGTGTCCACAAATCAGATTTCCCCTGAATAAAAATTAACCTTAAAGGAAAGGAAGTAACATGATGATTTTCTTTTTCCACCTAGTGCTTTCCTTATACATGTTTGTGATCACTGTTAGGTTTTGGTGCCTGATATAGTTCCCAATTTGTCCAATTCAGCTGATCTGGTTAGCCTTGGACTATATATTAGGAAAAGGAAGAATTTTAGTTTTGCTTTCTGGGCGGCCTTCAGTGAATCCTTTTCTGCGAGAGGCTTGTATGGCACTCTGTACTTTGCTTTTGGTGACACTCACTATACTCTTCACCTACTTCAAATCTGTCTTTACCAGACCGTGGGCTCCACTGTAGACAGGATGTTATTTTTTTAATTTTTAAATTGTAGTTAACATACAATATTGTATTAGTTTTAGGTGTGCAACGGTGATTAGACACTTACATGCAGGACCTTATTTCTACTACTACCGCCCAGTGTGCCAGCAATGAATACATGTTGAATTGCATTATATGTATACATTATTTAAGACAACACTACCATCAGACATAGGAATGTTTCATTTTAATAGTAATGGATAATAAATATGACTGACTTGTTCAGGAAAGAAATACTAAAGCATGATTTGCTTACATTTTTAGAGTGATTGCTCCAGCTCTGTACTTTATTTTGTGACTCAGTCACTCTTGTAGACACTGTGTGCCATACAAAAATAACCTACACTTTGAGAATACTTCGTTCTCCTAAAACCCATTTCCTCATCTATAAATGGGATACAATTCCTCTGTATACGGGGATGAATAATACCTGTCTTGACTACCTCTTAGGTGAGAAATCTATGAGACATAGGATGAGTTTGTAGATGTATTATTTTTATATTTTAGGGCAGACTTCCTTTGATAGTTTAGTAAAATGTCCATTTTAAATGCTTATTCAGTATTTATTTAATACATTTATGTATACAACATTGTATAAATTCCACTCAGGAATAGAAATTCTTGTTTTAAATTTGAACATAAAATAATTTCTTCTCTGAAGAAGTTTACATAACTAGAGAACTTAACTAGAGTTATTAAACTTATACATATGAAGCATTTGACACATTTAAATAGCATTAGGCTTTCACTGCTGATAGCGCTCACAAACATGGTGAACGTTCCTAAAACCCGCCGAACTTTCTGTAAGAAGTGTGGCAAGCATCAACCCCACAAAGTAACACAGTACAAGAAAGGCAAGGATTCTCTGTATGCGCAGGGAAAGCGGCGTTATGACAGGAAGCAAAGTGGCTATGGTGGGCAGACTAAGCCTATTTTCCGAAAAAAGGCTAAAACTACAAAGAAGATTGTGCTGAGGCTTGAATGTGTTGAGCCCAACTGCAGATCTAAGAGAATGCTGGCTATTAAGAGATGCAAGCATTTTGAACTGGGAGGAGATAAGAAGAGAAAGGGTCAAGTGATCCAGTTCTAGAGCGTCATATTTTGTTTTATTATATGACAATAAAATCTTGATATGTTCACTTCAAAATAAATAAATAAATAAATAAATAAATAAATAAATAAATAGCATTAGGAGATGAGTAAGTATACAAATGAATGGTAGAGATAAATACAGTACGAGCTTAAAGGATGCAGAAGTGGATGTGGTCTGGAATAATTAAACATAAGTCAGGTGACACATGAGTTAGGCTTGAATGATAGGATCAAAATTAGTACCGAGGGCCCTAGCCGGTTTGGTTCAGTGAATAGAGCGTCGCCTGCGGACTGAAAGGTCCCAGGTTCAATTCCAGCCCAGGGTACATGCTGGGGTTGCGGGCTCAATCCCCAGTAGGGGGTGTGCAGGAGGCAGCCCATCAGTGATTCTCTCTCATCATTGATGTTTCTATCTCTCTCTTCCTTCCTCTCTGAAATCAATAAAGAAATATATGTATATATATATATATATTTTAAAAGAGGATTAATGCCGAAACCGGTTTGGCTCAGTGGATAGAGCGTCGGCCTGCGGACTGAAGGGTCCCGGGTTCGATTCCGGTCAAGGGCATGTACATTGGTTGCGGGCACATCCCCGGTGGGAGGTGTGCAGGAGGCAGCTGATCGATGTTTCTCTCTCATCGATGTTTCTAGCTCTCTATCCCTCTCCCTTCCTCTCTGTAAAATATCAATAAAATGTATTAAAAAAAAGAATGTTACTCATTCCATTTAAAAAAAAAAAAAAGAGGATTAATGTTATGTGTTTGTGAACTTTCTGCCTTTAAAAAAAAAAATTGGTACAGAGGGCCCTAGTCTGTTTTGCTCAGTGGATAGAGCATCAGTCTGGTAAAAACAGATTTGAAGGGTCCCAGGTTTGATTCTGGTCAAGGACACGGTCAAGGGCACATACCTTGGTTGCAGGCTCCTCCCTGGCCCGGGCCCTGGTAGGGGCTCCTGCAGGAGGCAACCAATCGATGTGTCTCTCTCATATTGATATTTCTCTCTGTCTTTCCCTTTCTCTTCCACTCTTTGTAAAAATCAATGGAAAAATATTCTTGGTTAAGGAGATAGATAGATAGATAGATAGATAGATAGATAGATAGATAGATAGATGATAGATAGATAAATTAAATCCAATGTTAAAAAAATTAGTACAGAGGAAAATGAAAGAAAAATATTTTAAATAAAAAGAATTAGTACAGAGAATGAGAAGCATTCAAAGTGAAGAGGCATTGTGTATTATTTCTTAGTTTGGGAATTAAGTCTGATGTCATTTCAGCATAGTAAAATAACCAGTTTTTTACTTTAGAAAATGCTGAATTCCCTAACCATTCAAGGATTAATTTCTTTAAATGTCATCAGGCTGTAAACCCTGTGGAAGTGGCACTGGTGACATGGAATTCTGTGAAAGAAATGGTATTTGAAGGGGGCCCTCGTCCATGGATCCTGGAGCCCTCCCAATTCTTTTTGGAGTTGACCACGGAGAAGACAGAGAAAATTGAAATAACGCAAGTCCGGCTGCCAGCTAAGAGAAAACAGAACCAGTATATCTACCGGGTCCTGTGCCTGGATTTAGGAGAACAAGTAGGAAAACGACCTTTTTCTAACATTTCTTTTAGCAATACTACTACAAATCTTTTGTACATCTAGCCATTCCTTTTCAGATTCTAATGGATTTAGTTATGGACTAGATAGGAAAATTGTAATTATTGATTAAAGGATCTTTTTCTTAAACTTTACTATCCTTTAAATATACCCAAAGGTTTTGATTTGCTCATCTGAGAGGTTCACTAACTAAGAGGTTCAAGATCTTTTTGTAGTAATGAGCTTATTTCAATTACTTTATCACTATAATTTATTTCCTTGTTGTCTAGACTAGAGAACATACGGTTTTTCACCTCCAAAGAATGCGAGGAAGGAAAATTTAGTGTCATCTAGGGCTAGCAATTTTGAAGAAACAGCTCTGTGCTGATAAGAGTAACAAGTACCTTGCATTAGTTGAATTAGTCTTGATAATTTTTAGAAGTAGTGATGGATCCATCCACAGCTGTGGCCTGCTTCTATCAAAACCAGTAGCAAAGGTTTACATTTTGACTCGTGTTGAGAATGCAGTGTAAAACACAGCCAAGCTAGCCTGCCTAAGAGGGCTGTCAGTGTAGGGTTTTAACATAAGAACTGTGCTGTAACCAACGAGCTTCTTTTAATATCTCTGGTGAACTCTATTGTGTATATGGCTAGCTGTTAGTAATTTCAGGCCTAATTACCCCTTTTTGAAGCTCTCTAGCTTCTTTTTGTTTCCACATTCTGTTATTCATACTGCTACCAGAGACGAGTTGAAACAGAAATCAGTATTTCTTTTTTTTAATATATTTTATTGATTTTTTTACAGAGAGGAAGGGAGAGGTAGAGAGAGTTAGAAACATTGATGAGAGAGAAACATTGATCAGCTGCCTCCTGCACATCCCCCACTGGGGATGTGCCCACAACCAAGGTACATGCCCTTGACCAGCATCGAAACTGGGACCCCTCAGTCCGCAGGCTGATGCTCTATCCACTGAGCCAAACCGGTCAGGGCGAAATCAGTTTTTCTACTCTACCAACTGGTAACAAAAGATTTGGTGGAGCCGAAACTGGCTTGGCTCAGTGGATAGAGCGTCGGCCTGCGGACTGAAGGGTCCCGGGTTCGATTCCGGTCAAGGGCATGTACCTTGGTTGCGGGCACATCCCCAGTGGGGGGTGTGCAGGAGGCAGCTGATCGATGTTTCTCTCTCATCGATGTTTCTAGCTCTCTATCCCTCTCCCTTCCTCTCTGTAAAATATCAATAAAATATATTTAAAAAAAAAGATTTGGTGGAGAAAAAAACTGAAGCAATTGGTCAGTTATATTTATTTATTTATTTATTTATTTATTTTAAAATATATTTTATTGATATTTTACAGAGAGGAAGGGAGAGGGATAGAGAGTTAGAAACAGCGATGAGAGAGAAACATCGATCAGCTGCCTCCTGCACTCCTCCCACTGGGGATGTGCCCGCAACCAAGGTACATGCCCTTGACCGGAATCGAACCCGGGACCCTTCAGTCCGCTGGCCGACGCTCTATCCACTGAGCCAAACCAGCTAGGGCCAGTTATATTTTTTTAATGGGCCTTTTGTTTTCAAATTTCCATAATACCCTTGTTTCTCTTAGCACTAGCACAGACAATTAAGAATTATAATGTCTTTTAAGGAATTTGCCTGATTATAATGTCCTAAGAGCTCTATACCAGAATTTGAATAATTTTAACACCTGTAGATGGACACAGCTGACATCAAGTGTCTACGCACAATTACTGCTGCTCTGGTGTTTCCTTAAAGGTTCTGACATTTCGAATTGGAAATCACCCCGCGGTCCTGAACCCTAGCCCAGCTGTAGAGGCTGTGCAGGTACACTTCGTATGTGCCCACCCTGCCAGCATGTCAGTAACCCCAGTGTACACGGTGCCCCCTGGCGCCCAGCCATGTCCTCTGCCACAGCACAACAAACAACTGGTGAGTAGAGTATTTCCAGCGGGCGTGGTACTTCGTCTCCCATGCTCTAGAGGTAAATGTCTGGAATAATCTTCTGTAGTATTAAAGTTAAGGCAATTGTTTTATTTGTTATTAATTCTCTGATAGTATCTGAGAAGTTATTGAACGAGGTTAGAATTGGCTACACTGGATGACGCTCAGTACCTAGTGCTTATAGTACCTAGCCAGCTTGTAATTATTGGCAATAGACAATAACTTCTCTAAATAACTTCCAAATAGTTTTGCTAATTTCCTTCCCTACCAAATCTTTTATTAGCATTATCAATAAGTAACACAATTTACCTCTATTCCAAATCCCATCATGAAGAATAATGATATGCAATAACAAGTTGGTAGGCAGGCAAGTTAGTAGAATGTTCTTATTCTTAGGAAATGCATGTGGAAATATTTAGGGGTAAAGTGCCATGATGCCTACATAATTTTGCAAAAAAGAAAAAGAAAAAAAAAAAGAAGGAGGAGAAGGGTATAGAGCAGGGGTGGGCAAACTTTTTGACTCGAGGGCCACAATGGGTTCTTAAACTGGACCGGAGGGTCGGAACAAATGCATGGATGGAGTGTTTGTGTGAACTAATATAAATTCAAAGTAAAGGAGCGGAGGGGAGAGCATGAGAACCCTCTGCTCTTTCGGCTCCGCGGGCCGGATAGAACAGCCGAACGGGCCAGATCCGGCCCGCGGGCCGTAGTTTGCCCACAGCTGGTATAGAGGGATAAATAGTGGTGGAAAAAAATAAATAGCTATTTTTTAAAAAGATACACATGGAGGGTGAGAAAGTAGAGGGAGAGAAAGAAAGCAAATGGTGACTCCACATGAAGTATGTGTAGGTATTCATTCTTTCAACATACCTGGAGGTTTGAAAATTGTCAAAGAATAAAATTGGGAGAAAACATGATCCCTAGCTTCAGGGTTATCTTACCAAGCCTCTTAAGAAGTTGTTGTGTTCTGTTCTTCTTATTTTAATGCAGATTCCTGTATCAAGCCTAAGGGACACAGTTCTGGAACTGTCAGTGTTTGATCAGCACAAAAGAAAGTTTGATAATTTCAGTTCACTAATGCTAGAATGGAAATCCTCAAATGAAACACTGGCTCATTTCGAAAATTATAATTCAGTAGAGATGGTAGCAAAGGATGATGGCAGTGGGCAGACCCGATTGCATGGTATTGTGAAAATTTATGAACGTTTTCATATACCTGCTAAATGGTTCTGCATTAAATATTTCCTTGTGGGTGGTGGTTTGTTTCAGATTTTGTCATATCTCAACTTTCTTTCCTTTTATTTTGTTATTCCTCACCCCAGGATATTTTCCCATTGATTTTAGAGAGAGTGGAAGGGAGGGCAGGGAGAAAGAGAGAAAGATCTATGTGAGAGGGACACATTGATTGGTTGCCTCCTGCACATGACCTGACTGGGGTCAGGGATCAAATCTGCAACCCAGGTATATGCCCTTGGCTGGGAATCGAACCTGTGACTCTTTGGGCCACGGGCCAATGCTCTAACCATTTAGCACACCAGCCAGGGCTCAACTTTCATCTTTAATCATTGCATTTTTTTAACAACGTAAAGTTAAATTTCCTTTTTTGACAAACTGTGGTCTAGGGTGCAATATTTCTCACAAGAACATAAAGTTAAATTAATTTTAAAATGTATTGATTGCCTATTATTTGCCTAAGATTATGGAAATATTATTCATTTGTCAGCCAATATGTACTGAATGGCTATTACATGTAAGACCATGTGCTAGGCACTTGGAGATATAGTGGTAAATGAAGCAGTCCCAGCCTCTGCCTTCATAGAATTACAGTCTAGTTGGTGAAGCCAGACTTTAAACATTATATTTGTGTTATGTGTTTGAAGGGCAAATATGGGGTGCTTTAAGAGCTTATAACAGGAGAAGCTAACCTAGTTTAGAACAGGCTACCTTGAGAAAGTAACATGCTGAGAGCTTAAGGAATGTTGAAAAGAGGAAATAGAAAGAATAAGCTGAATAAGGTGAGTGAGACTGACTTAAAGAGGCACTAGATGAGGTACAAGACAAGGTCCTAAGGGGGCAACAAGACCTCATGTGCAGTCTCTCATCGAGCCTCTGCTTGTATCTGATGGCCCATTCACCAAAGCAAGCCCCTGGGCCAAAAACAGAGTCAGGGTGGGTGAGGAGCATTCAAGGATATGGAAACCAGCAGGCAAGATTCACTGCAGGCAATTAATATAACAATCTACCTAAAATCAATCCCAGCCCTAGCTGGTTTGGCTCAGTAGAGAGAGCATCAGCCTGCGGACTGAAAGATCCCAGGTTCGATTCCACTCAAGGGCACGTACCTCGGTTTCAGGCTTCTCCCTGGACCAGGCCCTGGTTGGGGCTCCAGCAGGAAGCAACCAATCG
This sequence comes from Plecotus auritus, assembly GCF_963455305.1. Taxonomy (NCBI): domain Eukaryota; kingdom Metazoa; phylum Chordata; class Mammalia; order Chiroptera; family Vespertilionidae; genus Plecotus; species Plecotus auritus. Next base: position 30,236,031 of record NC_137778.1, read on the forward strand.
ATGTGCTTCTCTCTGTCTTTCCCTCTCTCTTCCACTCTCTCTAAAAATCCATGGAAAAATATCCTCCGGTAAGGATTAAAGAATAATAAAATAAAATAAATCCCCAAAAGGAAGAAGACAGTGGTACAAAAGGGTAACTTTCAGGTTTCTGGCATGAGCATTTGGATGGATGGTGTAAGCATTCAGTGGAATAAGAAACACCAGAGAAGGGGAAATGAGATTTAGCCTTTACTTACCCAGAGGAGCTTACATTCAGAACAAGTTTAAAAGCTTAGGTAAAGAATACAACATGATATTAATATGTAGATAGCCCTAGCCGGTTTGGCTCAGTGGATAGAGCATTGGCCTGCAGACTGAAGGGTCCCTGATTCAATTCCGGCCAAGGGCACATGCCTGGGGTTGCGGGCTCGCCCAATAGGGGGCGAGCAGGAGGCAGCAGATCAATGATTCTCTTTCATCATTGATGTTTCTATCTCTCTCTCCCTCTCCCTTTCTCTCTGAAATCAATAAAGAAATATATTTTTAAAAATATGTAGATATAAACAACAACAACAAAAAAAGAAACAAAAACAAAAACAAATATGTAGATAATACTATAACACTAATAGTATGATACAATTAGTGTAAAAAGTGGTAGAGAAGAAAGAGATGTCCCGTATACCCTATAACAATCAATTACCAAATGCCATCATTGTTACCTTCTAAATATTTTTTTGTTTCATCCCTTCCTCTCTAACTTCATCATTGATGTCCTTATCACCTCTATCCTGCATCACCACGGTGACCTCCCAAGTGATCTCGTTTGGTACTGCTACTCTCAGACCTATCCTCCACATTACTGTCCAGAATGATCTTTCTAAAATGCAAATCTAGCTCTAGCCGGTGTGGCTCTGTTGGTTGAGTGTTGTTCCGTGCACCAAAAGGTCACCAGTTTGATCTCTGGTCAGGGCATATGCCCAGGTTGTGGGTTCAACCCCCAGTCGGGGTACGTGCAGGAAGCAACTGATAGCTGTTTCTCCCTCACACCAATGCTGCTCTCTCTTCCTCCCTCTCCCTTCTTCTCTCTAAAAATCAATAAAAACATTTTTTTAAATGTGCTTTCTTTAAAAAAAAAAAAAAAGAAAAGAAAACAAATCTGGATCTCCCTCTTAAAATTCTTTTAAAAAAAAATATTTTTTATTGTTTTTTTACAGAGAGGAAGGGAGAGGGACAGAGAGTTAGAAACATCGATGAGAGAGAAACATCGATCAGCTGCCTCCTGCACACTCCCTACTGGGAATGTGCCCGCAACCAAGGTACATGCCCTTGACCGGAATCGAACCTGGGACCTTTCAGTCTGCAGGCTGACACTCTATCCACTGAGTCACCCCGGTTAGGGCTAAAATTCTTTTTTTTGGCTACTGTTTACTGAGCTCTTCTGAAATGCCAGGTATAGCACTAACTACTTTATATACATTTTCTCAAGTAATCCTCATAACAACCATGAGAGACTGGCATTATAACCCCGATTTTTTAAGTTTATTCATTCATCAAACATTTATTGCATTCTTCCTATATTCTAGGCACAGTATTAGGCCCTGGGATTATAACAGTAAGTAGGTGAAGCAATAAGCCAGGGGTCCTCAAACTTTTTAAACAGGGGGCCAGTTCACTGTCCCTCAGACCATTGGAGGGCCGGACTATAGTTTAAAAAAAAAACTATGAACAAATTCCTATGCGCACTGCGGGCCCGGGACGAGTCGGCTGCTAAGCAGGACAGGCAGCGGCACCCAGCGGGCCAGATAAACGTCCTTGGCGGGCCGCATGTGGCCCGTGGGCCGTAGTTTGAGGACGCCTGCAATAAGCTCTCTGACATCAAAACTTGTACTCTTTTTATTTTTAATCCTCACCCGAGGATATGTTTATTGATTTTAGAGAGAGGGGAAGGGAAAGAGAGAAAGAGAGAGAAAAGCATAAATCAGTTGCCTCCTCAGTGTACCCTGACCCGGTATTAAACCTGCAACCTAGGTAGGTGTCCTGACTGGGAATCGAAGTGTAAAAGATGACACTTCATCCTACTGAGCCATACCGGCCAGGAGCAGCCTATGCTCTTGACCACTGACTATGCTGTCACCGTATTGCCTTCAGGGACTCCCCGTGTACTAGTATTTCAGGATAAAATTCAAATGTTGCAGTTTAATATATTGACTCCTGCCTACTTTGGCTTCACTTATTACCATCCACATAGACTCTTCATCTTTTTCATATTCAACAACTTTGGATTCTTTTTTTTTTTAAATATATTTTATTGATTTTTTACAGAGGAAGGAAGAGTGATAGTCAGAAACATCGATGGGAGAGAAACATCGATCAGCTGCCTCCTGCACACCTCCTACTGGGGATGTGCCCGCAACCAAGTTACATGCCCTTGACCGGAATCGAACCTGGGACCCTTCAGTCCACAGGCTGACGCTCTATCCACTGAGCCAAACCGGTTTTGGCAACAACTTTGGATTCTTAACCATGACAAGCCTTCTCATACCGCTTTCCTTTGTATATGTCGTATGTTCTCTTTTCTCGCATCTTCACTGGGCTAGCATCTTCCTCTCGTAATCTAGGAGTTTTCTCTTCCTCTATATTCCCAATCTAAAGAAAATATTTCTTCTTTATGCTGTTCTGTGTTCTATATACGTGTGCTCTGTCCATACTTCTATAATAGCACTTACCACACTGTATGGCAGTGGTTGGCTTCCCTCTCAGTTGCCCTTCTAAGCCGTAAGTTTCTTGGAAGGCAAAGATTGTGTTGCTTTCTTCATCTCTGTATCTTAATTACCTGGCATTCTATGTAGCATTTAGCAGGCCTTCAGTAAATCTTTGCTGAATGAATGAATGTAACATCATCAGAAAGTGCTTCACAGATTTAGGAATGATGATCATGAATTGAGAATAAAATAATTGTCCTACATAAAGTGGCAGATTCGTGTTAGTTAATTTTTTTTTAAAAAAAAGGAAAGCAAAAATAAAGCAGGGTCAGATTATAGAAGGCTTTAAAACTAGTTTAAGGAGTTTGAATTGTTCTAATAAGAAATAGCTATGTTAAATTTTTGAGTAAGCGATTGACATGACATTATATATACAAAACAGTTTAAAAGAGTTTCAGGTCCCACTTTATTTCTCACTTCCATTTTTACTGTTTTTATTATTGATTTTAGAGAGGGGGAGGGAGAGAGAGAGAGAAACGTCTATGAGAAACATCAGCATCAATCGGCTGCCTCCGGCACGCCCCCTGCTGGGGATCAAGCCCGGTCATGTGCCCTGACAGGGAGTCAAACCTGCGACCTCCTGGTGCACGGGTCAATGCTCAACCACTGAGCCATACCAGCGGGGCTCAATTCCACTTTTAAATCAAACAAAATTTTTCTCCTACATTGTTGTCAGCCTATTTTTGTACTCACAGACCATCAGAGCTGGAAAGAATTTTCGATTTTGCCTGGCCTAATTCCTCATTTAATAAAGGAACTGAGAAATTAAGTGGTTGCCCAGGGTCACATAGGAATATAGTGGCAGATTCAACACAAAACCCAGTTTTCTGATTCTTGTGTGTTTCCCCATTCTGTGTTTTTTTTTTCTCCCAGCAACAAAACACTGTTTGAAATAAATTAGGGTAGAGTTTGGTTTTCTGGAGGTGCTTTTGTATTCTACATGTTATTGTCTCACGGAATATTTTTCTGCACATCTCTAGGTCATCAGATCCTTAAAGTACATCATATAAAAGGGACTGTACTCATCGGAGTCAATTTTGTAGGCTATTCAGAGAAAAGTTCAAAGGTAAGTGGAGATTGTTATATAAGAAATATAAATTAAATAACTGAAATTTCAGGTTCTTCTTTAAAAGTTGTATGTAGCCCTGACTGGTATGGCTCAGTGGATAGAGCGTCAGCCTGGGGACTGAAGGGTCCCAGGTTCGATTCCGGTCAAGGGCATGTACCTGGGTTGCGGGCACATCCCCAGTAGGGGGCGTGCAAGAGGCAGCTGATTGATGTCTCTCTCTCATCAATGTTTCTAACTCTCTATCCCTCTCTTTTCCTCTCTGTAAAAAATCAATAAAAATATATTTTAAAAAAATCAATAAAATATATTTTTACAAAAAAGTTGTGTGTAACTGATATAAATCTGGGAACTGTGTATGTACCTCTATGCTTCTGTTATCTTTGGCACTTGAAAGAGAGTACTGGGATCCTTTTTCACTGAGTTGAGGAATCAAGAGTTTATATTCACCTTTGTGGCTCTTATTACATTTCTAGGTACTTTCCAACTTGCCCAGATCTGCAGCCGTGGAGCTGCTCCTGGTGGATGATGTAACTGTGTTGCCTGAGAATGCCACCATCTACAACCATCCAGATGTGAAGGTAGAAGCTGTATTGGTCGAGTTACTTGGAATCACATTGGATGGGAGAGTACTAGGTTATTAAGGTTAACAGTATAACAATAAAAAAGCTCACTTACGTGTTTAAAATCATGGCTATACATACACATATATCGTAATTAACTACAATATCCTTAGGAGTTATACTTTAATATTCTTATTTTGTTTTTGGCCCATTAATCCCATATTCTTTCTTAGGTAGATAGAAGCTATTTTCTTTGTATTATTTTATAAACCAAAGGGAATGGAATATTGTTTGCCTGATTTTTCCATAGGAAATATTTAGCCTTGTGGAAGGGTCTGGTTATTTTTCAGTCAACAGCAGTGAGCAGAACATTGTCACCATCACTTACATGGAAGCAGAAAGCTCTGTGCAGGTGAGTGCTAGAGACATTCCCAGACTGATGGTCTCAGGCCAGAGCCGCTCTTAGGAGAATGATTGGAAAAATTCCATTGTGTGTTTCAAACCAGTTACAAAAATAACATGTTTCTTTTTCTTTTTTTAACCTATATAGACTCTTCAGCCAAAAAATGAGGGTTGTTTTATTTTTTTAACTAGCTCCAATACTGGACAATTGTTGGTTCTGGTTGAGCTGAGACATTATATTTATAAGATTTCCATTAAAAGAAGGATAATTTTTATAAATGGGTAGTTAGATATACTATTAACCATATAACCTGAGTATAGGTGCTTTTTAAAAAAATATATTTTATTGATTTTTTACAGAGAGGAAGGGAGAGGGAGAATTAGAAACATGGATGAAAGAGAAACAATCGATCAGCTGCCTCCTGCATACCTCCCACTGGGGATGTGCCCGCAACCAAGGTACATGCCCTTGACTGGAATCGAACCTGGGACCTTTCAGTCCGCAGGCCGATGCTCTATCCACTGAGTCAAACTGGTTAGGGAGAGTATAGGTGCTTTTACACAGGATATAACAACTCAAGATTTGAAGCTGACTTCATAGCCAGTATGCCAAGGGATTTGCTTTTAGTTGACTTATAAGAAAAATAATACTTTATATTGCCCTAGCTGGTTTGGCTCAGTGGCTAGAGAGTCAACCTGCGGACCAAAGGGACCTCTGGACCAAAGGGTCCCAGATTCACTTCTGGTCCAGGGCACATACCTTGGCTGCAGGCTCCTCCATGGACCAGGCCCTGGTAGGGTCTCGTGCAGGAGGCAACCAATCGATGTGTTTCTCTCATACCGATATTCTCTCTGTCTCCCTCTCTCTCCCACTCTCTAAAAAGCAATGGAAAAATATCCTCAGGTGAGGATTTTAAAAAAAGGGTAATACCTTACATTAACATATGCTTATATTTTCTTTCCTTCTAAGAGCTCAAAAGAATTTAACATACTTTAGTCATAATGTTTGTCATTAAAAGTGGAGATTGAGGCGCCATGTGCAGGCAGAAGATGTGAAAACATGCTGTAGTAAAGAAGGAAAGACAAAGGATCCGTCTGCCCAGTGCTTTCTCCCTCACTGACAACTGCAACATACATGGTCTTGACTTGCATCATAAAGTCCTTTTCCTGTTCATAATTAAGAGGCTGGACCTGTATGTTGGATTCTGCTTGAATTTAATCAACTTAAATTCTGCTTTTTATCAGTTAATAATTGTTAAGGGTCCATATTTTGCCATTAACTGAAAGATCACATTAAGTGTATATATTGTGCTATGTCTGAAACATGTAATATGACCTCTCAAAGTTCCCATCACAAAGAAAATTAAGGTATTATATTTTCTGCTTTCGATGAAAATAGTTACCATGATGCCGTGGTCATTGTGGCTCAGTGGGTTGGGCATTGTCCCATGCACCAAGAGGTTGCCGGTTCAATTTCCAATCAGGGCACATGCTCGATCCATGTTAGGGGGTGTGCAGGGGGCAGCCAATCGATGTTTCACTATCACATCAATGTTTCTCTCTCTCTCTCCCTCTCCCTTTCTCTCTCTCTCAAATTCAATTTAAAATCTTTCAAAAAAAGAAATAGTTGCCATAATTATGTTTGGATCATGTTTGCTTCTTTACCCACCTACCATCTTCTTTCTTCTAGTTGGTTCCAATACATCCTGGATTTCTCACCTTGGAGGTCTATGATCTATGCTTGGCTTTCTTGGGTCCAGCACTGGCCCACCTCAGGGTGTCAGACATACAAGAGCTGGAGCTTGATCTGATTGATAAGGTGAGAAATATGTGCTTTATCTCATAAATGAAACAGGCTTCATTTTCATTCCCAAACATCCCTTAATATAGTCTCTGCTCAACTACTGTGTGTGTATATACCAGGACTTTTGGTAATGCTATTGTAAAAGCTGCCCTTAAAGAACAACATTCCGCCCTGACCAGTTTGGTTCAGTGAATAGAGGGTTGGCCTGTGGACTGAAGGGTCCCGGGTTCGATTCTGGTCAAGGGCATGTACCTTGGTTGTGGGCACATCCCCAGTAGGGGGTGTGCAGGAGGCAGCTGATCGATGTTTCTAACTCTCTATCCCTCTCCCTTCTTCTCTATAAAAAATCAATAAAATGTATTTTTTTTAAAAAGAACAACATTCCAACATTAAACATGGTAAAGATAGGACCTGGTCAGGTGGTTAGTTGGAGTGTTGTCCTATACATCAAAATGTTGCAGGCTTGATTCCTGGTCAGGGCACATATCCACAGGTTCAATCCCTGGTCAGGAGGCAACTGATCAATATTTCTCTCTTCTCCTTCTCTCTCTCTCTCTCTCTCTCTCTCTCTCTCTCTCTCTCTCTCTCTCTCTCCTTCCTCTCTCTCTTAAAAATCAATAAAAAGACATATCCCCAGGTGAGGATTTAAAAAAACAATTAAATAAAAATAAACATGGTGAAGATAAATACAGTATACATAGATTAATCTTGTTTGAACAAAGGCTGACCAGGAACATTTAGCAGGAAAAGTTTGTCCTCTCTAAGATTTAGACTGTCCTTGATGAATGAGACACCTCTACTAAAATTACCTCTTTTTCAAAACTACTAGGTTGAAATAGGTAAAAATGTGTTAGTAACTGTGAGGGTTCTTGGCTCTTCCAAACGCCCATTCCGAAATAAATACTTCAGAAACATGGAGCTCAAACTGCAGCTGGCGTCTGCCATTGTCACCCTGACGTGAGTACCGTTTCAATAATTCTTCCTCCCCATGCTTCACGTCTTGACACTCTTCTTCCCGGTAACCTGGTAACCCATGGTTATTTTAGATGTTCCTCTTTCCCTTTTTGTCACAGTACCTTTCGGCCCTTACTCTCTGCCCATATTCAGATGTCTTGTTTGAGGGCTAAAATCATGAGTCTCATTCATTTTTCCATTTCATGATACTTCTCCCGGGGTGATATCCTTTTGGAGTGCTTCTATATAGAGGACCTTCAAAAATCTATTTAGAAGCAGAGTCACTAGTATACCCGCCTGTGAAAGGGGAATTGCAGGTATTCCAAGGCAGTTTAGTATTTGCAGTTTTGCCAGTCTATGTTTATATTGCTCTATTCCTTTGGCGCCTTAGAACAAGTTTTTTGCCTTCAGGAGATTCCTGCCATGGCCATGAACTGGGTCTTGACTTTGGAAATTTATTTTCTGGCAGTTCCCTCTAACCAGAGTTAAAATGAGCAGAAAATGTTAAGCAGATTTAGAAAGATGCATAACTGGCCACTCTTAAAACCAAATCTTTCTCATCTAAAAATACATGGGTCTTTGCAGGCTAATGGAGGAACAGGACAAATACTCTGAAAATTATATCCTTCGAGCTGTCACTGTTGGGCAAACGACACTTGTGGCTATTGCTAGGGACAAGATGGGGAGAAAATTCACATCAGCTCCTCGGCAAATTGAAGTAAGAAAATTACCTCATTCAATATTGATACTTCATCTTATTTAGCATTATTTATCTTTCTGTTTAGTTTGTACGAGTTGAAAATCATTTAACTGAAAAAAAAATGTAGTTGTCTAACTTTTGCAACAATATGTGATTTGTTTGTGTGTTTCTTGTATAAAAATAACATATTTCTTGTAGAAATTGGAAAGCACAAAAAATATAAAGACTCAGAATGAAAATCACCTATAATTCCACTAGAGTAAATTATTTTTAAGATTTCAGTGTATTTCCTTCACTTTTTTAAAAAATATATTTTTATTGATTTCAGAGCTGGAGAGAGAGATAGAAACATCAATGATGAGAGAGAATCATTGATTGGCTGCTTCCTGCACGCTCCCTACTGGGTATCGTGCCTGCAACCCAGGCACGTGCCCTGACTGGGATTCGAATGGTGAACTCCTGGCTCATAGGTCAATGTTCAACCACGGAGCCACGCTGGCCAGGCTATTTCCTTCACTTTTTCCCTTACACTTACTTTAATATGGATGAATCATACACTTTTTTCATCTTAATCTTCTATCAAAAGTATTTTTTATGTGCTTAAAAGTAATTGTTGGGCCCTGACTGGTTTGGCTCTGTGGATAGAGCATCGGCCTGGGGACTGAAGCGTCCCGGGTTTGATTCCAGTCAAGGGCACATGCCTGGGTTGCAGGCTCGATCCCCAGTAGGGGCATGCAGGAGGCAGCTGATCAATGTTTCTCATCATTGATGTTTCTATCTCTCTCTCCCTCTCCCTTCTTCTCTGAAATCAATAAAAATATATTTTTAAAAAAGTAATTGTTGGCCCTGACCGGTTTGGCTCAGTGGATAGAGCGTCGGCCTGCGGACTGAAAGGTCCCAGGTTCGATTCCGGTCAAGGGCATGTACCTCGGTTGCGGGCACATCCCCAATAGGGAGGTGTACAGGAGGCAGCTGATCAATGTTTCTCTCTCATCGATGTTTCTAATGCTCTATCCCTCTTCCTTCCTCTCTGTAAAAAATCAATAAAACATATTTTAAAAAAAAGTAATTGTTGGCCATTTGTTGATAAGTGTTGAAGCTGGGTAATAGGTACCTGAGAATCCTTTATATGTTTGAAAAAAATGTTTAAAAAAAGATAATTTTTTTTGTTTGTTTTTGTTTTTATTTTTTTCTTAAAAAAAAAAAGATAGCCAAAACCGGTTTGGCTCAGTGGATAGAGCGTCAGCCTGCGGACTGAAGGGTCCCGGGTTCGATTCCGGTCAAGGGCACGTACCTTGGTTGCGGGCACATCCCCAGTAGGAGGTGTGCAGGAGGCAGCTGATCGATGTTTCTCTCTCATCGATGTTTCTAACTCTCTATCCCTCTCCTTTCCTCTCTGTAAAAAATCAATAAAATATATTTTTTTAAAAAAAAGATAATTGTAAACATAATTTTAATGGTGAGTTTTGTTCCAATGAGTGGATATGTAATAACTTATTTAGCATTCTCATTTAAGTAATTTATAATTTTTGCTATTATAAATAAAAGTTGAATTTATAAGTAAACACATGTCTTTGTGTATAACTTTATTATACATAATTAGGGTTTTCCCCTTAGAATAAGCTGCATGATCATTTGTTTTGAAATTGACTCTAGTTAATCACTGTAATCCTTTTGGTTTTCTCCTTCAAGGTGTTTCCTCCATTCAAACTTGTTCCAGAGAAAATGACGCTGATTCCAACCAACATGATGCAGGTGATCTTAAAGACAAGAAAATAAGATTTACCCTTTCTCCTCATCCCACCTCTGCCCATCCCAACATATACACGCACCTCTTCTTACTGGCCTCCTCTTGTCTACTCCCAGCCAAGTACAATAGGGTCTGATAAAGAAGAACATTAGTATTTTTCCTGTTCCACAATGAACTACCTCTTAGAATCCCATTGGTCATCTGCAACACTTCCATTTCTTCTTCATTTGAGTTGATGTGGAATATAGGGCGGTGGGAGAAGATGAAGAAGTCCAGTTGTTTGGACAAAATGTTGGGAACAAAGATGTGACTTCTTCCCATGCTTCAGGAATTCACTGGTGTGTTTAAATCCCAGGTAATGTCTGAAGGTGGCCCCCAGCCCCAATCTATCATTCACTTCTCCATCAATAATCAGACTGTGGCTGTTGTTAATAGGAGAGGGCAAGTTACAGGGAAGGTGGTTGGCACAGCTGTGGTCCATGGCACCATCCAGACAGTGAATGAAGATACTGGCAAAGTCATTGTGTTTTCACAGGTATTGGTTCTTTGTTCTTCTCGGCTTCTACTCTTCCATCTGGGAACCATATTGGGAGATGAGGGAAGGGAGTAATGATGAGGAGGGTGTTACCAGCCCTGAAAAATACTTTTAGTCCCTTCATCTGGCATGCTTTTAACCTGACATGGGGAATATGTGATCTTTAGTGAAAAACACACAGAGTAATTGGCATTGTTATAATATCCATGAGCAATTATTTAAAGAGCAAAACCAAACATAGTATGGCATGTTTTTGTTGTTGTTGTTGAATGCCCCAAACAACAACAAACCAACCACTTATCAAAAGCATCTCTGTCCACCCCACAGACACTCCCTCTTAGCCTAAACTGGTTCTCCTTCCTGTTGAGCAGGACGAAGTGCAGGTTGAAGTTGTTCAGCTAAGGTCTGTTAGGATCCTTGCGGCTGCAACTCGCCTTATCACAGCTACTGAGGTCAGTATGATGACTCTGTTCTGGGCTCATTATTTTGATAATGCCAGTTATGACACAAAACAATGTTTTCTTTCCAGATGCCAGTTTATGTCATGGGAGTGACCAGTACCCAGACCCCTTTCTCCTTTAGCAATGCCAACCCTGGGCTCACATTCCACTGGTCCATGAGCAAAAGGGAGGTATTGGATCTAATGCCCAGGCATTCAGAGGTATGAATTTATGTTTATTATATTACCTTAGGGATCTTGATATTAAGTTTTTCATCATAAGTTTTAGACTGAGTCACTTCATTTTCATTCTCCTCCTATCAATGAATTGACTCCAGATAACTTAGGAATCTTACAGAGGTGTGCCAGAACTAATTGAGCAATGCAAGAGGAAGTTTCTCTAGGGGTGACTCTGTTGCTAAGAATGTGAAAAGAAGTAACTGTGAAAACAAGCCCTGGTACTGTAGTTCTTCTAGATGGCTACTTCCAACCTACATTTTCCTTATTGTTACAAGAGAGAGAGAAGGGCACAATGTTTATTCATGAATATTTCTTAATCCACCCCTCATTGTGTAGGTTTTTCTACAGCTCCCAGTAGAGAATAACTTTGCCATGGTTGTCCACACAAAAGCAGCTGGTCGGACCAGTATCAAAGTCACTGTCCGCTGTATGAACAGCTCCTCTGGGCAGTTTGAGGGAAATCTGTTGGAACTGTCTGATGAAGTTCAGATCCTGGTAAGGGCCCCAACCTAAATCCTGTTTTTGTATATTAAGGAGAAAAGAGTTATATTTGCTTTATCATCCATGAAGAGCTTAGCCTGAATAGAGGTAGAGAAATGGCTAGAGGGATCCCTAGAACAGGTTTATAGTTTCTAGATATTTTGTCATTTCTGCTAATTGCCTCTATATAAGTATTGACATTAGAAAGTACACACTCCTCTCAACTCCCCATGCAATGGACACAGGATATGAACACCATAATAACTAAAGAGGGATTCATTTCTGAGCCATTCTGCCTAACATAGATATTGAGATACAGTCCACTTACCTATATTCATAGGTAGAACGAAAACTAATCCTAACTTCTGGTAAAGCGTAGAGTATGAATAGTTTCTACAGATGTTCTCAAGCTGAAAGCTAAATAGCCCTATTGCTTTTAAAATTCAAAAGAAGCCCTAACTGGTTTGGCTCAGTGGATAGAGCGTTGGCCTGCGGACTGAGGGGTCCCGGGTTCGATTCCGGTCAAGGGCATGTACCTTGGTTGCGGGCACATCCCCAGTGGGAGGTGTGCAGGAGGCAGCTGATCGATGTTTCTCTCCCATCGATGTTTCTAACTCTCTATCCCTCTCCCTTCCTCTCTGTAAAAAATCAATAAAATATAGTTAAAAAATAAAAATAAAAAAAAATAAATTCAAAAGAAAAATTTATCATTTGTGTGGAGCAAATACATTTTTCTTCCTCTAAATATAGGACTGATATTTTCTTTTTCTTTCTTCTCCTTTATTTTGGCTTTTGTTCTCTGATTCAGTGAGACATAGAGGAAAGAGCATATTACTAGGTGGAAAGCCTGAATAATGTTCCTTGCTAATTTAATATAGATTCTTTGTTCTCAAATCTCTTTTCAGTTTCTAGGAGCTAAAATTAGAAATTTCAAAATTATTTTATACCTTATATCTAAGTAATACAGAGGAAGTAATAATGTAAACTTGAAGACTTGAAGCAAGCCGAATATTAGGTTATATGGTCTAGAATACCTAGATACATCTTTTTTAAAAAATATTTTTTATTGATTTCAGAGAGGAAGGGAGATGGGGAGCAAGATAAAACATCAATGATGAGAGAGAATGATTGATCAGCTGCCTCCCGCACACCCCACACCAGGGATCAAGCCTGCAACCCAGGCATGTGCCCTGACCAGGAATCGAACCATAATCTCCTGGTTCATAAGTCAACACTCAACCATTGAGCCATGCCAGCTGAGTATAGAATACCTAGATACATTTTAAGAGTATTGTGGAACATTAGGCTAAATTGAAGTTAGGCAGACTTATTTGTAGTTGTCCATATGTGATTAAAGGTCATCATTTATCTTTTCCAGATAAAAAAATATTTTTTTTCTCATTATAGGTATTCGAAAAACTCCAAGTTTTTTATCCAGAATGCCAACCTGAGCAAATTCTAATGCCCATGAATTCTCAACTGAAACTTCATACCAACAGGTAAGGATAATAGAGGCCAGGTTCTAACTTTACCTTCAGTAAAACATTGCACATGGAAAGAACTATAATGCTTTCTAGGTGATTTTCCTAATGCACAAATAATTTTATTTTTGGTTGAGGTGAAGTTCACATAGCATACAATTAACCATTTTAAAGTGTACAGCCCTAACCGGTTTGGCTCAGTGGGTAGAGAGAGCATTGGCCTGGGGACTCAAAATTCCTGGGTTCGATTCCGGCCAAGGGCATGTACCTTGGTTGTGGGCACATCCCCAGTAGGGGGTGTGCAGGAGGCAGCTGATAGATGTTTCTCTCTCATCGATGTTTCTAACTCTCTTTCCCTCTCCCTTTCTCTCTGTAAAAAGTCAATAAAATATATTTTTAAAGTGTACAGTTCAGTGGTATTCAGTACATTCACAAAGTGTGCAGCCATCACCTCTGTCTAGTTCCAAAATATTTTCGATGTCACAAAAGGACACCATACCCATTAATAGTCACTTCCCATCTCCCCTCATCTTAGCCCCTGGCAACCAGCTGTCTCTGTGAATTTAACTATTCTGTATACTTCCTACAAATGGACTTACACAATATGTGACCTTTGTGTTGGCTGCTTTCAGTTAACATAGTATTTTCAGGGTTCTTCTATGTTATATCAGTACTTCATTCTTTTTATGAGTAAATAATATTCCATTGTACGAATATAATATTTTGTTCGTCCATTCATCCATTGATGGACATTTTGGTTGTTTTCATCTTTGGCTGTTGGGAATAGTGCTATGAACATTCATGTACAACTATTTGTTTGAATACCTGTTTCAATCCTTTTGTTTCAGTTATTTCGGCTGAGTAATTTTTAATGATAAACATATAATAGAATTTGATTTTTTAAAAAGATAAGCATAGTCCTGGCTGGTGTAGCTCAGTTGGTTGGAGTGTCGTCTCTTGCACTGAAGGGTCGCAGGTTCGATTCCCAGTCAGGGCACAAACCAAATTGTGGGTTTAATCCCCAGTCAAATGTGTATGGGAGGCAACCAACCTCCTGACTGATGTTTCTCTCTCACATCAATGTTTCTTTTCCTCTCCCTCTTCCCCTCTCTCTAAAATCAATAAGAACATGTCCTCGGGTGAGGATTAAAAAAAAAAAAAAAAGGATAAGCATATCCAAAGCGGACTTTTACCTGAGGAACAAAGAAGCACACAATATAGAGAATGGCAAACAGTTTCCTCAGAGTAATCCTGGCAATCTCCACTCCTTTCTGGTCAAACAGAGTCTCCAAGAGATGCCTCTTGCTCTGTTTGTTCCCTAGGGAAGGGGCTGCCTTTGTGAGTTCCCGTGTTCTCAAGTGTTTCCCTAACTCATCCGTCATTGAGGAGGACGGTGAAGGGCTCCTGAAAGCTGGTTCCATTGCAGGTACTGCCGTGTTGGAAGTTACTTCTGTAGAACCTTTTGGAGTCAACCAAACAACCATAACTGCAGTTCAGGTGAGTTCAGGCACTTACTAGAAATAAATAAATACATAAATAAATACATAAATAAATACATAAATAAAGTAAAAGGAATACTATGGCCTTAACAGGCAGATTTCCTTTTTTAAGAATTAGAGACTTCTCAGGAAGTCAGAAATGAATTATAAGGTAAGATATAATCTTGACATGATTCTAAACCATCAAATTAAAGTGAACTTTAGCCCTAACTGGTTTGGCTTAGTGGATAGAGCGTTGGCCTGCGGACTCAAGGGTCCCAGGTTCGATTCTGGTCAAGGGCATGTACCTTGGTTGTGGGCACATTCCCAGTAGGTAGTGTGCAGGAGACAGCTGATCGATGTTTCTCTCTCTCATCGATGTTTCTAACTCTCTATCCCTCTCCCTTCCTCTCTGTAAAAAATCAATAAAATATATTTTTTTAAAAATGAAGTGAACTTTAGCCCTAGCCGGTTTGGCTAAGTGGATAGAGTATTAGTCTGCAAACTGAGGGGTTCCGGGTTCAATTCTGGTCAAGGGCATGTACCTTGGTTACAGGCTCCTCCCTGGCCCAGGGCCTGGCCGGGGTATGTGCAGGAGGCAACCAATTGATGTTTCTCTCACATTGATATTTCTCTCTCTCTTTCCCTCTCTCTTCCATTCTTTCTAAAAATCAATGGAAAAATATCCTTGGGTGAGGATTAAAAAAAAAAGTTAAAGTGAACTTTAGAGTCCTTGTTATCTTGTTATAGCCTCAACTTGGTATGATTGTCTTCTGAACAGCTTGGACAAGAAGGTTGGTATGGGAGAAGTGTAGAACTATTGCTATCAAAAGTAGGCTTTGTTTTCGGAATAAAAAAATTAGAATTAGATAATTCCTCAGAGGTAAGTGAGTCTAACACACATCAGAACAGGACCGCCACCATGACTGTGGGCAAGAGCAGCAAGATGCTGCAGCACAGCGGCTACAGGATGAGGTGCAGCCTGCAAGACAGTCATGTCTTCATTGGCACCTTCAAGGCTTTCGGCAAGCGTATGAATTTGATCCTGTGTGGTTGTGATGAATTCAAGAAGATCAAGCCAAAGAACTCAAAACAAGCAGAAAGAGGAGAGAAGCAAGTCCTCAGTCTAGTGCGGCTTCGAGGGGAGAAGCTGGTCTTGGTAACAGTAGAGGCATCTCCTCCCAAAGATACTGGCACTGCTGGAGTGCCACTTGCTGGAACTGCTGGGGGCCCAGGGATCAGCAGGGCTACTGGCAGAGGAATTGCAGCTGGTGTTTCCATGCTGCAGGACTTGCTGGGCCAGCTCATGGGGTGTGGACCATGCCAACTGGGCCCCCTACCCTGGAAATGTGCCCACCAAGGCCCTAGACTCATCTTGGCCCCTCTCATCTCCATGTATTTCCCCAAAGACTGTACATAGTCCTTTTATTTCCTTGTGGCCTGTGAAACAAATTTATAATATACTTTTTTTTAATCCTCACTCCAGGATATTTCATTCATTCATTCATTCATTCATTCATTCATAGAGAGAGAGTGGAAGGGAGGGAGAGAGGAAAAGAGAGACCAGGAATCGAACCTGAGACCCTTTGGTGCCTGGAATGACACTCTAGCCACTTAGCCATACCGGACAGGGCTACAACCAACTTTTTTTTCTTGTTAATTCTCACCCAAGGATATTTTTCCATTGATTTTTAGAGAGTGGAAAGGAAGGGGAGAGACAGAGAGAGAAGCATCAATCAATGTAAGAGAGACACATCAATTTGGTTGCCTCCTGTATGTGCCCCCACCAGAGCCAGGAATGGAGCCTGCAACCAAGGTGTGTGCCCTTGACTGGAATCAAATCTAGGACCCTTCAGTTCATGGGCTGACACTCTATCCACTGAGCCAAACTGGTTAGAGCTAAACTTTTTTTTTTAATATGTTTTTATTGATTTCAGAGAGGAAGGGAGAGGGAGAGATAGAAACATCAATGATGTGAGAGAATCTTCAATTGGCTGGCTCCTGTATGTCCCCTACTGGGATGGAGCCTGCAACCCAGGCATGTGCCCTAACTAGGAATGGAACTGTGACCTCCAGTTCATAGGTCGATGCTCAACCACTGAACCATGCTGGCCGAGCAAAGCTGAACTTTTCTTGTTATCACAGTTTATCTCTTACAGTGTAAAAAAACAAATTACACTATTCTTAATAATTATTTAACAATATTGAGCATTCTGCACAAAGTAAATTATAATTCTTTCCTCAAAAAGCTTCTCTTCAGCCGAAACCGGTTTGGCTCAGTGGATAGAGCGTCGGCCTGCGGACTGAAGGGTCCCAGGTTCGATTCCGGTCAAGGGCATGTACCTTGGTTGTGGGCACATCCCCAGTGGGGGGTGTGCAGGAGGCAGCTGATCGATGCTTCTCTCTCATCGATGTTTCTAGCTCTCTATCCCTCTCCCTTCCTCTCTATAAAATATCAATAAAACATATTTAAAAAAAAAAAAAGCTTCTCTTCACATTGCCACAGCTTTAATAATTAAAAGCCATTTCCTTTTTTTTTTTAATATATTTTATTGATTTTTTGCAGAGAAATTTTTTGCAGAGAGGAAGGGAGAGGGATAGAGAGTCAGAAACATCGATGAGAGAGAAACATCGATCAGCTGCCTCCTGCACACCCCCCACTGGCGATGTGCCCGCAACCAAGGCACATGCCCCTGACCGGAATCGAACCTGGGACCCTTCAGTCCGCAGGCCGACGCTCTATCCACTGAGCCAAACCGGTTTCGGCATAAAAGCCATTTCCTATACTGTCATATGTTCACTCTGATTTAAGTCATTTTAAATCAAGAGCTAATTATTTCATATGAAAGAGGGACACATTTTTTATCATCTATAATAATAAAAGCATAATATGCTAATTAGTCCGGACGTCCTTCCGGACGACCTTCTGGACAAAGCCAGGGCTGCGAGGTAAGCCTGGGACCCAGGTGCCTGCCGGTGGCTAGAGGGAAGCCGATGCCGGCAGCTGGCGGAAGGAAGGCCTACTTTTACACAAATTTCGTGCATCGGGCCTCTAGTTGATTATAAATCTCAGAATATGGACACAGCTCCTCTCCAATGCATCCTTCTCTGTACCAGTGGGCTTTGTCTCCCACAGGTAGCACCAGTGACTTACCTGCGAATGAGCAGCCAACCCAAGCTGTACACGGCCCAAGGAAGGACCCTATCAGCCTTTCCGCTGGGCATGTCTCTCACCTTCATTGTTCAGTTTTATAACAGCATCGGAGAGAAATTCCACACACACAATACCCAGCTTTATCTGGCTCTGAACAGGTATGGAAGTCAATGACACTATGGTAGGAATTCTTGCAGATTAGGCTAGTATTATATAGCAGTTCCAGTGAATTGCTCTCATGTTCTGCACTTGGAATCTGATCTTTGTTTCTTTCATTACGATGTGGAAAAGACCAGAATAGTTATTAGTTGTTCAATGAAGAAAAATATCAGGATATTTTGAATCTGTCAAGTCCTAGTTCACAGAAAGCTTCCATACGGAGCTCATTGGAATATTATCAGAAAGTCGTACTGGAAAAAAAAAAGTTTAATTAAAAAAGAAAAAAAAGCCTTACTGTGCACTATATAGTGGTATGTGAGGGTAATAGACTGATCTCTGGCCCTTGATTGCTTACTCTCTATTGTAGAATTCCTTCTTTTGTGTTGAACTTTTGTGTTGTTGAATATAATGTAACTAGAGGCCCAGTGCACGGTCGAGGGGACAATTTGCATACTACGCTTTTATTATATAGGATAGGATAGGGTCTGTTCCCAGAACTGTTTTCTAACTGTTGTCCCTTTTCAGAAATTCCTACTTTTCATATCTACTTTCAGAGATGACTTACTACTTATTGGACCAGGGAATAGGAACTATACTTACGTGGCCCAGGCTGTGAACAGAGGGGTGACACTTGTGGGGCTCTGGGATCGGAGACACCCAGGCATGGCAGATTACATTCCTGTCGCTGTCGAGCACGCCATTGAGCCAGACGCCAAGCTCACCTTTGTTGGAGATGTCATCTGTTTCAGTACTCACCTCCTCAACCAAAATGGTCTGGACACCTTCCTTTCTTAACCTCACAACTGATGGTTACAAAGCAACTCATCCCTTAAAGGATTTTTTCCCCCAAATATCTAAATTCTGAAAGTATTTTTATGCATTTTATTATTTTTCATGTTAACTGATAATTCTCAGTTCAATGCCCATTTCTCTCAATAACCAGCCATCAGAAGTCAGCCAGTTATATTTATCAAATGCCTATTGAATGCATAGCTCTATGTAATGTATTATGTAGACAGTGTAGGGTGCTGTGTCTTCTCCTCCATTTCCAGCTTCTGAAGGAAGGTAAACGCTTAGCTGAAGAGCAGTAAAGGATGAAATAAAAGTAAGGAAAGGACAATAAGGCTTTAGTTCTAACTTATCCTCAAAGCTGGGTGTTCCTGTTGGATGGAAAGAGAGATCTATATGCTTTAATGGTCTACTGATTTGGAGTCTGAGTAAGATTAAAGTGACCATCAATTTATGTGGAAAGGTTGCAGCAAAGTGCTTTTTCTTATCCTTTCCTAGGTGAACCTGGGATATGGATGATTTCTACTGACAATATTCTACAAACAGACACTGTCACTGGGGTAGGAGTGGCCCGGAGTCCAGGAATAGCAACAATCTTTCATGACATCCCAGGACTGGTGAAAACATATCGAGAGGTAAACTTAACAATACCAGGATTGAAGAGATAAGGGCGTCTATTTCTATAAATGGAAATATGCATATAAAAAAGAAATACAGTCACATATCAGATATAAAAAGAGCCAACAAGCTTTATTGGGATATAAAGGGGAACAGTATTAGGATTCTTTTTTAACTTTTTTAAAAAAATATTTTTATTGCCCTGGCCAGTTTGGCTCAGTGGATAGAGCGTTGGCCTATGGACTGAAAGGTCCCGGGTTTGATTCCAGCCGAGGGCATGTACCTTGGTTGCGGGCACATCCCCAGTGGGGGGTGTGTAGGAGGCAGCTGATCGATGTTTCGCTCTCATCGATGTTTCTAACTCTCTATCCCTCTCCCTTCCTCTCTGTAAAAAATCAATAAAATATATTTAAAAAAAAAAATATATATATATATATATACTTTTAAAAATAAATAAATAATACTTTTATTGATTTCAGAGAGTGAGGGAGAGGGAGAGAGAGATAGAAACATCAATGATGAGAATCACTGATCAGCTGCCTCCTGCACACCCCCTACTGGGAATCAAGCCCGCAACCTGGGCATGTGCCCTTGACCGGAACCGAACCCGGGACCCTTCAGTCCACAGGCCGATGCTCTATCCACCAAGCCAAACTGCCTAGGGCAGTATTAGGATTCTTAACCAGAAGAATACCTCATCTGACTTACATTTTAAAATATCACTGTGGCCAAAAACCGGTTTGGCTCAGTGGATAGAGCGTCAGCCTGCGGACTGAAAGGTCCCAGGTTCGATTCCGGTCAAGGGCACGTAACTTGGTTGCGGGCACATCCCCAGTGGGAGGTGTGCAGGAGGCAGCTGATCGATGTTTCTCTCTCATTGATGTTTCTGACTCTCTATCCCTCTTCCTTCCTCTCTGTAAAAAATCAATAAAATATATTAAAAATATATATATATCACTGTGACCTCTGGTTGGTACTAAACTGTAGGGGCTAGGGTGGAAGCTGAGAAACCAGTTGGAAGAGTATTAGTGCAGTAAACCAGGTGAGATACGATGGTGGGTCAGGGTGGTAATAGAGGAGGTAATGAGAAGTTAATCGGATTCTAAATATCTATTATAGGTAGAGCCAATAGAATTTCCTGGCCGATTACATGTAGAGTGTGAGACAGTCAAGAATGACTTCAGGCCCTGGCCAGTGTGGCTTAGTTGGTTAGGCGTCATCCCATGCACCAAGAGGTTGCTGGTTCCATTCCTGGTCAGGGCTCATGCCCGGGTTGTGGGCTTGATCCCCCAGTAGGGGGCGTGCAGGAAGCAGCCTATGGATGTTGGGCTGTTACATCAATGATTCTCTCTTCTCCCTTCCTCTCTTCCATAAAATCAATTAACTATTCTTTTTAAAAAAAAATGACTTAGGGTTTTTGATTGAATAACTAAAAGGTCAAAGTTGCCATTAACTGAAATGTGGAATCTGAGTGGAATAGCTTTGGAGAGAAGGTCAGTCTGTTTTGGACATGTACTAGTAAAACTGGACAGAAGGTAGCTGGATATAAAAGTCTGGGAGTCACCCTAGCTGGTTTGGCTCAGTGGATAGAGCATCAGCTTGCAGACTGAAGGATCCCAGGTTTGATTCTGATCAAGGGCACAGGCCCAGGTTTCAGGCTCGATCCTCAGTAGGGGGCGTGTAGGAGGCAACCGATCAATGATTTTCTCTCATCATTCATGTTTCTATCTCTCTCTCCCTGTCCCCTCCTCTCTAAAATCAATAAAAAAACATTATTAAAAAATAAATAAAAGTCTTGGAGTCATTGGCATAGAGATGATATTTAAAGCCATTAGATAGCCAAAACCGGTTTGGCTCAGTGGATAGAGCGTCAGCCTGCAGACTGAAAGGTCCCAGGTTCGATTCCGGTCAAGGGCACGTAACTTGGCTGCGGGCACATCCCCAGTAGGGGGTGTGCAAGAGGCAGCTGATCGATGTTTCTCTCTCATCGATGTTTCTAACTCTCTATCCCTCTTCCTTCCTCTCTGTAAAAAATCAATAAAATATATTTAAAAAAAAAAATAAAATAAAGCCATTAGATAACCAAGAAAATTGGTGTAAACAGAGAAAAGGTCCAAGAACTAAACTCTGGGGACACTCCAATATTAAGAGGAACCAATAAGAGAGACTTATAAGAAATGACCAGTGAAGTGGTAAGAAAATCCAGAAATTTTGGTGTCCTGGAAGCCAGGTGGAAAAGTTATTTCAAGAGGAAGGGAATGATCAACCAGTGAAATACTATTAATAGGTTAAGTAAGCCCTGACGGGTTTGGCTCAGTGGATGGAGCGTCGGCCTGCGGACTAAAGGGTCCAAGGTTCGATTCCGATCAAGGACATGTACTTTGGTTGTGGGCACATCCCCAGTGGGGGGTGTGCGGGAGGCAGCTCATCGATGTTTCTCTCTCATCGATGTTTCTAACTCTCTATCCCTCTCCCTTCCTCTCTGTAAAAAATCAATAAAATATATTTTTTAAAAAATAGGTTAAGTAAGCTGAAAACTGAGACCTAACTGATGGTTTTTACAATATGTAACTAACTTTGTTTTAAGGCCCTTAAATATTTAAAAACAAACTGAGGTAGTACTGAGGAGACTGGACAGTATATTACATTAAATTGAAGATATTTGGAGGGGAAAAGGATCATTATCATCATATCCTATCTAATAAAAGAGTAATATGCAAATTGACCATACCTCCAATACACCCACAAGCCACGCCCAGTGGCCAATCAGGAGCGAGTATGCAAATTAACCTAACCAATATGGCTGCGCCCACGGTGCGAGCAGGAGGCTTGGGTTTCCCTGGCACTGGAGGAAGCCAAGCTTTCCACACACCCTGGCTGGCCCTGGACTCCATTCAAGGCTACAAAATTTCAGTTATAGAAGATAAATAAATTCCAACAAAAATGGCTGCAGCCACAGAGTTGGAGAGAGCAGGAGGCTAGGGTTGCCCCCCGGCAATGGAGGAAGCCAAGTTTCCTGGCCTGCCTTGGTGTCTGCTCAAGGCTACAAAGTTTTAATTATGGAAGATAAATAAATCCCAACAAAAATGGCTGTGGCCACGGAGCGAGCAGGAGGCTTGGGTTTCCCCGGCGATGGAGGAAGCCAAGCTTTCCACCCACCCTGGCTTGCCCTGGCCTCCGCTCAAGGCTACAAAGTTTCAATTATAGAAGATAAATAAATCCCAGATACCAGGGCCTCTGCTTGGGTGGCGGGGGCGGGGGGGGAGAGGGGGGCGTGGCTGGCCTGCAAACCACCATACGCCCCTCGCCCAGGCCACCCCACACCCCAAGGAAACCCCCACCCTGATCCGGGACACCCTTCAGGGCAAACCAGCCAGCCCCCACCAGTGCACCAGGCCTCTATCCTATCTAATAAAATATGCAAATTGACCATCACTCCCACACACAAGATGGCTGCCCCCATGTGGACACAAGATGGCCAGCAGGGGAGGGACCAGGCCTGCAAGGGAGGGCAGTTGGGGGTGACCAGACCGGCAGAGGAGGGAAGTTGGGGGTGACCAGGCCTGCAGGAAAGGGCAGTTGGGGGGGACCCAGGCCTGCAGGGGAGAGCAGTTGGGGGGGACCAGGCCTGCAGGGGAGGGCGGTTAGGGGTGACCAGGCCTGCAGGGGAGGGCAGTTAGGGGCAATCAGGCTGGCAGGGGAGCAGTTAGGCATCAATCAGGCTGGCAGGGGAGTGGTTAGGGGGTGATCAGGCTGGCAGGCAGAAGCAATTAGGGGCAATCAGGAAGGCAGGCAGGTGAACAGTTGGGAGCCAGCAGTCCTGGATTGTGAGAGGGATGTCCAACTGCCCATTTAGGCCCGATCCCAAAAGGGCAGTCAGACATCCCTCCCGGGGTCCCAGATTGGAGAGGGTGCAGGCTGGGCTGAGGGACACACACACCCATGCACAAATTTCATGCACTGGGCCTCTAGTCTCTTTATAATCATTAAGCACTAGCCTTACATACAAGGCACAGTATAGGATGTACAGGGATAAATTAGGGTTCTAAATTAAAGAGCTTAGAGCCTAATAGGAGGGATTTTAACAAGTATAAAAATGTGTACAATATAAGGCAGAACATTACAAAGTATACTGAGTATTCTGTAAAGTTGCAATTGTCTTCAAAGGCATTTTAATAGGGAATCATACAGAGGGAACATATGTCAGAAGGAATAATGGACAGAGACCTTTTAGAAAATAAATGTTTTCTTCCCGTAACATATTGTGGTTCTCAAATATGTTAGCACATGAAGAGCAATTTTGCGAAACAGTTGCTTTTGGTTAAATAAGTTATGAGAGGCAGAGAAGGAGGGAACCAGATTCTCTAAGAATTTAGGTACATATTTGCCTTTGATTTCCTGACAGGTGGTTGTCAATGCATCATCAAGATTAACACTCAGTTATTACCTCAAGACTTATCTCACCAATACTCCCAATTCAACGGTGTTCAAGTTCTTCATCACCACTGGCAGAAATGGTGTCAATCTTAAAGGTCAGGAATCTTTTTATAGGTATGGGTGATTGTTCTCAACTTTCTCATCTTCCCGTATTAATTTACCCCTTTGGATTAGCAATATAAATTTCCTTTTATTTCAAATGGACTCTACCTTAATAAATCATTGACTCATCCTTTTTTATACCTAACTGCTTCTATGTAACAGCCTCCCCTTTTACAAATTCTTATTAGTGATAATGCTGTTTACCTCTTTTCTGCTTATTAGGGTCCTGCACCCCAAGTCAAGCCTTGGCCATTACAACAATACTTCTTCCAGAGACCCTCATACTGTGTCATATACAGTTCAGTAATACTTCACTAGACATTCCAGCAAGTAAAGTCTTTCACGTCCATTCATATTTCAGCATGGAGAAAGGTGGGTTCCACCAGTTGAATCTGGTTTCCCCCTTATTTCCATAATTGTACAGTTGTCACTTTCTTATTGGATTGCATGCATATTTTCCAGTTTCATCTGCTATATATGGACTCTTTCTCAATCAACATTTTTAATTCATTCTAATTTGTTAAACGTGGTTCGATAATACCTATTGTTTATAATATAATACAAAATGCTTTTCTATTACAATTTACTATTTTCTTTGTTAGTCCCTGTTATCTCTGTAAGGGCTTGGCTTAGGTCTCATTCGTCTTTTATCCCCAGCATGTAGCACAGTGTTTGAATGTTTGTTGAACTGAAAGCTATTACAAGCAGATTATCATTAACAAGCAGAAAGTAGAAATAGGTATGATGCTGAGATGACTTTACATAAATCAACTGATCTAAAATGAGATTCATGTCAAATGTAAATAGGATAGTGCTACATCATGGGAGTTTCTACTCCAAGGCCAGGCAGTGTGAATGGTAATGAGCAACCACTGAAGGAAGGTTCACTTGGCTAACTGTTGAGCACCAAGTAGAATGCCTCTTACCATGACACACACTGGAGATACAAAGAGGAGAACAAGGCTTATACCTCTTACTAGTACTGCAGAGTGATTAGTTATGCCTCTACAGCAGTGTTCACGACACGACCCACAGGTTGAGAACCGCTAGCAGGGTTGCCTAAGACCATCGGATAACAGATATTTACATTACGATTCATAACAGTAGCAAAAATACAGTTATGAAGTAGCAACAGAAATAATTTTATGGTTGGGGGTCACCACAACATGAGGGACTGTATTAAAGGGTCACGGCATTAAAAAGGTTGAGAACCACTGCTTTAGAAGATGACTAAGAGTGAACTAGAGATAAAGAAAATAGGACATTTCAGGCAATATAAAGCCCAGAGAAGTTTGCAAAAATAAGATGAAAGCAGTTTTAAAGTATTTACTGGAAATACATAGGATGGACAAGAAAGGATGAATAATGGGAGGAGCCATTGCAATAATACAAGCATGAATTGATAAGGGTCTAGACTAGAGTAACAAGGAAATACTAACAGGGCAGAGACATATCAGAGGCATTTCAAAGAGTTAGCAAGATTTGGAGATAGATTGAATATAAGAATGAAGTAAAGGAAAATAAAGAATGAAGTAAAGGTTGCTAAAAACAGCTCAGGTTTGAGCATGGGTCACTAGAAAAATACTGACAAATAAAACCAAGTGGTGGTTTGATAGAGAAGTGATTCAACCGTGCTTGAAGCGTGCCTTTTTTCACAAACCCTTTCCTGATCTTACCAACGGACTACTTCATTCTGTATCCCCATATCTTGTTTACTTAATACTTCCTGGCATGTTGATTTACCAATTTAAGCCACAAGTTCAGTTGTGGGTTCCGTTTTCTTTTGGTGGTCCATAGTGTGCCAATACTGAATAACAAAGCCAAGTTCACATTTTCTTTTGAATTTACATGTCACCATTTTTACTTCTTATCCTAATTCAGTTGGCTCAACAAAGCCTCTGAACATTCCTGCTCAGATTTTCCTCTTTTCTTCAGGGGTTTATGTCTGCCTAATCAAGGTTCGACCCCAATCAGAGGAGCTGCTCCAGGCCCTCAGCATGGCTGACACCTCCGTCTATGGGTGGGCCACACTCATCAGTGAACACAGCAAGAATGGAATGCAAAGAATTCTCATTCCTTTCATTCCAGCCTTTTACATCAACCAGTCAGAATTGGTGCTTAGCCACAAACGAGATGTGGGGGAGATAAGAGTACTGGGAGTGGACAGAGTTCTTGAGAAGCTAGAGGTATGTTAAGAACTGAACCCAAACAGAACAGATCAGTTTTGAAAAAAGAGGTTTCTGTGATTTGATAAAACTCACCATAGGAAATACTAAGCAGGATGAAGAAAATCTGTCCCATTCAGTAGGGCTCCCAGAGTCTTAAATTCTAGGTCATTAGCTGAAAGATAACACCAATACTATCTTTTTGCTGTTAATCCTCACCTGGGGATCTTCTTTCCATTTATGTATTTATTAGTATTTAAAATATATTTTTATTGATTTCAGAGAGGGAGAGAGGGAGATAGAAACATCAATGACAAGAATCGACTGGCTGCCTCCTGCACGTTGGACGAGCCTGTAACCCAGGCATGTGCCCTTGACTGGAATCGAATCGGGACCCTTCAGTCCACAGGCCGACAAGATCCACTAAGCCAAATGGCTAGAGCTCCACTGATTTTTTTGAGTGTGAGGGAGGGGGTGGAAGAGGAGAAAAATGGGTGTGTCACATGGATTGGTTGCCTCCGGCTTGCGCCCAGACCAGGGCCGGGATGAAGCTGCAACCCAGGTACATGTCTTTGACCAGGAATCAAACCCACAACCCTTTGGTGCGAGGGCCAACGCTCTAACCACTGCATCACACTGACCAGGGCACCAATGCTATCTTAATTAAAAACAATCTTTAAAATTCTAGTTTAAAACCTTTTTGAAGCCTATTTTATTCTCACAGATCACCTTTTCCCCTTATCATTCAACACACCTTAGTGAAAAAATGACTTATTGTCAGTTAGCTAAACTAGAAACCCAGGAGTCTTACTGTGTATGTTTAAGATTGGAATATAAGAATACAAAACTGCCTTTTCCTTGTGTTTTTTGTAAAACTGTCTTTTCTTCTTTCAAACAGTGCTATTTTATCTTTTCTCCAAGGTCTTCCCCAGCTCCCCGGTTCTAGTGGTCTCTGGCCATGATCACTCTTCCCTCACACCAGGCCTTGCTATCTACCCCGTAAGAGTAGTCAACTTCACTTCCCTTCAGCAGATGACATCGCCTGTTTTCATCAATATTTCCTGTGTGCTCACAGGTCAAAGTGAGGCTGTGCTAGTGAGAGCTATTAAGAAGTCTGGTGCAGGTGAGCAATGGGGATCCTACTTTTAATCTAGAGGAAAACAAGGCATTACATTTAGTTAACGGAAAACATTCGGCCACTTGACCAAGATTACTCAAACTAACTGGGGCATGGATCAAGCCCACTGAAAACAATCTTCAGATAGCTTTTTTATCACTAGCTAGATGTGATACTTAACCTAAGTGTACTACTTTCCATTCTAAACCTCTTGATAAATGTTTCGCCTTCTTTAAAAGTATTTAGCAGATCTTTCTGCATCAAGCAAAGGGCAAATGGCGAACCCTAGAAACAAGACTTATTGCCCAAATCCTAATTCTAGCCATTACCCAGTTTAGAAATGCCAATTTGTATGGGGTGGGAAGTTATGGAGATGTTAAGCCAGGGAAACATTCTCATGCCACTCGCACTTGCCAATCCCTCAAGGGAAACTGTCTTCTCTTAATTATTGGGAATGAATTAGCCCAGTGGTCGGCAAAATCATTAGTCAACAGAGCCAAATATCAACAGTACGACGACTGAAATTTCTTTTGAGAGCCAAATTTTTTAAACTTCCACTTCTAATGCCACTTCTTCAAAATAGACTCACCCAGGCCATGGTATTTTGTGGAAGAGCAACACTCAAGGGGCCAAAGAACCGCATGTGGCTCGCGAGCCGCAGTTTGCCGACCACGGAATTAGGCTAAACCGTAGCACATCTCCTAATGGGAGAAAGGTTTGCTTATATGAGCACTTTGATAATGTACTTGTCAATAAATATCCTAAGCATATTTAAATGCATTTTTCTAACTCAAAAGGGCAGATGTTTTTCCCTTCAGAGTTGAGGAATTAAGGTGTCCAAAGGTCCCACCACTATAAAGTGTTCAACTCTAATCTGTGCTCTATTAAAGCAGCTTTTAAATCTAGAAATGATTCTAATCAACTCACTGATTATGAAAGGGATGCTAGAAAAATTAGTAATACACCGGTTTTATTTGGACTTTGAGCAGTGGGATCTGGTCAGGAATTAGCATAATCTTTTTAGTATATGCACTTCAAGAAACCTTATTCTTCAGTGAAGCAGTTATCAAAGAGTAAGGTGAGAGGAGCAGTTTTAAGATTAAAGGTAGAAGGCCTATAGAAGCAGAATAGGAAGCAGGTATGAGGGCCTGGTCACAATTTATACTGGAAGGCCTGGAAGTTCAAGTAGTTTGGTGGGACAGAAAGGAGTTCTAGACACTGAAGAAATTGAAATAACCAAAGGCAGATACCAAATATGATTCAAAGACAGGAGTCGCAAGTTTTATTAAGGACATTATATACAAATCAGAATATTCCCTAGAAATGACATCCTGAGTAAAAATGGGTAGGGGGCCTTTGGCTTTAAAAAGTCATTGGGGATCCAAAGAAATGTTTAAAGTTACAGGGATTAGAACGAGAAATCAAATCACACCCTGGCCAGATAGCTCAGTTGGTTAGAGCATCCCTGATGTGTCAAGGTTGCAGTTTTGATCCCCAGTCAGGGAACATGTAAGAATCAACCAATGAATGCATAAATAAGTGGAATAAATTGATGTTCCTCTCTCTCAAATCAAAATTAAAAAAAAAAAAAATCACCATAGATTGCAACACATTTAGTTAAAACGCACAGGAAAGGTAAATGCCATTTTCAAGTGGCAGAAGTTTTAAATATTCCTGTAAGCTGAGAGGAATAAAGAGGCTCAAGAATTGGGAGTTTATTACTTTGGAGATAGGAAAAACCAGTTAAGCCCTGACCGGTTTGGCTCAGTGGATAGAGCGTCGGCCTGCGGACTGAAAGGTCCCAGGTTCGATTCCGGTCAAGGGCATGTACCTTGGTTGCAGGCACATCCCCAGTAGGTGTGCAGGAGGCAGCTGATCGATGTTTCTAACTCTCTATCCCTCTCTCTTCCTCTCTGTAAAAAATCAATAAAATATATTTAAAAAAGAAAAAAAAGAAAAAGCCAGTTAAGATGGAGTCAAATATAGTTCACTTTACTCTGATAAGTAAAACAATATCCCAGAGCAGTGATTTTCAACCTCTCTCACCTCATGGCACATACAAAGTAATTTCTAAAATTCTGGGGCACACCAAAAAAAATTTTGCTAATCTGACCAAAAGTTTAGCTTTGATTCATTCACACCAGACAGATATTGTGTTATTTTTTTAAATCCTCACCCAAGGATATGCGTATTGATTTTAGAGAGAAAGGTAGGGAGAAACATTGTTATAGGAGAAAACATCAATTGGTTGCCTTCCATAGGTGCCCCGAACGGGGATTGAACATGCAACCTTTCTGTATACAGGACAAGGCTCCAAATAACTGAGCCACACCGGCCAGGGCGGCTGTCATTTTTTATTTAACAATCTAAGGAAAAGAGGTCAGTGCACCTGACTAAATAACCAGGTATTACATGTTTTAAAAATCCATGTCCTAAAGGGCTGGGGTTCGAGTGCTTCTGCTAGATAGTCTTATGACCACACAAGGTTTTAAATGCAACATCTGGCCTGGATGTGTGATTAAATAACTATTCTCTTCTTCTGTTCTGGCCAATGCATAGATCAATGTGAAGATTCAGGTGTCCTCCAGAAGTTCATGGGTTCTTACCAGATCCTCTTTACCCTCTTTGTAGTGCTGGCATCAACAGCTTTCATCTTTCTAGGTAAGGAGTCCTTATATCCTTCATTTCAAAAACTGAATAAGGATGAAAATTAGTTGTTTTTTGCAGTTGAAACAGATTCAGCCTCCCTAACCCTAGTCACCTAGTGGATTAAGTAAAGGTTCTGCTCAAGTTACAACTATCAAACTGGATGTGGCAAATACCGTTCAGAAGTGGGTAGCACTGCTAAATGGCTAGTTTGGTTTAAATTCATTAGCTAGAGATGATTTTGTCTACACCTGCACTTTCCCCATCATTTGGCCAGTTGATTAAGTAACTGTAACAATTGAACAAAAACTTCCTAATTACCATGAAGTTATTTGAAGTATGACTAAGGCCTTCCTCCAATAAGGCAGAAATGTCTCTTTACTGACATCTCCCTTGTTCTGATTCCAGCATACAGTGCCTTCCTAAACAAGATACAGACAGTTCCAGTTGTTTATGTACCAACTCTAGGAGCACCACTGACAGGTAAAGAATCACAATCCTCATCTTCAAATTGCAGTATCTGTTTCTTATTCACCTTTCACCCTTCTCCCTTTCCCATTTGTTTCTAGGTTCTTATACCTCCGCACGTTCTCCCCCTCCATTCCTGAGTCCACAACCCCCGCCATCCCAGAGTCGGCTACAACACTGGCTATGGAGTATACGGCACTAACCTGTGCTTAGACAAGTCTCCTTAACTGTAGGAAACTGGATTTTTTTTTTTAAACTGGAGATTTCTAACCGTTGGCCACCAGAAGCCGCCTACCAACGTCTATATTTATAAGCCTCCAAACAAGGTTTCTGAGAATTATAAATAAAGGGTCCTGAGCTGTTCTGTTAAAGTGGTGTGCTGGATTGTGTTTCGAAGATCAACTTGTTCTTAATTCTAAGAAAACATAACAGTGAAAGTAAATATCTCATTTATATGGTAAACCACATTTTTAAGTCAAGCTCTGAAGATTTACTCAATCCCTAGGCAGATAGAAATGTCCCAAATGGACTTTTTAAATACTTGGCTACTTACTTGCCCCAAATGACTAGCAGTCCATTCTTCTGGTTGGCCCTGAATACTTGAGGTAAGAACTTCCTACCAGTAAAACAAGACAATAAACAGGATGTATCCAAAATGTGTTTATTGGGATGGTTTCCCACTCATCTTGATTTGAGGTGCTTTTAGTGCTGCTTCCTTCTGAAGGAGCATCCTGGAAGAAAAAGGTTCGTAAGTTAACTGACAGCCTGCTTACCCTGCCCCACACTCACAGGCCTGATGCCTGATGCCCCACCCACAGGACAGCCACTTTTATCACCTACTCATCCTAGCTTTAGACAGTAGCATTTGGAGATTAAGAAAAGATTCAAAGCCCAAATTACATTTGTTAAAGCATTTACCTTCTGTAAGCCTTGCTTTTCCTCCTGTTGGCTGACAGAGAACAGTGGAGCAGCCAACACACAAAACTACCGTTTGTGCGTGGCTAAAGACGGTGGTGATTTTATAGCATCCTGGAAAAATCAAGGAGGGGTTATATTTTTTCCCATGCCTTTCTTCACTTACACATAAACTAGAATGCACTAACTGTTAAGACCTGCATGTTATTTGTAAACTTTGAAATTTACTATCCTATTGGAAACTTGATTACCTGGGTCTAGGTACACATTAATGCCAACTCAGAAGCAATATGGACCACCTGCCCCCACCTATGGATTTTTGGATAATGTGTGACTACCATCCTAGAGCCTGAAAGGGAAAGGAGTGGAATCAACAATAATTCACAGGTCAAAAAATAAGAGACTCCTCCACTTTGGAGGGAAGGATGGTCAGCAATGGGTCAACGCACCCACCCCGTTCCTCCAGGTACAAGCACATCAATGACGAAGGCAGAAGCACAATACATCACCCCAGTTTCTTAACACAAGGAAATGTTAGGGTTGCTATGTGGAGTTCTGATGGGAAGTCACTCTGGATCATTCCTCCTAAAGAACAAAATTTTACCCATCTCGCACATTCAAGTTCTAAGAAATGGGGGCCGCTTCATGGATTACGATACAGCTCACACTACACCTTTTTCCCATTCCCGGGTCCAGTGCGTTCCCGACTACTGCAAGCCAACTCCTCACCTGGGCATTTTACATCCATGAAGTAGGAATTGGGGCTCTGCACCAGGCGCTTCTTCTTGTGTTTCCTCTTCTCCTCTTCCGGAGAGGGATGGAGGAGATCCTTAGCGAGCTAAGAGAGGCAGAAATGTAGAAATTTAGAAACCAACGGCGAACAAGGGAGGATCGGAAACAGCCCCCACTGCCACACACCGGGGAGAGCTCGCCCCTCGCCGCGCCTGGTGTCTGCGCAGCCGGGCCGCCATCTTATCTCCTCTCCGCTCCCGTCTAGGCAGGGGGCCCCGCGGGCCTCTGCGGTCCCTGTGGTTAAAGTCCTAGGCAGCGCGGAGGGCAAGTGAGGGCCCTCTGCCGTCCGAAACCGGCGCGAGGGAAGCGTGCGGACAGAAGAGCGAGAACTCCGCTGAAACCTGCACCAAGGAACTCACAGGCATATTGTCGTGGGGAGGTCGTCACCGCCGGAAAGGAGCGAAAGCGGAAGTCCTTCTCCTTATATCCGTCATCCCGCAGGAAGTGACGCCTCAGTGTTCGGCGGCCATGTTGGGAAGGTCCGTCTCTCATCATTGTCTGCGGTGGGGCGAGAAGAGGGCTGCCATTTTCGGAAGGTCTCCAAAGGCTAGCCCGTGACACCGATGCGTCTCCAGGTTGAGGGAGTTAGCTTGCTAGTTTGTAAAGGTGAGCATTTTGCCTTGGCCGGTGTGGCGCAGTTGGTTGACTTTCGTCCCATGTACTAACAGGCCACCAGTTCGATTCCTGATGGGGGCCACATGCCTGGGTTTCGAGATCAAGTCCCCAGTAACGGGCATGCAGGAAGCAGCCAGTTGATGTTTCGCTCCCTCTCCCTTCCTCTCTCTCTCTCTAAAAAAAATCAATGGAGCCGAAACCGGTTTGGCTCAGTGGATAGAGCGTCGGCCTGCGGACTGAAGGGTCCCGGGTTCGATTCCGGTCAAGGGCATGTACCCTGGTTGCGGGCACATCCCCAGTAGGGGGTGTGCAGGAGGCAGCTGATCGATGTTTCTCTCTCATGGATGTTTCTAACTCTGTATCCCTCTCCCTTCCTCTCTGTAAAAAATCAATAAAATATATTAAAAAAAAATCAATGGAAAAAAACATTCTAAAAATTTTTTCAAGGCAAGCCCTTTTTCAAGGGATAAATGGACAATTAAAATTTCCTGCTAACTTTGACAGTTGGAGCCTAATAAATAGGAACTTCTTAGGAAAACAACCAGATCAAGCTATGTCCGGACTTCTTAAATTTATTTATTATTTTTCTATTGGTTTAGTTTGCCCACTTTAAACAATTCAGAAATGTCAATATAAAAAAAGTGAAGTCCTTTCCTGGCCGGTGTTGTTCAGTGGTTGGGCGTTGCCCTGTGAACCAGGAGGTCACGGTTTGATTCCTGGTCAGGGCACATGCCCAGATTGCGGCCTCCATCCCCAGTAGGGCTAATCGATGTTTCTCTTTTTCCCTCTCCCTTCCTCTCTCTCTCAAGTTAATTTTTTTAAAAAGTAAAGTTCAGCCTTAACCAGTTTGGCTCAGTGGATAGAGCGTCGGCCTGAGGACTCAAGGGTCCCGGGTTCGATTCTGGTCAAGGGCAGGTACCTTGGTTGCAGGCACGTCCCCAGTAGGAGGTGGGCAGGAGGCATCTAATTGATGTTTCTCTCTCATCGATGTTTCTAACTCTCTGTCCCTCTCTCTTCCTCTCTGTAAAAATCAATAAAATATATATATATATATATATTTTTTTTTTAAATATATTTTATTGATATTTCACAGAGAGGAAGGGAGAGGGATAGAAAGTCAGAAACATCGATGAGAGAGAAACATCGATCAGCTGCCTCCTGCACACCCCCCACTGGGGATGTGCCCGCAACCAAGGTACATGCCCTTGACCGGAATCGAACCCGGGACCCTTGAGTCCGCAGGCCGACGCTCCATCCACTGAGCCAAACCGGTTTCGGCTAAAATATATTTTTTTAAAAAAAGTAAAGTTCACATATTTCCTCTATCCCCAACCTACTCCTAGAGTTGTTAATTTTATTGTCAACTTCCCATCCTTACTTCTAATAATAATTACATCAAACACATAATGCTTACTAGATGCATTGTTCTGCTTTACATATATTAATCTTCATAACAACTCTATCAGGTTGATACTATTATTATCCACATGTTACAGATTAGGAAAGTGATGCACAGAGAAATTGTCCAAAGTACTACTCCACTGCCTTCCCAAAAAATTGTGCCATTTGCATCCCTACATCCTTTTCCTCACATTTACACCAGTAATGCCTTTCCAAGATTTCTAATCTTGGCATCACCGACACCCAGACAGGAAAGGAGAAGAAAGGAAAAATGAAGACTTTGAAACATCATCTTCCCATGTCCATTTGTCATACAGGAGGAAGGAAGATGACACAAATGGCATTTAGGGATATGCTTATTTCCAAAGAAAAGGCATGTGAGTTTCAGTCAGGGAAGTGCTGGCAAAAGGTTAACAGGTTCTGTGGAGGAGCGCCCTGATTTTGCTAATTTTAGTGGTGACATCGTTAAACATGGAGTTGCTAGAGATATTCACAGAACCTGTAAGAACTGGTTCCAGTATGTCAACTGTAATTGAAAAAAATTTTTAAGTTATTTAAAAAAAGAGAGAAAGAAATGGTCGGTAAAACCTCTAAGGGAGCTGAAATATCAAGGACAAGGAGTCAACCATGCAACAATCTAGGAAGAAAGCATTTTAGGCTGAGGGAAGAGTTTGTGAATACAAAGACAGAATGAATCTGTCACAGCTGAAGGGAGAAAGGGAATGTTACCAAAGCTCTGAGAGCTATCCCTAACCGGTTTGGCTCAGTGGATAGAGTGTCGATTGAAAGGTCCCAGGTTCGATTCTGGTCGAGGGCATGTACCTTGGTTGCGGGCACATCCCCAGTAGGAGGTGTTTCTAACTCTCTATCCCTCTCCCTTCCTCTCTGTGAAAAATCAATAAAATATATTTAAAAAAAAAAAAGTTCTGTCATTAAAAAAAAAAAAGCTCTGAGAGCTAGGCAGAGAGTACTACAGAGATGAGCTTCCAATGAAAGCAGGTATACACCAGCATGAGTACATTTTATTTATTTTTAAAGATTTTTTATTTATTTTTAGAGAAAGAGGGAGAGGGATAGAGACAGAGAAACATCAATGATGAGAGAAAATCATTAATTGGCTGCCTCCTACAACACCCCCTTCTGGGGATCAAGCCCACAACACAACCTGGGCAATAATTGCCCTGACTAGGAATCAGAGGGGCGGAGAGGGGACAGCGGTGGCGACCTCTTGGTTCCTGGGTTGACGCTCAACCACTGAGCTATACTGGCCAGGCAGCATGAGTACATTTTAGAGAAGTGAGCAAGAATAATAAACTGCAGGGGATGAATAGTCCAGATCCAGGCAAAATAAGATGAAAAAAAAAAAAGGAACTGATGGATTATATTATCAGAACAATCTATGAAAATGGAACAGTAATTTATTTTTTTTATATATTTTATTGATTTTTTTTTTTTTTTTTTTACAGAGAGGAAAGGAGAGGGATAGAGAGTTAGAAACATCGATGAGAGAGAAACATCGATCAGCTGCCTCCTGCACACCCCCTATTGGGGATGTGCCCGCAACCAAGGTATATGCCCTTGACCGGAATCGAACCCGGGACCCCTCAGTCTGCAGGCCGACGCTCTATCCACTGCTGACATACTGGAGGTGAGAGAATGGACAAAAAGGGAACTGAATAGTTGTGTTTGAGAAGGGGCAAACAAGAGCACAGAAAGTGACCAAGATAAGTGAAATAACAAAAGATGCCTTCTCACAACCGGTTTATACAAGGACTGTGCTACTGACCGGTGGTTAGAAAAGCAGATAATGCTGAATAATTCTTTTCCAAAGGCAAAGATAAATTTGTTTCTTTATAGCCATGTTCTCCATACTTCAGCTTCCTGGTTGCCAAGGCCACCCATTCACAGCCCATTCAGTGGGGTAAGGGCTGTGTTAAGAGTCATATCTCATCAGAAGAATGAGACCAGGCATTTGTTGTCCCAATCTCTAGCTTTCTGACCGGTTTATCAGAGAAATCACACGCAGAATCCCAGAAGGAAGACTGTTCCAACTGAAGCCCCAGAATGTGTCCAGATGAAGAGAGACAGTGTTGCGGTGGGGTGGGGCTGATTCTCTGGTAGAACTATTGTTAATTTTCACTCTGTTCCACCAGGGGGCAGACTGACTCAACAAATAACCTACTACAGGGTAATCCCGCTTTTTTCAAAAGGAGTTGGGATTCTAGAACTAAGGGCTTGTAACAACACCAGAATTCTAGAACTGCCCCAGGAGGATTCTATCTCCTTGAATAGCCCTATTCAAGCCCTATTCAAAAAGAAGCCTCCAATTTTTGTCAGCTCCCAGCGCCATCCCTGTCTCCACCATTATTCCCCAAAACTTTCTCTTAATTCCTTTAAAATTCCTCTTCCCCCTGGTCATCCTGGTTAAACATTTACTTCCCCTCACCCCTGCCTCTCTGGCCTCAGTCTGGAAGAATGAGGTCAAAAGGTAAAGAGGAGAACGCTAGTAAGTTGTGGGAAATGAGAGGGAGACAGGTCGGCCTAGGTTGTGAAGGGAAAGCCCGGAGAACAGAAGGCTGGGCGGGCAGGGGGTGGGGCCCCGAGGAGTGCCGCCTCTCTTTCCCGGAGCCTGGGCGGAGAGGGAGGAAAACTTCCTGGCCTGGGCTACCGGCGGCTCTTTCTACCAACCCTCCAATCCCGCCTACCAGTGCCCAGCGCTTCCCTACCCCTCCCCCGGCTCCCTCAGTGTCCGCCATGGCCAAAGCCTACGACCACCTCTTCAAGTTGCTGCTGATCGGGGACTCGGGGGTGGGCAAGACTTGTTTGATCATTCGCTTTGCAGAGGACAACTTCAACAACACTTACATCTCCACCATCGGTGAGCCCACTGGCCATATCCCAGAACCCTGACTCCCCATGCCCTCATCCCCAGGCTCCC
This sequence comes from Plecotus auritus, assembly GCF_963455305.1. Taxonomy (NCBI): domain Eukaryota; kingdom Metazoa; phylum Chordata; class Mammalia; order Chiroptera; family Vespertilionidae; genus Plecotus; species Plecotus auritus. Next base: position 30,272,980 of record NC_137778.1, read on the forward strand.
AGATTATTAGTGGCCCTACTTTTCAGTCCCCTTAGAGTGGGGCTTCTAAAATCCAGTTCCTCAACCTCTGTTTCAGACCCATCCCCCATACATGTCTCTGGGTGGTACCCAAAATTCTAACCTGCCTGCCATCTCCAGGTAACTCCTCCGCTGTGCCAGCCCCTCATTTTCTTGGTACCATTCTTCTCATCTCTCTAGATTCACATGAACCCTTCTCTGTTTCTTTCTCAGCTCCTCTTCTCCCCCATCCACCTGGAACTCTTGACCCACTCTCCATATTTCCTGTATTCCCCCTCCCTGAACATCTGTCTCCCAACTCTGCTAGCCTCTTTCTGTCCCACTGAGTTTCAGACTCTATTCCATTCCCACCTTATCATCTACTTCTCAGTTTTCTTGCTCCTTAACTTAATGGGTGGGGAGGGTGAAACAGAGTGGCTGGGTGTGCAGAGAGTGGCCCAAGGACTGTGATCCTGAATATGTAGTCAGCCTGGTGAAGAAGGTGGGAATGAGGGGACTTTTGGGGTCTCTGAGTCAGCCTGGTGACTCAGCTCCTTCCTAGAGCTCCCAACAGGCTTGGGGGAGGTGCCCAAGTTTCCACTAACAGTGTTTCCCCTCCTCCCCTCTCATCTTTCTTCATCTACTCTGCTCTGGGAAATAAGACAAGGGGAGTCTCAAGACAATTCTGGTTAGAAAGGGGAAGGAAAAATGCCCCTTTTTCCTAGTTCAGTCTCAAGAGGGATCTTGTTTAGCTTCAAACTTTTTTGGTTCCAAGCCTGGCCTACTAGATAATTCACATAGACAGGCAACAGCTACCTTTTTCCTCACTCTTTACCCTATAGGGCCGGCAACATTGGGGGAGGGGCACGGAGAGTAGAGGGTTCCAGGAAAACAGAAAGGAAAAGGAATCTGAAAGTAACATTTTAAGACAGACTAGATTGAGAGAGTTCAGCTGGCAAGGCTGAGTGGACCCAAGAGTTGCCTTAATGGCCTTAAGCCTCCCTACAGAATTTTCATCACCTTCACCACAAAATTCACGAGATCGAAGTAAAAACAACATGCTTGCTAATGGAGGAATACAGTTTTGAGGAAATTCTCCTAGTTTTACACTTTGGACAAGGCTGCTTCCCATGTGCCTCCACTGCAGACTTTCTGGCACTGCCACGCTCCATTCCTGTCTAGCCCCCAACACACTTTTACATGCCATGCGCACACCTGTCTCAACTTCAACATACACTCTCGACTTCTAGGAATTGATTTCAAGATCCGCACTGTGGATATAGAGGGGAAGAAGATCAAACTGCAAGTCTGGTGAGTGAATGCCCTAGGATTCCTAACCAGACTTCCTCATCTACCCCTTATAACCCTTTTTCTTCTATTTTGCTTCGTTTCTCTCCTTACCCCCTTTGTTCCTCCCAGCACTTCTGATCATTTGTGTCACCTTACTCAGTGGTCCTTCCATCTCTCCTCCTGCCTGCTCAGTTATTTTCAGCTTTTTTGTAACTCTTCCTTCTCCCAGCTCCAGAGTATTCTGATCTTGCCAACAAATGTCTGTTGAGCTATAATGTGGAAACAGGCTCTAAGCAGTTTAATAGCAAACAGCAGAATTAAGACTTGACTCTAAGTCTAGTGCTCTCTCTAAATTATGGAGAGCCTAGAAAACCTAGTATAGATGTTTGACCTGACAGTCATAAGGAAGCTGGAAACCCCGAGGGTATGAGGCTTAATGGAGACATTATGATACAATAGATAAGAGCAAACTGGTTCAAATTCTTGTTCTGTTACCGAATGACCTTCATTAGTTATTCAGCCTCCCAAATCTGTTACCTCATTTGTAAAATAAGGACAATAAAGCTTGTATCACAAGGATAGAATTTAGATTAGACGAAATGACATGCGTATAAAATGATATATACACAGTGCTTGGCACAGATTAAGCATCCAGTGAATAAACCAGAGAGATCTTGTTTCTTAGGCCTCTACCATCTCTCAGTATCAGCCCATCTGTCTTTCATCCCTTTCCCCTTTTACTGTTTCCTAATTCTGTTCCTTTCAGCCCCACGTGTGGAAGCTAAATTCTTAGCTGGTGGGGAATAAGGGGAATCTCTCTTTGGAGAGCCCTTCCCTCTATCCTACCCCATGAAATATTCTACCTCTTTAGGGACACCGCTGGCCAAGAACGATTCAAGACGATAACTACTGCTTATTACCGTGGAGCCATGGTACAAAGTGTGGGTCTGGACAAGGGATGAGGGCATGAGGCAATGAAATGTAGGTTTATGAGTACAGAGAGGCAGGGGAAAATGGGGGGGGGGTTGCACGAGTGGGTTGCAGAGGGTCCCACATGACTTAGTGATTTGACTCATGGATAAAACTTGTAGGCTCACTTAGAGTACAACTGGGGGGTGGAGGGAGGAGGAGTAAACAGGGACTGTGGTCCAAGCCTCCATTGTGAACTCTGCCATCTTCCAGGGCATTATTCTAGTCTATGACATCACAGATGAGAAGTCCTTTGAGAATATTCAGAATTGGATGAAGAGCATCAAAGAGGTGAGGACCCTCCCAGAGAGATGGGGGACTTGGATAGAACTGAGAAGATGAAGTGGATTGTGAAGATGAGCTTGACTCAACTTTTCATGCCTTACCCTTTTGCTCCCAGAATGCCTCAGCTGGGGTGGAGCGCCTCCTGCTGGGGAACAAGTGTGACATGGAGGCCAAGAGGAAGGTACAGAAGGAGCAGGCCGAGAAGGTAAGGACCAGGTTGGCCAGTGTTCTAGAACTGCTGGGAGGCCAAGATGAGGTCACATTGCAGAGGATTTGGCTACTACCCTTTATCCAACTCTCTTCTTCCCGCTTCATCCCCTACAGTTGGCTCGGGAGCACGGAATCCGATTTTTCGAGACTAGTGCCAAATCCAGTATGAATGTGGATGAGGTGAGACACCCCCCAGCCCCACCCCGAAAGAGATGGAATATTGGAAGATAGACTTATGCTTTTCTCCAGTCTGTACTGACCAATCCCCTTTCTCCATTAGGCTTTCAGTTCCCTGGCCCGGGACATCTTGCTCAAGTCAGGAGGCCGGAGATCGGTGAGTTGGTTCTGCTGGGCTAAGTACAACCTGGGGTGGGGGAGAGGGGTGAGGTGAGGGAGTGAAAACTGAGAAGGCGAGCAGTTCTGAGACTACCCATGAGGGTGGGTCCCCTTCAAACTGTTTATAGCCTCAGACCCCACCCAGCCATTCTCACCCTGACCTCTGTGCCCTTCTGCCTCTAGGGAAACAGCAGCAAGTCCTCCAGCACTGACCTGAAGACTTGTGACAAAAAGAACTCCAAGTGCTCCCTGAGCTGAGGACTCCTTGCTGCCTCCCCACCCTAAGCCTGGAGGTTGAACCTGAGGGAAGCAGGGCTGAGGGCTGGATGGGAGAGAGATAGTAGGTGGTGCTTGGAGAAGTAAAGAGGGGTAGATGGTGAGAGAACAGGGAGAAAATGGAGAAGAAAAAAAAGGAAAACACGAGAGGAAAGAGAAGAGGTAGAACAGAGGGAAGAAGCAAGAAGGGAAAAAATTGAGGAAGTCAAAAAAATGTGAGGAAGAAAGGAAGGAGAAAAGGAAGTATAGACAGCCTGGGGCCTCAGACCTTCCCTGGGTTTCCATGGGAAACATAAGTGTAAATAAATAATTGATTTTGTTACTGGATCAGGCTTTAGGGTCCTGTGAGAGGCTGGCTCAGCACCACCCCTTGAAAGTTTGGTCCTATTCTGTCACTCTGCATGGTCTTTCTCAGTATTAAAGACCTCCATTTGCACAAATGCAGCTATTTTGGGTAACTTTCATCATTGTCGGAATTGCTCTTTACTCATAAACCTAATTCCTACCTCTGAGGTGTCTGGGCTGCCTGAACCTGGCTGGGTTCCTGTGATGCCAGGATTAGACCCACAGCTATCTCTCTTCCCCAGCTGTTTAATTGATGAGGAAACCAGCAAGGAGCAAAGGTTCTCCGAACTTGAGGGTGTGCACATACTCTTTCCATTATGGGTTTAGAGAATCACTGTGGGCAGAGCCTTCTCCAGAAAATTGCAGGACCTTTTTTTTAAAGGATTCTTTTTGGGCCTCCCCTGGGGAGTGACAGCCCCCGCCTCAGGGAAATAACAAGACCTAGTATTGTTACCCAAGCAGGCATCTTTGATTCTGCCAGCGATCCCTTTAGGCAGCTGGTAGGTGTTATCTGCTTCAATAGATGAGGAAAATGAGACACAAAACAGGTTCATGTATTCATAAATATTTATTGAGCATCTACTATGTGCCAAGCACAGTGGTCAAATTAACATTCTATTTGGGTAGTACTTATAAGTGGGACAAGTAAATTTTAACAGGATCAGCCCCTAACTACTAAATACAAAGAGGCATGCAAAAAGAACCACCATCAGCCTTTGGCAGTTCAGTTGGTTGGAGCATCATCCTGAGGCACCAAGGCTGCGGATTCGATCCCCAGTCAGGGCACATATAAGTCAACCAATGAATGCACAAATCGATGTCTCTCTCTCTCTCAAATCAATAAATAAAATTTTTCTTAAAAAAGAGAAAACACCAAGAACTCAGGCTTGATACATATCGCCCTTACTATACATAACCCTCTTTTACTGTTACACAATATTTTTTAAAATATATTTTTATTGATTTCAGAGAGGAAGGGAGAGAGATAGAAACATTAATGATGAGAGAGAATCATTGATCGGCTGCCTCCTGCACGCTCCCCTACTGGGGATAGAGCCCACAACCCCGAGCATGTGCCCTTGACCAAAATTGAACCTGGGACCCTACAGTCCTCAGGCCGATGCTCTATCCACTGAGTCAAACCAGCTAGGGTACACACTTTTTTTAAAACAGTGAAATTATCTCACAGAATTGCTCTTTCATCAGGACAATTAAAATGTTAGATTTGGTTAGGACAAAATACTGCTAGAAGCTTTTTTATTCATGGATATGATGTTCAAGGCTTTTAAGAAATCCAAAAGCCCATCCAGCCAGTGGCTCAGTGGATCTACGAACAAGGAGGTCAGGGTTCAATTCCCAGTCAGGGCACAGGCTGGGGTTACAGGCTCTGTCCCCAGTGTGGGGCATGCAGGAGGCAGCTGATCAATGATTCTCTCTCATCATTGATGTTTCTATCTCTCTCCCTTCCTCTCTGAAATCAATTAAAAAAATTTTTTTTAAATAAAAAATAAAGGAAATCCACAAGCTGGCAGTGTAGAAGTAGATGTACAACCTGGAGTCAGCAGCAAAGCCTTCTTTGTGCAACTGTTTCTGTTGGTGAAAGACAACACTCAGAAAAGTCTGCCTTAGCCGGAACCGGTTTGGCTCAGTGGATAGAGCGTCGGCCTGCGGACTGGGGGGTCCCGGGTTCGATTCCGGTCAAGGGCATGTACCTTGGTTGCGGGCACATCCCCAGTGGGGGTTGTGCAGGAGGCAGCTGATCGATGTTGCTCTCTCATCGATGTTTCTAACTATTCACCGCCCTTCCTCTCTGTAAAAAATCAATAAAATATATTTAAAAAAAGAAAAAGAAAAGTCTGCCTTAGCCAGTTTGGTTTGGTGGATAGAGTGTCGGCCTGCAGACCAAAGGATCCCAGGTTCGATTCCGGTAAAGGGCAGGTACCCTGGTTGCAAGTTTCTCCCTGGCCCGGGCCCTCCTGGGGGCACATGCAGAAGGCAATCAATGTGTTTCTCTCACATCAATATTCCTCTCTGTCTTTCCCTCTCTCTTCCAACTCTCTAAAAATCAATGAAAAAATATCCTTGGGGAGGATTAAAAAAAAGAAAAGAAAAAAGTCTGATAGTATTGGGAGAAGAACTTAGAAATTAATTGGATAAATGTGTATAATAATTTGATAAATGTATTAAGTATCCAAGCTTCGATGGGGCAATGTCCTCTGTGCTTATGTTTGAGCTCTGTTGTCAACTGCGAGCTAGTTTAATTTGCTCAAGATAAGGAAAGCCTTGGCATTTTCAGAATCCCAGAAGGACTGTTGACATCGTCATCATACCTCAGGTATTTTTTAAATTTAGTTGTGAGATCTTATAAGATCTCACAGCTAGTCATGAAACGTGATAGGATTGGGTAAGGAGTAACAATACTAGACTTCAGCAAAAACTTTTATTATAGCTAAAAACTACTGGGGGAAAAAAACCCACACTCTACTTTCTGTAGCATACAACTATTGACACACAAATAACTTAAAGGAAAAATAGTCACAAACAAAATTAAAGCTCAGCCCCCACCAGGTTTTATTTGTGTGTTTTTTGTGTGTTTTTCCAACTCTCATCCAATGATCTTTCCATAGTCTGATAGTTCCTGCTCTTGAGAAGCCAGCGTTAAGTCTGACGGGAAGACAACATTTATGGGATGTAGCATCATATATACTGTTCATTCCACAATAAAGTATTAGCCTTTAGGGCTGTGGGGGAGGGGAGCAGCTGTGGTCACTAGGCTAGAAAGACTTGCTGGGGAAGGAGAATGTAGAGCAGAGTTAACAAGGAAAAAAAGTATGGAAACAAGCCTTTTTTTAAGATCTTTTTTGTTGAAAGTTTATTTCCCCTCCCCCCCCATTGACCTCTTCCTCCCTGCCCCCCCCTCAGGCCTTCACCACCCTATTGTCTGTGTTCTTGGGTTATGCATATATGCATAAAAGTTCTTTGGTTGATCTCTTTCCACCCACCCCCGCCTTCCCTCTGAGATTCCAGTCTGTTCCATGCTTCTATGTCTCTGGATCTATTTTGTTCATCAGGGTTTTTTTTGTTTGTTATATTCCACATATGAATTGAGATCATGTGATACTTGTCTTTCTCTGACTGGCTTATTTTGCTTAGCATAATACTCTCCAGGTCCCTCCATGCTATCTCAAAGGGTAAGAGATCCCTCTTTTTTTACTGCTGCATAGTATTCCATGGTGTAAATGTACCATAACTTTTTTATCCACTCATCTGCTAATGGGCACTTGGGCTGTTTCCATATCTTATCTATTGTATATTGTGCAGCTATGAACATAGGGGTGCATACATTTTTTCCAGTTGATGTTTTGGGTTTCTTAGGATATATTCCTATAATTGGGATTACTGGGTCAAATGGCAGTGCCATATTTAATTTTTTGAAGGAAACTGCATACTGTTTTCCATAATGGCTGTACCAGTCTGCATTCCCACCAGCAGTGTACTAGGGTTCCCTTTTCTCCACATCCTCACCAGCACTTATCATTTGTTGATTTGTTTTGTTTTCTTGTTAATCCTCACCTGAGGATAAGTTTCCATTGATCTTTTTTTAAGATTAATTAATTTATTTTTATTGATTTCAGAGAGGAAGGGAGAGGGAGAGAAAGACAGAAACATCAATGATGAGAGAATTATTGATCAGCTACCTCCTGCACACCCCCTACTGGGCATCGAGCCTGCAACCTGGGCATGTGCCCTGACCAGGAATCGAACAGTGATCTCCTGTTTTAAAGGTTGACGCTCAACCATTGAGCCAGGTCAGCTGAGAATATTTTTTTATTGTTTGTCTTCCTTTTGTTAAATTGTATGAGTTTTTTTTTTTTATATATATTTTGGATATTAACACTTTATCAGATGTACCATTGCCAAATATGTTCTCCCATACAGTGGGCTCCCTTTTCATTTTGTTGATGGTTTCTTTTGCTGTGCAGAAACCTTTTAAGTAGTTCCATTTGTTCATTTTCTCCTTAGTTTTTCCCCTTGCCCTAGGAGATGTATCTGCAAACATATTGCTACAGAGCTGTCTGGGATTTTGCTGCCTATGGTTTCTTCTAGGATTTTTATGGTTTCACGACTTACGTTTAAGACTTTTATCCATTTTGAGTTTATTCTTGTGTATGGTGTAAGTTAGTGGTCTAGTTTCATTTTTTTTTTTTTTTTTGCATGTATCTGTTCAATTTTCCCAACACCATTTATTGAAGAGACTGTCTTGATTCCAACTGTATGCCCTTACCTCCTTTGTCAAATATTAATTGAGTGTAATGGCTCAGGTGGATTTCTGGGGTCCCTGTTCTGTTCCATTGGTCTATATGCCTGTTCTTGTGCCAGTACCACGCTGTTTTGATTACAGTGGCTTTGCAGTATAACTTGATATCTGGTATTGTGATCCCTCCAACTTTGTTCTTCTTTCTCAAGATTGCTGCGGCTTATTCGGGGTCTTTTTTGTTTTTATATAAATTTTTTTTAGTATTTGTTCTTGATCTGTAAAATATACTATTGGTATTTCAATAGGAATTGCATTGAGTCTACAGATTGCTTTGGGTACTATGAACATTTTAATGATGTTAATTCTACCAACCCATGAACGCAGTATATTCTTTCACTTGCTTCTGTCTTCCTCTATTTTTTTCAACATCCTGTGATTTTCCGAGTACAAGTATTTTACTTTCTTGGTTAAGTTTAATCCTAAGTATCTTAATTTTTTATTTTTTCGTCAGGGCACATGCCCAGGTTTCAGGGCACATCCCCATTTAGGGGGCATGCAGGAGGCATCTCTCATCAATGTTTCTATCCCGCTCCTTTCCTCTCTCTGAAATCAATAAAAACATATCTTTTAAAAAGTATGACAGAAATGTGAGGCAATGTAGAGGAGAATAAGTATGTACACATTTTATTTGCATCTCGAAAACAAACACAAAGAAAACGCACGTTTGCATTTCCATTTAACAGAACACAGAGCCAGATATAGTCCTGAAGTCATGTAGCTAATAAGCACCCCAGCCTAGCTAGACTGAAACTTGCTGGAATTTCAAATCTTAAGCTCTTTTTATTGCGCATTATGTAGGAGCAAGGGAGAGCTGAGAACATTTGTTGTGGTTATTCAAGGGCCAGTTCTGGGGATCTTTGAACATGAGAGGAGGTGACATCTGAGTAGAGCTGAGGGGCGGTGGGGGGGCCCAGTGGCAAGAAGAGGCTCCATGTTCACCGTAGGTCTCCGTAATTCCTGCTTAAGGAGAGAGAAGAAAGCCCCTGGACTGCCAACCCAGCTTCTCCCTTTGACCATACTGGGCGGGAAGAATGAGACAGGTAAGAGTGTCAGAAAGGCTGAATTTTAATAGTAACTCCCAGGGTTTTAAGGAAAGCGCAAAGTCCTGAGTGCGACGTATGGTTTACGTCTCGCTGCTCGTCTAGCCCAGATGGGTTAAACAAGCGACAGGCCAGTGAGCAAGGAACCCAGAATACAGCTTCGCCGCCATTTCCTCCATTACCACAAAAGACTACCAGGACCAGAATGCCACGGTGCGCAGCATAAACGCAGTGAGATTCTGTTCCGGGGAGCCGCCCGCGGCGCCACCAACCCTGGGAGACTACAAGGCCCAGCAAGCAACTCGCGTGCCTGCGCCTGCGCCTCCGCCGCCCCGCCCCGTCCCGTCCCGCTGTGGGAAACCGGGCCCAGCGGCCCGCCCGCTGTCGGGCCCGCGCCCAGGAACCTTCACAGGGCAAGATGGCCGCACCGGGAGCCAAAGTGGAGGCGAGGGGCTGCTAGGGCCGTGCTGACCTGCGTATTGAATGTATTGGCTCTTCTCGTCCTGGCCATGGGGACCTCCCAGTAGAGCCTTTGACCTGAGGTAACCCCAGCATTTCGCAGTTCTGACCTGGAACTTCCCGGAGGGCTGCAGGGTAAGCGCCTCCTCGGCGCTCTGACGGAGGCGCGAGACCAGTGAAGCAGCCTCCTCGGTCCCGGCAGCGCGACCCTGAGCGCTCCATGCCTGCGGGCGCGGGGAGGCATGGCCTCCCCCCGGGCCGCCACCTCTACTGGTTGCTCTGCGCGTTCACCTTAAAGCTCTGGTAAGGAGGGCTGAGCGCAGGGAAAGAGGAGGGGACGGAAGATCGGATAGTCCCTGCCCTCGGGGATGCGGGAGATTGTCCCGCGACCGCGCGATGGAGGGGTTCCCTGTTTTCTGGCTTCTGACGTTTGCCCCTTTCCCCCGCCCCCTGCAGCCAAGCAGAGGCTCCAGTGCGGGAGGAGAAGCTGTCAGGTGGGTGATGGTCTGGGAACCCAATGCCCCGGGCCAGGGTTTTTGTTCTGACATTCTCCCACATACCAAGAGCACAGGTGGAAAGGGTGGCACCATGCGGAATGAGTTGTGCTGGGACGTGGGATGGGCAGAACCGAGTGAGATTTGGGGCTGGCGTTTCTCCCCTTCTAGTGAGCACCTCAAGTTTGCCGTGCTGGATGGTGGAAGAGTTTGTGGTGGCAGAAGAGTGTACTCCGTGTTCTAATTTCCAGGCTGTGAGTATCTGTTTCCTTCCCCTTTTTCTCACATCTGATCAGTACCTACATCTTTTTTTTTATCTTGACCAATACGAAAGTTCATTTAACAAAAGTTCAATATGAAAATGTACAGAACTTGATTTTTATATTGTAGAAAAACAGGTGCTATCTAGAAATCATGTGGAAGCAGTTCTTTCTCTGATGAACACAGCCATTCTTCACGTTCATGCCAAGGCTTCCAACATGACACCATTTCCTCATATTACCACCATCCCAATAGGGTCCTGGTGCCCACTGTTGCCATCTCCACACATTCGTCTATCAAGATTCATAAAGGGATCAAATCCTGGCAATATTCCTTGGACATGTAGGCTACCATTTAATTTCTTTTTTTCTTTATTTTTAATACTCACCCAAGGTATTGATTTTAGAGAGAGGAGGGGAGGGAGAGAGAGAAACCTTGATGTGACGTGGAACCTGAAATCTGGATATGTGCCCTGACCCAGAATGGAACCTGCGCTCCTTTATGTGTATGGGATGACGCCCCAACCCAGCCGCACTGGCCAGGCAGCCCCCATTTAATTTCAACGATAACTTCTTGTCCATAAATATTTTTACCTCAGAGGGTGAGCGTTGCTCATGGTGTCTACTCAGCGAGCTCAGATACTTCCAAATGAAACTTGTGGCTTCTCACGCTTCCACCACAGTCCCTACGTCTTCCTGAGTATGCCTTTGCATTGTATATCTTTTTCCTTGTATATGTCCACATAGGAACTTGTCTTCCCCTGTAAATGCGCCCTTTTCTTTCCAAGCTGATGGCAACTTTCAGTTAATAACCATGTCCTGTTCATTTTTAATCCTGTAGGCTCTGGGACCTGTCCACGCCTCTCTTAGACGGTTGCTTTTGAAGTATTCTTTCTAACACTTATTCCTAACCGTGCAGCCACCATCTCCACCATCCCCATTAGAACTCTTCATGAGTTACCCACCAGTTCTGAGCCATAGCACTCGGGCACCTGCCCATTCTGAATAGCAGCCTTCCTGCTTCTCCTCTTGCCCCTTCCTAACATGTGCTTTGGTCCTTTTCTCCTGGCAGAAAACCACCCCTGAATGTGGTTCCACAGGGTATGTGGAGAAGATCACATGCAGCTTATCTAAGAGGAATGGGTTCAAAAGGCAAGTGCTGTTTCTCTTCTTGAAACCTCCTAGATCACCTCCTTTGCTCCTATGACCTTAGGTAGGTAGTCCCACCTCTTCCTCTTGGTTTGGAGATAGTATGGCATATAGGAAAGAGGAAGGGATTTGGAACCAAATTACTTCAAGTCCCAATTCTTACTTCTCAGTGCTATAATAATGGCCATATCTTCTCATTAGTAGAATTGTTTAATACCTGCTCCGCTTACTTCACCAGAAAATAAGTTGAATGGTGTATTTCAGTGGGGTTTATGCTCTGTGAGCACAGTAGACTGACTTTGGTTTTCTCTTTTCCCCTCGGATGTTGTATCTTGGTTAGGCTGAAGTAGAAGGGAGGCTAGAGGGAGAGGCTGTCTGGCCTTCCCTAAGACTGTTTCTTCCTACCCTCAGCTGCCGCTCGCCTCTGATGGAACAACACTTATTCTGGAAATTTGAAGGGGCTGTCATGGGTGTAGCCTTGGTCTTCGCGTGCCTTGTCATCATTCGTCAGCGACAACTGGACAGAAGGGCTCTGGAAAAGGTCCGGAAGCAAATTGAATCCATATAGCTACCTTCTACCCTTTTATATGGGTCTTAAAGACCCTCTTCCAACAGAGAAAGCAGAATGGACTTATTTGTGCCCCTGGTATTTTGGGGACTGGGAGGAACAAACAAACAAAAAAACCCTTCCATCTTCCTCGTCTAGATCATTAATGAGCAGAATAAAAAGAGTAAAATAAGTTTCATTTTCTATTGTGATTTGGTTTGGAACAGGAAGACATGAAGGCAGAGAGGGAAATGGGGTGGCAACTTTAGGCCCCACTTTATCAAGTACCTATCTTCCCCCTCTTCTACTACTTATTTAAAACTCTGGGATAAAATTTCAGCAAAAAAAGGTTTATTTCTTAGCAAAAACCTCTATTTCCCTCAACCCTACCTCCAAAGAAGAAATAAAATCACAGATACATAATAAAAGTATTTGTGGTGCCACCTCACATAGACAAACTGGGCCTCAGGGTACAGACATCCTGATGTAATCCTGATGGGAATCCCAGGGGAAAGCAGAGCGGAGAGCCCTGGTTCCTTACGTGATTGAGTGGTGGGCTAGGACAGTGGTCGGCAAACTCATTAGTCAGCAGAGCCAAATATCAACAGTACAACGATTGAAATTTCTTTTGAGAGCCAAATTTTTAAACTTAAACTTCTAACGCCACTTCTTCAAAATAGACTAGCCCAGGCCGTGGTATTTTGTGGAAGAGCCACACTCAAGGGGCCAAAGAGCTGCATGTGGCTCGCAAGCCGGAGTCTGCCGACCACGGGGCTAGGAAGTGTTCCAGCTCACATCTCATCTGCATGTAGCACAGTTCTGACGAGCCCACTGCGGCCTGTCTTCCCTTCCATCTTCTCAAGCAGTGTCCTTGTTGAGCCATTTGCACTCTTGACCCCAGGTGGCCCCCCCAATCTGGACTCTACCTCTGGGGTCTCCCAACTTTTTGTTACGTCCTTGTGAATCAGGATGTTTCTGGAAATCACTGTGGGGTGAAGAAAAAAGGGCAGTAGTAGAGTGCTCCCTTGGGTGGAAAATCCTAGACAGGACAGGCCCTCCCTCCCACCTCTTGACTACCTGGAGAACACCCCACTTGCTCCCCAGGTCAAAAGTCCTGCCCTGCCCTTGCCTCTCACCTCCCTGAGGCTGGTAATCCTCAGACCCAGCTTCTGGTAGACCTTGAAAGGGGCTGAAACTGGGCAGGATGATGAGAGCCAGGGAAAACAGAAGGATCTGGGAGGAAGCAAGAAGACACTTGGGCTGTGGGGACAATAAAGTAAGGGAAGAGAGGGCAGTTGGAGCCATTAGGGATGGGAAGATTCGTATGGCTTGGGAGTAGGAGTATCAGGATGGAAGTGTGTCAGGAGATGGTGGAAGTGGGAGATGGGAAGTAGACTAGTACCAGAACACAAGTGCTGGTCTGGGCAGCTTTGTTGGAAGTTTGAGTAATGAGCATCTGCAGCTGGCGGAGTCGAGTCACCAGGGACCTGGGAAAGGAGGAAGGATGAGTTAGATCTGGGAACTAGGGTCCCAGAATGGTGCCCCGGTGTGCTGCATACTTCTCCCAACGTGCACGCTATGCTTTCACTCACATGTTGTACCTCTCCAGCTCCTGGATTTTTTTCTGTAATTCCTGGTTCTGTGCAGAACAGGCAGCCACCCTAAGGAGTGTGGAAAGGTAGGACAGGGTTCTTCCATTATGTGCGTCCCTGGCCTTACCTACCTTGGTCAGGAAGAGGGCTCAGGCCTGGCCCACAAGCCAGAAATGTGAGTTCAAACATACTTGCTCTCTAGTCCCTCGATGTATTCTTTCTTCCTCCGCCGACTGTCCTGAGCTGACTGCTTGTTACGGATTTTCCTTCTGACCTTCTTGAGGACCCTCTCCTCTGTCTAGGGCCGCAAGGTGTATCAGTCCTGGGCCCTAAACTTATCCCAGTGCCCCAACTCTCCCCTGTGATCCTGGCTGTTCAGAGCCATGGTGGGCCACTGGGTTGGGATACCCTTTTGGGAAGCATGTTACCTTGGTGAGGGGCAGGTGAGAGGGCAGGGAAATCCCTTCCTGCCCCAGCAGATGCTTCTCCTCATCTGTCAGGAGCAAGGTTTGACAGGGTAGCTGGTGGGGCACAAAAGATGAGAGTGGGGAGAGGGTCATCCCATTTTTAGCACCCAGGCTGCTCCCCCTGCATGCCTTCTATAGAGTGTTTCCTATTTGCACTGAGGAATAACTAACCATGAAATGAAGGGAGGGCAGGGACTTTAATTCAGACAGGCTCTGGATCATACCCAAAGGGACCTCCTGAGGCTAAGATGGGAGAGAAGAGGTGGTTTTGTCATACCCTTTGACCACAGTCTCTGATACACATCTCCCCAAACGTTAGGGGTATTTGAAGAGAATTCGGAGTAGCTCGCTAAGGTAGGGTTTGTTCAATCTTCAGCAGGCAAATGATTCACTTTTAGCTATTAACTTCCTGTTTGGCAGAGTGTGTTATCTAGTCACCTATCAATCACAGTGAGCTCCCTGGGGCAGTGGCCCATTCTCCGCTAGGGTCTGATCCCCACTTTTCAGACTAAAGCTCTGTCCCCTGTCAGACAAAGTACTAAAGAAAAAAAGTATGTGGGGAGGGTAGATAGTGTCTGGTTAATGTGAGTCTACCAACTGAATGACTTGCCTTTCTAATTCCTTTTTGAAAAACGTATGCTTTACTTTGTGACTAAGGAATTTGCATTTGCTTTTGCCCCCGATAGTCTTTGGCTTTTAACTAACCATTCCTACTGTCTCTGCCTTTTTCTGATGCTCCTTTCTTGTGCCTGTGACTATTTGGTGGAACTATATTAGAGGGGTGTCCCTCCCAATCCACCAAATCAAAATCTGTGACAATGAGGCCCAGAAGGTTTTATTTAAAAAACAAAACCAGCCTAGCTGGTTTGGCTCAGTGGATAGAGCATCAGCCTGCAGAGTGAAGGGTCCTGGGTTTGATTCCAGGTTGTGGGCTTGATCCCCAGCAGGGGATGTGTCAGAGGCAGCCAATCAATGATTCTCTCTCATCGTTGATGTTTCTATTTCTCCCTCTCCCTTCCTCTCTCAAATTAATAAAAATATTTTTAAAAATATTAAAAAACTGCCAAAACCGGTTTGGCTCAGTGGATAGAGCGTCAGCCTGCGGACTCAAGGGTCCCAGGTTCGATTCCGGTCAAGGGCATGTACCCTGGTTGCGGGCACATCCCCAACAGGGGGCGTGCAAGAGGCAGCTGATCGATGTTTCTCTCATCGATGTTTCTAACTCTCTATCCCTCTTCCTTCCTCTCTGTAAAAAATCAATAAAATATATTTAAAAAATATATATATTAAAAAACAAAACCACAAATTCCCCACTGTTTTGATACATAGTCAGATTTAGATGTATCAAACTTTTTAAGGTCCCTCAACCCAAGATTTTAAGATGCTTGGCTTGGCTGCTGGTCCAGCTTCAACCACAGATTTGCAGAGAGGCTAGAACCTATTCCCTGACTTTTGCATGCAACAAGTTCTTTCCAGTATAAAGGCAGGTTCCCCTCCTCACCCCCTGGAGGAAGCAGACCAGATAGCTTTGGGAAGTTATCTGACGTGTTACTCCCCCTGCCACCCCATGCAGTGGGTGCCTGCTAGATGATTGTTCCAGTGGAAACATAAATGCAGAAGTTTCTCTTACACCCTGTGCCCAGTAACCAGTTCAATTTTCCCAGGTGGCCTGTCCCATTTCTGCATCCTGACCCAAGACAGACAATAGCTGAGCAAACAATGAACACAAGGTTTGGCCTTTCTCTTGAGCCCTACCCCTGGATTCTCTCACCTCACCTTTTCCCAATTGAGTCATCATCACCTTACTCCCAAGTGTTTCTGTCTCACTTTCCCTTTCCTGCTTTTAAATTGCCCAAGTCTGCCCTGGCTGTATAGCTCAGTTGGTTTGAGCTTTGTCCCTATACGCCAAGGTTGCAGGTTCAATCTCCAGTCAGGGCACATACATATAAAAACCAGCCATGAAAGCATAAATAAGTGGAACAACAAATCGATGTTTCTCTCAAATCAATAAAAATTAATTAATTGCCCATGTCTCCCTGGCTTTCAGAACTGATGCCAAAAACATTAGGGCAAAGACAGAGTTCAGCATCAGTTTCCCCCTCCCTTATCCCAATCTGTGTGTGTATGTATGTGTGTATCAGGGAGGATGGATTAGGCCAACCCCAAGACTCACCAGGGTCGCAGGAAGCATTGGATTTACAGTGCCTGCTCTGGGCAGGATGTGGGCATGAGCATCAAGGGGCACGTTGCTGACCATGCAGGCATCAGGCATCATAAAAGGTGGGCTCCACTGATCTAAGGAAAATACAGGTGACTGGGAGAAACAAGATGGAAGGTACACCCTGCTGGCAGTAGGGCCTGGGTAGTGGCACAGATTGGGGAAACCCCCTTAACCCCAGGGCTAGGGCTGGATCTCAAGGGCCATTGTCCCCTTCCCACTTCACACTACTGACCTAGCTGAATGGAGATGAACCCTACAGCTGGCCTAGCTTCCTCCTGCATCTTCTCTAGGGCCTCTGCCTCATAAACAACTTCATAGAGGGCAGGAGAACTGGGTTCCTTGGGGACAGGGGGACTGTCTCGACGACCAGAGTGCTCAGAGGTTCCACAGTCACTGCCAGGAGATGCTTCTGAGCAGTACACTTCATTGGGATCAATGAAAATCTTCGGGAAATCTTCAGGCTCACTCTCTTGAAGGCCCTACATCAGAAGAGGGCATATATGTATACAGGGAAGAATTCTGGAAGTCCTTCCTGACATCAAACCTAGATCCTTCATGCTTCAGTTTCAGTCCTTTCTGTCCTCGGATATGGGGATAGTTACAGTTTATGTCTATTCTAGTGGTACTGTCTCAGACCACTTTCCAAGTGTAGGCTGAAGTCTCTTGGGCTTCTTCTCAGAGTTGTGTTTCAAACCACCCCCGCTTCCATTCAACATACTCACACAGGCATGGGCCCCACTGGACTCCCAGCCTTGCAGCCCCTGTTCTTGTAGCATAGTCACTGGGACTTCGGGAGGTGGACAGTGGAGTCCCAGCTCCAGGAAGGATCCTGTTAAGACATTGTCTGGGGGCTCCAGCCACACATCCAGCAGGTCAGGGGTTCCGAAATCCATCCTGCAGGGAGGCATGTCGGGTGGGAGTGTTGCAGGACGATGATGGCTGCCCCTCTACCGCCCCCACCCCGCCCCCGCCCCCACCAGCTTTTGGGTTCCTCTTGCTCTTCCATTTATCCCCCTTCCTCACCTATACAGCCCCCCTCACCTGTTACCTGGCGATCTCGCCTTGTCCTTATATCTATGGTTCAGACGAACAGGCCTCCGGGTTATTACCTGTTCTGAAGATCCCAGCCCTGCCAAGCCAGCCTAGCCCGCTGAGCACCCCAAACAGTACACCTTTTCTTCCCTCCAGGATCTTGCATCCTGGACCGGCCCAGCCAAACCCCGCCCCCAGCCTGACACTAGGAAAGTGGGTTGCACCTAGTCGGGAGCCACGGTAGAGGCGTTGAATCTGGGAGCAGAGGGTTCAGAGGCTGAGCGTCCACACACCTGACCGGAGACAAACATCGGCAGCCTCGCCCTTTCTGCCTCAGTTTCTCCTAGCAATAGCAAATCTTCCTGAGGAGGCTCCTCAGGGCAGGACAGAGATGGCTGTGACTGGAGCACAGGATGTTTGAGTGCCTGTTCTCCGGCCATCAATTTTATAAGAAGAACAAGGCAAGGTTGAAAACAAAGGCGGAAGAGTCAACTGGATTGCCAAGATTTATAGAGGATTCCCCTCCTCCACCCTGTGGCGCTCATCCACACTTGAGTCTGATTGGAAGCTGAAGACGTAGCGAGTTTGATGGGCAGAGCATTGAGCCAATAGAATTATCGTCTGGACGCTGGCTCCGCCGTAACTGGTCAGAATTGTCTGTCCAAGAGAAAACAAGGCCAATGGGGCCGGAGCATTTATATGTCCCGTGGGGATTGGGTTCGGCCAGACCGGGTGAAAGCCTGAAGATGAATTGTAGGGAAGGGCAAAAGTTGCGGGAATGTGGAGAGCGGCTTGGTTTGGTTGGCTTGTCTGGTGACTCGTAAACCCAGGTTATTATCTAGGCAGGGAGAAAATATCCTGTTAGCCCAAGTGACAGAGTTTTGACTCAGCCGGCGGAAAGTCGCGCAATCACGCGGTGTCAAAATCCGTAATCAGTGCATCCTGCTACTGATGAAGAACAGCAGTTATACATACACACAGGAACTGTTAACTAACGGAGGGAGAGAAACATCAATTTGTTGTTCCATTTATGTATGCATTCATGGGTTGATTCTTTTTTTTTTTTAAATATATTTTATTGATTTTTTACAGAGAGGAAGGGCGGTGAATAGTTAGAAACATCGATGAGAGAGAAACATCGATGAGAGAGAAACATCCTCTGGGGATGTGCCCACAACCAAGGTACATGCTCTTGACTGGAATCGAACCCGGGACCCTTCAGTCCGCAGGCTGACGCTCTATCCACTGAGCCACACCGGTTAGGGCCATGGGTTGATTCTTATGTGTGTGCCCTGACTGGGGACTGAACCCACAACTTTGGCATATGGGGATGACCTCTAACTAAGCTACCCGGCCAGGGCAGGAATTCATTTTAAATGAAATAATGAGGCTATAGTAATATAGGTATTTTCATTTGCATGCCTCCCTAATAATACTTCAGATAAAAACAGGAAAGTTTGGGGTGTGGATCTGGGATTCAAACAGGTATTATCGTGAACATTTGAGTGGGCTGAAGGTGAAGACTGGAACAGGACCTAATATTTACTGGGTAACTCAGTAACTTTCTCAATATTACTCTGTAAGTAGCCTAACCAAACTTTAGAGGCCTGAGCCCATATTCTTTGCACTATACTAAACTACCTTGCTGGAACTTTCTCAAATTTCCCCCCTGTCTTTTCCTGCTCATCCTGCATTTTGTTCAAGTAGTGAAAAGACAAAGCAGGTTCCTAGGTTGATGCAGAGCTCTAAGGGAAACAGAAATGTTCCTGCTTAGATTTTTCCCAGAGCAAGAAAGCTTTCAAAGGGTTTCCTTCCTACAGCATGTGCAGAGATGATTAAGTGGAAAATATAGTTGGTTTCCATTAATATTAGAACTGGAAGGAACCTCTGGCATCATCTGCTAGTCTACCTTCTCTCTTCCACCAGATTTATCAAGCTCCCAAGAGGGACATTACTTGCCTAAGATCACACACTAAATTAAGGTAGAGCTGGAACTAGTACCTAGGTGTCCTAACTCCCAGTCCATGATTCTTTCTTAATATTACTATCAATAATCTTAAAAGCATAATTTGCCATAGACAAACCATAGTGTGCATAATATTCACTGAAACAATTTGGAGTAGCTTCTAATAGTCATTTTAATTAAGAGCTTAGAACAGTATTGATAATTATTATTAAATGATGGGACACTAGTACGCCATTTCACTTACATCCTGATCTTAGAGTCTATATGATTCCTTCCTCCTAGACTACATCCCTCAAGAAGTCCTCACAGTCCTATCTGGTTTGGCTCAGTGGATAGAGCGTGGGCCTGTGGGCTGAAGGGTCCCGATTCAATTCCAGTCAAGGGCACATGCCTGGGTTGCAGGCTCAATCCCAGCAGGAGGCAGCTGATCAATAATTTTTTCATCATTGATGTTTCTCTCTCCCTTTCCCTCTTCCTTCCTCTCTGAAATCAATATATATATATATATATATATATATATATATATCCTCACATTCCCCCTTTTCTTAAGGAAGTTGCTGGCTTTCATTTCCAAAGCCTTATCAGAGGCATCATTTGGTCTCTTCTGTTGGCCATTGAAAGGTGAACATGATGGTGTGCACAGGCAGGCTAAATAACCATCTCTGACGGTGGATAAAGAAAAATAGAATTTTTTTTTATATATATATATTTTATTGATTTTTTACAGAGAGGAAGAGAGAGGGATAGAGAGTCAGAAACATTGATGAGAGAGAGACATCGATCAGCTGCCTCCTGCACGCCCCCTACTGGGGATGTGCCTACAACCCAGGTACATGCCCTTGACCAGAATCGAACCCGGGACCCTTCAGTCCGCAGGCCGACGCTCTATCCACTGAGCCAAACCAGTTAGGGCAAGAAGAATAGAATTTATTTAAGGAAAGGGGATGAGGATGGAATATCCAAAGGGAGGGGCTGCACAGCACTGAGCTAAGGGCACATTGGGTCGATGATGGCAGCACCAGGAGCTGGAGTTTCATCCTTATGTGTAGTCACTGGCAGGAAACTTTTGTGGATTTGGGGGCTGAGTTGGTGGTCGGTGGCTTGGAATGCAGATGGAATGCAGGTGTGTGATCAGGTGTTCTTAGGACAGTTTCAGTTCCTTATATGGTCTGATTCCTGGTGTCCAGAAAGCTTTTCCTGGCCTTTGTCTCCTGTGGCGGGAAGGTTACAAATGGCCATTATATTGCCCTATAGTCCTAGCACAATGAGGCCTTTTCACCTTTGCAAAGAAGAATAGGCTGAGCCCCCTTCTTTATTTTGCTTTGTCCTCTACTCTCCCATGAGGCTAGAAGAGGATTCTGATAACACAAGGATGTGGGCCAAGAGGATATAGCAAGACCCAAACTGCAAGGGAACATTTATTGGGTAAATTACAGAGGTAGAAAAAGTAATTCCTAGAAGAAATGGGTTTAGCAAACAAGTTCTAGAGGTAAAGTTAGGGCCCTTGGAGCTTGGGAGTGAGGAACCTTATGGTAACTTGCTGGGAATGGGGGGTAGGGGGAAGGGGAGGGAAAGGGAAAGTCAGGGTCATGCTCCCGGGAGGGAGAGTGCACTGTCCTCCATCCTGTGGGTTTTAAGGATGGAGATTTTAGGGGAGGTCCCAGGGAAAGATCTTAATAAAATATTCAGTAGTTTTCCAGGTGTGTCCTTTCAGGGTTGTGGTCTCCACTGATTGATTGGCCAACACCAGGGCAGGGGGGTTCATTATTCAATGCAGCTGGGACTGATGTCAGCTGTGGCTAGTTTTGTTGCTTATCTGGACCTGGAGCTGAAATGCAACTGAGGCCTAGAGGTTATCTCTAGGGAGGAAAGGTCAAGGGATCCAAACCGCATTACCAGTGATATGCTAGGGGAGGGAAAGTCACTCTGGGGGTGAGGTCCACCCTACAATTAATTATCCTTTGCTAGGCACCTGCGCTTTCCATCCTGGTAACCTATTTTAATCCTCACCCCAGGATATTTTTGGATTGATTTTTAGAGAGAGTGGAGGGAGGAGGGGGGAGAGAGAAAGAGAAACATCGGTGTGAGAGACGTGTGTTGGTTGCCTCCCGCCTGGTCAGGGCCAGGATCGAGCCCGCAACTGAGGTACGTGCCCTTGGCTGGAATTGAACACAGGACCCTTCAGTCTCTATCCACTGAGCAAACAAGTTTGGGCCCTGGTGACCCTCTCTACCTGGCCCATCGTCCTTGCTCTGCTCATGTCTAACTGTCTGCAACACTAAGGAGGTAAGGGGTGCACAGAAAGGGTCCAAGACCAGTCAGTCATACTCAGAGGAGTAAGGCGGAAGACCAGGGACTGCAGGGTGCGTATGAGACAAGGTCCGCGAGTTTCTAGCATTCTTTCTTTTTTAAAAATATGTCTTTAGCCGAAACCGGTTTGGCTCAGTGGATAGAGCATCGACCTGCGGACTGAAAGGTCCCGGGTTTGATTCCGGTCAAGGGCATGTACCTCGGTTGCGGGCACATCTCCAGTAGGAGGCGTGCAGGAGGCAGCTGATCGATGTTTCTCTCTCATCGATGTTTCTAGCTCTCTATCCTTCTCCCTTCCTCTCTGTGAAATATCAATAAAATATATTAAACATTTAAAAAAAATATGTCTTTATTGATTTCAGAGAGGAAGGGAGCGGGAAAGAAAGCTATAAACATCAATGATGAGAGAGAATCATTGATTGGCTGTCTCCTGCACGTCTCTAATGGGGATCAAGTCCGCAACCCAGGCATATGCCTGCCACCGGAATCGAACCGGGGCCCTTACAGTCTGCAGGCTGACTGACGCTCTATCCACTGAGCAAAACCAGCTAGGGCTCTAGCGTTCTCTTTTAAAACGTCCAAAAGATCAAAGCCTCTGTTGAGCAGCCAGCTTCTGCCCACCAGAACTCCGCCGGAGTAGCTGGGGCCCTCAGCCCCTAGATCTTTTCTCTCCTTCCCATGCTCCAGCACATTTCCCGCTGGTCTCCGCCTCCACCGAGCTCCTGCTGCCCGTTTCTAATTGGCCCTAGGTCACGTCGCTCCTGGCCTGGTCCCGCCCACCAGGAGCATTCATTGGCAACGGGGGGGCTGGTACGCGGCGGCTGTGGGGGTGGAGGGTAAGAAGAGTGCTGGGGGCTGGGGAGGAGGCGGGAATTCCCGACTGGAGGCCGGAACCCAGCGGGTGCCATGTAGTGAGACCCTCGCGAGGTGAGTGCGGGTTTCCTGGGAGTGGGATTCCGGTCGGCCGCCCCGGCCTCCCCGGGGCCTGGGAGCTCACATTTTTTTCGCTTCCCGGAACGCTGGCGGCCTCGGACCTCGCCTCCCGAAGCCTGGACTTCAGACACCGCCCTCAGTTGTTGTGTCAGCCCGTCCCGGGACCCCAGACCCCGAGGGCCTGTGGTTTGAAGTGGCCTCTCTCAGTTTTTGGGGGTGAGGAAGGGGATGGCGCTGGGGGAACGGGAGCGGGAGAGCGATCCGGCACCCGGACTCTCCTGGTTCAGTTGGTCCACGAAGCTACCCGTGCGACATCTCTGCACAGCCCCAAACCCCGCTTAGCTTCATCCATTCCTTTCATGAAAGAGGCCTGGCCTCCACTTTTCTTACGGGACCGCAGCTCCCCAAGTCTCTGGGAGCTCCAGGGGAAAGCGCAATGAGATGGCTACACAGTCCTCATGCCTCTGTTTCCCCCTTGCTGGGCCCCTTATAAGGCACTTGGAAGGGACCAAGTCTGAGGGGAAGGAGGACTGTTCCCAGTGCAGGAGTGGATGAGTCACACTGGGGAGGTCAGAAAGCGGCCGGCGCGAGGGAACTGCACTCTGCCGCCCCGTCTCTCCTTACATGACCATTCCCCCACGCACTCTCTTCCTAGGTCTGAGAGTCACTGGAGCAACCATGGCCACCATGGGGCCCTGGGGAGAACCGGAGCTCCTGGTGTGGCGCCCAGAGGCAGTAGCCTCGGATCCCCCACTGCCTGTGGGACTGGAGGTGAAGTTGGGGGCCCTGGTGCTCCTGCTGGTGCTCACGCTCATCTGCAGTCTGGTGCCTATCTGTGTGCTACGCCGACCCGGAGCTAACCCCGAAGCCTCAGGTAAGGCGCTCCTTTTCCTTGCTGCCATGGATGCTTGGGGTAGGGAAGGCTCTGGGGCTGAGGAAGGTGACTTAAGGAGGGGAAGGTGAGAGTGACCATTTCTTGCGTTGGGCCTGGAGGGGGTTCATTTGCTCATTCCCCTCTGCTTTCACTCCTGCCCAGCCTTCCGCCAGAAAGCCCTGAGCCTGGTAAGCTGCTTTGCCGGGGGTGTGTTTCTGGCCACCTGTCTCCTGGACCTGCTGCCTGACTACCTGTCTGCCATAGATGAGGCTCTGGCAGCCCTGCACGTGACGGTGAGCACCAGCTGGCTGCGTGTGGTGCTGTGTATGTGAGTTGCACACTTCTAGGAGAGGTGGTTTGTATGGATCTGTTCCTGTGTTACTCTCTGACTGTGTGGAAGGCTCTTGGATGTGAACCTATGAATTGTGGTTTTTAGTTATAGGGCCTATCTTCTTTTGGGGGTTTTCCCCCCAGTCCCTATGTGACCCTTTGAAGCAGTGTGAGGAACCTTATTATCAGGTACATGACCTACTCTGTGGGTTCTCAGTTCAACCTGTGGGAAGTTAACAGCATTCCAAGAATCCTCTTCACTCCCTCACCACTTTCCTGAGGGGTTGGAGAAAGAGGTCTGTACAGGTTTGGGAGGCAATCCCAGGGGCTTGGTGTTGCTGACCAAAAAGGCCCAAATAAGTAGGCTATGGGGAAGATCAATTCCAAAGCGTAGGAAAGTCTCATGGGAAAAACAGACATTTGGGGGGTTGGGGAGAGTGTGAGGACGGCACCCTGGGGCTCTTCCTCTATTTCCCTAAGACTGAGGAAGTAACACCGGATAGAATCTGTGTGTCTGTGACTGAGTGACCTGTTTCTCCCTGTGACTTAAGTCTGAATGTTCCTGCAACAGTGTGTGGCTCTGTGTGAGCATTTGGGAAGGTGGGAGAATGTGTGACTCTTTGTTTGTGTGCTTACATGTGACATTTTGTGTACATCTACATCAGTGATTCTGAATTGGGAGTATTTTTATTTTTATTTTTATTGATTTTTTTAAAAAATATATTTTATTGCTTTTTTACAGAGAGGAAGGGAGAGGGATAGAGAATTAGAAACATCGATGAGAGAGGAACATTGATCAGCTGCCTCCTGCACACTCCCTACTGGGGATGTGCCCGCAACCAAGGTACATGCCCTTGACCGGAATCGAACCCAGGACCCTTCAGTCCGCAGGCTGATGCTCTATCCACTGAACCAAACCGATTAGGGCATGAATTGGGAGTATTTTTGCCCCTCCCCCAAAAAACACTTGATAATGTCAAGACACTTTTGGTTGTCCCAGCTAAGGAAGGGAGGGTGTTGTGCTGCTGCTGACATCTAATGGTTAGAGACTAGGGAGGCTGTGCACAGGACAGCGCTCCACAACAAAGAATTATCTAGTCCCAAACGTTAATAGTGCCAAAGTTGGGAAATCTTGGTTTACATGTAACACTGTGACACCAGGATCTGTGTGATTGTGTGTCTTTCTGTGTCTGTGTCACCAAGTGACTCTGTATCTGTGTGACCAAGAGTGGTCATGTGTCTGTGTGGGACCCCATGTCTGTGTACCTGGGACTTCATTGGACTCTGCTCCTGACTCGTGTTCCCCATACTTGGTCTGTCTCTTGAACTCCCACAGCTTCAGTTTCCCCTACAAGAGTTTATCCTGGCCATGGGCTTCTTCCTGGTCCTGGTGATGGAGCAGATCACGCTGGCTTACAGGGAGCAGTCAGTGCCACCACCTCGAGAGGAGACAAGGGCGCTGCTGGGAACAGTGAATGGTGGGCCGCAGCACTGGCATGATGGGCAAGGCCTCCCACAGGCAAGTGGAGTTCTGGCAGCTCCCTCAGCCCTGCGGGCCTGTGTGCTGGTCTTCTCCCTGGCTCTGCATTCGGTGTTCGAGGGGCTGGCAGTGGGACTGCAGCGAGACCGGGCTCGGGCCATGGAGCTGTGTCTGGCTTTGCTGCTCCACAAGGGTATTTTGGCTGTCAGCTTGTCCCTGAGGCTGCTGCAGAGCCACCTGCGAGCAAAGGTGGTAGCTGGCTGTGGCATTCTCTTCTCATGTATGACACCTCTGGGCATTGGGCTGGGTGCAGCTCTGGCAGAGTCAGCTGGCCCACTGCACCAACTGGCCCAGTCTGTGCTTGAGGGCATGGCAGCTGGCACCTTTCTCTATATCACTTTCTTGGAAATCCTGCCCCAGGAGCTGGCCACTTCTGACCAGAGGATCCTCAAGGTCATTCTGCTCCTATCAGGCTTTGCCCTACTTACTGGCCTACTCTTCATCCAAGTCTAGGAGGCTCCAAGAGGGGCAGGGAAAGATTGGGAACCCATTTTCCCTCCCCAGGAATAGGGAAGGGAAGTATTGAGGTCCAAAGAGTTCTGAGAGGTGAGGATGGAGCTTTTGGGACAATCTGACCAATGGAAAAGAAGTGGGTAGACAAAAGTCTGATCCCCAGGCTCAATGGACAAGGCATGATCAAGTCACTAGAGACATGATCAAGAGACATTAGTATTAGGGAAGACACTGAGCACTAGAATTGGGTAGACACTACACAGGGACAAACTGACACTGGGGAGGCTTTGGCATGGAACTAGAGAGGACACAGACCCAGAGTCAGCAGTTCTCTTGTTTCTAGCCCATTTCAGCCCTCTGTCATTTGGAGTGGATCCCTCCTAATTTTCTTACTCCTACTCTCACATCTTTCTCCTTTCCTTCTCCCAAGACACTCGTGCCAAGTGGCCTCTTTCTGCCAGTATTGGTACCTTCTCTGGCTTCTCCAGTTCTGCTCACTCTATTTTTAAAGTGCCAAATAAAATGCCCTCCCTCTTTCTCAAAGCACAGTGATGCACTGAGCCCTTGCTCAGCACCTCAGTGAAGGGGTCCTCTTGCTCCTTATTTTACTCCCAGATTCTGGGGTGGGGCAGAAATGTTTGTTGAGTTGGGGTGGAGGGAGGGTTGGCAGATCCGAGGGCCCTACCATTGCTGCACTCTTGGAATACTGAACATGGATATATGGTGCCCCATATGCCACAGGTGATAAACATTGAGCTGCCAAAACTTTTTATACCATAAGAGCCCAAGGGGGGATGGGGAATGTTCACCCCCAGGGTTATTGGGAGTGGGAGGGGGGGCTGGGCACAGGGCCATATTCTCTAGAATCTATTTTACTTACTGATCTGTTTTGGGACATGTTCCCCAAATAAAAGATGTTTCTCTACATCTGTGTGGAATCTGATTCTTTTGTATTGGGAAAGTGGTGGGCATGTGGCTAGCCTGAGAGCCGGAGTCCCAGATGTTTACAGTTGTTTTAGTAGTCTCCCTGGTCTCACTGTTTTCATTCAGGCCCTTCTACCCTTCCTTGAAGATGACATTTTCCCTCTTTTGTCCCTTCCTTCTTCCCTCCCTGTCTCCACCCCTTCCCTTTCCTCTCCTTTTCCTTTCTTCTCTCCTTACTCCCTCTCCCCTTCGCTTTCCTAGGCTCCTACTGTAAAACTACTCTTCCCAGCTTGCCGCGCGCAGGGAGGAGCCGAGTGGGAGGAGCAAAGTCCCCAGTATCCCGAGTCAACAGGGCTGCTGGGAATTGGTGTCCATTTCCTTTCCGTACTGCGTGGTTGGGGCTGTGAGAGGGTCACGTAAACAAACTACAATTCCCGGAAGGCCTCGCGCGCCACAGGTCAGGGCTAGGCTGGGGCCGGGTTCGCGGTGCTCGCTGAGACGGCGGCGGCGGCGGCTACGGGTGGAAGACCCGATCGGGAGCCCGCGGCGGAGGCCGGGGCTGGTGCTGGGAGGGTGGCGGGGAGGGTCGGAGGAGGAAGATGGCGACGTCGGGGGCAAACGGGCCCGGCTCGGCCACGGCCTCTGCTTCCAATCCACGCAAGTTTAGTGAGAAGATCGCGCTGCAGAAGCAGCGTCAGGCCGAAGAGACGGCGGCCTTCGAGGAGGTGATGATGGACATCGGCTCCACCCGGGTGAGGGGCCGCGCCGGGGAGCCGAGCGGAGCAATTACGGAGCGGGTAGCTGAGAGGCGGGGCGGGGGCGGGAGCCACTGCAAAAGAGGCGGAACGGGACTGCCGACGCCGCCGTCTGGGATGCGCGGGTTGCGGGCCGGGGGGCAGGAAGACGGATTTTGCGGGGGGAGACCGAAACACCAGTGAGGTTGGGAGTTTGGGAAGGAGTGGGGGCTAAGTGAGTAAGGTGAGGGAGGAGGGAGGAGACAGTTCCTGGAACCCGGCGGAGGTGGGTGGTCATTGTGCATCTCTGATTGAGTCCTCTCCGGATTCTACTGAAGCATCCCCGGGGTCGGGTTGTGGGTTGGGGGGATGGTCTGCTTGCCCTACTCTGTCTCCTCTGTTGGTAATCTCCTCCAATCTGGTCCTTCTGCCCTCTTGGCCACTCGGCACTTCAGTTCCTCTGGGAAAGGGCCCCTTGAGTGGTTTGAACAGCAGCGCTGGGTATAGTGGAGCAGGAAGTCCCCTCCTGCGTCCCGTCCCTTTGCTTCCTTTTTCAAATACTTCTTGTGGTTTCCTGACGTGAATGAAGGTGAGGTCCATTGCTCACAGACTGGTGCTTGATGTTTTGCCGTGGTGGCCGCCTTGGAGGAGAGGCAGGGCTTTGAATCCTGAAATCGGGAGCCAGTGGCTATAGGTTGTGTGGAATCCGATGGTTTGCTGAGCTTTCTGAGGCGATGGCTGCTTTGTGGGTCAGTTATGGGTTGGCTTGGAGGGTCTTCTATGTGTAGGGAATATTAATTCCTACGAAGATCCAGAAAAAAAGGCATCCTGGCAGAGTTGCCTCTGGAACCTCTTTGGCCTTGATTTCTTGCTACCAGCACTGGATGTCTGAGGGAGTGCGGGGTGGGAGTTTGCCCAGCTGGTATGCAGTCCTACTTTAGGGAGGCATTGTTCTCAAAACAGCAGGCTAGGAGAATATTGTAGGATCCCTCATGGCAGGGAGCTAGAAGGAATTTAAGGGGAGATGGTGGAACATAAATACCACATTTCAAGCTCTTTCTCCTGATTTGACTGTGATTGCATCTGTCTATGACTGACTGGTTTTATTTTTGTGTCTCTCTCCCTTGACTCTCTTAGTCTTTTTCATGTTTGTTTCCCCTTTGAGTCTCTAGAGACCATGTGCCCTAGTTTGTGGGAGACAGAACAGAGAGAGTTAGGTGGGGAAGCAAATCTTGTGTGTGTGCCTCACCCCTGCTAACTGCCATGAGGATCATGATCTAACTGTTGACTGCTCCCCTTTAGTAGCTTTTGGTCATGGTGGGGCAGAGGCAAGAAGGTGGGCGAGAGGCTGATCTCTAGCTGACAGCTTGAGGCCCTGCCTTCTGGACTGTGACTCCAGCAGAGTATGGTAGGATCTTAGGGCTTGTATGTGCAAACAAAGAAAGGCTGTGAGAAACTCAAAGCCGGGCTATCTATCTTTGTAGTGTCTTGGTCTGTCAAAAGGCCCCCTCTACCCACCTTGCCCCTGCGGGGTCACTTCTCTGCTACACATAAGATTCCAGTGGGCATACTTGGCCAGAGCCTGGGAACCCAGGAGCTTAAGCCTGTTATTTGGCTAACGGGGAGGGCTCATCTGAGGCAGATATGGCCACGGGGCCTATACTGCTTGGAGGCTGGGGTTGTCATATATATATATATATATATATATATATATATATATATATATAGGCAGCCCTGAAGTGGTCCAAAGTTCAGCTTAGTGCCCACTAAACTCACTGGGCTGACCTCCTGGGACAGAAAGTTCTGAGGTTAGCCTGTGCACAACAGTATGTCCCAGAAGCTCTTACAATTTGCCCCTCGTCAGCTGCCCTGTTTATTTATTTGGCTGTTGACAGTGGTTGAGTCTCAGAAATAGGTGCTCACCTCTCACAGAGGGACACAAGATCTGTAGCCGGACTAAAACCACGCTAGAGGGATGTGCTGTCTCGCTCCAGTGCCAGACTTATCTTCCCAAAGTGGGGCTACTGTTCCCTCTCCCATTCCCATTCTGCAGGCTTTCCTGCCCATTCAGGGCCTTACAACTAAGTAGAAGAGTGTGCCTTGGTTTTGGCCCTGTATTTACAGCTACGTGAGCCATTATTCCTTAGATGTTCTAGGTTAGGAGGTGCAGGCTCTGTGTAGCCTTCTTAAGGCTGGGCAAATGGCAGAGCCCAGAAGCCACAGGAAAAGGCTGGTCTCTGGCATCCACCTGTGGCCTTTCCCTCATTTGCCAATCACTCTGGGACACATCTGGAAGGGAAAGCAAAAGTGCCTAATAGGCACCTCTTTCCATGTGACTAGCTGGGGGCTCCTGGCAACCCCTCAGGGACTCTGTTTAGACTGATGACAACTGAGCAGAGTGTCAGGCTCTGTGCTTGGCAGAGTGTTGGATGCCAGGCATTAGTGCCATCATTGAGGCGGGTAGCCTGCAGAGAGCTAGGGCAGGTTGTTTATACCTGGTCTCAGTGGAGCTTTTCCCCAGCACTGTTTTCTTCTTCTTCTTTTTCTTCTGGCAAATCTCTTAAAAGCAGCACCAACAGTAGCCTGTCCTGGAGACAGGGATGGCAAGGGTGGCCAAAGAACAGGAGCAGTACTCAGGCCCCTCCATGACATTCCCATTTGCCTTTCATGTTTCAGTTACAGGCCCAAAAACTGCGACTGGCATACACAAGGAACTCCCATTACGGAGGTTCTCTGCCAAATGTGAACCAGATTGGCTGTGGCTTGGCTGAGTTCCAGGTGAGTGGACACCAGCCTCAGGCGAGGGCAGGCTCCTCAGCAGCTCCCCCATCGACTCACCTCCGTGTTTTGGCAGAGCCCCCTCCACTCACCTTTGGATTCATCCCGGAACACTCGGCACCATGGGCTGGTGGAACGGGTGCAGCGAGATCCCCGAAGAATGGTGTCCCCACTCCGCCGCTACCCCCGCCATATATCCTTCACAGAGGGTTTGGGGGTTGGAGGATGGTGGGTTGGAGTCCCTTAGGAAGTCATGGTGGGAAGGGACTTGAAGTGTTGTCTAGTCCTGTTTTCTCCAGGGGCTCTCCTTTACCCAGCCTCCCAGAAAAGTGACCATTTGGCGCATGTGAGAGCGCTGGCTCCTAGGCAAAGGAGTGGCTGCTCCAGAGGTTGTGCCCTCCATCTCTGCTGGCTCTGACTGCCCTTATTCAGCTAGCTCTTTGCTGTCTCCTGCTAAAGGGTGTTTGGTTTACCCGGTCAGTGTGGCTCCGTGGTTGAATGTGGACCCATGAACCAGGAGGACATGGTTGGGTTCCTGGTCAGGGCACATGCCTAGGTTTCAGTCCCCAGTAGGGGGCGTGCAGGAAGCAGCTGATGGATGATTCTCATCATTGATGTCTCTTTCTCTCTCTCTCTTTCTCTCTCTCCCCCCCTTCCTTTCTTCCTCTCTTCCTCTCTCTGAAATCAATAAAAACATATTTTTAAAAAATTAATAAAGGGAGTTTGGTTCTCTTCGCACATTTCTGTCCGTAGCTTTCAATCTCAGAGACCTCCACAGATCTGTCTCCCTAAGCCCTACCTAGATACTCTCCTATATTTTTCTAACTCTGCTGGGCCTCACCCTCTTCTCTTCCATTCTCTGACCTGATTGTTGCCCCTTATTGAGAAGGAGAAAGGTATTTGTTTCTTGAAACTCACATCTGCTGTCTCCATTATTCTTCCCTCATCTGGTGTCTAGCCCATCCAACCTCTCCTCACTTTTTACCTTAACTGGTGCTGTTCACATTGACAGCTCTCCCTACAGTCCTGCCTACTTGTCTCCTCCCCCGGAGTCCAGCTGGCGGAGGTCAGTGTCCAGGGCCGGCGATCTCCTGCCCACTCTCTGACATATCTCTGGAGGGAGCTTGTGCTGGGGTTGGGCTTGCTGGGCCAGGCTTTCAACAGTACCTCCTCTCTTAAGGGCAGGGCTGGGAGGGTGGGGGCAGGTGGAGTAGGTGGGTCAGAGTCCAGCCTTGGCCATATTGACACGGGTGGCCAAGCCTCCCAGTCCAAGCAGGGCAGGACCAATGGTAACTGGGGCTCGCTGGGGTGTGTATGTAAGGGGGAAGGGAGAACGGCTGCCTCTTGTCAAAAGCGGGTGCCGATGTAGTGTTCTGGCACTCAGATACGTGAACCCTTCCCTGTCCATCTCATCGCTAATACTTGTACATACAAGAGTTGCTGGGCTCCAGATCAGCTTGTCCTGGCAGATAGAAGTTGAGATTTCCCAGATCTCATACATCAGTGATTTTCAACTTTTTTCATCTCATGGCACACATAAAATAATTACTAAAATTCTGTGGCACACCAAAAAATATATTAATTTTTTGTTACTCTGACAAAAAAATTGGTATAATTTTGATTGGTTTTTAAAAATAGTAATGTTTTACCTACCCTTTTTGCTCCTAAGTGACTTTTTAATAAATCAGGTGTTGCCCAGGCCAGGTAGCTCAGTTGGTTAGAGCGCTGTCCTGATACGCCAAGGTTGCGGGTTCCATTCCGGGTTGGGACACATGCAAGAGTCAACCAGTGAATGCATAAATAAATGGAACAACAAATTGATCTCTCTTTCCCTCTCCCCCACTTCCTCTCACTCTAAAAATCAACCAATATGGTAAATAAAAAAGAAAAGAAATTTAAAAATCAGGTGCCTATACTTTTATATAAGGATTTTTTTTTTAAATATATTTTATTGATATTTTACAGAGAGGAAGGGAGAGGGATAGAGAGCCAGAAACATCGATGAGAGAGAAAGATCGATCAGCTGCCTCCTGCACACCCCCCACTGGGGATGTGCCCGCAACCAAGGTACATGCCCTTGATCGGAATCGAACCCGGGACCCCTCAGTCCGCAGGCCGACGCTCTATCCACTGAGCCAAACCGGTTTCGGCTATATAAGGATTTTTTGATACCAAGAATTTACCAATCAGATGCAGCTTTATTATGACATGTGACCAATAAGATGCATCTCTTTTTTTTTTTTAAACATATTTTATTGATATTTCACAGAGAGGAAGGGAGAGGGATAGAGAGCCAGAAACATCGATGAGAGAGAAACATCGATCAGGTGCCTCCTGCACACCCCCCACTAGGGATGTGCCCACAACCAATGTACATGCCCTTGACCGGAATCGAACCCGGGACCCTTCAGTCCGCAGGCCGACGCTCTATCCACTGAGCCAAACCGGTTTCGGCAAGATGCATCTCTTTTATGTGACCTATATACTTGTGGTTCCCGACAGGGTATTCACATCAGACAGCTATTGTTGTGTTGACTGTTGTCATTTTTTAAATTTGACAATCTAAGGGGAAAAGGGGTCAGTGTCCCTGACTAAATAGCCAGGTATTGGATGTTTTTAAAATTCTTACGGCACAACCGTGTGCCATGGCACACCGGTTGAAAATTGCTGTTCTAGATCGACTGGGGAGAGGGTTCATGGGTCACAGATACTAGAAGAACCAGAAGGAAGAGAGGCATGGTCCTGGGTGCCCAGCCCTCTTTACTTCCACCTCGGCTGCCCCACCTTTCCCAATCCCCATGCCTGCCTCGTCCACTACTGATCTTCCTCCTGACTTTGTTTTTCGTCCCAGGACAATGCCCTGGGGTAATTTCCCTGCAGAGAAGGGGCAGTTGTTTCGACTACCATCTGCACTTAACAGGTGATGGTCCTTGCCTTCTTTAGTCTACATCTCCTCTTTGCTGTAGTTTCTGGGCCATACCCCGTCCAGCCCAGATAGTGTTTTTCCTGGCTGAGGAGGGCATGGGGGCCAGGAAGACTGTCACTGGTGCCAGCTGATCTATGTTTGCCCCACAGGACAAGCTCTGACTCTGCCCTTCACACAAGCGTAATGAACCCCAACCCTCAGGACACTTACCCAGGCCCTGTACCTCCCAGTGTCCTGCCTAGTCGCCGTGGAGGTAAGTGGCATGTCCCTGGTTAGGGGGTAGGCGTGGTGCTTTGGTTGGAAGTGGGCCCTGCAGCCAACTCCACTGCCTCCTTTGCAGGTTATCTGGATGGCGAAATGGACTCCAAAGGTATATGTTTCTCACCGCTTATGGGTACTGAACGCCTGAGAATTTCTGGGCTGGTGCTGGGGGCTCCGCGCAGGGCCAGGGCGGGAGACTCCCTCCTGCCTGCCTGTGCTCCTGTTCTACCTTATTGACTCCTTCTGTAGCCCTCTCCTCACCAATCTTTCTCTTTCAAGTCCCTGCTATTGAGGAGAACTTACTGGATGACAGGCATTTGCTGAAGCCCTGGGATGCTAAGAAGGTAGGTGTGGCCTACGATCCCTCTTCCCGTGGCAGGTCTTTCAGGGGCCTCCACTGAGCACTGTCGTCACTTTTCACATTCTTCCTTCTCTCCTCAGCTGTCCTCTTCCTCCTCCCGACCTCGGTCCTGTGAAGTCCCTGGAATTAAGTAAGTATCTCTGTGATGTTTGCTGAGAGGATGGGGAAGGGAAGTAAAGGGAAATGTGGGAGACTGATCTCTGCTCTTCCCTTTCTACTGCCCCCCACAATTTTGTCTTTTTTTCCCTCTCCTTCCCCAGCATCGTTCCATCTCCTGACCAGCCTGCCAATGTGCCTGTCCTCCCACCTGCCATGAACACGGGAGGCTCCCTACCTGACCTCACCAACCTGCACTTTCCCCCACCGCTGCCCACCCCCCTGGACCCAGAGGAGACATCCTACTCTAGCCTGAGTGGGGGCAACAGTACCTCCAATTTGACCCACACCATGACCCACCTGGGCATCAGTGGGGGCCTGGGCCTAGGCCCAGGCTATGATACGCCAGGTGAGTGGCTGTCCTGTGTCCACGGGGTGCTGCCTGGCTGGAGGGGCTAAGGGATGGGAGGCTTGAGCACCAGTGACTGCCCACATCAGCCCATCACCTGTCCATGCCAGGTTTTCCTCACTGTACTTTTTTGCCAGTGAGAACTGGTAGGTGTGGCTTTTCCTAGAAAGAAGATGGAGAACAGCCCCCAAGTGGGCAGGGCCAACATCACTGCCAGGGACAGTGTAGAGAGGACATTGTGTTGCCACTTCCATAGTCTGATCACTGCTACCCGTTCTGGGCAGAAAGGGGCCCAGTTCCCATCAGTAATGTTGGCATCTCTGGTTTTTTGTCTGTGCCTGCAGGACTTCATTCACCTCTCAGCCATCCATCCTTGCAGTCTTCCCTAAGCAATCCCAACCTCCAGGCTTCCCTGAGCAGTCCTCAGCCCCAGCTCCAGGGCTCCCACAGTCACCCCTCACTGCCTGCCTCCTCCTTGGCCCGCCATGCACTGCCCACCACCTCCCTGGGTCACCCCTCACTCAGTGCCCCAGCCCTCTCCTCCTCCTGTTCTTCCTCCTCTGCTTCACCTCCTGTGCTGGGTGCCCCCCCTTACCCAGCTTCTACCCCTGGGACTTCCCCCCGCCACCGCCGTGTACCCCTCAGCCCCCTGAGTTTGCCCGCGGGCCCAGCCGACGCCAGAAGGTCCCAACAGCAGATGCCCAAACAGTTTTCGCCAACAATGTCACCCACCTTGTCTTCCATCACTCAGGTATGCGTGGCTGCCTTTCCTACATGTCTGTCTCCCTTCCCCTTCTTTTTCCCTGCTAAGTTCTTTCCCTCACACCCTCCTTTCCTGAAAAACCACTTCTCCTTACTTCCCATACTTCTTGTCTCATCCAGCCCCTTCAATTCCTCTATCCTCTACCTGCCCCATCTTTTTAAAAAATATATATTTTTATTGATTTCAGAGAGGAAGGGAGAGGGAGAGGGAGAGAGAGAGAGAAACATCAACAACGGGAGAGCATCATTGATCAGCTGTCTCCCCCACCCCCCCACTGGGTACTGAGCCTGCAACCTGTGCATGTGCCCCTACCAGGAAT
Organism: Plecotus auritus; assembly: GCF_963455305.1. NCBI lineage: Eukaryota > Metazoa > Chordata > Mammalia > Chiroptera > Vespertilionidae > Plecotus > Plecotus auritus. The sequence continues at coordinate 30,308,244 of NC_137778.1, forward strand.
CGAACCTCGACCTCCTGGTTCACAGGTCCACACTCAACCACTGAGCCACGCTGGCTGGGCTACCTGCCCCATCTTTTATCTGTCTTGTGCCCTCTTGGCTTAAGAGTGGAAACCTTGGGGTTAAGCTTTCTGATTCAAATCCTACTCTAACTAGTAGTCTCCTTGGACAGTTGTTTAATTTCTACAAGTGTCAACATTCTCATCTATAGGACAAGGATGAGATTGTAAGAGTCAAAGGAAATCATGTATGTGAAGTGCTCAGCACCATGCCTAACCCATCTGCAAGCTTGACAGATGGTAGCCTTTCTCCCTTTTCTGTTCCTGTCCTTCTTTTCTTGTCTGTCTTTTTTTCTCATGCCTCCATCCCGTTTCATCCCTTCTCCCACCTCCCTTCCTCTTCTAGATTCCATAAACTCAGAGATGCTCAGACCATGGAGCCTAATCCTTTCATTGTACAGCTGTGGAGACCGGGGCCAGAGGGAAAATGACTTTCCCAAATTTACACAGCACGTTAGGAGGAGTTGGGACCAGAACTAAAAACTCTTAGTTCAGGGCTTTCCTCAGTGCTAAGATTCTCAGCCCTCCCCCTCCTTCTCTTTTTTTACTTTCTCTGTACCCCTTCTCCTTCCACCCCAATGCTCTTTCCCTCGCCTCTGCCCTACTTTCTCCTCCTCCTGTATTCCCCTTCCCTGGAATGTGTGTGCTGTGTTCCATCTGCTATAGTCCCCTTTCTGTAGGAAAGCCTGAGATCCAGGCCAGCCAGGGCTGTGTTCTCTTAAACCCTGGAGTGAACCTACCTTCTTCCTTCCTTCCGTCCTTCCTCTCTCATTCCGTCTGGCCTTTCCAAGACTTTCGAATGGCAGTTCTCAAGTTTACTGTTGTGCTGTCAAGCACTTGTTAGGAGTGTCACAAGTGTTTGATTACTAATAATCATTAAAGCACCAAGGTTTAGGAATAGTTTACTTCTGGACTGGTTTAAAAATTATTCTTATATTAGCCTCACTCCATTGCTTTTATTCTGATAAGCAGTTTTGTGTAATTGCACCTAATCCCGGGGATATCTATGGGAACGTTGTCATGTTTGTGTTGAGGATGGTTGCAGTTTCTAAGGGTGGCAAGCCCTAAGAGTTCCTCTTGGGGACACACTGAAAGGTACGCTTCCCCCCTTTTCCTTGCTTCTCTTTAGGGCGTCCCCCTGGATACCAGTAAACTGCCCACAGACCAGCGGCTGCCTTCATACCCATACAGCCACTCAAGTCTGGTTCTGCCCGCCCAGCCATCCACCCCAAAGCCTCTACAGCAGCCAGGGCTGCCCTCTCAGGCCTGCTCAGTGCAGCCCTCAGGTGGGCAGCCCCCAGGCAGGCAGCTACACTATGGGACACTGTACCCTCCCAGCTCCAGTGGGCATGGGCAGCAGTCTTACCACCGGCCAGCGAGTGACTTCAGCCTGGGGAATGTGAGTACCCAGGTTCTTAGCTCCGAAGCAGGGGAGGGAATGGGAGTGGGTCAGAGGGGCCTGAGTGATATCATTGGTGCTGTATGAGTTGGGAGATCCAGGCGGGGAGATCTTCCCTCCCTCCAGGGAATATGACACTGCCAACTTGGGGCTCCTCTCCTGCATCTGACCCCTTTCCTGTCCCTTTCCCCCTAGCTCTCTCTGCACAGCTTGCTCTTTGATGACTACTGCTTTGACCCCTTCTCTTCCTGGCACGCACAGGCTCTGTCCCAGCAGGTACGGTGCCCACAGCTACTTGGGGCCCGTGCTCGCCTCTGTCGCTCTGCTTGCTGCCATCTCCTGTCTCTGCTTTTGTTCGGGGGTGGGGGTGGGGGCGTTGTTGGGGAAAGGGGATGTATTAGCAGGGCTAAGCAGTGGCAGGCAGGTACCCCTGTTCTGAGACCCACTTCCTCAAGGTTTGTCTTTGTGTCCATAGCTGGAGCAGTTCAGCATGGGGAGTTCATCATCCAGCCTGGCGCTGGATCCCACTGGCTTTTCTGAAGGGTCTGGATTTTTAGGGGGTGAGGGATCAATGAGTGGCTTCCAGGACCCCCATGCCCTCAACCACCAGAACTTGACCCATTGTTCCCGCCATGGCTCAGGGCCTAACATCATCCTCACAGGTGAGAGGTGTGGGTGGTCATGGGGGATGGCACAGCAGGAGCTTAGGGGATCCTCACCCATTTCTTCTGCCCACACAGGAGACTCCTCCCCAGGTTTCTCTAAGGAGATTGCAGCGGCCCTCTCTGGGGTGCCTGGCTTCGAGGTGTCAGCGGCTGGGTTGGAGTTAGGGCTGGGGCTGGAGGAGGAGCTGCGCATGGAGCCACTGGGCCTGGAAGGGCTCAACATGCTGAGCGACCCCTGTGCCCTGCTGCCTGATCCTGCTGTGGAGGATTCATTCCGCAGTGACAGGCTACAGTGAGGGGACGCATCATCATCCCTCTGACTGGCCCTGTTCCCCATCACTGTCCTGTCCTCCCTTCCCCCTGGCCAGTAGAGACTCAACTCTCTGCCCCCAGATCCTCTTTCTAACATGAATGAGGGATCCCAAGAATGAGGAAAAGCAAGGGGTTTATCCAGGTGGCCCCTGAATTCTACACAGGGGTAGGCCTGGGGGAGCTCAAGGGAGGGTCTAAAGCACTTGTAACTTTGAACCGTCTGTCTGGAGGTCAGAGCCTGTTGGAAAGCAGGGGGTAGAGGGAGCCCCAGAGGCAAGGCTAGTTCTGGATGCCCAGGGGTGGGCAGTGCCAGCCCCTCCTCACCACTCTTCCCCTTGCAATGGAGGAGAGAGCCAGAGTGGATATTATTTTTTATTAAATATATTATATGTTAATAAAAAAATCATATCAAACCCTTGATGTGTTTGTCTACTCTTTGGGATGTGGCTGGGGAACTAGGGAATCCCTGGGGCACTGACCCTTTCATCTGTTGTGCTTTTTTGTTGTTGTTAATCCTCACCCGGGAATATTTTTCCCATTGATTTTTAGAGAGAGTAGAAGGGAGGGAGGGAGGGAAGAGAGAGAAAGAGAGAAACATGGATATGAGAGCAATACATTGATTGGTTGCCTCCTGCATACGCCCTGACTGGGGCCTGGGATTGAACCTGCAACTATGTGCCCTTGACCAGAAATTGAATCCAAGACCTCCTAACCACTACTTATCAACCAGGGCTGGGCCATCTGTGATGATTTTACATCTTCTGAGCTCCATTGTGGTTTGTGGAAGGCCTCCACCCTCGAGACCCATCCCCCAGTGTCAGAATTTTTTTAAAAAATATATTTTTATTGATTTCCAAGAGGAAGGAAGAGGGAAATCTCTCTGCAGAACCCCTATTGGGGTTCGAGCCCGCAACCAGGGCATGTACCCTGACGGGGAATAGAACCATGACCTGGTTCATAGGTCAGTGCTCAACCACTGAGCCACGCCAGCTGGGCCAGCATCAGAATTTGAACCCAGCATTGGACACGGGAGTCCAGGCTGGATTTCGGCTTCCATGGCATTACAGGTGCCTCCCATCTGTTCAGGGCCCTGCTGCAGCATCGGGACGAGTTCTGACTGGCCAGATGAGTTACTGCTCTTCCTCAACCCTGTGGCCTGGCAGTGAGTAGAAGTGAGGAGGCAACTGCAGGCTGAACCCAGAGGTCTGATGTTTCTGATTGAAGGACCCCAGCTTTCTTCAGGAGTAGCTGGCCTCAACACTAAGGCTACCTAGGAGAGAGGATTTAAATCCTGACACCATGTAGGTCTTGGGTTGGCTCCCCCGTCTTTATGGCCCTTTAAGCCCAGAAGAAATTAGATGAGTGGTACCTGGCCAGCCTCTGATCCCATGCTTCTAGGTCTCAGGGAAGCTCTGAGGTCTCATTTCTGCCCCCTCACTAGGCATGAATTCACCCTCACCATTCTACAGATGCTTGAGTGCTATGTTCTAATCTAAGAGATTTCCTCTCTCTGGCTTGGGTTGCTGCTAGCCCTTTAACCATCATAGTCTTACCCCTCTTCTCTTCCACTCCCAGCAAAGTCAGAAGGGTCATGTCCCTCCTCAGTTACCCTCACCTCTACTATTCTTTTCACACCCTACATTCCGGGTCTTTCCTCTTCCTCTTTCCAAAGCTTTTGTCATTTTCAGAAAAGAGAATTGAGAGCTCTGGCTTAGGCGGGAAGGGACTACAATGTACCCTAAACCTGGAAGTAGGGGCAGCCACCTGGTGTCGCTGCCTAGGCCTTCAGGGCCCTCCCCAAGGCCTGCATTGCATATCTGACTAGGATCGCCTTGGACTTTAGGGGCCGCCCGGGTAGTGTCCTGCAGCATCGTTTGAGTGGTGAGAAGCTGCTTGGGTGCAAGGGGCCCTCCCAGCCGCCAGGGGTCGCACTGCAGGCCGCTGGGCGCTGGATGGGCGCTGGGCGGGCGCTGGGCCGGCGCCGCCAGGGTCACGGCCACAGGCCCTGGAGGGCGTGGGGGGAGCAGCTGCGCCCACCGTCCCCGTGGGGGTGTGGGGGAGCGGCGAAAGCGGGACACTCGGAGGAGCACCCCGCCTCCAGCCAGCGGGAGCCCGGAGGAGCGCACGCCCAAGTGAGCTGCAGGGCAGCACAGTCCCCTGCGTGGCGCAGCGCTTTGGGAACGTAGGGACCGCCGGGATCTCCCTCCACCGCGCCCAGCGCCCCGGCGCCCTCGGCTGCCTCTCCTTCCTTCCCTGGCCTCCCGGGAGGGAGTGGCGCCCAAGTCGGGTGCGCCATGTCCGGGGCCGGGTAGCCCACCGTCCACCGCCCGCCCGCCCGCCGGCCCGCCAGCCCACTCTCCCAGCCGCCCGCAGCGGGCCGGCCGGCCAGGGAGTCGCAGGGCAGGCAGGTAGGGGCCGGACCGGGCGGGTTGGCGGGCGGGGAAGAAAGGGAGGGGGTGCCGGGCGGGAGGAGGGCCCCCAGCTGTTCTCTGGCGTGGCACATCTGGTTCCGGTTCCTCTCTCCTGGGGAAGTGAAAGTGGAGGGGAGTTCGCTAGCTGCGCCCTGTGCCCTGCACCCCCTTTCTCCTGCGGTCCTAAGCCAGAGCACCCCTCCCTCTGGCTCAGGTCACGCGGCGCTGTTGCTGTCACGTCCCCCGCGACTGGCGCACCTGTCCCTGTCCCCGGTGCTCCTGTCCCTTCCTCAGCAGTCTCCTGCTCCACCCGCCTGCTGCCCCAGCCCGAACTTCCCATCGCCTGGTTTGTGGGCGTTGGGACCCCGAGTGGTGCCCGTGCCCCTTGCCTTCCCCAGGCAGCAAGGACTGCCTTGTGCAGGGTGTTTCCCTGGCTGGGTGAGGGAGGCTCTAGTGAGCAGGTCCACCCACTCGGCCCACCTAAGGGCTCCTGCCCGCTGCCTGGGGCATAGGGCGCCCTTTCACCTGCAGTGGGTGAGGGATGCGGTTGTGCCCCAGAGCTAAATTAGGAGGCTGACGCTGACTCCTGGCTTCACCTTCCAGACATGGAGGCTAAATTTAGCTGGAGGTGTGTGTGTGTCCAGAAGCCATATTGAGAAGGCCAACCTGGCTTCATGAGATTCCCTTGCTCCTCAGAGTTCTCTGAGGTTAAGTAGGACCATACATCCTGGAGCCATTCTGAGCCTCCTCTTCTTTGCTGGGGGTCCTTTAGTCCGAGGTTACACTTGGCATGATGCTGTGTTGGCGCCTTCAGTTGTACCCCCGCCTCCCGAACACACACCCATAGGCTGACTTCCGCTGAGCTGGGCTGAGCTACAGCTTCCCCTCCACTGTTCCAGGAAGTCACTTCCCTTCCCCTCTGAAGCACCCCCATTCCTCCTGTCCTCTGCTGCAAGCCACCCATCAAGCTCTTTCCTAGCTTCTGCACCTTGGGGCTCCCCAGGGCCCTTAGGCTCCTACTCTCGGGGGTTGGCCATGGAGGCAGGTGAGACCCAGTTACTGAAGACCTGTTGTGGGCCTGTTTTGGGGCTTCCTGGAGGAGGGCATGGGGGTGGCTGGGACTGTTTCCCACAGCCGCCTTTGTCCTCACTGGGGATAACCCGAGGATCCTGGAGGTGGGCGGGCACTGTTTTTTTGTTTGTTTTGTTTTTTTGTCAGTTTAGTGGAATTAGGTGAGGAGAAAGGACACTTGAGTCTGGTGAAAGGACACTAAAGCTTGGGTTTTGTGGGTTTTCTGGACACTTGGGTGCTCCCAAGATCTAGAGGTGTGTTCTTTAAGAACATTAACTGGCTCATGTAGTTCTTAGGATGTCATAACTAGAGTCAAGAAGTTTAAAAACCCTTAAAAAAACTGTAAGGTTGGCATGATGTCATGGCCAAAATTAATGATGTCATTGCAGGCCACTACAGAAAAGACTGACCCATTATAACTCTGTATGGGTAGGGGGTGAGGAGGGGAGGGGTCTTTAAAAGGGATAGAGGAACAAAGTGATGTCAGAGCCCAAGTTAGCTGTGTGTGGTGGAGTGGAGTTTGGGTCCTTCAGGGCGAGGGCTAGTACCGTAAGAGAGGGTCCTGGTCTCTTTAAGAAGCTGTGGCGGGGCCCTGAAGGCCTGGTGATGTCATAGGCGGGAGAGTTCAGGATTGGCTGACCACTGATCCTGCCTTTCCTTGAAGGGACTATGAAGAGGAGGGAAGCAAAGGTGGGGGGGAGGCACCTTGGTTGCCACGGCAACACCAGCCTTCCTTGGCCATTGCAGATGCAGTGAGTGAGGGGGGGGCCATGGCTGAGGAGCGGCCCCCCCGGCTGGTGGATTACTTCGTGATAGCTGGGCTTCCAGGGAGCGGAGCACCCATTCCTGAGGAAACGTGGGTTCCTGAGCCCAGTGGGCCCCTGCGCCCTCCCCGGCCAGCTGAGCCCATCACAGATGTGGCAGTCATCGCTAGGGCGCTGGGCGAGGAGGTGCCCCAGGGCTATACATGCATCCAGGCCTCTGTGGGCGGCCACCCCTTGGAACTCAGCGCTGGGCTCCTGAGTGGAACTCAACCTGTCATCTGCTACCGCAGGGGCCGTGACAAGCCGCCCCTCGTGGAGCTAGGGTGTGTGCCCCACCCATGTTGGCACCAGGGGAGACTGGGAGGGACTGTGGGGCGAGGCAGGGAGAGGTAGGGAGGAGGGATAGATAATGGGAACGGGAAGACAGTGGGCTGGCTCGGGGCCGGAGAGAAGGGACTGAGTTTTTATTCACTTAACCCTCACACCGATTTGGGTACTTGTACTAATGTTGCTACTTGCCAGCTGTGTGATCTTGGGCAGGGTTTGAGCCCCTCTGGCCTGTGTCCTCATGTATAAAGTGGGGAAAATTATACCTCCGCATAAGGTGGCGGAGAAGATTAAATGAGATCATCCACGGAAGGGACTTAGCACAGAGTCCGTAAATGGTAACTTTTTTCTTAGCATTTATTAATGACTAGGAGAGCCATGGGAAGCCTGGGTGGTTGTTGCTGATGGAGAAGAAGAGACAAGGGCAGAAGAGAGGCATGGGGTTCTTGGGGGCAGAGGTCAGCAGTAAGTGAGCCCTGGGGTCGGGGTTTATGAGGCTGATAGGTAGGACTGCGTAGGCAGATCTGGCAGGACGGGGGTCTTTCTCCTCTGCCCCAAGCTCGACATCTCTCTCCATTCTCTGTGCCAAGGGTGTTGTATGAGGGGAAGGAACGTCCCAAGCCTGGCTTCCAAGTACTAGACACGACACCCTACAGCCACTCTGCCAACCTGGCCCCTCCAGGCCCTGGGCACCCCCGCACCTACCTCACTTACCGGCGGGCAGCAGAGGGGGCAGGGCTGCATGCCTTGGGCATCACTGACCTCTGCCTGGTGCTGCCCAGCAAGGGTGAGGGCACTCCTCATACTTACTGCCGACTGCCCCGCAACCTCAACCCTGGCATGGTGAGTGGGGCTCGGGCCCAGGGCTGAAACCTGCACCGCCTCAGCATGAGGGTGCGGACACTGGGCACAAAGGGCATTCTCAGCCTAAGGCCCCTGATGGCAGGCGTGGGCCCAGGGTGGACTCTGGTCTTGGGGGACCGGGATTAGTGGGAATTCTAAAGATGAAAGACAACTTAGGGGTGGTGGAGAAAGTGGGCCCCAGAAGCCTTTGTTCCTGTGTATCTGCTTGTCTCTTGCTATTTCTCGGGCAGTGGGGCCCAGCCGTGTACCTGTGCTACAAGGTGGGCCTGGCCAAGGCCAACACGCTTGTGTATGAGGCAGGTGAGTTGCCCCTTTGTCCCTCTAACCCCTTGGCCCTCCATGTCCCTCTGCCCTGGTGCCTCATGGCTGTCACTTTCATTGTCCCCGGAACTCCCCTTCGCCATTTGGCCCTTCCCTGGGACGACCCCGCCCCCCAGTTCCTTCCCCTGGAGCCTGATGTACCCTCTTCCTTTTGGGTGCCCTCCACTCTGCCCTGGGTGCAGAGCTGCTGGGCCGCTACCCAGAGGAGGACAATGAGACATTTCCGCTGCCCGAGTCAGTGCCTGTCTTCTGCCTACCCATGGGGGCCACTATTGAGTGCTGGCCTGCCCAGACCAAGTACCCGGTGCCTGTCTTCTCCACCTTCGTGTTGACGGGTGCAGCTGGTAATAAGGTGGGTGTGCGGAGTGTGGGAGGGGGTCTGGGCTGTGCAGGGCCCACCTGACTGCCCCTCTGCCCCCGCCAGGTGTATGGTGCAGCCCTGCAGTTCTATGAGGCATTCCCGAGGGCCAGGCTGTCAGAGCGGCAGTCACGGGCGCTGGGCCTGCTGAGCGCTGTGGAAAGAGGCCGGGCGCTTGGGGGCCGAGCAGTGCGCAGCCGGCGCGCCATCGCTGTGCTGTCCCGCTGGCCTGCCTTCCCCGCCTTCCGGGCCTTCCTCACCTTCCTTTACCGCTACTCCGTCTCAGGCCCCCACCGCCTGCCCTTGGAAGCGTGAGCATGGCTCCCCTCACACTGGGAAGGAGTCTGAGGGGATCAGGAGGCCAGGAGAGATGGAAGAGATTAGGATGGAGCGGAATGGGGGTGTGTGGGGGGGAGGTGGGCAGAGGAGTGGGGATCAGGGCTGTCGTGTGTGGTTGTATACATTGCAAAAGTGCCACTGGCTAAGGGGGAGCGGGGCCTGGAATCCAGTCTACACTTGCTAGCTAAGGGGCTTGCATGCTCAGAGGGGATCTCTTTTCTTATTTGTATGAATTCTATCTATAGGGTGTCCCCAAAATGTCTACACACACTTTGAGTAATTATAAAGGCAGTGTTCATTAAAATACATTTAATTTCAAAACTGAGCTATCAGCTGTTAAAGTGTGTATACATTTTGGGGGGACACCCTGTATATTGCTCTGATGGCTGACGCAGGCTCAAGGTGAGGTCAGGGAAGAGTAAAGTTCTTGGGGCCAGGTGGCTGAGGAGAGGGAGTGTGATGGGAGGATGGAGATAGACTGGAGAATCCGTCTCTGACCGGCATACCTCTTTTCCCCAGGCACATCTCCCACTTCATTCACAATGTCCCCTTCCCTTCCCCACAGAGACCCCGCATCCTGGTGCAGGTGAGGGCTCAGGCCAGGCTGGGGCTGGGCGGGAGGAGGGCAGTTGGCAGGGGCCAGCCTCCGTTATCCTGACCCATGGCTCTTCTGCCTCCCAGATGTCTCCCTATGACAACCTGCTCCTCTGCCAGCCCGTATCCTCACCCCTGCCCCTCAGGTATGTGCCCAAGTTGGGGGAGAGGGTTGATGACCAAGGACATGGTAGGTGCCAGGCAGGTGGGCACAGCTGTTGAGGTCTGTGCAGGCTGGGCCCCGGCGGGGTCTGTGCCCAGTGGCTAGGAACAGGTCTCCAGGTGACTTGCCCCCCACTTTGGTGTTACCCACAGTGGTGCCAGCTTCCTGCAGCTGCTGCAGAACCTGGGCCCTGAGCTGGCCATCACATTGCTGCTGGCTGTGCTCACGGAGCACAAACTACTAGTCCACTCGCTGCGGCCGGACCTGCTCACCAGCGTCTGTGAGGCCCTCGTCTCTGTGAGTGACCTCCTTCCCCGGAATGTTCTTTCAGGTGACCCCGTCCCTCCCTGGACTCTTCCCTGGGGGCGGGGGTTCCTCAGTCTTCTCCTTTGGCACAGTCTACAGGGACATTAAGCTTCCATCAGGGGCTCTTTTTCAGAACCCACCTTCTACAGTTTCAACAGGCACCACCCAAAAGCCAATGACCCTCCCGCCCCCCAGCTGCCCCACACCTCCCCCACCTGCTCACTGCTGCTCACTCCCTGGTGCTTCAGATGATCTTCCCGCTGCACTGGCAGTGCCCCTACATTCCCCTGTGCCCGCTGGCGCTGGCTGATGTGCTGAGCGCCCCTGTGCCCTTCATTGTGGGTATCCACTCCAGCTACTTTGATCTGCACGACCCACCTTCTGATGTCATCTGTGTTGATCTGGACACCAACACGCTCTTCCAGTAAGATGGCTGGTCTCATTCAGGGGCTGCGAGGAGGAGATGCGGGCGGGTGTATGGAGTGCCACCTATATGTAAAAGGAGCCTCAGGCAAAGTGGGAGAGGCTGGCAAGGAGCCCCACAACCTATTCTTCCTTCTGCTTCTCTCCTAGGACGGAGGAAAAGAAGCCCCTCACTCCTCGGACCCTGCCCCGCAGACCCTACAAGGTTCTGCTGGCCACGCTGACAGCCCTGTATCAGCAGCTGGATCAGAGTGAGAAGCCTGGGTGGGGGGCTGGAAGCTGTCATTGACCTTAAACCCCCAGTTTGGGCAGGCCTGTGGAGAGCCAGACCTCACTGGAGGAGGTTAGAGGAGTTAGGGTTTCATTTGGTGGAAGTGAGGGAGATTTAAGCAAGAGGGAGGAATATATCATATTAGTGTTCCTGGATGTATTGAGAAGGACGAGCTGGTCATTGGGGAGGCTTGAAACTTGCCTCAAGGTAACTCTCCAGTCAATATTGGTGCAGAGTCATTTAACAGCTGGAGGTAGCCTGGCAGTGGTGGAGACCTGTGTGCAGAGCAGGGTTGGGACTAGCCCTCAGGGGCTGGCTCTCAGTCTCAGGCCACCCTGGTCCCCAGCATACACTGGGCCCGAGGAGGAGGCGTCCCTGGAGTTCCTGCTGACAGACTACGAGGCTGTGTGTGGCCGCCGGGACCGGCTGGAGCGCGAAGTCCAGGGGGCCTTCCTCCGCTTCATGGCCTGTCTGCTCAAGGGCTACCGGGACTTCTTGCGTCCACTCACCAAGGCGCCCTCTGAGGGGGCTCGGGATGTTGACAACCTCTTCTTCCTGCAGGGTAAGGAGGGCCTGTCTGCTTGGGAAGGGTGGCTGGGGGACTGGGGACCGCTCAGTGGCTTGTTCCTTCACTCAGCAGACATTTTTACGGGCACCAGCTTTGAGCCATACGCTCTTTTAGGCTTGGAGGGAGTAAGGGCACAAAGAGGAACCAGCTGGCCTGCCCTCTGGGGCCTTGGGTTTGGGGTGGGCACAGGGAGGCCTGTGGTGAGCCGCCCCCGTGGGCAGATCTCTCTTCAGGGACACTGTTCGGGAGAAGCCCCAGTGAGAGGGAGGGAGCACGGACAGACAAAAGGGACTCCATGGGGCCATGGTGCTGGGGAGCTGAACCAGTCCGCTTGGAGTGTGGGTAGTGTCAGAGGGGCCAAAGGGATGGTAGCTTGGATGGTTAGGGAACCAGGAGAGGGGTTCACCAGGGGTGTGGCTGTGGTAGGAAGCCTGGTAATCTCCTCCCCTGCCCCGTTCTCATGCCCTCAGGTTTCCTCAAGTCCCGGGAGCGCTCCAGCCACAAGCTGTACTCGCAGCTGCTGCACACGCAGATGTTCTCGCAGTTCATCGAGGAATGCTCGTTTGGCTCTGCTCGGCACGCTGCCCTTGAATTCTTTGACTCTTGCGTTGATAAGGTTTTGAGCATTGTCCCTTCTCTTCCTGCCCATTGCCCTCCGCTGTCCTCCTGGCTGTTTCTGTTACCCCAGGACCACTATAAACACAGCTCTGTATCTTGTCTGTGACGGTGATGGCGCCCCTGGTTACTCAGTGCAGAGCCTGTGTAACCACACATGGCTGGCTTATATATAGCCCATCTTTCCATTCCTGACGCCACTCCCCCGCTGTATCTCAGGACCTTGGTGAAGTCTCAGCGCACTTGCTCCTTCCCCCGGGGTGTGCTTTCCTGGGAGACGCCACCTGCCACCTTCTGGACACGCTGGCCCTGCTCCACACCCACTTGATGCTCACTCTCTTACCATTCTGTCCCAGGTCCACCCAGAGCAGGAGAAGCCTGAGCCGACGCCCTTGGTGGAGCTGGAGGAGCTGTCGGGAAGTGAGCTCACTGTCTTCATCACGCCTCCTGAGGAGCCCCCGGTGCCAGAGGGCAGTGAACCCACTCCCCAGTACTGGTGAGAGCCCCTGGTGCCCTCACCGGTTCCGAGGCCACACAGGCTGAGTGCTTACTACCCCTGATGTTGCCTCTCTGCCCCTCCAGCTATGATGGATTTCCAGAGCTACGGGCTGAGCTGTTTGAATCTCCCCAAGAGCAAACTGGGGCTCTGCCTGTGCCTGGCCTGTCCCGTAGTGCCCCTAGCAGTCCTGCTCCTCGCCGTACTAAACAGGTAACCAGCAGGTGCCCCTCAGAGGCAAGGGCTCAGCCAAGGGCTGTTGCTTCAGCTTCTTCATCTGTAAAATGCACATAATAGTACCGATCCCATAAGGTTGTTAGGAAGGTTACGTATGCCTGGCACAGAAAACATTTGGTATTGTTACCATTGTCATCATCATTGTCTTCATCTTCTGAGCACTCTGGGAACCCAGGGCTGTGTCGCCTCTTCCAGGGCCTCTCTGCCCAGGGCTCTGTGGCTGAAGCCTGTGTGTGCAGCAACCCCCCTGCTTCCTCCAGGGCAGGTCTTAAAATGCTTCTCCCACAGCATTTTAAGACCTGCCCTGCCCTGACATCATCCTCTACCCCATCTAGGAGATGAAGGTCGCACAGCGGATGGCGCAGAAGGCTGCGGCGGTGCCTGAGCTGTGGGCCCGGTGCCTGCTGGGGCACTGCTATGGGCTCTGGTTCCTATGTCTGCCTGCCTATGTGCGGTCAGCACCCTCCCGGGTGCAGGCACTGCACACGGCCTACCACGTGCTGCGCCAGATGGAGAACCACAAGGTGGTGCTGCCCGATGAGGTGGGTACCCATGCCCAGTCCCAGGGGTGCTTGTGCAGTCCTGGGTACTATGAGAGGGAGATTCACTAGAAACCTGGGAAGGCAGATGGGGGGCATTGGCACAAGCCCTGGAGTTGCCAGGTGCTTCGTAAGATTCACTGAATGAATGAGCATGACCGGGAACAGCAGCAGGGACTGGAGGTGGCGGGTCAGCTGGAACAGTGGGTAGCTCTCAGGCAGCTCCAGGAGCTGCCAGGGGCCAGTGAAGTCTGTGAGAACTGGAGAGGCTGGAAGAGGTGCTTGCTGAGGCTTTAGGGTTTGGATAGGGAGTGAGTCCCCTCATCCTGTACCTCCCCAGGTGTGTTACCGGGTGCTGATGCAGCTGTGCTCACACTATGGGCAGCCTGTGCTGTCTGTGCGCGTCATGCTGGAGATGCGGCAGGCAGGCATCGTGCCCAACACTATCACTTATGGCTACTACAACAAGGTACCAAATTTGGGGCCACGGTGGGACAGTGGCATGTGCCAGGTGTGTGTATGGGGAGGAGGCTGCTCCCTGGCACCTGCTACCCTCCCCTCTCCTTGGAGATTGGGCCCAATCAATCCAGCTAGGTCCTGTAAGCATTGCTATCCATGTGCTCCTGTGGTGTCTTAGCGCCTACGTTGGGTTTTCGCATGCTTGGCTGCTTTGATATTCACAACAGCCCTGACAAGGGGAGGCAGGTACTGCTACCTCCCAATTAAAGCTGAGTGTTAGCCGGTGTGCCAGGATACATTTACATCATTTTGTCTTCACCATAGTCCCAAGAGGTTGAAGGATTATTATGGCCATCTTACAGACGAGGCAATGAGGTTGCAGAGTTAGTAACTTGTCCAAGGTCCCACAGTGAGTAAGTTAGGGAAGTGGGATATGAACACAAGCATATTGATGTCTCCTGAATTCAGGCCCTTGACCATGACACTAAACTGCCTCCTGTTTTTTATTTTTTTTTAAAATTTTTATTTTTTAAATATATTTTATTGATTTTTTACAGAGAGGAAGGGAGTGGGATAGAGAGTTAGCAACATCGATGAGAGAGAAACATCGATCAGCTGCCTCCTGCACACCCCCTACTGGGTATGTGCCTGCAACCAAGGTACATGCCCTTGACCGGAATCGAACCTGGGACTCTTCAGTCCGCAGGCCGACGCTCTATCCACTGAGCCAAACCGGTTCGGGCTGCCTCCTGTTTTTTAGATGAGAAAACTCATGACCAAAAAGTGAAGTGATTTCTTCAAAGCCATATAGTTTAGAACAGGGGTCCTCAAACTACGGCCCGCGGGCCACATGCGGCCCGCCAAGGACATTTATCCGGCCCACCGGGTGCCGCTGCCTGTCCTGCTTAGCAGCCGACTTGTCCCGGGCCCGCAGTGCGCATAGGAATTTGTTCATAGTTTTTTTTTTAAACTATAGTCCGGCCCTCCAACGGTCTGAGGGACAGTGAACTGGCCCCCTGTTTAAAAAGTTTGAGGACCCCTGCTTTAGAAGTAACAGAGTCTGGAAATAAATCGTCTCCCTGCTTCTGGCTTCCTCTACTAGCCCCTGTCAGTAGTGGCCACTGCCAACTGCCTCTCCTGGCTAAGCCATTGGCAGAACAGTCCTGGGTGGCACGCCTGGAGGGGATGGTGGTCCCTGGGCTCCAGGACAGGCGGGAGGTGTTGGGCTGGGATCTGAGGGTGAAAGTAGGCCATCTTAATGGGCACTATGCTTGGCAGGCTGTGCTGGAGAGTAAGTGGCCATCTGGTACACCTGGTGGGCGCCTGCGCTGGGCCAAGCTTCGGAACATTGTCCTGGGGGCTGCTCAGTTCCGCCAGCCCTTGAAGGAACGGTGGCAGCAGCAGCAGCAGCAGCAGCAGCAGCAGGCGGCAGCACAAGAGGCAGGCAGCTCCCAGACAGGTAGGTAGGGGTTGGAGACACAGGCTTGGGGCTCAGGCATGGAGAGCTGGGACTGGCCTGTTGTTTGGCACTGGGTGTTCTGGGGGTGGATAAACGACACTTGGTTGGTAACAAAGGAGATAAAGTTCTGCAAAGAACCTTACAAACCCAGGTCCATGCAAGGAGTTCTGTTTTGGAATAGAGGGCTGGGTGTTGACCTGGCTGCCTTTCAGCCCTCCCTGTCTCTTACAGAGCCCTGCCTGGAGCGCCCCTCCCCTTCCCGCCCCCTTCAGCGCCAGACTACTTGGGCTGGGCGAAGCCTGCGGGACCCGGCCTCACCCAAGGGGCGCCTGTTGAAGAGTGGCAGCCTGGGCAGTGCCCGAGAGGCACAACCCACTGTGGAGGCTGGCGTGGCCCACAGTGAGTGCCCTTGACTGACTAACACCCCAGTCAGCTTTTCTAACCACTTGCCAGTGAGAGAGGAAGACTAGGGCCAGGATGGAGGGGTGGCCCTCCGTGGTGGGGACTGCAGACTCAGGGAATCTCGCCCAGAATGCCGTCATGATAGGGGTTGTGGTGCCAGAGTTTGTGCAGCCAGAAACTGTTGTTTACTCAGTCTCTGGAGGAGGGGCTGGGCTTCGTCTTCCCTGACTCTTCTCTGCCCTGCAGTGATGGAGGCCTTGGGGGTACTGGAGTCCCGGGCATCACCTGTGCCCTGGCACGATGGAAGCCTCTCAGACCTGAGCCTGACTGGGGAGGAGCTGGCAGCTGGAGGCAGCCCAGGGGACTCAGGCTCAGCCCTGAGTACCCAGTCCACTGAAGTCGTGGAAGGGCTAAGTGAGCGTGTGCCCAAGGCTAGTGGGCATCAGGATGAGAGCAGCACCCCCCGGCGAGGGCTGGGTGCCCGCCTCCAACAGCTGCTCACTCCTTCCCGCCGCCGCTCCTCTGTCTCTCGCATTCCCCCACCTGAGCTGCCCCCCGACCTGCCTCCCCCAGCCCACCGCAGCCCCATGGATGGCCTTCTGCACCCCCGGGAGCGCCCTGGATCCACTGCCTCCGAGGTAGCCAGCAAGGGGAAGGTCCAGACACTTCAGTACCCAGAGGCTGGTGGGGAGGGGCTGCTGCTAATGGACGGAGCCTGAGAGGGCCCTGAGGGGTGGTGGGAGTCAGCGTCCTGGGTGAGAAGGAGCATGGGCTGGCTGACCATGCTTTCTCATGTGCGGTAGAGCTCAGCCTCTCTGGGCAGTGAGTGGGACCTCTCAGAATCTTCTGTCAGCAGCCTGAGCCTTCGCCATTCCTCAGAGCGCCTCACTGAAACCCCCGGGACCTCCCAGCCACCTTCCCTGGAAGTGAGGATAACCTCCCACACGGATGTGCTGGAACACACCCCCCGACCCCCACTCACTCTGTCAAGGCAGGGGCTGGGAGGAGGAGGCAGGAGGCTGGGCTGGGGTTCGGAGGTGGGAGGGGCTGGGGAAGGAGCCTGAGGCCAAGCAGGGCTTGCTTCCTGGGGTCTTCTTGCCTGCAGATTCTGCTGTCTAGCTGCTCCCTGTGCCGGGCCTGTGACTCGCTGGTATACGATGAGGAGATTATGGCTGGCTGGGCACCTGATGACTCCAATCTCAACACAACCTGCCCCTTCTGCGCTTGCCCCTTTGTGCCCCTGCTCAGTGTCCAGACTGTTGATTCCCGACCCAGGTGCCCAAAGCAGGGCAGATGCTTTTGGTGGGAGAGGGAGGTGGAGGCCCAAGTGCTGAACCCTCCTGCTATCCCCCTGCAGTGCTCCCAGCCCCAAGCCTGCTCCCGCTGGTGCCAGTGGCAGCAAAGATGCTCCTGTCCCAGGGGGCCCCGGCCCTGTGCTCAGTGACCGCAGGCTCTGCCTTGCCCTGGATGAGCCCCAGCTCTGCAATGGGCACATGGGGGTAAGGGCTGGGCCAAAGGGGCATGAGGAATGGGTGTGTGTTGCCCTGTGGGGGGCCCCCAGTAATTCTGTCCAGAGACGGGCATTGAGGCCAAGGGGCATCCCAGAAGCTGTTGGCCATGTGGAAGCATGGCTCTGAGGATGGGGCATGGCACATGCCCACCCCTGCTCTCCCCATTTGTGCCCAACAGGGTGCCTCCCAGCGAGTCGAGGGTGGGGCATGGGCATACCTGAGCCCCCTGGTGCTGCGTAAGGAGCTGGAGTCGCTGGTAGAGAACGAGGGCAGTGAAGTGCTGGCGTTGCCTGAGCTGCCTGCTGCCCACCCCATCATCTTCTGGAACCTCCTGTGGTATTTCCAGAGGCTGCGCCTGCCCAGTATTTTGCCATGCCTGGTGCTTGCCTCCTGCAGTGGTCCCCCGCCCCCCCAGGTCAGTGCCCTCAGTGGTTCCCTGTTCCCGAGGGTCTGCCTCAGCTCTCAGCTCTCAGTCTCAGTCCTCTGTGTTCTTGGTACTGTAGAAGGAGCACATGCTTTGGAGTCGGGCGTACCTGGTCTTACTTCACACCTGAGCCTGGGTTTACTCATCTATAAAATGGCATGAGAGTTCCCTGCTGCCCCCCCGCCCCCCCGCCCAGGGCTATTGTTAGACACCTTGTGTAATGTCCAGACTGATTCATTAATGTGTGTCTACTCATTTTACCAATATTTATTGAGCACAGGCACAGTGTTTAGGCACTAGGAACACAGCAGATTACAGAACAAAGTCCTTGCTCTCAGAGAGCCTGTGTTCTCCTGGGGGTGAGAGTTCCTTTCCCTCTTCCCTTTGGCTATGTCCTGTAACGTCCCTGTGTGTCTTGGAGCGTTGTCTGTCCATGTCTTATCCTCCATGAGCCTCACTGTCTCCTTTTTCTTGGCCTCCTGCAGGCCCCATCTCCTTGGCTAGTACCTGATCCAGCATCTGTGCAGGTGCGGCTGCTGTGGGATGTTCTGACCCCCGACCCCAATAGCTGTCCCCCTCTCTATGTGCTCTGGCGAGTCCACAGTGAGTCTGGTATTTGGCCTAGGGTGGGAAGGGGTGGGTCCCACACCCAGAGGACTCAATAATCCTGGTTACCTTCCTTTCTTTCACCCAGGCCAGATCCCCCAGCGGGTGGCATGGCCAGGCCCAGTACCTGCATCCCTGAGCCTGGATTTGCTGGAGTCGGTGCTGCGTTATGTTGGTCTCAATGAGGTGCACAAGGCTATAGGGCTCCTGCTAGAAACTTTAGGGCCCCCTCCCACAGGCCTGCACCTACAGAGGTATGGGGGCTCCCATCTGGGAGTTTGCTGGCCTGTACCAGACTCGGTATCCCCTTTCTTTCACTCATGCCCTTCTGCCTCCACTTCAGGGGCATCTACCGTGAGATCTTATTCCTGACAATGGCTGCTTTGGGCAAGGACCACATGAAAATAGGTGAGGGTGCAGGCAGGGAGCTGAAGAGTTTAGGGATCTGGGGGCCCTGTGTGGGAGGTTGGACTCCTTATATATTAACCTGCCTTCTACCTCTTCCCTAGTGAACTTCGACAAGAGGTACAAGTCTGCCTTTAACAAGCTGGCCAGCAGCATGGGCAAGGAAGAGCTGAGGCAGCGGCGGGCACAGATGCCCACCCCAAAGGCCATTGATTGCCGAAAATGTTTTGGAGCACTTCTGGAATGCTAGGGACCCTTAAGCTCCCCCCTCCAGCCTGGAGTGGGGAGGTGAAGGAGAAAGGATTCTAGAGATCATCTGTTTGCCTGTTCCTTTCATAGAGGAGTTGGGAAACGGGCCAGGAGACATGCCCAGCCATAGGCCCCCAGTGGGGACAGCAGGAAGAGGGACCCAGTACTACCAAAAGTCACAACTCCCTGTCTCCAACCTGCTCATTGTGCTCATGCTGACAGTGGCGGAGGCCCGGGGACATTTGGCACAGCTGTTTCTCCGCATCCTATACTAGGAACTCCCCTCCAGTTATCCACAGGTCTGCACTACCCTGGTCATTTTATAAGTTTTTGTTTTAAAAAAAACAACTGGAAAGATACAGAGCAACTGAGCCTTTGCCTTGAATGGGAGGGAGGACTATCGTTCCCCATCAAGGAGGGTCCCTCTTCGCTAGAATTGCTGAAGGAGTCTAAGGCTCTCCATGCCTTTCTACCTTAGAATTTGTATTTTATTTTAAGTTATTTATTCTGGAGCCACAGCCCCCTTGCGTATGAAGTTATTATGGATGGTGAAAAAGAGAAGGGGGATGGGGTCCCATGGTGCAGTGCTTTGTAGCGCCTTAAATTTCAAGAGGTGGGAACTGGAGGAGTCCCAAGGTCTCCTTAGGAAGGATTGGTGCCCCTCTAAGTCCTAATCCTTCTTGTCCACTCCACCTGGGGAATGCATCACCCGCCCAGGGCCCTGACTGTGCAATAAGGATTGTTCCTTGCGAAGTTTTGTTGGATGTAAATACAGTAAAAGCTGCTTCTGTTTGTTTTTTTTCCTTCTGCCTCCTGTTTTCTGGGTCTGGGATAATGGTGGGGGATACCTCTCCTTTTCCCCTGGCTGGTACATCCTCCCTTCCGCCTTTCCATCTCTTGCAGCCTTCAGGTACACCTGGCATTCCCTGACCAGGTCTGCTACCGGTCCCTTGAGGCACAGGGAGTTCTCAGAGCAGGAGAGGGGTGAATCCGGTGCTGGCTGTGGTGATGCCAGTTTGTGTGGCACTTCCGGCCCTCCCATACAATCGCCCCCTTGTCCCTCATCTGTCTGCCCACACAAAGACTCCATTCTCTGGGGGCCCTGAGCTCATCTCTGCCTTCTTCCTTCTCCCCCCAGCTTCTCCCCTCCCAGCTTCTCCAGTACCTCCACAGGGATGACAGCGCTCTCCCCAATAGTTGGTGTTGGTGGCCCTCATGCATGTTGGGAGCCCTGGCAGTCATCCTAGGCCTCCTTGGTTGCTCCAGCTGGAGGGAGTGCTTTTCCAACCAGGGTCTCAGTCTGGGGACAGTGCCAGGAAGATTGGGACAAGGATTAAGGGGCTCACTGCATGTGGGCATCAGAGAGACAGGCATCGTTTTTCTAATCCCTTTGGCCTACTTGGAGTTCTCCCTTTCTTTCCTGTATAATGAACTAGATACAGAAACAACTCCAAACAGAGATGCAAAACAAATTACCAAAGGGAATTAGCCAACAAAACAGAAATGCCTTAGGGAAGGAGGGTGTGAGTGTCAATGGAGGAAATAACTTACAGGAGCCTTTCCATTCCTTGGGGTGAGATCAGTGGATGAAAAGAATTCTTCTACTTCTGAATTCCGGGACTTTCAAGCCAGTGGACCCTTCACCATCCTGTCTTGAGCATGGCAAAAAAACTGCACAGGAGGAAAGCAGGGGCTTAGGAAATGCCATCAGTTTTGCCAGGGACTAGAAGATGCCTTCTTCAGAGGGAACCTTCATGTCACCCCAGGTTCTGATCAGACCTCATTCTTCAAAATCAACCTCTCTCTGTATCATCCTCAGGGACCTTCTGCAATGGAGCCACTGCCTTCCTGAAATCATGGTTCTGTTGAGTGTAATGTGCCTAGTAATATGCTAAACCAACTGACATTGTAGAGATTTTTAGGGCTCAGTCCCTACTTTAATAGGCCGTACAGTCTTACTGGTCTAGAGGGCCTCTTGGTTCACAAACAATAATGCTAATCAACCCTGCCTCCAGCTTCTGTTTCTCATTTTGGGGCTTCATTTTAGAGGTGTACAGTCAGATGTGCAGAACTATAGAATTCTTTAACCACAAGAATATCTGAGAATTCCAGTAATAAAGTAATCATCATGGCATCTGATATCTTCTCTGTCCTGTGGCTTAGGGAACTGTGTGAGGGGAAGGATATGTACATATAACCTGGTCCAATTTCTCTTCCCAGACTATTTTTGTTGTTGTTGTTGTTAATCCTCACCCGAGGATGTTTTTCCATTGACTTTTAGGGAGAGTAGGAGACAGAGGGAAAGACAGACAGAAACATCGATGTGAGAAACACCCATTGGTTGCCTCCTGCACGAGCCCCAACCAGGGCCCAGGCCAGGAAGAAGCCTGCTACCAAGGTACGTGCCCTTGACCAGAATCGAACCCCAGACCTTTTGGTCTGCAGGCCACATTCTGTCTATCCACAGCCAAACCGGCGAGGGTTATCTTCCTAGGCTTTGAAGTTTATAGGCTTGAGTATGAAAAATTGTAGTTAAATCTTGTCTCTGCCACTTACTAATTTTATTACATCTGACAAGTTACTTAACTGCTATACCTCAGTTTTTCCTCATCTGCAAATTGGGGAGGTTGTTTAAAGATTAATTATGTAATCCATATGAAATTAATAAATGTTAGCTTCAAAAAGAAAATGAACAGAGACTGCATAGGGCAAAGGTCATGTACATTACAACAGTGGCCTCACTTACTTGTCTTCCTTGGAACTTGATTATTCCAGATTGAAAGTCCCCCTCCATGGCCTGATTTTTAATTTTGTTAGAAGGCATTTTCTTAGGACTCACTAGTATCTTCTTTGGGCTGGTATCCAACATATTTCTTATGTTTCCTCACAGCCCTTGAAGAATGGGCCTTCAGATAACAGAGAATGCATTGGACTGATCATGGTTTAAGCGGGTTAGGGAAGAGGACTATACCTTCCATGAGGGCAGTGACTATCTCATTTACCGTTATAGCCCCAGCATATGAAAGAGTGCCTGATGACATAATAGGTCCTCTATCATGTGTACTAATAACAGTTAGTGAAAGCATTAAAATTAGGGGGTTGGTAGAGAAATAATTTTCAGTTCAGTACAAGACTAGTACCAATAGAATATCAACAGAAGCTGAATTTTGAACTAAGATGGTGAAATTCTTGGAAAAGTGAGGAAACGCATAAGTTACTATTTGTTTATCGAGTACTTACTGTATCTTAGCACTGTCCTGAGCATTTTATATTTTTATTGGTTTCTGAGAGAGACAGAAACATCAATGATGAGAATCATTGATCAGCTGCCTCCTACACACCCCATACTGGGAATTGAACCCTGACCTCCTGATTCATAGGTCAATACTCAGCCACGGAGCCACACCGATCAGGCTGTCCTGAGCATTTTAAATCGACTATTTTATAATCCTCACAATTACCCTATGAGCTCGGTACTCTTATCAGTCATTTCCATTTTTACAGACAGGGAAACTAAGGCATCCTGATATATAAAAAGCCAGGGGCCGTCATGACCGAAACAATTGAATGGACAACTGAACATGGGCTGCGTGGGGCGACAAGGCTGGCAGGGGGTTAGTGAGGGATGACCAAACGACTGAACAGCAGGCTGTGTGGGATGACCAGGCTGGCGGGGGGTATAGTGAGGGACGACCAAACGACTGAACAGCAGGCTGTGTGGGGCGACCAGGCTGGCGGGGGGGATAGTGAGGGAGGACCAAACGACTGAACAGCAGGCTGTGTGGGATGACTAGGCCGGCGGGGGGGATAGTGAGGGACGACCAAACGACTGAACAGCAGGCTGTGTGGGATGACCAGGCCGGCGGGGGGGATAGTGAGGGAGGACCAAACGACTGAACAGCAGGCTGTGTGGGATGACCAGGCCGGCGGGGGGGATAGTGAGGGACGACCAAACGACTGAACAGCAGGCTGTGTGGGATGACCAGGCCGGCGGGGGGGATAGTGAGGGACGACCAAACGACTGAACAGCAGGCTGTGTGGGATGACCAGGCCGGCGGGGGGGATAGTGAGGGACGACCAAACGACTGAACAGCAGGCTGTGTGGGATGACCAGGCCGGCGGGGGGGATAGTGAGGGACGACCAAACGACTGAACAGCAGGCTGTGTGGGATGACCAGGCCGGCGGGGGGGATAGTGAGGGACGACCAAACGACTGAACAGCAGGCTGTGTGGGATGACCAGGCCGGCGGGGGGGATAGTGAGGGACGACCAAACGACTGAACAGCAGGCTGTGTGGGATGACCAGGCCGGCGGGGGGGTTAGTGAGGGCTGACCAAACGACTGAATAGCAGGCTGTGTGGGATGACCAGGCTGGTGGGGGGGATAGTGAGGGAGGACCAAACGACTGAACAGCAGGCTGTGTGGGATGACCAGGCCGGTGGGGGGGATAGTGAGGGAGGACCAAACGACTGAACAGCAGGCTGTGTGGGATGACCAGGCCGGCGGGGGGGATAGTGAGGGACGACCAAACGACTGAACAGCAGGCTGTGTGGGATGACCAGGCTGGCGGGGGGGGTTAGTGAGTGATGACCAAACGACTGAACAGCAGGCTGTGTGGGATGACCAGGCCGGCGGGGGGGTTAGTGAGGGCTGACCAAACGACTGAACAGCAGGCTGTGTGGGATGATCAGGTCGGCAGGGGGTTTAGTGAGGGATGACCAAACAAGTGAACAGCAGGCTGCGTGGGGCGACTAGGCTGGCAGGGGGGGCAGTTGGGGGCAACCAGTCTGGCAGGGGGGCAGTTGGGGGAGACCAGGCTGGCAGAGGGGCATTTAGGGGCAATCAGCCAAGCAGGCAGGTGAGCAGTTAGGAGTCAGCAGTCCCGGATTGTGAGAGGGATGTCCAACTGCCGGTTATCCCCTGAAGGGTCCCGGATTGGAGAGGGTGCAGGCTGGGCTGAAGGCCGCCCCCCATGCACAAATTTCATGCACCGAGCCTCTAGTCCTATATAATAAAGAGCTAAGCCCTAACTGGTTTGGCTCAGTGGATAGAGCGTCGGCCTACAGACTGAAAGGTCCCGGGTTCGATTCCGGTCAAGGGCATGTACCTTGGTTGCGGGCACATCCCCAGTAGGAGATGTGCAGGAGGCAGCTGATTGATGTGTCTCTCTCATCGATGTTTCTAACTCTCTCTCCCTCCCCCTTCCTCTCTGTAAAAAATCAATAAAATATATTAAAATAAATAAATAAAAGAAAAAAAACACCAAAAAAATTTAAAATAAATAAATAAATAAATAAAGAGCTAATATGCAAATGGTCGTCACACTCTTGCGCCCTTGTGCCGGGGTGGGGACCTGAGGCCTGGTTGGGGGACCTGAGGCTGCGCCCCCCCCGCCCCTCTCCCCCGTGCTGGGGCCGGGGACCTGAGGCCGTGCCCCCCGCCCGGCGGGGCTTGACTGGGGACCTGAGGCTGTGCCCCCCACCCTGCAGGGTTTGACGGGGGTGGGGCGCGTTGGGTCTGGGTCTCCCGTGATTTAAAGGTGCACGCATGTGGGCGGGGACTTGACTCTGGGCCCCGCGGCATTGCCCCAGACTCTGACAGGAGATTTTCATATACATTTTACTAATTTTCTTTAACCTCTGACACTTGTATTATAGAAAAAGGGCAAATAGCAATATTAAAATATTTCCTCTAATTCCCTTTTAATGTGCAGAATTTCGTGTACTAGGCCACTAGTAGAGAATATAAATTAACTTGCTCCCACATCACACAACTAATAAGAGGTACAGCAAAGATCCAAACCCTGAGTCTAACTCCAGAGACCATGTTCTTTTTTTTTTTTTTTAAATGTATTTTATTAACTTTTTACAGAGAGGAAGGGAGAAGGATAGAGAGTTAGAAACATTGATGAGAGAGAAACATCGATCAGCTGCCTCCTGCACACCGCCCACTGGGGATGTGCCCGCAACCTAGGTAACATGCCCTTGTCCGGAATCGAACCTGGGACCTTTCAGTCTCAGGCCGACGTTCTATCCACTGAGCCGAACCGGTTCCAGAGACCATGTTCTTTACCTGGACACTATACTAGAATGAAACAAGGTTTTTTTTCACCCACTTAAAATAAGAATTGGGGCATGCCTGTGCGTGTGCGTATGTGTGTGTGTGTGTGTATGTGTGTTCAGGGTCCTTCTTTAGTGTGTGGCCACGTCCTTCATTAGTTTAATTTCCAGTGCAGAGCACGACTTCTAAATGATTTGAAGAACATGTTCTAGTGCTTCTGGAATCAGTCGTTTCTGGGCTCAAAGCACTGCATAGTCACTAATTAGCTGTTTGGCCTTTGCAAGTCAACTTAGCCTCTCTGAGCCTGTTTTTTGATCTACCTCTATTCAAATTTCAGCTCTGCCACTTAGCATTTTTAACTTTTGTACCTCCTTTTTCCTCATCTGTAAAATGAGGATAATAATTACTCCACAGTTACGCGAAGTAAGATAACCCATGTAAAGCTCTTGAAAGAATAATGCATGTATAGCTCAGTCTCTTTCCCAAAACGTCAACTATTATAATTCCCTCAACACATTCTGATACTTGTTGCTTATCACTGAGGTGCTCAAGAAATGCTAAGAAAGTTTAGGTGGGTCTAACAGCTTCTGGGAATAGCAAGAGGAGTTGGGCCTTGAGTTGATTAGGGGGAGTGGGTAAGGGGGCTGCTTCCTTCACTGTGAACCTAACCAGACAAGATCCCGAGAGAAGGAGCTAGGAGGGCTTTGCATACCGTAATTTCTCAGCAATTTGGCTAGCTGCCTTTTTTTTCTGCTGCCATGGCTTAGTCACGACAGGACCATGCTGGGGTACGATGAAGACTAGGAAGCTCAAGGCCTTTGGCAGACGGAGACAGGCCACGCCCCAAATAGAAAGCAAGGCCTAAGCGCCTAAAGCTACTTCTTTCATGAAATTCATGGATTTTTCTCGGGATGAAACACCACCTAACGCAGATCCCAGCGCCGTTCGCTAGTTTCCATCTTTAGAAGTGGAAGAATGAGATAGCCAAAGGGGAATCCCGGTTTTGGGATACTGGGGTACGGCGGCTGCCTGGGGACCAAAACGTCTCCAAGGTAAAGTTGCAGCCTGAAGCGATTTTTTGACCCCCGACACTTAATGGACTGCTGAAGACCCGGATGTGTCTGGGACTGGTCGAGGTACCCATTAACGCGCCCCCGCTAGACCATCCCCCTCCTCCGTTTAGGATTGGGTTTCAAGTACGCCAATCATCACTTCGCCAGCCACTCACTCTTCAAGGGTGGGGTGTAGTCCCGGCATCCCCTCTGTTATTGGTATGGCCTAGAAGAAGAGGGCGGGGAGGCCGGCTTAGGTTGCCCAATGGGCGTCGTGGCGTGTGGGGAAGGCGGAGCCGAGGCGCTTGGCAGCTGCCCAATCAGCGTCCTTGTTTGTGTGGTGCCGCCGCCGCCGGTGCAGCCGCCGCCGCCGCCGCTGCCCCCGTCTGTACCGCAGTGTCTGCTCCGCCCGCCCGCCCCGGTCCGGCCCGCCCCCCTCTCCCACCTCCGTCCTTCGTCCCGTCAGCAGGGTACGGAACCCACTGTGCCGTCGCCTCTTCCTTTTTCGACGCCTCCGCCGCCGCCTGAAGAGGCGAGCTAGCTGGGAGTTACACCGCCACCGCCAGGTGAGGAGCTCTGGCCTAGGCCAGCCTGGCCGCCCGCCCGCCCGGGGGCGGTGAGGAGGGAGGAAGGGAGGGAGGCTGGGAGGAGGCGGTGGTGGCGGAGGTGGGGGAAGGGAAAGGTGGAGGGGCGGGGGAGGGGAAGCGCCCGCGAGCCGACGCCCGCCCGCGCGCCCCCGCCTTGCGTCCCCCTCCCCCCACCCCGGCACCGCGCGCCCCCGCATCACGCTCCCCCTTCACCTCATCCCCTCCCCCCGCTCCGTGCGCGCGCCCTGGTCTTTCACTTCGGCCTCGCGCGCCCTCAGCTCCCTTCATTCCTTCTCCTTTTACTCTTTCTCCCCTCCCTCGCGCCCCGTTTCCCCCGCCATCCCCGCTTTCAGTCACTGCCTCATGCCCGCCATGCTCCCCTTCTTTCCTCTCTACGCGTCCCCCCTTTAACTTTCCACCCCCAGTGGTGCCCTCAGGGTGTGGGGGCCGCTCCCTGCTTTCAGTCTGGTGTTTGGCGGCGGTTGGGACAAATGGGGGATTCTGAAGGGTAAAGGAAGCACGAGGTAATTATCTTTATTTAGGTAAAGGAATCAGGAGCGCAGAACCCGACCCCTTTATTTCGTCGTCGTCGTCCACGGTTCCCTCGCTCTCCCTTAGGAAAAGGGAATTGTCTCAGTCTGTGTGGACACTTATCTTCTGTAGCGACTAAACCACCCCTTTCCTCAGCTGGGCTTCTGGGACACACCGGATCTGTATCCCAGTGCATTGCTTGAGGGTCTATGGAATCAGAACTTACCCTTCCCTAACCAATCCGGGACTTAGAGTACTTTTTGCTTCCCTGCTCTCAGTTAAACTAAGGAGCTAGCCACTCCTGTGAGTGCCAAGGTTTGGGTGCCACTCGCTGGCCCGGGACCTTTCTCCCCTCATAAAGGTATGGTAGCTTCTTTGCACTCTTTCCCAGCATCAACTTCCTTCCAGACACTAGCTGTTAGCTCATAGGACTGGCACTGAGTTGGAGATGGAGGCATTGTGGTGGGTGGGTGGGTGGCTAACTATCAACCTTTTCTGCTTCTGTCATCTGGAGAATCAGGTAGCCTCCCAATAACAGTTTTCTCATTTCTGATCCATAATTATTTGAAGCCCTTTTGTGTGAAACGGAGCTGGGAGATAATTTTAGCAAAGCAAAAGAGCAGACTGCAACAGAGATTTGGACTTTCAGCAGCTGCAATAAAAGCAGGTTCAACAGATCTGTGTTGGAGAAGAGCTGATGTTTTTGAGTTTTTGAAACACGTTTCTCTCTAAAAATTAATTTTTACAAAACGTGATACAAAAATGAAAAGAAATGTTCCTCCAGCCCTCCAGTCCCCCGTTCAATGCAGATGAACTTCTGATTGTTTTCTGGCAGCAACATGGTGTCCATATGTTGTCTATATGTTGGAGATTAACCTACTTGGGAGTTTAATGGTAACTTTATTGTTTTTTTCTTTGATACACTGACTCTTCTTGAAAGTCTGATAACCACTTGGATTCACATTTTTGATGCTGGAGCAGTCTTGATAAGAATATTGTCCTAAAGTAGCATTTCTGTTGGTACTTGATTGGGAGGGAGGCTCCTTCTGGAGCTGCTAAAGGTGCTACTGAGGAGATCGATATATTTTCAGGAAAGACTCACACCTGTTGGAAATGATGCTGTTTTTTGTGTGACTGATATCCAGTCTCTGACTGTTTTGGGATGGGCTGGGTTAAGGATAGTTTTTCCTTGGGCTTCTTGAGCAGATAGGTTGTATGAATAAGGAGTTAATTAATGGGAGTACTGATCTGGTAGTGCTGTCTTCTGTTTTTAGAAAAATGTAGTTTTTAGTCTAGTGGCAGTGATAGTCATCTTGGTAAAGACTGAGGAAGAAAAGTATTAATCAGCAGGTATCAGAAGTCTGGACCTGTGTGTGGGCTGAGTGACCCAGTTTGAGAAGAGGTGAAGCTTAAGGGCTTTTGTCCTGCCTATTCCTTATTTAAGAACACTTTCCATGAGGTGAGAGTGATTTGTAGCTGACAGCAGCATCCATCTTTGTTTTATGACACTGTGGTTTGCTTCCCCTGACTGTGGGTGATGTCTGTTAACTTCCTGTTTAGAGGCAGTCCGAATAGGGTCTGAATAGAGGCTGCATTCAAATACGAATCTAGGAACAATGTTAACCAGGTTCCCTGATCAGCCCTTCACAGTTCAGTTCTAGCAAAAACTCTTAATGCTGTGTTTAGCATAAGGCCACAGGGAGGTGGGGAGGAAGATGTGAGAAATTTGTTCTGAATCTGATAGTCTTAAAGTATATTCAAAAACCTGTGTATTGTCCTCTCCCTTTTGGGAGGCAAATGTCCCCATTCCCCACCCCCCCCCCCTTTTTTTTTTCCTTCTGGCTGGACCTGGTTACCAGGTTGGGTTTTGGTTAGAGAACAGCAGTGTGGAAGAAGGGTCAGTGTGTCAGTAATAGTATCCTAGTCATATTCTGGGATCTCCAGCTTCATACTAGCCTTAAGCAGTAGTGTATATGGAAACCAGGCCTCTTGTTTTAATTTACTGATTTTTTTCTTCTTTGCACACCCACCAAACTGGAGGTTCATGTGTAGAGGAACAGTATCTGTGCTGTCCTGATTTCTAGACTGGGGAGCATATTCCGTATTAGCCACCCATTGGGAGTCATGCTGACAAGCAGCCCCTCTGCACTCAACTCAGAATGTTCATTTTGTTTGGCTCATTGAGAAAAACCAAACCAGCTTTGGTTGATTAAAACAAATGCTATAGACATCGTAAGATTTGAACCGTAACTGGGACCGAGGGACTTTCTTTTCCAGATCCTTTGCAGTAGAGTCCTAAATCAGTACATATCAAGGCACAATAGACAGGCATTTTCTGAGGCCATTTGGAGGGAAAGAAAAAGAAAAAAAAAAGATATGAACCCAGATTGACTATAAATCTAGTCCTGGCCTAAAGCTGTCCACCTCTTGCTCAGAAGAAAAAAAAAGCAACCTATCAGACAGTGCCACACAAAGTTGCAGTTCGCCTGCATTGGCTAAGCCTGAGAAAAGGTAACACATAAGGCAGTTCAATTTCTGTTGAAAAGGACTGGCTTTTTGGGGGGAAAGCTTCTGTTAGCCATATTATTCGTTTTATTCTTGGTAATTCCTCTGATGCTTTTTCTGTAGGTTACTGGTTGGGGATTTTGGTGGCTTTAAGGTCCATAAAGCAGAGAGACTCTTACATTTGTGTACTGATGATGAAAATCTCTGAAGAGTAGATCTAATTTGAAATGCTCCCACCTCATGTTCCATCTTTTACCTTCTATCTTATGGATATGTGAAATATTCCTGTGCAGTTTGGAGTTCATCCAGTAGGAAAGGACTGAACCAGTGCCATTAAGGGCTTAACTTGTCTCATATACCTTATAGATGGTGTCTCCCTCAAAAATCCTCTATTTTTTTGCCATTGCCTTCTTAAGTTGCTATCATCTGGCAAGAAACTATCAAGAGTTTTGGGTTATAGTACCAACAGCAACAGATGAATAAGAGCATATATTTTGTTACTTTTGAGGTATGAAGTGGTCCTATCCCAGACCTCAAAGAGTCATTAGTAATTGCAAAAGCTTCTTTGACAACATAATTGTTATTAATACTAACCAGTGAACTATTAAGGGAAATGACAATACTTCCTGAGCCATTTTCTGGTTGCTTTTCACATCTGGCTAGTGTACATTTTTAAAATAATTTCAAGTTACTGTTATTTGAACCTGAAAGTCATGCTTTAAGCCTTCTGATCAAAGCTTTTATTTTGTCTCATTTTGGGGGAAGGTGGGATTTGTAATATAAATACAGGCTGCAATGTTAGGATTTAAGTTAGATATTAGGATTAATAAATTCCCATTATGGTTGTGAGGGAGTAGAAATATTAACTGGAGAGTTTGTGATCTCTTACCTGGAAGGTACTTATAAAATTAGCTTTTTGAGAGTATTTAAATTTACACTTCATGGGAGGCAGGTTGTGAGCTAATAAGTGGCAAATTGGAATAGTAGAACACAGGTGTAGAGAGTCTAGAAATATTGGTTCAAATCCTAGCTGCTTTGCCACTTATTAGCTACTAGTATATGACTTTGGGTAAGTCATAATTTTTTTTTTTTTCTTAACAATAACCCACAACCGTCGGACCAACTTCATAATTTTTGAATTCTCATTTCTGTCAGAGTAAAAGCCAGTCCTTATAGTGGCCTATAAGGTCTTACATGATCTGCCTGCCCTCCTCACCCCTTCTCTCTCTTTTTTTTAAAAATATATTGTATTGATTTTTTACAGAGAGGAAGGGAAAGGGATAGAGAGCCAGAAACATCGATGAGAGAGAAACATCAATCAGCTGCCTCCTGCACACCCCCTACTGGGTATGTGCCCGCAACCAAGGTACATGCCGGAATCGAACCCGGGACCCTTGAGTCCGCAGGCCGACGCTCTATCCACTGAGCCAAACCAGCTAGGGCACCCCTTCTCTTTTGATTATCATCCTCCCTCTTTGTTCACTCCATTCAAGCCACATTGACTTATTCTTTAAATACAGGGGTGGGAAAAGTAGGTTTATAGTTGTATGTGAAACAGTTTATTCTTGTATTATTATTAATTATTGTATTATTTAGTCGTATTACAATTGTAAACCTACTTTTGCTTCCCCCTGTATATCAGCCATTGTTTTTTCTAAACCTTCACCTGAGGATATGTTTTTTATTGTATATATGTGTGGTTTTTTTGTTGTTTTTTAGAGAGAGTAAGGGAGAGGGAAAGAGAGAAACATCAATTGGTTGTTTCCCCTACATGCCCTGACCCTGACTGTGTGAGATTGAACCCCCAACCTGAGTATGTGCCCTGACCAGGAAGTGGATCCAAGACACTTTAGTGCACAGGATGATGCTCTAACCAAGCCAAACCACATTGGCCAGGGCTCAGCCACATTCTTTATCTTGGGACCTTTGCCCTAGCTTTTCCCTCCATTGGGAAATAGCGAGTTTTTCCCAGAGATAATACAATTGAACGATTTTCTAACTTCCTTCAAGTCTTTGCTTACTAGTAAATGACACCTTTTCAATGAGACCTTATCCTACCACTATTTAAAATTGTACCTTTAGCCCTAGCCAGTTTGTCTCAGTGAATAGAGTGTTGGCCTGTGGAATGAAGGGTCTAGGGTTCCATTCTGGTCAAGGGCACATACCTTGGTTGTAGGCTTGATCTCCGGCCCCATCAGGGTGCATGTCGGAGGCAACTAATCGATG
Organism: Plecotus auritus; assembly: GCF_963455305.1. Classification (NCBI taxonomy): domain Eukaryota; kingdom Metazoa; phylum Chordata; class Mammalia; order Chiroptera; family Vespertilionidae; genus Plecotus; species Plecotus auritus. The sequence goes on from NC_137778.1 coordinate 30,339,820, forward strand.
TGTCTCACACCAATGTTTTACTCTCTCTGTTTCTCCCCATCCCTTCCACTCTCTCTAAAAATTAATGGGAAAATATCCTCAGGTGAGGGTTAACAACAACAACAACAAATTATTCCTCCTACTACCACCCTGTTACTCCTAATCCTTCCTTACTCCGTTTTCTTTGTTTTTAAAAATATATATTTTATTAACTTTTTACAGAGAGGAAGGGAGAGGGATAGAGAGTTAGAAACGTCGATCAGTTGCCTCCTGCACATTCCCTACTGGGGATGTGCCCGCAACCAAGGTACATGACCTTGACCAGAATTGAACCTGGGACCCTTGAGTCCGCAGGCTGACGCTCTATCCACTAAGCCAAACTGGCCAGGGCACTCCGTTTTCTTTTTCATTGCACTTACAACTTTATAACATACTGATTTGCTTTTTGGGTCCTTTCCTATTGTATAAGGTCTATGAAGGCATAGATTTATTTTGTTTTGTGTAATACCTAGTACAGTACCTGACATACAGTTAATACTCAAGTATTTATTGATCAGATAGGAATAAAACTTTTCCTAACCTCGTGTATATTTACCTCATGTTTGTTTATAATGAAAGTATGAAGTGTGATAAGCATAGTATGAGATCTTAACATGTGAACCTTGTAGCATGATTAAAATAATGATTTTAAAATAATTGCCTTCCCATTAAAATGGTAAATAATACTTGGTTACTGAAAAAATAATCTTCATATATATAAATATTATTACATCTCTTCTAAACTCCAGTTCTTTTATTCCAGTTGTCTATTGTGTGCTGGACATATTTACCTCTATTCCATTGGTGCCTCAAACAACATTTCTATCATCTGTTTCTCTTCTATGATTCATTGAGTCACATAAGCCAAAAATGTGAGCATCGTTGTTAATTCTCTCTCATCCATTTCTTTTTTTTTTTAAAATATATTTTATTGATATTTTACAGAGAGGAAGGGAGAGGGATAGAGAGCTAGAAACATTGATGAGAGAGAAACATTGATCAGCTGCCTCCTGCACACCCCCTACTGGGGATGTGCCCGCAACCAAGGTACTTGCCCTTGACTGGAATTGAACCCGGGACCCTTGAGTCCGAAGGTCGGCGCTCCATCCACTGAGCCAAACTGGTCAGGGCTATATAGGATTTTTTACAATTCCCACCTGAGGATATGTTTTATTGATTTCAGAGAGAGAGAGAGAGGAACATCGATTGGTTACCTCCCATTTACTCCCTGACCAAGGATGGAACCTGCAACATAGATAAGTGCCCTAACTGGAAATTGAACCCACAGCTTTTTGGTGTATGGATGACCCTCCAACTAAATGAGCCACCCGGCCAGGACATTCTTATCCTAAACTCTCAATCATATTGTCTTCACAATGGCCTAACACAGAGACCTGATTATTCAGCATCCCCTTCACAAAAGTATTCAATAGTTTCCAATCAGTTAAAGGTAAAATTTAAGCCTTACCTAGTATTTAAGGCCCTTTATAATTTTGGCCTTTGCCGTAGCCTTACTTTTCTCCCTTACAGTTTATATGTGGGCGAATAACAGTTCCTTTAGTTCCCAGATCAACTTCCAGATTTCATTTCAAATGCTGCTTTCTCTGGAAAGCCTCCTCTGACATGCCTAAAGAGACTTAGAAATGCTTTCTTCTTGGATCTCTAATTTATAAATATTATTTATCTCCCTTTAGTGGTCTATAAACATCCTGAAAGAAGAAGATACCATGTTTGTTTGTTTTTTAACTATTGTGTCTCCAGTGCCTAGCATGGTGCCTGTCACCTAAAGATATTTTAAGATGAATAATCCTATGAGGTGAAAAAATGCATACATTTAGAAGCTGCTCCTTTTGTTACGTTCTGGAGGCAGAAGAACAAAGTTGGAGTTTTAGTTCTGCCATTTATCATTTGTGTGACCTTGGTTGAGTCATTTGAAGTCTCCAAGCCATGGTTTCCTCAGATTAGAAATGAGGATCAATAGCTGCTTTATCTGTTTCACTAGGTTTCTGTGTCAGTCATATAAAGGTGCTTTATAAACTGTAAAGCCCTGTACAATTGTTAATTATTATGAGCTGATACAAGCTGAACTTTCCTCACAACCCATTTTTCCTCATTGATAATGAAGCCCTTTCTATCAATGAAGCCATAAATACTCTTCTACAAAATGTTCTCATGTTCAATTTTTCTTTTTTTAAAAAATTGATTATATATATATAGAGAAACATTGATTTGTTGTTCTACTTATGCATTCATTGGTTGTTCCTTATACTAGGTGTATCTGTTAATGCAGATTTTGTAATAAAAGAAAACATAATTTCAAGAGAAACATCAAAAGTGCTTTATTCAAAGTAATGTCCATTGCTAGCTACACATTTCCCCCATCTTTCAGGTAATTTGTGGATACTGTCCCAATAGAACTTTCCTTGTTTTGAGGCAAATCATTCAGAGACCCAATTTTCTACTTCTTCGTATGTTTTGAAGTGCTGCTCAGAAAGTGCGTGTGCCATCGATTGGAACAAGTGGTAATCTGAAAGAGCAAGGTCTGGTGAATACAGCGGGTGGGTTAATATTTCCCAGGCAAGATCTTTTAACGTGTCTTTAACTGGTTTTGAAGTGTGATGATGTGTCGTCATGAAGCAAAATTACTTTGCCATGTCTTCTGGCACATTCTGGTCATTTCACGATCAAAGTGTGGTTCACATTGATTATTTGTTGTTGGTAGCGATCAGTATTAAGGGTTTCACCTGGTTTTAGAAGCTCCTAATACACTACACCTTCCTACACCTTCCTGATCCCACCAAACGCAGAGCATTGTCTTCTTTCTGAAGCGATTTGGCCTTGCAGTCGATGTTGATGGTTGACCTGGATCAACCCATGATTTTGTGCGTTTGGGATTCTCAAAATAAATCCACTTTTCATTGCCAGTCACAATTCGATGCAAAAAAGACTCTTTCATGCCATTGAAGCAACATTTTACTGATGACTTTTCGGTTTTCCATTAGTCTTTCATTCAGTTGATGTGGCACCCATTTTCCTTCCTTTAAAATCTTTCCCATTGCTTGTAAACGATTGGAAATTGCTGAGCAACGTTTAATCTTTCTGCAAGTTGTTTTTGAGTTTGACCTGCATCTTCATCCAATAATGCTTGTATTTGTTGGTCTTCAAACTTTTTCGGTTGACCTGGACGTTCTTTATCTTTCACATAGAAATCATCACTTTTAAAGCGTTGAAACCAGCATTCACAAGTATCTTGAGATGGAGCATGTTCACCATAAGCTTTCCGAAGTATTCAGCAGCACTTTTCTTTAAAATAAAGTAATGAATTAAAACTTTCCACAAATGTTCTTTTTTTGGCACGAAATTTTTAAGTGTAAAAATATCTATGATGTTAACACCTTCAGAAAATTTGACATGAAGTTTTGAAGCTTGTTGTCAATAAAACAAAATAGCATACATATCAAATCGCATATATGTCAACATATGTGTAACTCCATCTATTGAAAAATCCGCATTATTAACCGGTATGCCTAGTATATGCCCTGACTGGGGATCAAACCTGCAACCTTGGCATTTTGGGATGATCTAATCAATTGAGCTCCCCAGCCAGGGCCTCTTCATGTCATTTTTATCAGTAGGTGTAGTGTACTCCTGTATATCATCTTAAGTGTGGCAAATTTAAAGGCTTTTTCTATATCCCCGTGGATAAAAAGGTTGCAAAATTCTGAGAAGTTACACTTCTCATGGAGTCACTCAGTCATGAATTTTATATTCTTTCTCAGATTTAAAAGAAATTTGCATTTTTGCAACTTTTAGAACTTAAAAAGAATTTAAAAACTGTAACTGCAGCCCAACTAGCATGGCTGTGTGGTTGAGCGTTGACCTATGAACCAGGAGGTCACAGTTAGATTCCCACTCAGGGCACATGCCCAGATTGTGGGCTTGATCCCCATTAGGGGGTGTGCAGGAAGCAGCCCATTAATGATTCTCTCTCATCATTGATGTTTCTACTTCTCGCTCCCTCTCCTTTCCTCTCTGAAATCAATTAAAAAGTAACTGTAAACTGATTTGTTCAACACTTTTTTTGTGTAAGGCTTTTTAGTATTTTAATTCTTATAGAAACTCTCTGAGGGAGATCTTTTTACAGATGAGGAAATTCAATCCAGGGAAGTTGTCATTTTGCTGGAATCTCACATATTAATAAAAGTGGTGAATGTAACATTATTTGAACAACTCTGATTCCAAAAGTTGTGATCTTACCATATTCCTATCATTTCTTATAGGCTTTTGTTTTGACTTTTTATTTTATTTATTTATTTTTTAAAAAATATATTTTTATTGATTTTTTACAGAGAGGAAGGAAGAGTGATAGTCAGAAACATCGATGAGAGAGAAACATCGACCAGCTGCCTCCTGCACACCTCCCACTGGGGATGTGCCCGCAACCAAGTTACATGCCCTTGACCGGAATCGAACCTGGGACCTTTCAGTCCGCAGGCTGACGCTCTATCCACTGAGCCAAACCGGTTTTGGCTTGACTTTTTATTTTTAAAAATATTTTTTTTTTGATTGATTTCAGAGAGTGAGAGAGAGAAACATCAGTGAGAGAGAATCATTGGTTGGCTGCCTCCTGCATGCCCCCTATTGAGGATCGAGCCTGAAACCCTGATATGTGCCCTGACCAGGAATTGAACTGTGACCTCCTGGTTCATATGTCGATGCTCAACTTCTAAGCCATGCTGGCTGGGCTATTGTGCCTTTTAAAACAGCAAAACCCATGATAGTTCTCAGTATTAAAAGATTTTATGTAAAAAAAAGTTATATGATCAAATAGGTTTTGAAAAATTCTGCATTAAATTAAGGCAGATTTTATTTTATTTTAAATTTTGTTTTTTGTTGTTAATCCTCACCCAAGGATATTTTTTCCATTGATTTGTAGAGAGTATGTGGTGGGGAGAAACATCCATGTGAGAGAGACACATCGATTGGTTGCCTCCCGAATGTGCCCTGACCAGGGCTGGGGATTGAATTTGCAACCCAGATACATTCCCTTAACTGGTGTGTGAGCCCATGCTCTTAACCACTGAGCCAGGGCTTAAATAGGTTTTTATTGATGAGAGAGAGAGAGAGAGAGAGAGAGAGAGAGAGAAATAGCGAAGAAACATCTATCAGCTGCCTCCTGCATGTCCCCTACTGGGGATTGAGCCCACAACTCAGGCATGTGCCCTGACCAGGAACTGAACATGTGACCTCTCGTGCCTGGGACAGTGCTCAACCAACTGAGCCATATCAGCCAGGGCAAGGCAGATTTCATTTTTAAATTGATTTGAGAGAGAAAGAGAAACATTGTTTTGTTTTTCAACTTATTTATGCATTTATTTATTGGTTGATTCTTGTATGTGCCTTAACGGAGATTGAAACCACAACCTTGACATATCAAGACAACACTCTAACCAACTGAGCTACTGTCCAGGGCTCAGATTTCTTTACCACATGACTTCCTATAGCCTTGCATTGTACATTGGGAATGGTAAAAGAATGGCTAAACGATGCAGAGCTTCTCAAAATTATTTGAACATCAAAGAGCATCTTAGAGTACTAGTGATCTCACTGAATGCTTTGAGAATACTGTACTTCGCTATTCTGCTTCCCTGTAGTTCCTCTGTGGATTGAATTTTTTTAATGAGTTGCAACTTTGGAATGAGGGAATTGATTGCTTTTGTTTGTTGGTTTTCCAGAGAAATAGCATGGTGACATTAGGCCAGATATTTTTTAGAAACTTCATTAGTGTGGAGGCTGCATTCCCCAACCCCCAACCCCATGAAACTTCTAAGATAAGCGGCACAGTTCATCTGACTTGGCCCTACCTTCATTGAATTTCTAGGTGGATAACTGTAACTGAGCTGCTGGCCCCACCTTCTTTCATCTAACATGCTAGAAGCAGGAGAGTAAGGTTTCAACTTTGTGAGTGAGCAGAAGCCCTTGAGCCAGGAGCAAGAAACCCTTTCTTTCTGTAAAGATGGTCAAATCACAGTAAGAAATCTATAAAGCCCATCATTCTTTTTCTTCTGTGAGACATGCAGGTAGACCTGGGGATCAGAGGAGAGAAGATTGATACCTTTTATTTTTCAGTGTTTTTTTAAAGGTGGTATGTTGGTCTTTAAAACAAAACGAAACTTTGAGAAATTTGTTCTGTATCTTTTAAATGCATAAAGGTTACCTGAATGGTGTTCACTCCTGAAATCCATACTTATAGTTTGAGCTACCAGTGAAAAATACTGAAAACATTTCCCTAATAGGATAACATTTTTTGGAGGGAGGGGCAGTTTTCTAATCACTATTTAACATTTAAAAAAATATTTTTATTGATTTCAGAGAGGAAGGGAGAGGGAGAGAGATAGAGAAACATCAGTGATGAGAGAGAATCATTGATTGGCTGCCTTTTGCATGCCCCTCACTGGGGTTCTAGCTCACAACCCAGGCATGTGTCCTTGACTGGAATCGAACCTGGGACCCCTCAGTTCGCAGGCCCACGCTCTATCCATTGAGCCAAACCAGCCAGGGCTACTATTTAACATTTATATGGCTAGATTGATGTGTTGCTATAAAAGAGATTAAAACAATTGGTCATGTGTATTGCTACTGCCCAGGACAGGTTGGCTAGAAGAGCCTATAATAAGTTCTGTGAAAATTTGATGTGTGAATATCATCACACTCTTTCTGTGTACTAGAGTTTGGCTTATAATAAGTGCCCATGAATAAATTAATGCTACTCTGATGCCATTCTTTTTTAAAAAATATTTTTAAAATATATTTTTATTTCAGAGAAGAATGGAGAGGGAGAGAGAGAAACATCAGTAATGAGAGAGAATCATTGATCGGCTGCCTCTTGCACGCCCTTATCCTGGCATGTGCCCTTGACTGGAATTGAACCCAGGACCTTTCAGTCCACAGGTCGATGATCTATCCACTGAGCCAAACCGACCAGGGTTCTGATGCCATTCTTTTTTAATTTTGTAATTCAGGTAGTAAAGAATGCTCAGTTCCTCAGCTGAGTGCATTGTGATTTTGAAAGTTTTGCTTTTTTAGAGTATTTTTAAAAATATATATTTTTATTGATTTTAGAAAGGAAGGAGAAGGGATAGAGACGTAGCAACATCAGTGATAAGAGAGAATCATTGATCAGCTGCCCCCCCACTGGGGATCGAGCCAACAACCTGGGCATGTGCCCTAATCGGGAATCGAACTGTGACCTCCTGGTTCATAGCTTTTAGAGTATTTAAATCCAGATATCATCTGCCACATGAATGGAAACTAGAAAATGGGTCTCCTATTGCAATAAGATCCAATTCTAAGTTTTCATTAGCCCGCATTTTTAATTCTTCACTTACTGCTTGGAGAGCTGTTTCCCAGTTGAATTCTGTATGATGCGTTAATATTGAACTGAATGTTTTCAGGGAATGTGGGTGACTGGAAAAGGATCTTTTATAGGTGTATTTTGCAGTGGAGAGAAGCATCTTTAAAAAAACTAGTGCATCTTTAAGAACCTTGAGAATTCAAAGGAATAAGATGTTTTTAGCCTAAATAATGGTGAATAATTTCTTTGAGATCTAATGGATTACTGTATATACATAGGTACCATCTGTTGTGAATTGTTTTGATTGTTGCATGTCTTTGTATTACCAAGGCCTTGATGTCTGGCTGGTATTAAATTGTAACTTCCCAATTTTGTCAAATACAGAGTGATATATGTCACAAAAGAGTATAACCAAGGTTAGAATCTGGACAGTCTTCATTTACAAATTAAACCATCTATTCTGGCTGGCTGAATACCTGATGATAGAGACAAAATACAATATGATATAGTTGTACTAAAAAAACCCCACACACTTAAAAGTATCTGTAGATATGTGATTTTTGTGCTGTGCTCTGGGTTCAGTTGGGTTGCGGGTGTAAAAAGGACTGTGCAAGGGATACTGTTATAGTGCAGAGAATTATTAGAGGACAGTGAAATTTTTACCCATTATATAGCTTTATGAATTAACTGAAGAAACCTTTGAAAATGAGCATTTTAATTTTGTTGTTAATGGGGCTGTTTAGCACATCTTCCATGTGCTGTCTAGACTACCACATTAGTTTTTGCTGGTTATTCATTTTTAAAAGATATTTTTATTGATTTCAGAGAGGAAGGGAGAGGGGGAGAGAGAGATAGAAACATCAGTGATGACAGAGAATCATTGATTGGCTGCCTCCTGCATGCTCCGGGCATGTGCCCTGACTGGGAATCCAACTGTGACCTCCTGGTATGTAGGTCGACACTCAGCCACTGAGCCACGGTGGCCGGGGTTTTTTTATTTTATTATTATTTTTTAAGATGAATGATTTCATAGATTTTTTTAAAGAACTATTATTTTTATTGATTTCAGAGAGGATGGGAGAGGGAGCGAGAGATAAAGACATAAATGAGGAGAGAGAATCATTGATCAGCTGCTTTTGCACTCCCCCACTGGGGATCAAGCCTGTAATCCAGGCATGTGTCTGACTAGGAATCAAGTCCTGACCAGGAATCAAAACCTTAAAAAAATAAAAACCATCCTAATTGGTGTGAAGTGGTATCTCATTGTGGTTTTTATTTGCATTTCTCTAATGATTAGTGCTATGTTGAGCATCTTTTCATATACTTCTTGGTCATTTGTATATTTTCTTTAGAGAAATGCCTATTCAAGTCCTTGCCCATATTTTAACTGGGTTGTTTTTGTTGAGTGGTAGGAGTTCTTGCTATAGTCTGAATATTAATCCTTTATGAGATATGGATTTGCAATTATTTTCTCCCATTTTGTGGGTTACTTTTTTACTCTGTTGATTCTTCTTTGATGCACAAAATTTTTTAATTTTGATAAGATAGAGTTTAGTTTTTCTCTCATTGCTTGTGTTTGGTATTCAAGAAATTGCTTCCAAATCCATTGTAATGAAGCTTTTATAGTTTTAGTTATTACATTTATGTCTTTGATCCATTTTGGTTAATTTTGTATATGATGTAAGGTAAGGGTCCAGTTTCATTCTTTTGTTTGTGGATATCCACTTTTGTTTGTGGATATTCAGTTTTTCTAGCACCATTTATTGAAAAGACATTCTTTTCTCTACTGAGTGATCTTGATACTCTTGTTGGAAATCATTTGATCATATATGTTGGGTTTATTTCTGGGTGCTCTGTTTCATTGGTCTATATGTTTGTCTTTATGCCATTACTATACTGTTTTGGCTAAGTTTGGAAATCAGGAATTTTGAGTTCTCTTTTAAGATTGTGTTGACTATTTGGAATCCCTTAAGATGCCATGTGAATTTTAGGCTGGGTTTTTCAATACTTTTTTAATATTGGATCAAACAACATAAAACTAAACTGAATGTGATTACATTATGACAGCTGATTCCTGTCTTAGAGCTTTAATTTCACTTGGCTTCTTGGATCACAGTGCTTTTCTTTTTTTCTTTTTTAAAATATATTTTTGTGGGCACATCCCCTCGCCCACAACCAAGGTACATGCCCTTGACCAGAATTGAACCTGGGACCCTTCAGTCTGCAGACGGAAGCTCTATCCACTGAGCCAAACCGGTTAGGCAGTATGTTTCTTTATGGCATTATAATCAAGGTTATACCAAATATCTTTGCTTTTATATTGTTACTACAGGCCCGGTGCTGAGGGGGGTGTCCCTCAGCCCAGCCTGCACCCTCTCCAATCTGGGATTCTCACAATCTGGGACTGCTGGCTCCTAACCACTCACCTGCCTTCCTGATTACCCCTAACCACTCTGCCTGCCAGCCTGATAGCCCCCTAACCGCTTCCCTGCCAGCCTGATTGATGCCTAACTGCTCCCCTGCCGGCATTATTGTCCCCAACTGCCCTCCCCTGCTGGCCTGATTGCCCCCAACTGCCTTCCCCTGTGGGGCTGAGGGAACTGGGGGACTCTGGCTGGATGAGGTGGGGCTGAGGTGACTGGGGGACTGAGGCTGGATGATGCTGGATGCTGCAGGGACTGGGTGAGGCAGGGCGGAGGGGACTGGGGGACTGAGGCTGGATGAGGCAGGGCTGAGGGGACTGGGCGCTGCCATCTTGTGGCTGTGGGGTGCTGCCATCTTGTGAGATGGTGACCGCCAATTAGCATATACCCTCTTTAGTGGCTGTGGGTGCCGCCATCTTGTGAGGGTGTGATGGGCAATTAGCATATTCCCTCTTTATTAGATAGGATTATTGGAAAATCATTAAGTTCAGTTCAAATCTTTTTAGAAAAATCAAGATATACAGAAAGTTTCCCATAATTGTTTCTCACCTGCCAAGTTTTAAACCCTGTCATTGTTATTCCTTTCTTTTATTTCAGTTTGTCTGTGTGTGTGTGTGTGTGTGTGTGTGTGTGTGTGTGTATGGATTTATTTCTAGTCTTCTTTTTACATAAAAGCATTGTTTTCCACATCATGCTGTTTTCTATCCTATATAATAAAAGGCTAATATGCAAATTGACCAAACGGCAGAATGACCGGTCGCTATGATGCACTCTGACCACCAGGGGGCAGACGCTCAACGCAGGAGCTGCCCTCTGGTGGTCAGTGCACTCCCCCTGCCAGAAGAACAAGTAAATTCTCTATGCACAAACTTGAAGCCCTGAGCCAGGCTCACAGCTGGCGAGTGCAGCTGCGGTGGCGGAAGCCTCTCACGCCTCTGTGGCAGTCAGACATCCCCCGAGGGCTCCCGGACTGCGAGAGGGCACAGGCTGGGCTGAGGGACCCTCCTCCCCAAGTGCACGAATTTTATGCAACGGTTCTCTAATAATAAAGGAGATTTTGTTTTTTCAAGTCTGTGCATAGAGAATTTACTTGTTCTTTAAATGAAAATTTTAAGGGTAAAAATCTTCTTATGGATATAAGAATTTCATTGAGCCCAGTTGATGTAGCTCAGTGGTTGAGCGTTGACCTATGAATCAGGAGGTCATGGTTCAATTCCTGGTCAGGGCACATGTCCGGGTTGTGGTCTTGATCCCCAGGGGGAGGCATGCAGGAGATAGCTGATCAGTGATTCTCATCATTGATGTTTCTATCTCCCTCTTCCTCTCTGAAATCAATAAAAATATATTTAAAACAACAACAAAAAATTTCATTGAAAAATATTTGGGCTTATGGCTGTGTACCTTTCCTGTTGCCTATAAGTCTTGCTCTTTAAAGACTTATATCCATTATTCTCTTAGTTAACATTGAATAACATTTGAATACTACTAGGCTAATAAACTTCATTTAGGAATTCTATTACCTAGTTCATGAAGTCTGTCTTGTAGTTTCATTTGTAGTTGTAAATACAAAATTATGTCAGAAAATCCAAGGCTCTGATCAGTGTTATGGGGTTATTTTTCTAATTCCTGGATTATAGAGCCCAGGTGGTTTTGTGTATCCTAGACAGGTTCAGTCTAGGAAAATGATAGTTAATTATTATAATAAAGAGAAAATTTGATTCCCACCTATCAGAGCTCTGTTTACTTTGTAACCACTTAAATCCTCTAGTTTTGGGGAACTGAAAGGCCTGCCAATTCATATAGTCACAGAACATTCGTTGTACACCTACTATGTAAAAAATATTTACATAGGGTCCTGGCCTGTATGGCTTAGTTCACTGGGCGTCATCCTATGCACCAAAAGGTTGCCAGTTGGATTTCCAATTGGAGCACATGCGGGGGTTGTGGGCTTGATCCCAGGTAGAGGGTGTGCAGGATGCAGCCGATCGATGTTTTGTTTTCACATCTTTTCTCTCTCTAAAAAAATATATAAATAAACACACACGAGTAGAGTATATGAAGATAAATAACATTACCTTAGTCCTCAAAAAAATAGTGTTAAAAAAAAAGATAGTGTAGAAGAGGAGAGAAGACATATAAAAATAACTATAATACTAAATTCAATGTGTTTATAAATTAAGTAGTCAGCATATTAGGATCAAGTGCTTCTTAGTAGGAACAGTACCTTTATTCAGCACTTTTTTGTTGTTAATCTCACCTGAGGATATTTTTTACATTGATTTTTATGAAGAGTGGAAGGGAGGGGGAGAAAGAGAAACATCGATGTGAGAGAGACACTTCCATTGGTTGCCTCCTGCATGCTCCTGACCTGGGTGGGGGATCAAACCTGCAAGCCAGGTACTTGCCCTTGACTGGGAATCGAATCCGTGACCCTTTGGTGTGCTGGCCAACATTCATAATCAGAGACACACTCACCAGGGCTTTTTACAACTTGGGTCCAAGTGTGGGACAGGTTTATTATCAAATCCTGATAATTCTACTTTCAAAATTTCTCTCCATTCCATCTATTTGTGTCTGTCCCAACTTCTGTTGCTCTGATGTTAGCCATTGTGATTGCTTGCCCATATCTGTTTAGTACCTTGGATATGCTGTTAATAATGACACTTACTAGTAATTGGGCTTTTCAGTGTGACAGGAACTGTTCTGAGCACTTCACCTTAATTAACTTGTTTAATCCTCACAATACTCTAAAGATAGATGCTATTATTATTCCCATTTTACAAATGAAAAAAAAAAAAAAAAAACAGGTGCAGAGAGGTGTTAAGGGATTTGCATAAGGTCACATATCTAGTTAAGAACTCTATACAGAATCAGGAAGTCTGACTTTTCAAAAAATATATATTACTAGAGGCCTGGTGCACAAAATTTGTGCCAGGGGGGGTGTGTCCCTCAGCTCAGCCTGCACCCTCTCCAATCTGGGACCCCTCGAGGGATGTCTGACTGCCCGTTTAGGCCCAATCCTACCTGGATCGGGCCTAAACGGGCAGTCGGACATCCCTCTCACAATTCAGGACTGCTGGCTCCCAGCTGCTCGCCTGCCTGCCTTCCTGATTGCCCCTTACTGCTTCTGCCTGCCAGCCTGATCACCCCCTAACCACTCCCCTGCCAGCCTGATTGATGCCTAACTGCTCCCCTGTCAGCCTGATTGCCCCTAACTGCCCTCCCCTGCAGGCCTGGTCACCCCTAACTGCCCTCCCCTGCAGGCCTGGTCACCCCTAACTGCCCTCCCTTGCAGACCTGGTCCCTCTCCTGCTACCCATCTTGTGGTGGCCATCTTGTGTCCACCTGGGGGCAATCATCTTGTGTGTTGCAGTGATGGTCAATTTGCATATTATTATTTTATTAGATAGGATTAGATAGGATAGAGGCCTGGTGCACGGGTGGGGGCTGGCTAGTTTGCCCGAAGGGTGTCCCAGATCAGGGTGGGAGTTCCCTTGGGGCGTGGGGTGGTTTGCAGGCTGGCCATGCCCCCCGGCGACCTAAGCAGAGGCCCTGGGATCTGGGATTTATCTATCTTCTATAATTGAAAATTTGTAGCCTTGAGTGGAGGCCAAGGCAGGCCAGGGCTACGGAAGCTTGGCTTCCTCCATCGCCGGGGGCAACTCAAGCCTCCTGCTTTCTCCAGCTCCGTGGCTGCTGCCATTTTTGTTGGGGTTTATTTATCTTCCATAATTGAAACTTTGTAGCCTTGAGTGGAGGCCTGAGTTGGCCAGGGCAAGTGGAAAGCTTGGCTTCCTCCATTGCCAGGGAAGTGCAAGCCTCCTGCTCTCTTCATGGCTGCAGCCATCTTGGTTGGGTTAATTTGCATACTCACTCCTGATTGGCTGGTGGGTGTGGCTTGTGGGTGTAGTAGAGGTACGGTCAATTTGCATATTACTCTTTCATTAGATTGGATTATTGATTTCGGAGAGGGAGAAAGAGAAACATCAATGATGAGAGAGAATCATTGATTGGCTGCCTTCTGCACACTCCCCTACTGGTGATTGAGCCCACAACCTGGGCATGTACCCTTGACCGGAATCGAACCTGGGACCCTTCAGTCCGCAGGCTGACGCTCTATCCACTGAGCCAAACCAGCTAGGGCAGGAAGTCTAACTCTTAAGCTCAAACTTTTTTTTTTTTTTTTTTTTTTTTATTTTATTTTATTGATTTTCACAGAGAGGAAGGGAGAGGGATAGAGAGCCAGAAACATCGATGAGAGAGAAACATCGATCAGCTGCCTCCTGCACACCTCCTACTGGGGATGTGCCCGCAACCAAGGTACATGCCCTTGACCGGAATCGAACCTGGGACCTTTCAGTCCGCAGGCCGACGCTCTATCCACTGAGCCAAACCGGTTTCGGCTAAGCTCAAACTTTTGAGTATTGTTCTGTACTTTTATCTGTGTGTGTTGCATATATATATATATATATATATGTATATATGTATATATATATATATATATATATATATATATATATAAAACACATGTATGTCATTGTTTTTTTTTGAGATTAGCATTGTTTTATGTATTGTTTATTTAATAAATCTTTATTCAGATTATTACAATTGTTCCTCTTTTTTCCCCCCATAGCTCCCCTCCACCCAGTTCCCACCCCACCCTCTGCCCTTAACACCGCCCCCCCGTCCTCATCTGTAGGTGTACGATTTTTGTCCAGTCTCTTCCCGCACCCCCCACACCCCTTTCCTCCCGAGAATTGTCAGTCCACTCCCTTTCTATGCCCCTGATTCTATTGTATTCACCAGTTTATTCTGTTCATCAGATTTTTTTAATCTCTTGATTTTTAGATTCACTTGTTGATAGATATGTATTTGTTCATAATTTTTATCTTTACCTTTTTCTTCTTCTTCCTCTTCTTAAAGAGTACCTTTCAGCATTTCATATAATACTGGTTTGGTGGTGATGAACTCCTTTAGCTTTTTCTTATCTGTGAAACTCTTTATCTGCCCTTCAATTCTGAATGATAGCTTTGCTGGGTAGAGTAATCTTGGTTGTAGGTTCTTGCTGTTCATCACTTTGAATATTTCTTGCCACTCCCGTCTGGCCTGCATAGTTTCTGTTGAGAAATCAGCTGATAATCGTATGGGTACTCACTTGTAGGTAACTAACTTTTTCTCTTGCTGCTTTTAATATTCTCTCTTTGTATTTTGCTCTTGGCATTTTAATAATGATGTATCTTGGTGTGGTCCTCTTTGGATTCCTTTTGTTTGGGGTTCTGTGCGCTTCCTGGACTTGTAAGTCTATTTCTTTCACCAGTTGGGGGAAGTTTTCAGTCATTATTTCTTCAAATAGGTTTTCAGTATCTTGCTCTCTCTCTTCTTCAGGCACCCCCATAATTCAGATGTTGGTATGCTTGAAGTTGTCCCAGAGGCTCCTTACACTATCTTCATATTTTTGGATTGTTTTTTCTTTTTGCTTTTCCGGTTGGGTGTTTTTTGCTTCTTTGTATTTCAGATCTTTGACTTGATTCTTGCGATCCTCTAGTCTGCTGTTGGATCTCTGTATATTATTTTTTACTTTAGTCAGTGTATGTTTAATTTCTAGTTGGTCCTTTCTCATATCCTCGAGGGTCTTGCTAAATTTATCGGCCTTTTCTAGAAAATTCTTGAAAAACATTATAACAGTGGTTTTGAACTCTATATCCAGTCGTTTGCTTTCCTCCATTTCTTTCATTTGTGACCTGTTTCTTTGTTTCCGCATTTGGTTGCTTCCCTGAGTTGATAGAGTGGCTTTGTGTGGTAGGTGTCCTATATGGCCCAGTGGCTCAGCCTCCCCAGTTACCTGAGGTGGACACTCTTGGTGCACCCCTTTGTGGACTGTGTGCACAGTCTTGTTGTAGGTAAGCCTTGATTGTTGTTGGTATCACTGGGAGGAATTGACCTCCAGGCCAATTGGCTGTGTGGATCAGCTGTATCTACGATGGGAGAACTTCTGTGCTGGAGACACCCTTATGAGACAAGACTTGCTTCAGTGGGGTTTTGGTGCTCACTGAGTCTGCCCCCTGAGTGTGTCTCTTATGGATCTGAGGATTTGTAATCTGGATGGTCCTACTCTGACCCCTGGGTACACTGGCTCTTGGATCTCCAAGGTGGTGCTAATTTAGCCTCTGCCTGAGGCCACCCAGCAGGAGCTACAGATTGATCTGCAGATTCCTCTTCTTTGTTTGGGTTTTGGAGGTGCCCAGATGAGGCCCAGCTGTGAAGCACTGCAAGCTGCTGTGGGGCCTTGGGCCTTCTTTTGGATGTTCTGGGTCTCACTGACTCAGCTGCAGTTAGTTAGGTAAGTTTAGAATTCAAAGGACCAGGCCATTCATATGCAAAAGCCTCTGCGCTCAGCTTGGATGTGGCGGAGTCTCAGGGTGGAGCAAACAGCAATGGCTTCATGGGGCAGGATCTCAGGGCGGAGCAAACAGCAATGGCTTCCCGTCAGCCCTGCCCTAAGAGGCCCCTGGGTCTCAGTGTCTCCCGGTAATCATTGCAAGCATCTGTGAGAGAAAGCCACCCTCCAGTTTCGCCTGCTGCCAGACAGTCCAGTTTCTCCCCGTATGAGTCTGGGTCCCCAGAGTCTCGCCCAGAACTGGAGTTCAGAACAGTCGGGAGCTGTTGTCTCCCTTCGATTGAGAAAGCCAGCCGCTTACTCAGTTGCCAGCCCTCTCCGCGCATGCGCCTCTGTACCTTTGCACTTCCGCAGCTCCTCTGAGTCTCAGTGTGCTTTTCTTTTTCCTTCTAGTTGTAGAATTTCCACTCAGCCAGCCTTTCCGTGGTTCTGAATGATGTCCATTTTGTCTTTTAGTTGTAGTTTTGAAATTGTGCGAGGCAGCAGTTCAGGTGTTTACCTATGCTGACATCTTGGTTTCTCTCAAGATTAGCATTTATGTCATTGTTTTAATAGCTGTGTAAGATTTCATTGTATGAATATATGTTAATTTACTTAATCTGTCTTTTAGGAACATTTAGGATGTTCTCAGTTTGTGTGTGTGTACTGTCATAACCAGGGTTCCAGTGAAACATTTTACATGCATCTTTTTGACATAAGAAATGTCCAAATCAGTAGAGAATTTTTATAAAAATTTATTTGAACCAAAACTGACAACAATTGCTAGGAAGCAAGATCTCAAATTCTCCAGAGAACAACAGTTTTGTATTTTCTTTTATGCATTTGAAATTGAGGGAACTAAGGAGGATTACATGAAGGTAGGGGAAAGAAAGGCAGGGATTGGATTATAGGATAATTAGCAAGATTAGGTACTCTCTGGAGGGTAGTTATTTTAAAGGTGTGTTAACCTAGATACACAAGAACAATGGACAGGGCTTGCTTAAGGCAAAGATGATAAACCTTTTACTAAAGTTAATATGCCAGTGTGGATTGCTACCCACTATGATCTGCCCAGTTAGGGATTCATAATCATACTAGAGGCAACCCAGTACACGAATTCGTGCATGGGTGGGGTCTGGCCAGCCCCCTCTGACTGGCCAGGGGGAGGGGCTACGGGCGGTTGGCCAGCCAGCCCTGCCCCCTGGTCGAATTCCCAGTCGAACTCCCGATTGAGGGGACAGTTTGCATATTAGCCTTTTATTATATAGGAGGATAACCTTGTGAGGTTGCTTTCCATAGACCGTTTTTTTCATCCACATTTTTTACACATTTTACTATATCTGTAGATAAAATTCCTAGAAATGCAATTACTGGACCAAACGGCTTGTACTTTTAAAATTTTGTTAGAGCCGAAACCGGTTTGGCTCAGTGGATAGAGCGTCGGCCTGCGTACTGAAGGGTCCCGGGTTCGATTCCGGTCAAGGGCATGTACCTTGGTTGCGGGCACATCCCCAGTAGGAGGTGTGCAGGAGGCAGCTGATCGATGTTTCTCTCTCATCGATGTTTCCAGCTCTCTATCCCTCTCCCTTCCTCTCTGTAAAAAATCAATAAAATATATTAAAAAATAAAAATAAAAAAAAATAAAATTTTGTTAGATAGTATTAAATTATCCTCCAACTTTGTACCAATTTACATTCATACCAACAGGCTATGAGAGTTTCTAAAACAACTCAACTTAAATCTAATTTGAGGGAAGTAAATGTGGCTAGATGAGAACTGTCTTCAAATGTCTTTAGGAACACTCATGTACCTTATCAGCATTTCCTTTCTTTTGCAAATGTCTGGATTTTGATTATTGGCAATGTGACTGTAGCCAATTGTTAGAAAGAAGTGTAGGCATTTTAGAAGAAAAATTTTCTTCTTGATTGCATTCGTCCCTCAAACCTCTCAATTGTTGACCTAAATGTAAAAGTTTTGATAAATTGATTTCTTGTCACCATAGTCTTTTTAAATCAGGACAACTTCAGGAGTAAGGAGCATATACAGTTCCCAGGTGACTGCTTACATAGAAACTCCTTCGTAGAGTTCTTGTTGAACTCCCCATAGGCAGAGACAGAGAGCTAACAGCTGTATTCGCAGGGTCATAATGTTTTCAGGGAATGGGGAGGTTAAGATGAATAAATGTCTTTCTTTAAAAAAAAATATTTTATTGATTTTTTACAGAGAGGAAGGGAGAGGGATAGAGAGTCAGAAACATCGATGAGAGAGAAACATCAATCAGCTGCCTCCTGCACACCTCCCACAGGGGATGTGCCCACAACCAAGGTACATGCCCTTGCCTGGAATCGAACCTGGGACCTTTCAGTCCGCAGGCCGACGCTCCATCCACTGAGCCAATCCGGCAAGGGCTAAATGTCTTATATGACTTAGATTTTCTTTCTGACTAGTTTTTCTTCTTAGTGGGTCACTTATTTGTATTCCTCTTGTCCCATTTCTCTGCTTTTAGGGTAGAAGTGATTTGTTTTATTCAGATTTAAATTTTGTTTAGTGAACTTAGAACTTACTAGTAGGCTTTCACCACCCAGAGTAAAGTCAGAGTGTGTTGTGTGTAGGGTACCTTTGGTGGTACCATGGCCCCATGGAATTAAGCCTTTATTGTTTTTTTAAAAAAATTTTATTTTTTCTTTATTGATTAAGGTATTACATATGTGTTCTTATCCCCCCACATATATTCTTTTATCCCATATTTGAGGTGTATTGTCAGGAGTAAAATGAAACACTTAGTTTTCATAAACATTCTTAAGGATTCACAGGAAATTTGACTAATTCAAGGGCATGAGATGTGTTCAAAGTTACCATCTTCTTAGAGATTAAAAGAGCATTTGAGACTGCTTCATTAATTTATTGTTGTCTTGTGTACTTCTTATGTCATTTTCTTCCAACAGCAAGCAAAGCTTGTCTTCTGGATGTGTTAATATCAGTTCTTTTAAATTTTGGATTACTAAGATATTTCCTTCTGTTGATTGATTAAAAGATTTAAATCCACTGCTGATCTTTATATTCCTTACCGCTTGATGTTGGTTTTTGGAAATGAAAAGGAAAAGAAACTGGAAACTTCAGTTGTCTTATCATCACTACATTTATAGTTTAAACCTGAGTGAAGGCAACTGTGATTCTAATTTTAAAATGTTGATAGCTTATGATTCTGATATTTGGGGTGAAAGTTAATTCTGGAATTTTCCTTTATCTCTTGGCTTAAGAAGTATCTTTACCCTTGGCCGGCGTGGCTTAGCGTTGGCCCACACACGGAAGGGTCTCGGGTTCTATTCCCAGTCAAAAGTGCATGCCTGTGTTGCAGGTTCCATCCCCAGCCCTGGTTGGGGTAAGTGCGGTAGGCAGTTGATGTGTCTCTCACGCATGGATGTTTCTCTCTCTTCCTCCCTCCTTCCTTCCCTCCCACTCTCTCTAAAAATCAATGGAAGAAATAACCTCTGGTGAGGATTTACAAAAAAAGAAGTATCTTTTAAATAAGCCTTAATGAAGGGGAAAGGATTTCTCTTCAATTTACTTAAATTGTTGGCTTTTTTCCCTTCACATTCTTCATTTTTTGGATAAAATTAGGTTAGGGCCACTTTAAAAGAATTTTTAAAACATATATTTTTATTGATTTCAAAGAGGAAGGGAGAGAGAGAGAGAAAAACATCATTGATGAGAGAAAATCATTGATCGGCTATTTCCTGCACACCCCATACTGGGGATCGAGCCCACAACCTGGGTAAGTGCGCAGACCAGGAATCGTGCCATGACCTCCTGGTTCATAGGTCGATGCTGAACCACTAAGCTGCACCAGCAGGGCAATATAATGGGCATGTTTTAAAGACATAATGCTGGGTCTCTATAGAAGAAATTTTTCTTAAGCAAATGCTTCAACTTCAGAGAAACATGGTATAATTTTAATTATTTGTAGGAAAATACTGACTTAAGTATTTCCTTGAGAATCACTAATCTTTTCCTTGCACTCCATTGGGTAGTCTGAGGCTCTTGGCACCAAAAAGTCAAGTAATCCTATTTGAGGTAGCTCTCTCTTATTCACATTCTCCCCAGGTTGCATAAGATTATTCTGTTCTCACATATTAGAAGAAATAGAAGAGGCAAAATCAGATGATTTGAGTGCTCTTTATCTTATAAAGTGTTTTAAGATATATTGATTTCGTTCTCAAAGCCATAGCCACAGTATTTTTTAATTAACTGGAAGTGCTTGCTTAGCCAGTTTCTCTTTTTAAAAGATCCTTTGAAAAGGTATCTTAGCCCAGTTTGTGGCTCAATGGTTGAGTCTCTACCTATGAACCAAGAGGTTGCTGGTTCAATTCTAAGTCAGGACACATGCACAGGTTGCTTGCTCAATTGATGTTTCTATCTCTCTATCTCTCTCCCTTCCTCTCTCTTATAAAAAAAAATCAATAAAAACGTGTTTTTAAAACATGTCTTAATTAAGTTGCCCTAGATATAAAAAGCAATGAAACATAAAATATCTAGTCTGATGACATTTTTTTTCTAAGAAATATATGGATGTATAAATAAAACACAGGAATCTCTTCTAAATTCCTCTATGGTTAATATTTCTAGTAATATTGGGAATTGCTTTCTTGGTCTAAAAATTTTCCTACCCACTCTTAAAGCCCACAAGCCATTCTGTTTTATGGTCCCTCCTACTTTTTATTTTATTTTTTTTAGATTATCCTTTTTATCTGCCTGTCCTATTTGTGGAGTAGAGGATTCAGTTCTATTTATTTTTGTTAATTCTCACCCAAGGATATTTTTCCATTGATTTTTAGAGAGAATAGAAGGGAGGGGGAGAGACATAGAAACATCGATCTGAGAGAGACACATTGATTGGTTGCCTTCTGCAGGTGCCCCGACCTGGGTGGGCATGGAGCCTGCAAACAAGGTACCTTTGACCAGAACAAACAAGATACCTTTGACCAGAATCGTGACCCTTCAGACCGTGGGCCCACGCTCTAACCATTGAGGCAGATTGGCTAGGGCTGTCTTAGAGGTTGTTTTTTTTTTTAAATAGGAGGTTGTCTCAACTTTTTTTAAAGATGTAAGAGTTTTGAGTATTATTTTTCATGTATATTTTTATTGATTTCAGAGAGGAAGGGAGAGGGAGAAAGAGCTAGAAATAGCAATGATGAGAGAGAATCATTGATTGGCTGCCTCCTGCATGCCCCCCACTGGGGATAGAGCCTGCAGCCTGGGCATGTGCCTTGACCAGAATCGAACCAGGGACCCTTTAGTCTGCAGGCTGACTCTCTATCCATTGAGCCAAACTAGCTAGGGCTATTAGAGGGGTTTTTGAAGAGCCTTTTTAAACTTCCAAAGTCAAGGTATGAAAGTCTCATTGAACAGGATACATCGACCCTGACCTCAGATATGATTATCAATCTTAGAAAGCTTTACAGGTAAAAAGGATTGGGTAATTGGAGCTGGATGGCTAAAGGAAGCACCTGAATACTGTCCAGTATCTTGAATTCAAGGGTAAATCATTGTGTTATTCAGAAATATTTAGGGATTTGTCTCCCTGCCCTTCAGATGTCCGAGTTCTGTAATTCTAGCAACGTTGAGGCAAGGAGTACCATCTCTTCCTTATCAGTTTTTGTTCTGTTGTGTTTTTAAAAATTATATTTTATTGACTTCAGAGAGAGGAAGGGAGAGGGAGAGAGAGAGTGCAACATCGATGAGAGAGAAACATCAATCAGCTGCCTTCTGCATGTCCCCTACTGGGAATTAAGCCCACAACCTGAGCATGTGCCTTGACCTGCAATAGAACAGGCAACCTCCTAGTGCCGTGGTCGGCCAACGGCGGCTCGCGAGCCACATGCGGCTCTTTGGCCCCTTGAATGTGGCTCTTCCACAAACTACCACGGCCTGGGCCAGTCTATTTTGAAGAAGTGGTATTAGAAGAAGTTTCAGTTTAAAAAATGTGGCTCTCAAAAGAAATTTCAATCGTTGTACTGTTGATATTTGGCTCTGTTGACTAATGAGTTTGCCGACCACTGTCCTAGTGCATCAGAGGACGTTCAACCAACTGAGCCACGCTGGCAAGGCTGTTGTATTGTTTGGTAAACTTATTTTTTTTACTGAGGTATAACATGCATACAGAAAAAGTGTTATAAGGGACCTAGATAGTGATATAGAACAGTGGTCGCCAATCTTTTGGACCTTGCAGACCACCATTGGTCCACGGACCACCCGGTTAGCGATGGCTGATATAGAAGATACCTCCACCCAGAAGGTTTTTTCATGCTCCCTCCCAGTCATTATCCTTCCTCACCTCCAAAGGTAACCACAATTCTCATTTCCTCTGGTAGTATTTGTGTTGTAGGGTTGAAATTGTTGGTGATAATAACCACCGACCTTCTTGTTAATAAAATCATGTTGTTGTTGTTAATATTGATTTTCAACTGGGAGGATTTGACCCCAGAGGACATTTGGCTGTGTGTGGGGACATTTTTGGTATTCAAAACTGGGCGGATGTGGTGCTGGCATCTAGTGTATAAGAAGCCAGAGGTGCTGCTAAGAATTCTACATTGCATAGGACAGCTTCCTGTAAGAAGGAATTATCTGGCCCAAAGTGTTAATTGCTAGATCTGAGGTTTAGAAACCCTGTTCTAATAATTAGGGCCTATTGAAGTGATTATGGCAATAAATGATCAGCTGCCTCTTGAGCCGGCAACAAAACGCCAGCAACCTGGGCATGTGCCCCAAATGGGAATGGAACCGGCAACCTCGTAGTGCATGGGACGACACCCAACCAACTGAGCCACACGGGCCAAGGCAAAGAGTTTGTATTTATGACTTCAGTTGTATTTGGCTTATATTTTCTTTAACCCAAAGGTTTGGAGTGGAGATTGGCAGGGCAGGCCTAGTGAACTGGGCTCTTGAGTTTTTGCCAAGAACTGCTCAAATCATCATGATGTAGTGGAACGAGCATGGCCTTTTCAGTCAGCCTCTGTTATTGTTAACTGTGAATGAGTGACTTCATTCAAATTTCTTAATTTCACCAAGTTAATATCCATATTTATAAAACAGGAAAAGGATCCTGCCTTCCTGGTTTGTTGTGTGGATTAAATAAATATTTAGTGCATTAAATGCTAAGGGTATGTTAGGTTTTTTCTTTTCCTTAAAGAATTTTATATTCTTCAGAGCATTGCAACTTGGGTAACATTTACCGAGAAATATATTTTTTTAAGTGAATGATGATTTTATTGGAAATATTATAATTTAGAGATAGTGTATGAAGTTGTTTCCTTACAACTAAATCTTCAATTACCATATTAAACTTTAATGCAGAAAATCTACATGTGGAGTTTTAGTCTCAGGCCTGGAGCGGCTGTGAAATGAAAGGTACCACACCATTCTAGTCCTTGGATATCAGTATATTGTCCTTCACCTTCTACCCTATTTTCATTGAAATTTCCAGTGTACTTTGCCCCAGATGGGTATGTGTAAGTCCCCAGTCCATGAAACATATTGTCCTTAAAGTATCCTTCATATACTGCTCCTGAAAAATGTTCAAGTCTTCCAAAACCATTCATCTTGTCATCTTTCCAGCTTCCTGTGTATACAATCCCATTAGGAGTGGTATGAATACCTATTCCATTTCTCTCGACAATTCCAAAAGGTGTTCTTGTACAATCACCATCATACTTGTCTCCATTTGGAAATATAAAGTTTATCTTATATACTTCTTCATTTGGCAGAAAGGTGCTGGAGAGATTTTTTGGACTCTGCGATTCCCCGAGTCGCCAGCTCCTTGGCGTAGAGGGAACCCAGCCATGGCTCGGTGCAGAGTCCCGAGAAATATTTTTAAGTTTACACTTTTTAGTTCACACAATTAAGCACCTTTGAATTTGGGTGATTATGATTTAGCTGAAAAGAACAAGGTTGCTGTCTACCATAGAGTTCTTAATTTTCCAGGATTCTGAAGAAAAGTGCCTGTTGGTTTGAGAGCATCTCTGGTACCTTTGGACTACTAATCAATTTAATATACAGAAACAGATACAGTAAAACCTCAATATAATGGACTGATTCGGGTAAGAGGGGTGTCCGTTAAAGCCAAAAGTGCGTTTTATAATAAAGTAGGTTTTCCAAATATGTATGGTAAAAAGTTGACAAATTAGTTAGTTTACCTGTTAATACTTATGTAGACACGTTTGTGTGATTAAAATTAAGTATGTATGAAAAGTCTAATTTCACAAGAAAAGTTTACTATTATGTATTACAGTAATTTTAAATTTATACTGAATAGATCTAGTAAATGGGTGCATTCACCAGTCACTGCCAGTAAAAAAATGCACACGGTTGGGATGTGGCTTAGCACATGTGGGAAGATTGGCTGGCCATGGCATGTGTTAAAACTACTGCGTTGCCTGGGTTCGATTCCGGTCATGGGCACATGCCTATGTTGTGGGCTCAATGCCCAGTAGGGGGCGTGCAGGAGGCAGCCGATCAATGATTCTCTCTTATCATTGATGTTTCTGTCTCTCTCTCCCTTCCTCTCTGAAATCAATTAGAAAAACACACAAAACTGCTGCAGAGCCCGGCCAGCGTGGCTCAGTGGTTGAGTGTCAACCCATAAACCAGGAAGTCGTAGTTTGCTTCCCAAACAGGGCATGTGCCTTGGTTTATGGGCTCTATCCCCAGTGGAGGGCATGCAGGAGGCAGCTGATCAATGGTTCTTATCATTGATGCTTCTCTATCTCCCTTCCTCTCTGAAATCATAAATATTTTTTTAAAAAACTGCTGCAGAAAGTCACACCATGGGACAACAGAACCAATTATCGATTGAGATGCAGTGTGATCACGTGCTAATCATTCACAGAACATTGTTTATGAGTGGTGGTGACTCTTGGATTTAAATATGTAGACTATAGTTGTAGATAGGTAATATTTATGTCAGTGAAATTACAGTGTTTTTTCCAACATTTGGCCTATTCACTAAAATTTGTTAATAACAGATTTTAGTGAATTAATAACAAAAAAAAAGCTGTTAATTTAATTATAAGCAAATCTATTTTAAAATTAACAGTGTTCTTTTTCACATATGACACCCAGGCTGGTATTTTGTCTGTTAAATCCTAAGTTTGTTGAATCGAGGTGCACAAAATTGAGAGTTTACTCTATTGTAGTAAACATGGTTTATGCTTTATCCTATGTAATTATTTGAGAATTAATTCATGGCTAATGGTAATCACTAGTGACAGCATAATTGTATCTAAGCCTTTTATATTATCTTAAAGACTGATAAAAATTGACCAGTGTTTAAATATAGTCAAATGTATTCAGTGGAGTTAAATGAGCATGATCTGTGAATGATTATAATAATAAAAGCGTAATATGCTAATTAGACCAGACTTTCTGGACGACCTGCCGGACAAAGCCGGGGCTGCGAGGGAATTCCGGGTCCCAGGTGCCAGAGGGAAGCCGTTGCCGGCAGCTGGGGGAAGGAAGGCCTACTCTTGCACGAATTTTGTGCATTGGGCCTCTAGTTAAAAGATAAACACTCTTCCCTCCCCTGATCAAACATAGAACTAATGATCTTTATTTTAAAATTCATAGTTGGTCTCTTGTGGAAATGTTTTGAGTAAGAGGAAAAGGGATTATTTTCTTTGCCCCCATATGTTACAGGCATCATTTTTCCCCTTTATCTCTTAAAATGATAACAGTACCTAGATCTAAAGATCTCTAATGGGCTCCTATTAAGTACCACTTGCTGTGACTGAGGTGGTACATAAACAACTTGCAGCTTACCTTGGTATAGATGTAGGGTTTTCCGTTGTAGTTTATAAATTATTGAATGCCTTATGCAAGTGGCCAATGCTGTCTATTTCAGATTTAGGTCAGTATTCAAATTCATTTTCTGAAAATTGAAGTTAATATTAAATTGCTCAGGAAAGCTTTTATTTACAAATTAATATTTTTGGATAGGATGTTGATTTTTTTCTCTATATTCTATAGATTCTAGAAGCTTTAGTTTTTGGAAAAAGCAAGTGTTTAAGAGATTCTGATGGAGTAAGTACAATTGTGATTTGACTTTCAGCGGCCCAAATGAGGCATTCATTTGAGTGGTATGTTGATAAGAGATACCAATTAAAAAGTAAGGAAATCTCCCCTGCCCCCTAGTTATGCCTTGTTACTGTATATATAGAACATATTCCCTCAAACAAAGATTCTAGAGTTAAAGTCTCCAGCCAGTAGATCTCCAAACAATTACCATTGCCTTAGCTCTTTGGTTTGCTTGAATTTCTTCATCACCAATTTCAGACCCTTCTAAGTACTTGTGGGAAAGGAAAATGTCTTTTAAAGTGATTGGAGACAGTTGCTCTAAAACAGGAGAAGGAAGGTTGATCGGGAGGCGAGGCTCAGATATGTCTACGGTCTTGATCTGTCTATAGAATGACATCTATCTATATATATAAAAGCCTAAGCAACGGTTATGACCGAATGATCAGAACGGCCAACTGGTTCCTATGAAATGCACTGACCACCAGGGGGCAGACACTCAACGCAGGAGCTGCTGCCTGGTGGTCAGTGCACTCTCACGGCGGGAGCGCCTCTTAGCCAGAATCCGGCTCACGGCTCTTGCACAGCTGCGGCGGTGGGAGCCTCTCCCGCTTCCATGGTAGCACTACCAGGCGGCAGCGACAGGTGCAGCAAGGCCGGGATGAGCAGCAGCAGAGCTGCGCCCAGCCCCGGCTGGGGTTCCTCCCCGGCCGCCTGCTGCTTTGGCACTGCTACATCCCTCGGGGGGATGTCGGACTGCCGGGTTTTGGTCCAATCAACTGGCCTGCGGGGATTGGGCCGAAACCCCGCAGTCTGACATCCCCCAAGGGGTCCCGGATTGTGAGAGGGCTCAGACCAGGCTGAGGGACCCCACCACCGGTGCACGAATCCATGCACTGGGCCTCTAGTAAGGATATGTGTGATAAATGATTACAATGGGTAAGGAGTTTGCTGGAATTTGAAGAGGAAAGAGGTTCTAGGTAGGACACAAAAATAAAATAATTTTGTAACCATATTATGGTTGGGCCTAAGCCATTTAAAATGTATTATTATTTTTTAAGTTGCGGTAAATACATAAGTAGGGCCTAAGCCATTTTTATAGTGTGCATATACTGTCATGACTACTTTGCTGTGAAAGCTTGCTATAATTTGTAGATATGGATTCAACTGCCCTAAGCAGTGTGTGGGACAACTTCAGGAAAAAATCTTTAATGAACACATCTACTATCATACTGTTGTCTGTTCTCTACCACTAGCAATAAAGGATAAAGAAAAGGATCTTGGTTGGCAATATGTCGCTTTTTTATTATTATTTGAGGTATGTTTTGGTATTGATGCAGTCATTTCCTGTCTTGGATGTTGGCTTTGGAAACTAAACAGTTAAAGCATCATGATTTGAGAGGAAACTAGCTCTCACGAATGAAGGCAAAGTTTGGCAGTAGGCCAGAATAATTGGGAGGGGGTAGTTAGGGTGGGGAGACTGATTTTTTTTTTTTTTTGTATCACAAATGACTTTAAAAAATTAAGAGATAATTCTATGTCCTGAGGTTATAAACCGGCTACAACTGGTTTTTCTCCCCCCTCCCCTGCCCCCGCTAGGCATCATGGGTAAAAGTAAGCATCCCCTTGTTTCTTTTGTTTAATATAACAGTACGCCATGTGATTGGCAGGGCAGTGCCCGCTTAGAGAGACTGGGTTTGTGCAGGTCTCTCAAGGGGGCTGGCACGTATGGGGCCACTCTCTGCCGTATGATAGAAAAGAAAAAGGGAACCTTCCCTCTCTACCCCCTCTAAAAAACCCCAAACCCAAACCCATCTCTTATTCCTCTTTTCCTCCTTTTTCTGTTTTCCCCCCTTTTCTTGTCTCCAGCTTTCCTGGCAGCTAGAGGAGGGAGCAGAAAAATGTATACCTGTAAGTACTTTTAACTGTCTTGCTC
The DNA here is from genome assembly GCF_963455305.1 of Plecotus auritus. NCBI lineage: Eukaryota > Metazoa > Chordata > Mammalia > Chiroptera > Vespertilionidae > Plecotus > Plecotus auritus. The sequence goes on from NC_137778.1 coordinate 30,367,992, forward strand.
CCCCCACCCCTTCTTTTTCTAAAAGCCGAAACTCAAAATTGTTCTGAGTTTCTCACAGCCTTTTCCTATGTGTAGAGATGATATGCCGAGGTTTCTGATGAGATTGAAGTAATAAATACTCTGGCTTTTTAAAATTTGTTGAGGAGTAATTATTTCTCATACAAAGCTTTCGGTTTGGATCCTCAACCCTTCTGCTTCATCCTTTTGCTATAATGGTCTCTGGCTTCTAGTTTCCTTTGGGCTAAAGCTGTAAGAGGAATATTATGCTAAGGTTTTCTTCATTTTTAAAAAATATTTTTCTTTTGTCTGTAGCAATGATGTTTCCAGTTCCCCCTTATCCTCACTACCCACCCCCTCCCTTTTCCATGTCAGCTCCAACCCTGCTCTGTGAATGGAATCAACCAGCTGACTGAGTGCTGGCATCATGCCAGTGACTGCAAAGCAATGAGAATATGTGCACTCCTGTGTGTATGTGTATACAGAACACAAAGGGAAAGGCCTGCAGTCTAGGAAATCACAGGCTATTATATAAGGAAGTCTGCGTCATCTCTGCTCACTTGGGCTGATGGACAAGGAAAAGGGGAAGGCTTATTAGGGCAAGAAAAAGATCCTTTTGACACACACATACATACACACTTTTCCTTGTTGTCTTTAAAACAAAAAAAAACCAACATATTTGTTGTGGCAATATGAGAGAGAGCTTCTCTGTTCCAGTGGTAGTGACCATGTTCCTAGTGGAATTCCTAGTGGAAGTAGTAACTCTTGGGAGGTGAAGCAGTTTGTTTTCGGTTTCTTCTTCCTGCCCTCATTTAGAGGTATGTTTATTTGAAGAAGAGGGGTGACTAGAAGAGAAATGCCTCTTGGATTTAACAGCTGTAATTTGTTAAGATACTTTTATTTCTCTCCAAACTGTTTCTAATCATTCAGGGTTGCCAAGGGTACAGGGGTGGACGGGCAACAGGATGATCTTAAGGAGAAACAAAAGCCAAATAATAGAAAAAAAATATCTACTAGCTACTCCTTTGAGTTTTCCCCTTTTCTCCTTTCTTTTTTAAAAAAGTATTAATTGATTTTGAGAGAGCAAGAAATCAATCTGTTGTCCCACTTAGCATTCATTGGCGATTCTCATATGTGCTCTGATCAGGATCAAACCCACACCTTGGTTGTTTCAGGACAGTGCGGCAACCAATTGACCAACTGAGTTATCTGGCCAGGGCTTCTCGTTTATTTCTTTTGTTTCTTTCCTTTTTAAATGAATTTTTTGAGGTTACATTGGTTAATAAAATTATATAGGTTTAAGGTGTACAGTTCTATAATACATCATCTGTATATTGTGTGGTCACTGCCACAAGGTTGTCTCTTTTCATCACCATTTATCCCCCACCCCTTCCCTTATTTTTTATTTCTTGTTCTATTTAGAATATTATAAAAATGCCATAATCCTCCCTCACCACCATCTGTTGCAAAGTTACAGTTGTACAAAAGAAAAGGAGGAAAAAGATTTAAGCTTCCAGATATTGCAGGTGACACAATTTTGGGATTCAGTTGGAATAAATGTATCTCTTACTGGTTATTAGAAATCTAATATTCATTCAGAAATTATATTTCAGCTTACCATCAATTTACCATGCTGCCCTTTTTCTTAATTTCTCTATGTGCTTCCTAGGTGTGGTACATAAATTAAGTAGCTCTTGTGTTAGGTGGAAATGTGAAATAAAGTATATTAATGAATAACAGAGTCATACTGTAACTGTTGTTTTATGAGAATTTATTTTTGCCCCTGTCTGACCATTCAGAATAATGCAATAATTAGGTATGGAGAGCTTAGTGTGGGAGGGAACTTTTGAACTAGTTTATCTTATAATAAGGTTTGTCAGGTTGTAGTCTGGAGGTAGCTCCTTAATTTAATATTTTGGTTATAGCCTATGAATTTATGTTATAGCTACATTTTCACAAGCAACAATCTTTGAATAGATGTATATTTTTCAGTTTTGGTGCAAGTGTTAGGAGGTACTTACGATGTTAAGCTTTTTTTTATGGGTTGGCAGATGGATTTACCAGAGTGGTTGGGTTGCTTATTCCCTAGACTGCCCCCAGATATTTCCCCACACTGAGTAGCTGGAGCCCACTCTTGCAAGTTTCCTTTATCAGTGAATTAAGGGAGATCATTTCACAGTCAGTTGAATACTAGAAGACCAAACAGCAACAGTCCAGCCTACCTGAAACCGAGAAGGCTAGAAGATAGTCAAGAGTTGTGAGATTCCCTAATTCTTAGAAGTAATAATTAATTACCTTTTTGAATTGATATTGTCTTCTTATACTATTATTTGGTAATGCCATGGGTACCATTTTACATGTGTTATATGTGTGGTATTGTCATGTCTTACCTTTTATACTGGTTTACATTGAATATAAAGGGAAGGGAAGATGTAAGGATTATTTCATTCCTTACCATCCTCTCTTTTTTTAATATATTTTTATTGATTTCAGAGAGAAAGGGAGAGAGAGAGAGAGAAACATCAATGATGAGAGAGAATCATTGATTGACTGCTTCCTGCACGCCCCCTACTGGGGATCAAGCCCCCAATCCAGGCATGTGCCCTTGACCGGAATTGAACCTGGGACCCTTCAGTCCATAGGCCAATGCTCTATCCACTGAGCCAAACCAGCTAGTACACCATTCTCTCTTAATTTAAGATTCTGTCTGTATGATGCTTGCTTATTGGACTGATAGGTTTCAAAGAGGCTCTTTTGCAGCCTTTGACTTTTAACTTTTCTCTTGGTACCTGAAAGCTGATTAGAAGGAATAATCTTATGGTTAGGTAGTTATCATCAGTGAGGCATAAGTTAAGTTAGCACATTCTAGTAGTAGTAGATTTTTTTCTCTTTTCCCCCTCTTTTTGCTTAATTCTCATAGGCCCTTTTTACTGTTTAGGGATATCTGAAGAGTAGTTTTGAAGAATGTATGAAATCTGCCCTTTGACCACCTCTGTTCCCTTTATTCTTTTTTTAAAAAAAATATATTTCTTTATTGATTTCAGAGAGGAAGGGAGAGAGAGATAGAAACATTAATGATGAGTGAGAATCATTGATCGGCTGCCTCCTGCACATCCCCCACTGGGGATTGAGCCTGCAACCCAGGCATGTGCCCTTGACTGGAATCGAACCCGGGACCCCTCAGTCCGCAGGCTGATGCTCTATCCACTGAGCAAAACCAGCCAGGGCTGTTCCCTTTATTCTAATATCACCTGTTTTAAATTATGTCTGGCAGATTTCCTTTGGTATATGTCAGAATTATTGTGCTGATTTATATTTTTATAATATATAACATATTAGTATAATAATATATTTGTGCTAACTTATAAGGTGACAGTGGGAAAGGACTGCTTACTTCCTAATCCATTAGTTTTTTTTAGGCAGCACATCTTAACTTGTCACAGTTAAGCATATGATCCTTGGTGCATATTACTTAACAGTATGTCATCTAAAATAGGCTCTTCCTTCAGAATATGAGCCAAGGTTTGTGTAGTAAACTCGATATAGAAAAAAGACACTGTAAGAGCAAGTAAACAACAATGGTCTGTTTTAATTTAGAATTACTATCTTATCAGTTTGGATTAAAAAACCAAAATGACAGTATCCTATATAATAAAAGGTTAATATGCAAATCAACCAGACAGCAGGACGATCTGTCACTATGACACGCACTGACCACCAGGGGCAGATTCTCAATGCAGGAGCTGCTCCCTGGTGATCAGTGCGCTCCCACAGGGGGAGCACCACTCAGCCAGAAGCTGGGCTCACGGCTGGCAAGCGCAGCGGCAGTGGCGGGAGCCTCTCCCCCCTCCGCGACAGCGCTAAGGATGTCTTGACTGTGGGCCTAGAGAGGTGCAGGCCGGGCTGAAGGACCCCATCCCCCCCCCCCCCCCCCCCAGTGCACGAAATTCGTGCACTGGGCCTCTTGTAGATAATATAGTATGATGATTAAGAACATGGACCTTGCAGTAAGAAAGACCTGTATTTGAATCAGGCTTAAGCATTTACAAACTGAGAATTTGGAAAGTTACTTATTGTATCTCTTCTGTAAAAGGAGAAATATTTAAATTACTATAGCCTTTTTTTGTTTTATTTACTTGTTTATTTTTATAATATTTTTATTGTTTTTTAGCGAGAGAGGGAGAGGGAGAAGGGGAAACATCGATGTGAAAGCAGAACATCGATTGGCTGCCTCCTGCATAACCCCCCCTGGGGCTCGTGCCTGAAATACAGGCATGTGCCCTGACCAAGAATTGAACCAGCAACCTCTTGGTGCATGGGATGACTCCCAACCAACTGAGTCACATGGGCCAGGGCTCAAATGAGATAGTGCCTTTGTAGAGCATTTTAGCACAGTGCCTAGCAAATAATAAGAGCTCAGTGAATGTTAGCTGTTATTAGTAATATTCCTTGCTATTGGGTTTGTTTACTGCTGTTTTCACTGTTCTTATTAGTTTCTTTTAGCCAATCTGTGGCTACCTCCTTGTTTTACTGTGGGCAGATCTTTTGAGTTAGATTTGATTGATTGACGTATAGGTCGAAAGATCTGGAATCAGCAAACTACAGCCACTGCCTGTTTCTGTAAAGTTTTATTGGAACATAGCCACACTCATTTGCTCATAACAGCAGAGTTTAGTAGTTGGTCCACACAGTCTGAAATATTTACTATGTGGCCCTTTACAGAAAAATTTTCCAGACCCCTGGAATAGATCAAGGGTCTTTCTCTCTCCCCCCCCCCCCCCCCCCCCGCCCCAGAAGAGTGAGCCAGGAAGAAATTCTAGAAATCAAAGGGAAGTAATTAAAATAGGCATTTAAATGGACCAGAAGGAATTAATCATTTTAGATTTGTAGGAATGGGATTTTGTAGCTTTGGGAATGGTAAGAAGAGGGCCCATTATAGCTGATATGAGTTAGTTGAGGGAAAGTATTTACAATTTGGAGTTGGTTAGGCAAGAATAGTACTTACATAGTCTATTAGGAACATTTCATAGTAGTGGGTATTAAAGGGAAATATAAAGAAGGAAGGTTTGCTGCCAAGTAGTTTGCATTAAACCTGGGAAATAATATTAATTGGTGGGTTACCTATTAAACAAGCATATTAGAGTATGGAAGCAGTTTCCCAAGTGGTCTGTGACTCCTGGGGATTTCCCTAGATCAGTGGTCGGCAAACTCATTAGTCAACAGAGCCAAATATCAACAGTACAACGATTGAAATTTCTTTTGAGAGCTGAAAACCGACTTCTGCACATGGGCCACGAAGTTTCAATCGCACTGTACGCGCATGCCCGCACGTGGTATTTTGTGGAAGAGCCACACTCAAGGGGCCAAAGAGCCGCATGTGGCTCACGAGCCGCGGTTTGCCGACCACTGCCCTAGATCCTTTCAGAGAGTCTTGTGATCAAAACTATTTCATAATAATACAAAAGCATTTTTGCCTTTTTCACTGTGTTGACATTTGTGCTGATGATCTAAAAATCAATAGTGAGTAAAACTGCTGGTGCCTTAGCACGATTCAAAACAGTAGCACCAGACTATACAAGTAGTCATTGTATTCTTCATTGCCATACATTTAAACTTCAGGAAAAAAACGATCCAGTTTCACTAAGGATGTTCTTTATGAAGCAGTAAGAATGAATTTTATATAATTTTGACCTTTCAGAACATGGCTTTTGAATATTTTGTGTGTTAAAATGGGAAATACTCATTATGTACTTTAGCTATATATTGAAATACAATGGTTTCTCAAGGAAAAGTATGAGTGAGTTGCAAGCTAACTAGCTGCTTTCTTCATAGAATGCTGTTTTTACTTGAAAGAATAATCTATGAACTATGGTCTTTAGATTTGGGTATTTGGCAGACATATTCTTGAAAATTTTTAAGGAAAGCAACTATTTGTGCCCAGTAATAAAACTTAAATAAAATTAAACCATGAGTTTGACAGCTTCCCAGAACTTACTTTCCCAGTGCGATTAATGGTGATGTTAACAAATGTAATTTTTAAAAAAATCTTTATTGTTGAGAATATTACATATGTCTTCCCCATCCTCTCATTGCCCCCCTCTACCCAATTCCCGCCCCACCCTAGGCTCTCACCACCCTATTGTCTGTGTCTATAGGTAATGAATATAAGCAATAAGGTATTTCGTTAATATCTCTCTGCCCCTTTCCCTCCTCCCATTTGAGATTCATCAGTCTGTTCCATGTTTCCATGCTTCTGGTTCTATTTTATTCCTCATTTTATTTTCATTAGACTGCTTGTTCGTTTATTTTGACTTTTAGATGCAATTGTTGATAGATATATATTTATTACCATTTTATTGTTAATATTTTTTATCTCTTCCTCTTCCTCTTCTTAAAGAATATCCTTCAACATTTCATGTAATACTGGTTTAGTGGTGATGAACTCCTTTAGCTTTTTCTTGTCTGTGAAGCTCTTAATCTGACCTTCCATTCTAAATGATAGCTTTGCTGGGTAGAGTAATTTTGGTTGTAGGTTCTTGCTACTCATCACATTGAATATTTTTTGCTACTCCCTTCTGTTCTGCAAAGTTTCTGTTGAGAAATCAGCTTACTGTCATGTGGGCACTCCCTTGTAGGTAACTGCTTTTCTCTTGCTGCTTTTAAGATTCTCTCTTTGTCTTTAACCCTTGGCATTTTAAAAAATTACATATTTTTTGCCCTGGTTGGTTTGGCTCAATGGATAGAGCATCGGCCTGCAGACTGGGAGGCGGGGGGGGGGGGGGGGGAGGGTCACAGGTTCGATTCCAGTCAAGGGCATGTACCTTGGTTGTGGGCACATCTTCGGTGGGGGGTGTGCAGGAAGTGGCTGACTGATGTTTCTCTCTCATCAATGTTTCTAACTCTCTATCCCTCTCCCTTCCTCTCTGTAAAAAATCAATAAAATATATATTTTTTAAGTTATATATTTTTATTGATTTCAGAAAGGAAGGGAGGGAGAGAGAGAGAGAGAGAGAGAGAAACATGAATGATTAGAGTCATCTATCAGCTGCCTCCTGCACACCCCCTACTGGGGATCAAGCCCACAACCTGGGCATGTGCCCTTGACCGGAATTGACTCCAGGACCCTTCAGTCTGCAGGCTGACACTCTATCCACTGAGCCAAATTGGCTAGGGCTAACCCTTGGCATTTTAATTATGATGTGTCTTGGTGTGGGCCTCTTTGGGTTCCTCTTGTTTGGGACTCGCTGCGCTTCCTGGACTGTAAGTCTACTTCTTTCACCAGGTAAGGGAAGTTTTCTGTCATTATTTCTTTTTGTTGTAGTTAATCCTTACCTGAGGATATTTTTCCATTGATTTTTAGGGAGAGTGGGAAAGAGAGGGAAAGACAGAGAGAAACATCGATGTAAGAGAAACACATTGATTGGTTGCTGCCTGCTAGAGCCCTGACCAGGGCCCAGGCCAGGGAGGAACCTGCAACCGAAGTACGTGTCCTTGACCGGAATCGAACCTGGAACCTTTGGTTCGCAGGCCGATGCTCTATCCACTGAGCCGAACTGGCTAGGGCTGTCATTATTTATCTTGCTCTCTTTTTCTCCTTTGGCACCACCATAATGCAAATGTTGGCACACTTGAAGTTGTCCCAGAGGCTCTTAACACTATCTTCATATTTTTGGATGCTTTTTTCTTTTTGCTCTTCTGATTGGGTGTTTTTTGGTTCCTCATATTCCAAATGGTTGATTTGATTCTCAGAATCCTCTATTCTACTGTTGACTTCCTGTAAAATTATTTCAGTTCATGTATGCTTAATTTCTGACTGGTCCTTTAAAATGTCATTGATGTTCTCACTAAGATCCTTGCAAGTCTCACTAAGTTCCTTGGAGCTTCATTAAGATCCTTGAGTTAACCTTATAACCATTGTCTAGTAGTTTGCTTGCTTCCATTTCATTTAGATTTCTTTTTTTTCCTGGAGATTTCTGCTGTTGTTTTGTGACGTGTTTCTTTGTCTCCCCATTTTGGCTGCTTCCCTGTGTTTGTTTCTATGTATTAAGTAGAGTTGCAATGTCTCCCAGAATTTGTAGAGTAGCCTTACGTATTAGGTGTCCTGTAGGGCCCAGTGGTTCAGCCTCCCCAGACACCTGAGCAGGGCACTCCAAGTGTGCTCCTATGAGGGCTTGTGTGCACAGTCTTGTTGTTGTTAAGCCTTGTTTGCTGCTGTTGTCACAGGGAGGAATTGACCCCCAGGCCAATTGGCTGTGAAGACCAGCTGCAGCTATACCCCTATGGAGCAGGACTTGCTTTAGTGGGGCTTTGGTGTTCACTGAGTCGGCTCCTTGAATATGTTGCTTGTGGATGTGTAGAGTTGTAATATGGCATGGTTTGAAGCGGTCCACCAGGTGCACTGGCTGTGGGGCCTCCCAGGAGGTGCAAAGTCAGCCACTGCCTGGGGACAAGCAATCTGCAGATGGTTGCTATTTGTATTGGGCTTGGAAGTGCCCAGACAAGGTCAAGTTGTGAAGCAAGGCAGGCTGGTGCTAGTGCTGGGTCTTGGGCCTCTTATTGATAGGTATAGGGCAGGGGTCCTCAAACTTTTTAAACAGGGGGCCAGTTCACTGTCCCTCATACCATTGGAGGGCTGGACTATAGTTTAAAAAAAAAACTATGAACAAATTCCTATGCGCACTGCGGGCCCGGGACAAGTCGGCTGCTAAGCAGGACAGGCAGCGGCACCTGGCAGGCCGGATAAATGTCCTCGGTGGGCCGCATGTGGCCTGTGGGCCGTAGTTTGAGGACGCCTGGTATAGGGCATGCTGACTCCAGCTGCTGCTTGTTTAAGAGATTTTAGGAAAGCCTGAAGCCTGAGCCAGGACAGGCTATTCCTATGGAAAAGCTGCTGCAAACAGCTTGGGGCTGCAAGTTTGGTGGAGTGGGGTCTCAGGGAATCACCAGGATGGAGTGAACAGTGTGAGTCCCGCTGATGGAAACTCAGACATGGCTGCCAGTCAGCTCTGGGACTGAGGAGGTCCCAGCATAGGAACAATGACCCCTGTGAGCACCTCCATCTGGGAGAAAGCCATTGCCAAGTTCCTGCCCCATGCCAGACAATCCAGTCCCTCCCGGTATGTCTCTGGTTCCCCCCAATGCTGCCGCCTAGCACTAAAACTCAGAGGGATCGAATCCGAGTAAGTCCCTGTGCCGGCCCTTTAAGAGGGATTGCCTGGGTCTCCAGCAGCTTCTGGGTCACTCAGCCACAATCCCTGCTGGTTTTTACAGCCTTAAGTTATGGGACTTTCTCTTCCCAGCTCTGGAACCCTGGGCTAGGGATCTGGTGTGGGTCTGGGACCCCTTGCTTCTCAGAGGAGGCCTCTGCAGTGGCGATATCCCTTCCAGTTAAAAACATGTCACGTGTGTGTCCAACCAGCCCCTTCCGTGCCCCTCCTCCTCCTGTCAGTCTAAATGTGCTTTCTTCTTTACTTTTGTAGTTGTAGGAGTTCCATTCAGCCAGGTTTCATGTGGTTCTGAATGATGGTGATTCTGCATTTTAGTTGTAATTTTGATGTGGTTGTGGAAGGCCGCGAGTTACCAGCATTTACCTACACCGCCATCTTGCACTTACTCCAAATGTGATTTTTAAAACTATTGTATATGAAATATGTCAACATTGAAATCTACATGACTTAGTGGACCAGAATTTTTCAGATTACCAATGTTTGAGATGTAACAAAATAATTTTTGGGTAAAAGATTGATTCACAGTTTAAGATAGGCCAATGTATTTTAATTGTAATAATTATGATAAGGTATCAGATTTCACATTGCAACAAACATTTAGAAACTACTGTGTTGGGTGTTTTTTTTAAATGAGGTAAAATTCATATAACATATAATTAAACATTTTAAGTTATGCAATCCAGTGGCATTTAGTATGTTTCACAGTGTTGTGCAACCATCACCTAAATCAAATTCCAAAACATTTTCATCACCCCAAAAGGGAACTTGTACACATTAAGCAGTCATTCCCCATTTCTCCATTTTCCAGCACTTGGCAACTACTAACTAAGCTGTTTTTTTGTCTTGATGGATTTATCTATCCTGGATAGTTTATCTATACTAATAATAGAGGAATATGCAAATTGTCCAGGACGCCGTCACAGTGATGATCGAACAGCAGGCTGCTTGGGGCGACAAGGCCGGCAGGGGGGTTAGTGAGGGACAACCAAACGACTGAACAGCAGGCTGAGTGGGGTGACCAGGCCGGCGGGGGCGGGGGTAGTGAGGAACGACCAAATGACTGAACAGCAGGCTGCATGGGGCGACCAGGCCGGCAGAGGGGGCAGTTGGGGGCGACCAGGCCGGCAGGGGGGGCAGTTAGGGGCAATCAGGCCAGCAGGCAGAGGCAGGGGTGATCAGGCTGGAAGGGGGGGCAGTTAGGGGTGATCAGGCAGGCAGGCAGGTGAGCAGTTCGGAGCCAGCGGTCCAGGATTGTGAGAGGGATGTCCATCTGGATATGTCTGGCAGTCGGACATATCCCGAGGGGTCCCAATTTGGAGAGGGTGCAGGCTGGGCTGAGGGTCCCCCCCCCCTGCATGCACGAAGTTCATGCACTGGGCCTCTAGTATAAATATAATTATACAAGTGTGACCTTTTTATCTGGCTACTTCCACTTAGCATAAGGTTTTTGAGATTCATCCCCGTTGTAGTATGTATCAGTACTTTACTCCTTTTTTTGCCGGAATAATATTCTGTAGGAATACAGCAGTCCTCAAATAACATTGTGTCAGAGAAAAAGAAAAAGAAAAAAAAAAAAAAAGATTTCTGGCCAGGACCACTGTGTAGAGTTTGCATGTTCTCCCTGTGTCTGCATGCATTTTCTCTGGGCATTCTGGTTTCCTTCCACACCCCAGATATGTGCATGTTAGGTTAATTGGTGTATCTAAATTACCTCAGTCTGAGTATGGGTGTGAATACTTGCTACAATGGAAGGGCATTCTGTCCAGGGTGGTTGGCTCCCGCTTGCACCCTGAGCCTGCGGGAATAAGCTCTGGCCATTCTGAATTCTGAACTGGAATAAGCAGGTCCCAAAATAATTATCTTACTCATTTTTATTAATCTTTTTAAAATATGGATAGCTCATTTATCTCAGTGTTAATATTAGGTCTTAATTTAGAAGTTTGGTAATGTTTTGTGACCAAAAACATGCCATAGAAACTTTTTTATACCAATTAGCCTATGGCAAAATTGGTTTCATTATAAAATTGCAGTTTCCTGCTCTGGCTGAGTAGATCAGTTGGTTGGAGTGCCATTCCAGTATGCCAAGGTTGTGGATTTGATCCCTGGTCAGGGCACATTATAAGAACCAACCAATGAATGCATAAATAAATGGAACAACAAATCAAAAGTTTCTCTCTCTCTCTCCCCCTTCCTATCTCTCTCTAAAATGAATAAGAAACATTTTTTTTTTAAGTTGCAGGTTCCAAGAACTTATTGATTTTGTTAAGTGAGGACTTACTGTATATCACATTTTGCTTATCCATTCATCAGTTGATGGACATTTGGGTTTCTACCTTTTTGGCTATTGTGAATAATACTACCAGGAACATTTTTGTACAAGTTTTTGTTTGAATACCTGTTTTCAATTCTTTTGGATATTTATCTATGAATGGAATTCCTGGGTCATAGGATAATTCTCTGTTTTTGATTATTCGAACTTTTTGAGGAACCACCAAACCATTTTCCAAAGCAACTGTACCATTTTACACTCCCACTAGCAATATACTAGGGTTCTACTCTTTCCACAGTCTTGTCAACACTTGTTATTTTCTTTTTGATTATAGCCATCCTAGTGGGTGTGAATTGCTATCTTATTGTGTGTGTGTTTTTTTAATATATTTTTATTGATTTCAAGAGGAAGGGAGAGAGAGGGTTCATAGGTTGATGCTCAACCACTGAGCCACTCCAGCTAGGCCATTGTGGTTTTGATTTGCAGTTCTCTGATGACTAATGACATTGAGCATCTTTTCATGTATTTATTGGTCATTAGTATATTGTCTTTGTTTTTTGTTTTTAAATATTTTTATTGATTTCAGAGAGGAAGGGAGAGGGGGAGAGAGAGAGATAGAAACAATGATGAGAAAGAATCATTGATCGGCTGCTTCCTGCACTCATCCTACTTGGGATCAAGCCTGCAACCTGGGCATGTGCCCTGACTGAGAATCGAACTGTGACCTTCTGGTTCATAGGTCGACACTCCACCACTGAGCAACACCAGCTGGGCCTTTTTCTTGTTTTAAAAAATATGTTTTTATTGATTTTAGAGAGGAAGGGAGAGGGAGAGAGAAACATCAATGATCAGCTGCCTCCTGAGCCAGCAACAATCCACCAGCAACCCAGGCATGTGCCCTAATTGGGAATCAAACCGGCAACCTTTTGGTGTATTGGATGACACTCAACCAACTGATCCACACCAGCCAGGGCTGCCAGATTTATTTCTAACCTCTGGTTCATAATCTTGCCAGCGATAATCTATATATATAAAAGTCTAAGAGACCATTTGTCCAGTAGTTATGACATGCACTGATCACCAAGGGCCAGATGCTTAACACACAGGCATGGAAACATGGAACAGACTGATGAATCTCAGAGCGAAGTGGGGGGAGGGCGGGAAGAGATTAACCAAAGATCTTATATGCATAGTAGAGGCCTGGCCTGCAGGGATCGGGTCCAAACCGACAGTCTGACACCACTTGAGGGGTCCCGGATTGCGAGAGGGCGTAGGCCAGGCCGAGGGACCCCATTGGTGCACAAATCTGTGCACCGGGCCTCTAGTGTAATATAATAAGCATTTACTTTAGGATCTGTATGTCCTGCATGTTTCTATCTTATGCAGAGATCAGAGTGGTTTCTTTTTGTTCCATGTTATCTAAATCTCTTAATGAGAAATGATTAATAGAGCTTAGGTATTCACATTGATGCATATTCTTCTCAAGTCCTTATCCATACCCTTTTCTATTCCACCAGTTGCTGAATTCCAGAGATTGCTACCTGTAGGACTGTATAGAAGCAACCTCTAAGATGATCCAATAAAATGGTACATTTGGAGATAATTTCACTCTTTTAGCATTTAAGATAAAACTTGTTCTATAACCATTTTGTTTTCCCTTAGGGGCTTTTACCCCCACTTGAAGAATTTGTTTTGCAGTTTGGTTTGTGTGTGTGAGAGTTTCTTTAGGGAACTGAAATAGGTTGCAGAGTTAATTGCTGGAAATGATTGGCAGTAGGAAGCATTAGGTAGCTTAGAGCTCAGATATCTCATTCGCTCAGCTATCTGATGTGCAGAACAGGACCATTGCTCTGTGATCTTTGCCAAGACCTGGAAGTGCAACTTGCTTCCACTTTGGTGGGAGACAAATGGGCATTCATTCAGCTGTACACAGTTAGAAGTAGAAGGCATGAGCCTACTCATCTCTGAAGCACTGCTGAGATAGAATTTATTTGTATGATTGTTTGTCACGTACATGAATTGGCATTAGAGAAACTTCATTAGGCCTACTATGGAATAAATACCTATTTATAACATTCTCCCGTCTCTGATATGACTAATTTAGTGCTATACAGAGCTATGAACATTCTTTTTTTTTTTTTTTTAAGAGGGTGGAAGGGAAGAGGAAAGACAGATAGAAACATCCATGTGAGAGACACATTGTATTGGTTGCCTCCTGCACCCATCCCGACCAGGGCCAGGGATTGAGACTGCAACCAAGGTCGGTGCCCTTGACTGGAATCGAACCCAGGACTCTTCAGTCCACAGGTTGATGCTGTATTTACTGAGCCAAACTGGCTAGGGCTATGAACATTCTTGAGGGATATTTGGAAGAAATTTTCATGAGGCCAAAGACTTCCGTGAGATTTTCCTAAGGTTTGTAGATTATTGCTGTTTCCCTGCCACGTCCACTTCCCAGCTCTTGTTTCCTCAAAGTACAAAAATATGGTTACCCTCCCAGGCCACTAAATTCAGATTTATTAGTCTGATTATGATAATATACTAGAGGCCTGATGCACAAAAATTCGTGCAAGAGTAGGCCTTAGCAGCTGTGACCTCCCTCGCAGCCAGCCATGGCGGCTGCCTTGATCCTGTGGCTACAGCCCCCGGCTTCTGGAAGGACGTCTGGTCTAATTAGCATATTACGCTTTTATTATTATAGATAGATGGATATGGTAAATACTTGGTTTATATGTGTGCTGCTGTTTTCATATGTGGTACCTATGGCAGACAATAATTGAGTAAAAGTCTTGAATGATGAAACAGAATGTTATAGGTGACCACCATCAATAAAATGAAGTTGGTATGAGAGTTGAAACCTACTTAACCATCATTGGTGTGGTGGAAAGGGGGGAGTCCTGGGCATTGGAATTACATAGACCTAGGTTTTAATCATGACTCTCCTATTTATTTTGTGACCTTGGCAGGTTGATTTAGTCTTTCTGAGTCTCGGTTACTTCTTTCTGAAAGGATGGGGATAATGTGGACTTCATAGGAATGTTCTGAGAATTAAGTGAAATATTTCTCAGCCAACTAAGCCACCCCGGCCAGGGCTTTAACATCTTTATTGAAACATATTTCACATATCCTAAATTTACCTATTTAAAGTATACAATTCAATGGTTTTAGTATATTCAGAGTTGTGCAACTATCACCATAATCTAAAATTAGAACATTTTCATCACCCTACAAAGAACCCCCCTACCTATTAACAGTTACTCCTTATTTTCCTCTCTCCTCAGCCCTAGGAAACCACTTATCTACTTTCTGTTTCCATTCTACTCCAAGCCTTTTCTGGACTTTTCATATAAGTGGAATCATACAATATATTACCTTTTATGATTGGCTTGCTTCACTTAGCTTCATGTTTTCAAGTTTCATCTATGTTGTAACATATCAGTACTTCATTCCTTTTTATTATTATTGACTAGAGGCCCGGTACACGAAATTCATGCACGGGGGAGAGGGGTGTCCCTCAGCCCAGCCTGCACCCTCTCCAATCTGGGACCCCTTGAGGGATGTCCGACTTAAACGGGCAGTCGGACATCCCTCTCACAATCCAGGACTGCTGGCTCCCAACTGCTTGCCTGCCTGCCTTCCTGATTGCCCCTAACTGCTTCTGCCTGCCAGCCTGATCACCCCCTAACCACTCCCCTGCCAGCCTGATTGATGCCTAACTGCTCCCCTGCCAGCCTGTTTGCCCCTAACTGCCCTCCCCTTGCCCCTAACTGCCCTCCCCTGCAGGCCTGGTCACCCCTAACTGCCCTCCCCTGCAGGCCTGGTCCCCCCCAACTGCTCTCCCCTGCAGGCCAGGGTCCCCCCCAACTGCCCTCCCCTGCAGGCCTGGTCACCCCTAACTGCCCTCCTCTGCAGGCCTGGTCCCTCCCAACTGCCTTTCCCTGCAGGCCTGGTCGCCCCCAACTTCCCTCCTCTGCCGGCCTGGTCCCTTCCAACTGCCCTCCCCTGCAGGCTTGATCGCCCCCAACTGCCCTCCCTTGTAGGTCTGGTCCCTCCCAACTGCCCTCCCCTGCTGGCCATCTTGTGGTGGCCATCTTGTGTCCACATGGGGGCAGGATCTTTGACCACATGGGGACAGCCATCTTGTGTGTTGGAGTGATGGTCAATCTGCATATTACTCTTTTATTAGATAGGATAGAGGCCTGGTGCACGGGTTGGGGGCCAGCTGGTTTGCCCTGAAGGGTGTCCCGGATCAGGGTGGGGGTTCCCTTGGGGCATGGGGTGGCCTGGGCAAGGGTCCTGTGGTGGTTTGCAGGCTGGCCACGCCCCCTGGCAACCCAAGCGGAGGCCCTGGTATCTGGGGTTTATTTATCTTCTACAATTGAAACTTTGTAGCCTGGAGCGGAGCCAAGCCTTATGCTTGCTCCGTGGTGGCAGCCATTTCTGTTGGGATTTATGTATCTTCTATAATTGAAACTTTGTAGCCTTAAGCGGAGGCCTGGGCTGGCCAGGGTGTGCGGAAAGCTTGGCTTCCTCCATCACTGGGGGCAACCCTAGCCTCCTGCTCTTTCCAGCTCCGTGGCTGCCACCATTTCTGTTTGGTTTTATGTATCTTATATCATTGAAACTTTGTAGCCTTGAGTGGAGGCCTAGGCCGGCAAGGGCAGGCGGAAAGCTTGGCTTCCTCCATCACCCGGGAAACCCAAGCCTCCCTCCTGCTCTCTGTGACTGTAGCCATCTTGGTTGGGTTTATTTGCATATTTGCTTCTGACTGGTTGATGGGCATGGCTGGTGGGTGTAGCAGAGTGATGGTTAATTTGCATATTACTCTTTTATTATATAGGATTTTCTGAGAGAGAAGAAGGTAGAGGGAGAGAGAGAGACATCAATTTGTTGTTCCACCCATTCATGCATTTATTGGTTGACTCCTGCATGTGCCCTGACCATCAAACCCACAATGTTGGTGTATTGGGACGACATTCTAACCAACTGAGCTACCTGGCCAGGGCACTAAATTCCTTTTTATAGCTGTACAGTATTTCATTTTATAGATGTACGTTTGTTTATGTAGTCATCAGATGGTGGACATTTGGGTTGTTTCCACTTTTTGGCTATACTTAATAATGCTGCTATGAACATTCATGTACAAATTTTTGTGTGGAGATAATGTTTTCAGTTCTCTTGGGTATATATCTAGCATTGGAATTGCTGGATTGTGTTGTAACTGTGTTAACTTCATGAGGAACTTCCAGGCTCTTTTCCATTCCCATCAGCAGTGTATGAAGATTCCAGTTTCTCTGCATGTGCCTTTAACACTTACTGTCTTTTTAAATATTATCCACCTTTCTGCATTCTCACTTATATGGTACTCAAACCTTTTTGAAACGTAGCTGCCTTTGTCTCACTGTACCCTCATCCATCTCTTCAACTCAGGAGTCTGCCTGTCTCCTTCTCACTTCCCCCTCACCATGTCCTAGAAACTCTTCTAAGGCAATAAATAAGGGCAGTTGTGGAGCTCATTCCATTGTCTCTTATCCCTCTGGGATCATTCTCTTTTGTGCTTGGTGTCCAGTGTCCTGAGACCCTTGTTTCATGTATTTTGTCTGGTTTTATTATTGCTTCAGGTGGGAGGGTAAATCCAGCCTGTGTCACACCATCTTGGCCAGAAGTAGAAATAGCAGCATTGCTTTTAACATCTACAAACGGATGCCTAAAAAGTGTTGAACTGGAGAATGGATTATTAAATTGTATGTTTTTGCTGTGGAATCCTACTCAGCTGTTAAAACAAATTAACTAGCCTGGCCAGAGTGGCTTGGTTGGTTGAGTGTCGTCCCGTGCACCAAAAGGTGGCCTGTTTGACTTCCAGTGAGGGTACATACCTGGGTTGCAGGTTTGATCCCCAGTCAGGGTGCACACGGAAGGCAATTGATTGATGTTTCTCACATCCATGTTTTTCTCTCTCTAAGCATGTCCTCAGGTGAGGATTTTACTAGGGCCTCATTTATTTAGGTAAATTTTAAATACTAAAAAACTTAACATTGAAAAGCAAAATGAGCCCTGCTGGCATGGCTCAGTGGTTGAGTGTCGACCTATGAAGCAGGAGGCCACTGTTCAATTCCTGGTCAGGGCACATGCCCAGGTTACAGAGCTGGGTCTCCAGTGTGGGGTGTGCAGGAGGCTGCCAATCAATAATTCTCTCTTATCATTGATGTTTCTATCTCTTTCTCCCATTCCCTTCCTCTCAGAAATCAATAAAATAATATGTATTTTTAAAAAGCAGCTCTAGTATATGTTATTTAATTTTGCTTTTTAAAAACTATATTTCTTTATTGATTTCAGAGAGGAAGGGAGAGGGAGAGATAGAAACGTCAGTGAGAATCATTGATTGGCTGCCTCCTGCACACCCCCTACTGGGGATCGAGCCCACAACCCCGGGCATGTGCCCTGACCGGAAATTGAACTGTGACATCCTGGTTCATAGGTCCACACTTGACCATTGAGTGACATCGGGCAGGCCAAGCACTACTTTAAAAAATACAATTTATAAATGTATACAAACTATACTATGTTTTATTATTTATGGATACATACATATGAAATAAACTTATAAAATATTCATGAGAGCCCTATCTGGTTTGGCTCAGTGGATAGAGCATCGGCCTACAGACCAAAGGGTCCCGGGTTCAATTCAAGGGCACTTACCTCGGTTGCAGGCTCCTCCCCAGCCCGGGCCCTGGTTAGGGCTCATGCAGGAGGTAACCAATCAATATGTTTCTCTCACATCGATATTTCTCTGTCTTTCCCTCTCTATTCCACTCTCTAAAAATCAATGGAAAAATATCCTTGGGTGAGGATTTAAAAAATATGTTCATGAGAATGATAATAAATTCATCATAATTCTGGGAAGAGAGGGAGGAGGGAGAGTAAAGAATAGTTTGGGGGTAAAGTTATACAGGGTACTTCAACTGTATCTGTAATGTTTAATTTCACTGAAAATAAACTAGGAAGCCACATGTATGACAAATGACTAATGTCTAAAATATGTAAAGAACTCTCAAAACTCTACAGTAAGTAAAAAACCCAAACAGTTCAATTAGAAAATGGGCAAAAGACATGAACAGAAGTTTCACAAAGGAGGATTTACAGATGGCAATAAACACATAAAAAGATATTCAACATCATTAGCCACTAGGGAAATGCAAATTAAAACCACAATGAAATACCACAACACACCTATCAGAATGGCTTAAATAAAAAATGACAGCCCTGGCCAGTGTGGCTGAGTGGTAGAGTGTCAGCCTGTGCACTGGAGGGTCATGGGTCCATTTCTGGTTCAAAGGCACATACCTGCGTTGCAGGACCGGGCGTGTGTGGGAGGCAGCTAATTAATGTGTCTCTTTCACATCAAAGTTTCTCTCCCCCTCTCCCCTGCCCTTCTACTCTCTAAAAAAGCAATGGAAAAATTATCCTCACTCCTTGGGTGACGATTAAAAACAAAATAAAAAATAATGACAACACCAAATGCTAGTGAGGATATGAAGAAACTGGAAATATATGATGGTATAACTACTCCGGGGAGCAGATTGGCAGTTTCTTATAAAATTAAACATTCATTTGCTATGTGACTCAGAAGTCGTACTCTTGGGCATTTATCCCAGATAAATGAAAACTTATGTTCCTCCAAAAACTTGTATATGAATGTAGTAGCTTCGTTATAGCAAAAAACTAGAAAAAACTCAGTTGTCCTTCAGCAGGTAATTGTAGTACATTCACACCATGGACTGACTATTTAGCAATAAAAAGGAACAAATTATCAGTACAAGCAACAACTTGGATGAATCTCAAGGGAATTATGATGCGTGAAAAAAACCAATCCCAAAGTTATATACTGTATATAATTCCAATTAATACAGTTTTTAAGATTTTAAAGTTGGTTTTTAGAGAGGGAGAGAAATACTGATGTGAAAGTGAAACATCCATCGATTGCCTCCTGCATGGCCCCTACTGGGGCTTGAGTCTGAAACCTGGGCATGTGCCCTGACTGGGAATTGAACCAGCAACTTTTTTGTGAACAGGGCGACACCCAACCAACTGAGCAACACCAGCCAGGCTAAAACAACTTCTTATTTTTTTATTATTTTATTTTTTTTGGTTAAAGAAATACTGTTTGGCTTTGTAAGGAGTATGTTCAGTATAAATACTGAAAACCCTTCATGAAGTAATACGGTTTTTTAGACTGTTGCTACTTCAAACTTTTAAAGTCATGTTATATTATTATAGGCTTAAAGTTCATCATTTTTTATAATTGTTTTTTTTTTAACTTCATTGACAATTTAAAATTTTTTATTAATCCTCTGATGTAAACGAGAGAATAATATAAAGGACCTTGTATTTGCCTAGTAAATACGAAGTCAGTAGATGCTAATTCGTTTTGCTAGCCCTCTCTCTGCCTTCAATTCTCTTCCCTCTCAGGGTCCTCTAAGTCTTTTTTGCCAATTTGGATTTTGGTTTGGGGGTAACAATGAGTTGGAAACCTGACAAGCATGGGTCTAACTAAGGCTGTATTGCCATCTGGCTGTTCTTGTTTTTTTGTTTTTGTTTTTACAACAGTCAGTGATAAAGTTAAAGCTGGGAATTTTTCTGCTGTAATTGTTGGACACAACTACTCTCTTCTTGAGTCTATGCTTTAATTTGTTGACATGTCATACTTTGCAAGTTTCCCCCTAGCTCTCCAACCAACCAGCCCTTAAATGCCTTGTCCATGGTTCTATGCTTGGCCATTTTCCTTCTAACTATATATTCATTTTTTTCTGGGGTTTCACTCATCTGCATATTTAATTCACCTCTTTTAATCATTCAAATATTTATCTCCAGCTCTGGTCTAAGCTCTGATTCTTTTGTGTATATGTCGTGTATCTATCTGTTTATTGGATATCTTAACTTTAATTTCATATTGGCACTTCTGACAGAGTTTTCTGTTAGGATGTTTTCAGTTTAAGTAGCAAAAAAACTACCTCATACTGGCTTAAACATTAAAGGGAATTTATTGGCCTCTATAACAGGAATCCAGAGACTAGCTTTAGGGTAGTTTGGTCTGGTGGCACAGCTATATAATTAGCTGCCATCTCAGTGCTCTACTATGCAGTGTCTGCTTTATCTGCAAGCTCTCTTCCTTCATGGTCACAATGTGGCTGCTGGCAGCAACATGCCAGGGCTACGTATTTTCTTATTTATACTCAGAATAAGAGAATAGAATTGATTGGACTTGGTGACTTAGATTTAAGAGTCAGAGAAAGTCAAGGATGATTCCCAGGGTTCTAGCTTTTGCCTCTGGATAAATTGAATTCTCTTCACTGAAATATGGGAAAGTAAAGCAGGATATAGGAAGACAGAAAAAATGAGTTCATGTAAACATCCAGGTACTTACTTTAGTTATCTGCACATCGGTCTTCTATCAGAATGAAATTGTTAAAGATAGTGACCTAATCTTTTACCATTATTCCTAGCACCTAACCCTGAACTTGGCACATATTTGGGGTAAGGTGAATGGATATGTAAAGATGTGACTATACAATACTGCTTCTTAAAATTATCTAGCTCTGCCCCTGAGGAGACCCCAAAACACTGAACTTACATGAGTTCCTAATTTAAAAATTAGGTGGAGCCCTAGCTGGTTTGGCTCAGTGGATAGAGCATCGGCCCGCAGACTGAAGGGTCCCGAGTTCGAATTCCAGTCAAGGGCATGTACCTTGGTTGCAGGTTCCCTGGCCCTAGTTAGGGTGCGTGCAGAGGCAACCAATTGATTTGTCTTTCTCACATCGATGTTTCTCTCTGTCTCTTTCTCTCCCTTCTACTCTCTCTAAAAATCAATGGAAAAATATCCTCGGGTGAGGATTAACAACAAAATTACGTGGATATCGTCACTAATTACAATTATAATGTCAGTAAGGCAGTATTTATACAGAACATCAAGAAAACAGGTCTTATTTGAGTTTTCAGTGGCCGTTTGTTTAGAATTCTTTGTAAGTAAAGTTACGTAGAATCCAAATTCATATTTCTAATATATGTGTTCATATTTTATACAATTAAATGTCTTGACAATACCAACTATTATTTAAATCACTTGGCATTTAGGGTCGGGTATTTTGTTTTTTGAAAAATGTTTGTTTTTAAAAATATATATTTTATTGATTTCAGAGAGGAAGAGAGAGAGAGAGAGAGAGAGAGAGAGAGAGAGAGAGAGGGAAACATCAATGATGAGAGAGCATCATTTATTGGCTGCCTCCCGCACGCCCCCTACTGGGGATTGAGCATGCAACTCTGGCATGTGCCCTTGACTGGAATCAAACCCAGGACCCTTCAGTCCACAGGCCAACGCTCTATCCACTGAGCCAAACCAGCTAAGGCAAAAAAATGTTTTTATTGATTTCAGAAAGAGGAGGGGAGTTAGAAATATCAGTGATGAGAGAGAATTGTCTATCAGCTGCCTCCTGCATGCCCCCTCCTGGGGAATTGAGCCTGCAACCCAGGCACCTGCCCTGATCAGCAATTGAATGTGACTTCCTGGTTAATGGGTCAGCGCTCAACCACTGAGCCACACCGGCTGGGCTAGGGTGCTTTTTTTATGGAGTAAGCATGGTGTTTGAATATCAGGTCTAACAGTTTACAGTATAGACTCTAACTACACAGTGTACGCTGTAGAAGTTAAGTGGAGGAGGCATAGATATCAGCCAGCCATAAATTCCTCCTCTGCTTAATACATCTGTGTGCAGGGAGATGTACTGTATAATAGGTTTTTGAAGTGGGCTCAATCAGTGTTGGAATTCCAGATTCACTACAGCTTTGGAGTCTTAGGATACTTGCTTTGACACTTTTCCCACCCATAAAGTAGAGATAATACCTCATTTATTAAATAAGAACACATGATAAAGTGCCTAGTATCATGTTTGACTTTTAAGCAGCTACATAAGAAATATTAGCTGTTATTATTAGCAGCCCAGAATAAAGGAAAAAGGTTGGTTAAGCTTTAAAAGGCAACATAAAACATTAATTTTACAGAATTTTTGGAGAGAATTTTTATATGACAAGTTTACATTGAATATTTTTTGCAGCTTTTTTTTTTTTTTGGAGTATAATTTAAGTATATGATCCAGTGATTTTTTTTTTCTTAGTAAGTTTACAGAATTGTGCAACTATCACCACAGTCCAGTTTTAGAACATATCCATCACCCCAAAAAGATGCTTGTGCTATTTTATTCAGTCTCATTACATTGTATTTTTTTAAATATATTTTTATTGATTTCAGAGAGGAAGGAAGAGGGAGAGAAAGATGGAAACATCCATGATGAGAGAGAATCATGGATTGGCTGCCTCCTGCAAGTCCCCCACTGGGGATCAAGCCCACAACCTGGGCATGTGCCCTTGACCAGAATCGAACCTGGGACCTTTCAGTTCGCAGGCCGACGCTGTATCCACTGAGCCAAACCGGGCTACATTGCATTTTTAAAATTATTTCTGTGACAAAATATATGTAACATAAAATTTACCATTTTTACCACTTTTAAGTGTACAAATTCAACAGCTTTTAAGTACATTCACAGTGTTGTGCAACCATACCACTATTTTGTTTTTTAATCTTTATTGTTGAAAGTATTACATATGTCCCTTTTCCCCCATTGACCCTTTCTAGCCCGCCTCCACCCCCTGCCCTGGGCCTTCACCACCCTATTTTCTGTGTCCCCAGTCCATTCCGTGCTTCCATGTTTCTGGATCTATTTTGTTCATCAGATTCCACATATGAGTGTGATCATGTGATACTTGTCTTTTTCTGACTGGCTTATTTTGCTTAGCATAATACTCTCTAGGTCCCTTCATGCTGTCTTAAAGAGTAAGGGATCCTTCTTTTTTAGTGCTGCATAGTATTCACGGTGTAAATGTACCACAGCTTTTTTAACCCACTCATTTACTGGTGGGCACTTGGGTTATTTCCAGATCTTATCTATTGTAAACTGTGCTGCTATGAACGTAGGGGTGCATACATTCTTTCTGATTGGTGTCTTGAGTTTCTTGGGTTATATTCCTAGAAGTGGGATCACTGGGTCAAATGGCAGTCCGATACTTAATTTTTTGAGAAAACGCCATACTGTTTTCCATAATTGCTGCACCAGTCTGCATTCCCACCAGCAGTGTACTAGGCTAAGGTTCCCTTTTCTCCACATTCTTATCAGCACTTTTCATTTATGGATTTACTAGAGGCCCAGTGCACGATATTTGTGCACGGGTAGGATCCCCAGTGGCTACTGGTCAGGGCCTCCCTTCCCCCTGCTGCCTGCCGCCATCACCAGCCATGGCCTCCCTTTGCACCAGTGTTGGCCTGGTGCCGCCTGCTCACCTGCTCCACCATCTCGCTGCGGTCCCGATCTCGTTGGGGCCCATCGGGGCTGGCAGCACCTCCACTGCCACTCGCTGCCAGTGCCGCATTGCTGACGCCCACATGTTCCACGCCACCCCATGGTGGTCAGCACAGGTCTAACTCCTGGTGGGTCGAATTCCCGCCTGTGGGGACAATTTGCATATTAGCCTTTTATTATATGCTAGAGGTCCGATGCACAAAATTTGTGCAATGGGCTCGGCCCTCACAGCCCTGGCTTCATCCTGAAGGTCACTGTTTGGTCTAATTAGCATATTAGCTCTTTATTATATAGGAGGATTGATGTTAGCCATTCTGACAGGTGTGAGATGATATTTCATTGTTTTAATTTGCATCTCTCTGATGATCAGTGACTTTGAGCATTTTTTTAATATGTCTCTTGGCCATCTGTATGTCCACTTTGGAGAAGTGTCTATTTAGGTCCTTTGCCCATTTTTTATTTGGATTGTTTGTCTTCCTTTTGTTAAGTTGTATTGGTTCCTTATGTATTTTGGATATTAACCCTTTATCAAATATATCATTGCCAAATATGTTCTCCCATACAGTGGGCTCCCTTTTCATTTTGTTGATGGTTTCTTTTGCTGTGCAGAAGCTTTTTCTTTTGATGTAGTCCCATTTTGTTATTTTCTCCTTAGTTTTCTTTGGCCTAGAAGATGTATCCATAAACATATTGCTATGTAGATGTCTGAGATTTTGCTGCCTATGGTTTCTTCTGGGATTTTTATGGTTTCACAATTTACATTTAAGTCATTTACCCATTTTGAATTTATTCTTATGTATGGTGTGGTGGACTTTCTACATTTCTTTCTTTTTTTTTTTTTTTTAATAAATCTTTATTGTTGAAAGTATTACATATGTCTTCTTTTTTCCCCTATTGACCCCTTCAGCCTGCCCTGCCCCTGCCCCCACCCCCCACTCCAGGTCTTCAGCTCCCTATTGTCTGTGTCCATGGGTTATACATACCATATATGCATACAAGGTCTTTGGTTGATTTCCTCCCACACACCCACCCTCTCCCGCCTCCCCTGAGGTTCCGCACTCTGTTCCATGCTTGCTGTTGGTATTTTAATAGGAATTGCATTAGAATCTGTAGATTGCCTTGAGTAGTATGGATATTTTAATTATGTTAATTTTACCAATCCATGAACACTTGTTTCTATCTTCCTCTATCTCTTTTTTTCAACATCCTGTAGTTTTCCAAGTACAAGTCTTTTATCTCCTTTAACCATTATCTATTTTAAGAACTTTTTCATCATCCTAGAGAGTGTTTCCACAAATAATAACTCCTCACTCCCCTCCTCTCCAACTCTAGCCACTGTTCTATTTTCTGTTTCTGTGAGTTTGCCTATTCTAGGTACCTCAAATAAGCGGAACCATAAAGTATTTGTCCTTCTATGTCAGTGGTTGGCAACTGCAACTCGCGAGTCACATGTGGCTCTTTGGCCCCTTGAGTGTGGCTGTTCCACAAAATACCACGGCCTGGGCAAGTCCATTTTTGAAGAAGTGGCATTAGAAGAAGTTTAAGTTTAAAAAATTTGGCTCTCAAAAAAATAAAATTGGCTCTCAAAAGAAATTTCAATCGTTGTACTGTTGATATTTGGCTCTGTTGACTAATGAGTTTGCCGACCACTGTTCTATGTCCTTTACTTAGCATAATGTTTCCAAGTTTTATTCCTGTTTCTTTGGATTTTGAGGCAGGTATGGCTGTGAGTACATAAAGTTGGGATTTACAGGTCAGTTAAGTCAAGAGTGGGCAAGGAACCCTGGCCGGTGTGGCTCGCTTGGTTGAGCATTGTCCAAATGTTTCTCTCTCTCTTAAAAAGAAAATCAATAAAAATATTAAGAAGAAAAAAAAAAAAAAGAGTGGCTCAGCCAGCGTGGCTCAGTGGTTGAGCGTCGATCTATGAACCAGGAGGTCACAGTTCAATTCCTAGTCAGGGCACATGCCTGGGTTGCGGGCTCGATCCCCAGTGTGGGGCATGCAGAAGGTAGCTGATCAGTGATTCTCATCATTGATGTTTCTCTCTCTCTTTCCCTCTCCCTTCTTCTGAAATAAATAAGAACATTAAAAAAAAAAAAAGTGGGCAGGAATTTGGAACAACATGGATAGATATTGAGGGTATTATGCTAAGTCAGTGGTCGGCAAACCACGGCTTGTGAGCCACATGCGGCTCTTTGGCCCCTTGAGTGTGGCTCTTCCACAAAATACCATGTGTACAATGTACCTACCTATATAGTTTAAGTTTAAAAAATTTGGCTCTCAAAAGAAATTTCAATCGTTGTACTGTTGATATTTGGCTCTGTTGACTAATGAGTTTGCCGACCACTGTGCTAAGTGAAACAGATGGAGAAAGACAAGTACTATATGGTCTCACTCATATGTGAAATAATTAAAAATAAAACAGAAACAAACTCATGGATACAGACAACAGGTTGGTGGTTACCAGAAGAGAAGGGGTTGGGATGAGGGTGAAATTGCATGGGGACAGGTGAAAACTAGATATTTGGTGGTGAGCACATTGACACCTATAACATGTCAAATTATATTATACTAGACTCCCAGTGCATGAAATTCGTGCACTCGGGGGCGGGGGGATGTCCCTCAGCCCGGCCTGCACTCTCTCACAGTCTGGAAGCCCTTGGGGGGAATGTCTGACTGATGGCTTAGGCCCGCTCCCCATGGGGAGTGGGGCTAATCCAGCAGTCAGACATCCTTAGCGCTGCCGCGGAGGCGTGAGAGGCTCCTGCCACTGCTTCTGCACTCGCAGCCATGAACCCTGCTTCTGGTTGAGTAGTGCTCCCCCTGTGGGAGTGCAGTGACCACCAGGGGGCAGCTCCTGCATTGAGCGTCTGCCCCCTGGTGGTCAGTGTGTGTCATAACAACTGGTTGTTCTGCCATTTGGTCGATTTGCATATTAGCCTTTTATTATGGTACTAGTGGCCTGGTGCATGATATTTGTGAACGGGGGGTGTTCCCTCAGCCCAGCCTGCACCCTCTCTAATCAGACATCCCTCTCACAATCCGGGACCACTGACTCATAACCGCTTATCTGCCTGCCTGCCTGCCTGATCGCCCCTAACCACTCTGCCTGCCGGCCTGATCAACCCCAACTGCCCCCCCCGCCTCCCCCGCCAGCCTGATTGCCCCTAACTGCCTCCCCTCCCCACACCAGTCTGATCGCCCTCAATTGCCCCCCCCCACCAGCCTGCTTGCCCCCAACTGCCCTTCCCTGCCAGCCTGATCGCCCCTAACCGCCTCTGCCTCAACCCCACCACCATGGCTTCGTTCAGAAGGATGTCCGGAAGGTCTCCCTGTCTAATTAGCATATTACCCTTTTATTAGTATAGATACTAGTATAGGACTAGTGGCCTGGTGCACGGATTCGTGCACATTGAAAGGAAATTAATTAGAAGAAGTATTTTAATATTGCTATTCTCCCTTTCTCTATAATAGAAGTGTCAACCAAATTCACAATTGACAATGACATATCAAAACACACACGTGCGATTGGTGCCAGTGAGAGTTTTATATGTATCGCACATGTGCGAGTCAACTTAACCTTTTATATACATAGAATAAACTTTCTTAATTAGGCCTGCTTTCAGATTTAGCTAAACTTTTTCCAGCCCAGTGAAGTACCCCATCTTCTCTAAATTGATGATATGTGAATTATATCTCAATAAAGCTATTCTTTTAAAAAGAAAAAGAAAATTAAACACTAAAAAATTCAGAACTCTGGGTTCTGACTTTTCTCTGGTCTCCAAAAGATCTATTTCCTTTCATTGGAATTTTTTGTTGTTGTTGGTTACTCTTTTTCTTTGTTATAACCAGAAAAGAATTGAATAGCTATTATTTTACAGTGTGCTACAGGAAGGAAGATTCCTCAAGCACATACTTTTTTTTTTTTTTTTGCAAGAGCACCAATTAACAATACTAGTTTTTTTCATCCTACTACTTGAGTCTGTGAAGTTTTGTGCCTAATCTCATATCTTAGGTATGGAAGTCATAGCCCAAGGGTATAGAAATTAAATTTTGCTAAGCACCTTTTAAGTACCCACTTTATTTATGAAATTGAGACTTAGGGAGGTAAGGTAACTTAATTTTTTTTTATCTTCTAGAAACAAGTAGCATTTCAAATCTATCTTTCTGTGACTCAAAATGTTTCTTTCCAGTGCCTCAGTTATTTCCTATTAAGAAAACAACCCTAGATTTAAAGCTTTTGGAGAAATTCTGCATTTAGATTTCCAAGGTGTAAAAAATCAAAGTAGAAGGGAAAATTATAATTAGCTTGTCTTTAATAATTTTGCTGCTTTAGTAGAGAAAATACTACCTCTTAGCAGCTTTAGCACCCGAGTCTTTCATTAAGCAAAGCCAAGTATTTTAAGATTTTGAATCTGTATCTATAGCATTAAGTGCAAATAACAATGGGCACCTCTGATCCTTGCTATATTCAGACAACTGCGGCTTCCTGTTAGATGATCTTTGTCTAATTTATCTTTTTCATATTTCTCCCTTTATAAGATAGACCAATTCAAGATAATGCATGTGTTGCCAAAACCGGTTTGGCTCAGTGGATAGAGCGTCGGCCTGCGGACTGAAGGGTCCTGGGTTCGATTCCGGTCAAAGGCATGTACCTTGGCTGCGGGCACATCCCCAGTGGGGGGTGTGCAGGAGGCAGCTGATCGATGTTTCTCTCTCATCGATGTTTCTAGCTTTCTATCCCTCTCCCTTCCTCTCTGTAAAAATATCAATAAAATATATTTAAAAAAAAAAAAAGATAATGCATGTGTGACCTGAAGAACTTCCCATAAGAGTTTTCCAGGAGGCAAATTTGGTATGAGTTAAAGCATCTGACTAGGAGCATGCATTCACAAAAAGCCAGTCACAAAGGAATGTTTCTTTTTTGAGAGATGTAGGCTCTTAATAGACTATCCAGATGAGTGTAGTGTTTGGTTTCAGGTATCTCTACAGTAAGGACCTAATTGACTGGAGAGTATTTGTAGTTTCTTTACTTTCTAGGAAGATATAGGGTAGGTTAGCTGAGTTAATTTTAAGCCTCCATGTATATGTTTATGATTCTTCTTAATACCTTTACCACCCCACCCTCTTTCCTTATGGACTATTTAAGGGACTTTATTCTGATCTCACTTGTATTTTTCTTTCCACAGGATGGATAGAATGACAGAAGATGCTCTTCGCCTGAATTTATTGAAACGGAGCTTGGACCCAGCAGATGAGCGAGATGATGTCCTGGCCAAGCGACTCAAAATGGAGGGGCATGAAGCCATGGAACGTCTGAAAATGTTGGCATTGCTCAAACGGAAGGATTTGGCAAATCTTGAGGTGTCTCATGAGTTACCCACCAAACAGGATGGCAGTGGTGTCAAGGGCTATGAAGAGAAACTCAATGGGAATCTCAGGCCTCATGGAGACAATAGGATTGCTGGAAGGCCAGGCAAAGAAAATATCAATGATGAGCCTGTGGATATGAGTGCTAGACGGAGGTATGGCTTGGTTCAGCTGTCTCTAGGGATAGGGTTTTCTCATAAATTAAGCCTATGAAAATAGAATGAATTCCAGCGAGAGGAGGGTGTTTTACATCCTAACATATATATATATTTTTTGCCCTGGCCGGTGTGGCTCGGTTGGAGCGTCTTCCCATGGAGCAAAGGGACTTAGGTTCAATTCCCAATCAGGGACATACCAAGGTTGCTGGTTAAATCTCTAGTTGGGGCACATTCAGGATCCATTTTTCTCTCTCCCACTCTCTTCCTCTCTCTCTAAAAACCAATAAGTAACATTTTAAAAAATATTTTTTTAAAAAGTCTCCTCCCCCCCACAATGGTTTTTATTGATTTTTTTTTTTTTTTTTTTTTTTTAAGAGTGGAAGGGAGAGGGGAAGAGAGAGAAACCTTGATTGATCGGCTGCCTCCCATACACCCCCTACCAGGGGTTGAGCCAGCAACCTGGGCATCTGCCCTGACTGGGAATCGAACAGATGACCTCGTGGTGCTTGGGACGGCACTCAACCAAATGAGTCACACTGGCCAGGCCTAAAGTTTCTTGAATGAAGACAGGGTCTGCCATATGGCTTGACCCTGAATTCCTCTCATTTCTAAATGAAACAGTACCTCAAAAATTTGCTTAGCATACAGAGAATCATAGTTTTAACCCTTAAGATAACCCTTGGCCAGGTAGCTCAGTTGGTTAGAGCGTTCCAAGGTTCAATCCCTGGTCAGTGCACATGCAAGAGACAACCAATGAATGCATAAAAATAACTGAAACAGCAAATCAATCTCTTTTTCTCTTTCTCCCTTTCTCTAAAACGAATTTTTAAAAATTTAGAAAAAGATAAAGTAGTCATTTCTAGATAAAGGAGGCACTACAGTGTTGATAACCTAATTAAAAGTGAATTAATATACACTTTCCCTCTAATCTTATGGCTAATTTAGGAGGAAAAAGCAGTCTTCACATCATCACAGGATTTTAGGATCTGTTTATTCTGGAGTTCCACCTTTTATAACATGAAAAAACATGGGTCCAACTTTTTTTTGTGCCAACAAAGAAATTATCTTCATGTGGTAACTCTCTACATTCTTGTTTCATTTGTGCCACTTTTCCCAACATAAGCATACACATTCGCTTGTACATGTACACTCATGCTTGTGTTCTCTTTCTTTCACACACACATAACACAACACAAGCACACATTTTTTACAGGCTTTTTTTCTGGTGTCTGTCAAGGCTGAGTACTTAAAACTGTGGAGCAAATACTGAGAAGAGGTATTTAGTACTGGCTGAGAGTAGAGCCTACCTTGACAGTGAATCACAGTATAGACAAACCCTAATTTTAAGAACATTCAGTTTGTTATGGTTCAACAGCTGATAGGCATGAGAATTACTCTTCAGTGTTCATTTGTCTTCCAGCTGACCTAAGTTTGTCCTAGCACTGATCCAAAGCAGGATCTTTAAGCTGGACTGATGGAGAAAGAAGAAAGGAGGAATGGTTATAACCTCACCTGGATTTCTTTACATTTTAATGTTTATTTACTAGTATTATCCCAGGATTATCTTTTTAAGGAACACCCAAGGAGGGAACTTTATTCTTGGTATAGCATTAAAAACCATTAGCACTCTGGCTGGTGTGCTCAGTTGGTTAAGCATCATCTCATGTACCAAAAGGTTACTAGTTCGATTCCCGGTAAGGGCACATACCCAGGTTGTAGGTTGGCTCCCCAGTCAGGGTAAGTGCAGGAGGCAACCAGTCCATGTTTTTCTGTCTCTCCCTCTCTTCCTTCCTCTCTCTCTGAAAAACCAAGAGAAACTTTTAAAAAAGCAACCACAAAAAAACCTTAAGAAATTTCAGATAAATTTTCTAGTGGTCCTGGGAGAGGAAAAAAATCCTTGGAAGCTATAGGTAGTGTCAGCAGAATATTATGAAAGTAGGTTAATCCTCACATCCTTTGGGGAAAAAAAGTGAGTGATTGAGATCATGTACCTGAGCAATCCACTTGC
This sequence comes from Plecotus auritus, assembly GCF_963455305.1. Taxonomy (NCBI): domain Eukaryota; kingdom Metazoa; phylum Chordata; class Mammalia; order Chiroptera; family Vespertilionidae; genus Plecotus; species Plecotus auritus. The sequence continues at coordinate 30,399,428 of NC_137778.1, forward strand.
CCCATAATCACTCTTACCCTTCTGGAGCTAGTGACTATATTTCATTGGGGAGGAAAAATGTTAGGCGGATTTCTCACATCTTAAATTGGAATTGAAAATGCATTTTTCTTAGAAACATTGTTACACATTTTGATAAAATCTCATCAGTGGTATTGGGATTATACAGTATCACAGGTAAATTCTATGTTAAAAACTCAGGTTATCTTACAACCTTACCATTACTTTTAATTTTATTTTAGAGGGATGACCTTTTGGAACTTGATCCTCTAGAAAATGGAAATTTTTTTTTTAATGGTCTCCAATGGTTTCCATTCTACATGGAAAAGTAGGCCCTATTGGCTGGCCCATGTCTCTTCACCAGATATACTGACAGCTATTTCTACTTAGCCCCAAGGTTTCTATAAGAACAAGTAAGATTAGCCCGGCCGGCAGTGGCTCAGTGGTTGAGCATCAACCTCTGAACCAGGAGGTCATGGTTCAATTCCCAGTCAGGGCACATGCCGGGGTTGCGGGCTCGACCCCCAGTGTGGGGAGTTGCAGGAGGCAAGTGATTGATGATTCTCCCTCACCATTGATGCTATCTCTCTCCCTCTCCCTTCCTCTCTGAAATCAATAAAAACATTTTTTAAAAAAGAATAAGTAAGATTAAAAGCAGAAAGAAGGAAGTGCTCTTGACATCATAGCTATATCATAATTGCCTAAGTATTTTTTTTTATCATTTGGGCAAGTTACATCTATGAAGTAAGGTATACACAGTATATATGAAACCAGTACTGCTAATATTTTGTAATGCTAGACAGACATGGCAGTTTTCTTTCTGTTCAGTTGTTTTTACTGTAGGCATTTTATAGCTTCTGGGTATCATAAGTGTTGTCAGCAGCAAGTCTAGCATTTAATAACATCTCTCTAACAGGTAGTGTTTCACACTTAGGAACATAAAATATTGTAAATCATATGTATATTGGGGAAAGTAGCCATTTCTGTCCCTGGAAAGTTTAATAAATGAAGCCAGAATCCCAGGTCAAAAGTTAATTAAAAATTTGAGGAATGAAATTTGACTTGAGCTTTGTCTTGCCTATTGTGGGTCTAGCTATTGTGGGTCTGATTTATTTCTGGGAATAAAATACCATTTAGGGTTGTTCTCAGATATAACTTCTTGATAGATGCCACTCAATTGCAAAAGCCCCATCCAGGAATGTATCTGCCTGTGTTGTTGCTGGGGAATCCCTAGCAATAGGTAGGTGGCACTCATTAGAGCAAGGAAGAATTTCTTAACTTAGAAATTTGTGGTGTATGTATCCAGCAAGGACCAGGATGGAAAGAGCTTCAGACTGTTGATATAATAAACATTGGGGAATCAAGTAGAAGAAGTAGAAGTCTACCAGAGCTCAAAATTGTTCACCCATGTCAGTGTTAGAGATGGTGGCGAGATGAAAGAATATAAAAATGATAAAGTCGCCAGAAAAAAGAATTCAACCCTAGCCGATTTGGCTCAGTGGATAGAGAGAGCATTGGCCTGTGAAATGAAGGGTCCCAGCTTTCGATTCCGGTCAAGGTAACATACCTCAGTTACAGGCTCCTCCCCAGCCTGGGCCCTGGTCAGGGCTCGTGCAGGAGGCAATCGATGTGTCTCTTTCATATCGATGTTTCTCTCCCTACCCCACCCCCCTTTCACTGTCTCTAAAAATCAATGGAAAAATATCCTCAGGTGAGGATTAAGTAAAAATAAATTTTAAAAAAATTCAAACTTTATTTAGGCCTGACCATTACTCCAGGAATTTGGGGTTAGAGAATGAAAGGTTCTTTTTTCCCCTCTAGTGGCTTCATTTTCTATAACGCCACAGTCTCAGCTTGCTATGTCAGTGACTAGTGATTACACAGGAGACTTGAATAGTTCCCAAAATAGTAATTCCTTTTGTTTACAGCAATTTTTTAAATTTTTTATTGATTTGAGACAGAAACAGAAACATAGATTGATTGCCTCCTACATGCACCCCAACCGGACCCACAACCAGGGTATATACCCTGACCAGGAATCGAACCCGCCACCTTCAATGCTCCAACCAACTGAGCCACATCAGCCAGGGCCCAAGATAGTCATTTTTGTTACTCTGTCCTTTTATTCTGTTTCCTCAGCTAAATTTTGGTTGATTTTTATAATTTAGTTTACCCTGTAGAGAAATTGAATGCCTATCCCAACCATCCAGGGTGCCTAGTTTAAAAGGCACATGTTGTCAAGCCCTCAGAAATGGTAGAGAAGCTCTCAGGATTAAAGATCTGTGTGTATTAAGAGTTTGAGTTACATATTTAAATAAGACCTAAGAACATATTGCTTAGATTTATGTACTCCAAACTACAGTGAAGAGCTCAAGGTCTTAAGTGATAAGTGGGGAATGCCAATTTTCATCATCTTAGAAATAAGTAGGATTCTTTTAAAAAATATATTTTTAAATTGATTTTAAAGAGGAAGAGAGAGGGAGGAAGAGAGAGAAACATCAATGAAGAGAGAGAATCATTGATCAACTGCTTCCAGCATGCCCCCCACTGGGGATGGAGCCCAAAACCTGGGCATGTGCCCTGACCAGGAATTGAATTGTGACCTTTTAGTTCTTAGGTTGATGTTCAACCACTGAGCCATGCTGGCCAGACACAAGTAGAATTCTTTCAAGACTAGCCCCACAAAGACCAAAACTAGAGTTGTTTAATAAATAAGCTCCAGGAGCCCTAACCAGTTTGACTCAGTGGATAGAGCATCGGCCTGTGGACTGAAAGGTCACAGGTTCAATTCCGGTCAAGGGCATGTACCTTGGTTGCAGGCACATCCCCAGTAGAAGGTGTGCAGGAGGCAGCTGGTCGATGTTTCTCTATTGATGTTTCTATCACTCTCCCTTCCTCTCTGTAAAAAATCAATAAAATATATATTTTAAAAATACATAAAAAATAAAAAATAAATAAGCTCCAGGAGAACCAATGTGGAACACTTAGATTTCAAATTCATTTCTAGACAGTTTCTTTCTGAAGAAAGATACTAAGCAGAACTCTGGCAAATAGATGCAAGTTCCATATATATTTACATCTTTAGTGTCAGTCCTCCAGAAGGCCGTAGACATTATATTTGGCATTGTCCATTCCCTCAAGCCAATGAGAACAGTACCTTCTTTTGACTTAACTCTTGACAGGATAAGATTATCATGGAGTTGTGATAATAACCTCCTTTCTTGTAAATCCTCAGATAGCCAGGACCATGTTATTGGTATAATGAGCTATCTCCTTAGCAACATATTAGCTGTACCTGTGGTGGGCAACTAGGCTTTCCTGCCTTAAACCTTTCTTCGCCTGTCAAACCAACCATTTTCTTCTTGCTCCTACTAATGAAACAACCCAAAGGAGAGAATGGTATAGGGAGAACATTTAGAATTTTAATTTACTCAGTGTGAGGAAAACACTCTTATTTCCATTTCTAAAGCCCATGTCTTTGTCTCTGCATCCTCTGTGAGGAATTTATACAGGAAAAGTACTTTTGTTGAGGTTTCATCATCACTTTCATTTTAGTGTCTTCTTTATCCTACAATGTGAGTTCTTTGTCTTCCCCTGGGTGAATCGGGACAGACCTAAGGTCCCTTGAAGTTTTAAAAACTTTTCTGTGAACTTTCACTGTTGGACATACCTTAATTTTTTTCTTTTCGTCTTAGTGAGCCAGACCGAGGAAGGCTAACTCCCTCCCCAGACATCATTGTTTTATCTGATAATGAGGCTTCCAGTCCCCGTTCCAGCTCCCGAATGGAAGAAAGACTCAAAGCAGCCAACCTAGAGATGTTTAAGGTAAAAAAAAAAAAAAGACAGAAAAAAGGAAATGTTTTTCTTACTCCTCCTGGTCTCTTTAATTCTGTAAGTATCCCAGTTCTGTTATTTTTGTAGTTACTTCTTAGGTCAAAATAACTACCATTGATGATGCTTTATAAATGAGTAGAGGCCTGGTGCATGAGATTTCGTGCACTGGGGGTGGGGGATGGGGTCCCTCAGCCCGGCCTGTGCCCTCTTGCAGTCGGGACCCCTCAGTGGATGTCCGCCTGTGGAGGATGGGGGTGGCGAGGGATTGGGTAAGCTGGCAATAAGACATCCCTCTTGCAGTCCGGGACCCCTCGCTCCTTACCGCCAGCCTGCTCCTTACCTCCAGCCTGCAGCGGAGGCGGGAGAGGCTCCCGCCACCACCTGTGTGCTCGCCAGACCCCAAGAACACAAAGATAATCCCATCACCATTTTTGCTACTTGTGGAAGATGAAGGTTTCAGACCTAAAAGAAGGGATCATCCAGGAAGGGACTCCGGGCACCTGTTACCATAGTTGACAGTCTCCATGTTTCCTTAGGGGAAAGGCATTGAGGAACGGCAGCAGCTCATCAAGCAGCTGAGGGATGAGCTGCGATTGGAAGAAGCTCGACTAGTGCTGTTAAAGAAACTGAGACAGAGTCAGCTACAGAAAGAGAACGTGGTTCAGAAGGTAATGTGCCCTAGAAATAAAGGACTGGGGAAAAAACTAGATTGAGAATGGGCTGCCCCAGGTAGATTTTTTATGTTACGTGTTCGTTAATCAACAAAACCTTGATTCTTGCCTCCCCCGCCCCCTTCATTTTCCCTCCTGGTCAGTGGGAGCTTCACACTGACAGGAATTTTTAAAGTGTAGAAGTGTACCGCCTAGCCAGTGTGGCTCAATTTGTTGAGCATTGATCTATGAACCAGGAGGTCACGATTCAATTCCCAGTCAAGGCACATGCCTGGGTTGTGGGCTCGATCCTCAGTAGGGGGGAGTGTGCAGGAAGCAGCTGATCGATGATTCTCATCATTGATGTTTCTCTCCCTCTCCCTTTCTCTCTGAAATCAATAAAAATTGAGGGGAAAAAAAGTTTAGAAGTGTACCAAATTTATACCTCTTTAGCCTTTTCTAACTCTCATTTTCTATTCTCTTTCCCAGACTCCAATTGTACAGAATGCAGCATCTATTGTTCAGCCATCTCCTGCCCATGTTGGTCAGCAGGGCCTATCCAAGCTTCCCTCCCGGCCTGGAGCCCAGGGGGTTGAACCTCAGAATTTAAGAACATTACAGGTATGTGACCCATAGTGGGTGGGATCTTACTGTCAGAGGGCCATGAAAGAGGTGTTAGGCAATCCTGTTGGTCCTTTATGGCCTGATTTAGTCTGCAGTAGGATGAATAACCCTCATCTTTCTACTCTAGTTTTTCTTCTCGAGAGAAGGTTTTCAGTTTAGCTCTTTTCCATATAGGGTTAGATAGCTTATACAAAAAAAAAAAAAAAAAAAAAAGGCCAGGGAATTTCTAGCGACTAATAAGGGTTTACAGTGATGGTAGGCTTATTCTATATTTCTACTCAGCTATGTATTATAAACAATGTCTTCCCTTTAACATTTTGTGGAGCATTTTATCACCTATGACTAGTTCTTTTCCTCTTCCCTTTCAGGGTCATAGTGTCATCCGTTCAGCAACCAATACCACCCTCCCACACATGTTGATGTCTCAGCGTGTTATTGCACCAAACCCAGCCCAGCTACAGGGTCAGCGTGGCCCGCCTAAGCCTGGCCTCGTACGCACCACAACACCCAATATAAATCCCGCCATCAATTACCAACCGGTAAGAGAGAGTCCTATGTGGTAACAGAAATCTTTTATTTGCTTTCCCTGTTGAAAGAACTGTAGGTTTTACGTTTTTGGACAGAGAGAAATTAAGACAACAAGGATAATTTTGATGGAATTTGGACAACTATACCAAAAAGTGGAAGCATTGAGGGAATTATATGAAAGTAGAGGTGGAAAAAAGAGATTATACAGTGGAGCGTAATAAGCTAAAATTGTCTAGAAGAAAGATAGAAGTCTCTAGGGAATATTTTTATTTTTCGCCTTAGCAGTTTTAGCTCAGTCACTATCATTCTTCTTTCCTATGTCCTGTAGTTTTTTTTCAATGAAGAAATTGGACACCTCCTGTCTTTTTCTTAGTTTGGGGGAAGCTAGGTAGCCTAAACTAAGATCAAATAATGTTCTCTGCCACAAAAACAAGAATTGGTCCTCTCACATATCATCACTGACCCTGTACTAAATCTATTTCAGCAGTCAAGTTCTTCTGTTCCCTGTCAGCGCACAACATCCTCGGCCATCTATATGAATCTTGCCTCCCATATCCAGCCAGGGACCGTGAACAGAGTGTCTTCACCACTTCCTAGCCCCAGCGCCATGACCGATGCTGCCAACTCACAGGCTGCAGCCAAATTGGCTCTTCGTAAACAGCTGGAAAAGACACTCCTGGAGATTCCACCTCCTAAACCTCCTGCTCCCTTGCTTCACTTTCTGCCTAGTGCAGCTAACAGCGAGTTCATCTACATGGTAGGCTTGGAAGAAGTCGTACAAAGTGTTATCGACAGCCAAGGTAAGACTTATTTTTTCTCTAGTCAGTCTTTTTATCTAAGCAAGAGGTTGCCAAGCCTGGTTGACATAAGCAGAGTATCACAGGATATTGTGTAATATCAAATAACCTCTTCTTACTATGTAATGTATTTTGTGTCTCTTGTATATTTTTGCAGTGTATTTATTGTTTTAAATGGTGCCTAGCATAATTCATGCATAATTTGATGACTAGAACACTTTTTTTTTTAATATATATTTTATTGATTTTTTTACAGAGAGGAAGGGAGAGGGACAGAGAGTTAGAAACATCGATGAGAGAGAAACATCGATCAGCTGCCTCTTGCACACCCCCCACTGGGGATGTGCCCACAACCAAGGTACATGTCCTTGACTGGAATCGAACCTGGGACCTTCAGTCCACAGGCTGACGCTCTATCCACTGAGCCAAACCGGTCAGAGCTAGAACACTTATTTTTTAAGTTATGTTGTTTTTTTGTTGTTGAGTTGTACTTTTTTTTTTTTTTTTTAATTCATTTCAGAGAGGAAGGGAGAGGGAGAAAGAGATAGAAACATCAATAATGAGAGAGAATCATTGATCAGCTGCTTCCTGCACGTCCCCCCACTGGGGATTGAGCCCGCAACCTGGCATGTGCCATGACCAGGAATCAAACTGTGACTTCCTGGTTCATGATCCACACTTAACCACAGAGCCAAGTTGGCCAGGCTAGAACACTTATTTTTAATGTCAGTGTTTATGGGGCATTGTGCTACACTATTATATTCAGTCCCTGTCATTAAGTTATTAAGCCTGAATTTCCAAACATACAAGTTTAGGGGAATACCTGACAGTAAAGTGTCTAAAGGGCTCAGTATTGGCTAGAAATAGATGATAAAGTGAATCATTTAGACACTGATAACTAAAAGTTATAAACACATGTGACAAGGATAAATGCAATCTGAGGTAAAGCGATGCTAAGAAGCAAAAGCATTGGCTGAGTTAGCTGGAGTCCTTTGAATCTAAATTGGCACTTTTTAAAATGGTAATATAATAAGAAATCAGAAGACTCGGGTTCTTATGCCAGCTTTGTTATTTAGGAACTATGTTTCTTAGATTTCGTTTGCTCCTTTGTAAATGGGTATGGTACTATCTGAATTCACTGAAGTTACGCTGTTACAATCAAAGGAAATAAAGTACTTTATAGAGTATTATTTTTGTAGAGTCTCTTTCTTAATTCAGGAAAGTAAACTCCTGGAAAAAGATTCCTTTGATGAAGAGAAACAAGATAGGAAATGTAAAACCACTGATTATTCTTCTTGTTGGCATCTAGGCAAAAGCTGTGCCTCACTTCTGCGGGTCGAACCCTTTGTTTGTGCCCAGTGCCGCACAGATTTCACCCCTCACTGGAAGCAAGAGAAGAATGGTAAGATTCTATGTGAGCAATGTATGACCTCCAACCAGAAGAAGGCTCTAAAAGCTGAACACACCAACCGGCTGAAAAACGCTTTTGTTAAAGCCCTACAGCAGGAACAGGTAAGAATTCTGACTTCACACCAGCGACTTGTCCAGGTTGGGTTGTCCCTAAAGATAATTACTTCTAATTTAGAGGAGCTATCTATGTGAGCCTCACAGTCCTGGTGATCTAGGTTTCTGGATTGAAGTTCCTAGAACCTGGGGGCCTTGGTTCCCTTTTTTCCTACTTAACCATTCTCTTTCCCACTTCCATTTGATTATTTCTGATTGGATAAGAGCACAGTGAGTGATATATAATGACTGAGTTTAAGGGAAAGGGACAGAAAGCTTGAGACTCTTGCCTTTCCCTAATAACACTAAAGAAATTTCTTCTCAACTTTGTTTCCTCCTCAAACAAATGGATTTTAATGGGAGGGGTTTGTATTTGGAAATCTCTTTGAGAGAAGTAATTTTCTGCAGTCCATATTTGACAAAGAAATGACAATGGAAAGGATAGATATAAAGTAGTCCAGTGAAGACTAGTGGGGCTAGAGTTTGTGAATACCACCTATAGTATCAATACAATGAATCTATCTTGAAGAGGGGAGTATGTGTTGGGAAACTCAGATTCTTTTCCTCTATCACATTTTCCACCTATCAGACCCTTTCCAGAATCTCTGGAAAACGTTAGGAGTCAAAAATAAAACCTCAGTAACTCATCAGCCTTAATTACATAGGTCAGCTCATCACCACTACCCAGCCAGCTTCTGAGAGCCAGCTTTCCAGGAGAGAGGGGCCCCTTAGTCAGTGAAGCATGTTGGCTAATAGTACCCTAATATCTTAGTGCATTCTACCCCACCAAACTCTTTGGCCTTTTTTATATCCCTTCAACTAGCTGGCAGCAATAGAGATAAGACCTCTAGGTTTTCTGGTTAGGAAATTGGGTGCTGTCCTGCCCAATTTGACCTGATGACTCCCAACAGGAAATTGAACAGCGATTACAGCAGCAGGCAGCCCTCTCCCCCACTACGGCTCCAGCTGTGTCCAGTGTCAGTAAACAAGAGACCATAATGAGACATCATACACTTCGGCAGGTGAGGAATTATCTCAAGGTTTGTCAGCTATTTATCCCAACTGGTTTTTCCTTCTGCGGGAAGTCATACTATAATCCTGCACTCTCATGTTCTTACTCCCCCACTTAAACTTTCCCTATGGCAGAGTTGTGATGAACTGTCTCCTCGTCGTTGCAGGCTCCACAGCCCCAAAGCAGCCTCCAGCGTGGCATACCCACATCTGCCCGTTCCATGCTTTCCAACTTTGCACAGGCACCCCAGCTGTCTGTGCCAGGGGGCCTCCTTGGTATGCCAGGTAAGAAGGGTTGATCTGAGAACTTTTCTCAGGGATTAACTAGTTAGTACACAATTCTGTAGCAGCTCCTTTAAATTGTTCCTTCTTTTGTTTGCTACTCTTTCTTTAGGTCCTACTCCCTTCCCTCTTTTTTTATATGACAAACTTTTTAAAATCTTTATTGCTGAAAGCATTACATATGTTCCCTTTTTTTCTCCATTGACCCCCTCCACCCCGCCCTTACCCCCTACCCTAGGCCTTCACCATCCTATTGTTTGTGTCCATGGGTTGTGCATATATGCATACAAGGTCTTTGGTTGATTATCTCCCACCCACTCACCCTCCCCAGCCTTTGCTCAGAGATTTTGCACTCTGTTCCATGCTTCCATGTCTCTGGATTCACTCCGTTCTTCAGTTTATCTTGTTAATTAGATTTCCACGTATGAGTGAGATCATGTGATACTTGACTTTCTCTGACTGACTTATTTCACTTAGCATGATACTCTCCAGGTCCCTCCATGCTGTCTCAGAGGGTAAGATATTCTTCTTTTTTACTGCTGCATAGTATTCCACTGTACCACAGCTTTTTTTATCTACTCGTCTACTGATGGGTACTTGGACTGTTTCCAGATCTTAGCTATTGTAAAGTGTGCCGCTATGAACTTAGGGGTGCATACATTTCTGATTGGTGTTTTGGGTTTCTTAGGATATATTCCTAGAAGTGGGATCACTGGGTCAAATGGCAGTTCCATATTTAAATTTTTGAGGGAACTCCATACTGTTTTCCATAATGGTTGCACCCGTCTGCATTCCCATCAGCAGTGTACTACTAGGGTTCTCTTTTCTCCACATCCTCCCCAGCACTTGTCATTGTTGATGGTAGCCATTCTGACAGGTGTGAGGTAATACCTCATTGTTTTAATTTGCATATCTGATGATCAGTGACTTTGAGCATTTTTTTCATATGTCTCTTGGCTATCTGTATGTCCACTTTGGAGAAGTGTCTTTTTAGGTCCTTTGCCAATTTTTTAATTGGATTGTTTCTCTTCCTTTTAAGTTGTATTAGTTCCTTACATATTTTGGATATTAACCCTCTTCCTTTTAAGTTGTATTAGTTCCTTATATATTTTGGATATTAACCCTTTATCAGATATATCATTGCCAAATATGTTCTTCCATACAGTAGGCTCCCTTTTCATTTTGTTGATGGTTTCTTTTGCTGTAGTTCCATTTTTTTATTTTCTCCTTAGTTTCCTTTGCCTTAGAAGATGTATCCGTAAACATACTGCTACAGAGATGTCTGAGATTTTGCTGCCTATGGTTTCTTCTAGGATTATTTTTAATAAATCTTTATTGTTCAGATTATTACAATTGTTCCTCTTTTTTCCCCCCATAACTCCCCTCCACCCGGTTCCCACCCCACCCTCTGCCCTTACTTCCCCCGCACTGTCCTCATCCATAGGTGTACGACCTTTGTCCAGTCTCTTCCCGCACCCCCCACACCCCTTTCCCCCAAGAATTGTCAGTCCACTCCCTTTCTATGCCCCGATTCTATTCACCAGTTTATTCTGTTCATCAGATTTTTTTATTCACTTGATTTTTAGATTCACTTGTTGATAGATATGTATTTGTTCATAATTTTTATCTTTACCTTTTTCTTCTTCTTCCTCTTCTTAAAGAGTACCTTTCAGCATTTCATATAATACTGGTTTGTTGGTGATGAACTCCTTTAGCTTTTTCTTGTCTGTGAAGCTCTTTATCTGCCCTTCAGTTCTGAATGATAGCTTTGCTGGATAGAGTAATCTTGGTTGTAGGTTCTTGGTATTCATCACTTTGAATATTTCTTGCCACTCCCTTCTGGCCTGCATAGTTCCTGTTGAGAAATCAGCTGACAGTCGTATGGGTGCTCCCTTGTAGGTAATTAACTGTTTTTCTCTTGCTGCTTTTAATATTCTCTCTTTGTCTTTTGCTCTTGGCATTTTAATTTTGATGTGTTTTGGTGTGGTCCTCTTTAAATTCCTTTTGTTTGGGGTTCTGTGCGCTTCCTGGACTTGTAAGTCTATTTCTTTCACCAGGTGGGGGAAATTTTCAGTCATTATTTCTTCAAATAGGTTTTCAGTATCTTGCTCTCTCTCTTCTTCTGGCACCCCCATAATTCTGATGTTGGTATGCTTGAAGTTGTCCCAGAGGGTCCTTACACTATCTTCATATTTTTGAATTCTTTTTTCTTTTTGCTTTTCCGGTTGAGTGTTTTTTGCTTCTTCGTATTTCAAATCTTTGACTTGATTCTTGCGTTCTTCTAGTCTGCTGTTAGGTCTCTGTATAATATTTTTTATTTCAGTCAGTGTATGTTTAATTTCTAGTCGGTCCTTTTTCATATCCTCGAGGGTCTCACTAAATTTATTGGCCTTTTCTAGGGAATTCTTGAAAAACCCTATAACCGTGGTTTTGAACTCTATATTCAGTCGTTTGCTTTCCTCCATTTCTGTCGTAGAAGTCTATTCCATTTGTGATCAGTTTCTTTGTCTCCGCATTTTCGCTGCTTCCCTGAGTTGGTAGAGTAGCTTTGTGTGCTAGGTGTCCTATATGGCCCAGTGGCTCGGCCTCCCCAGTTACCTGAGGTGGACACTCTTGGTGCACCCCTTTGTGGACTATGTGTACAGCCTTGTTGTAGTTAAGTCTTGATTGTTGTTGGTATCACTGGGAGGAATTGACCTCCAGGCCAATTGGCTGTGAGGATCAGCTGTGTCTACGCCGGGAGAACTTCTGTGCTGGTGACAGCCTTATGAGACAAGAGCAATTTTGCAAGTCTTGTCTCATAAGGGTGTCACCAGCACAGAAGTTCTCCCGGCTTAGACACAGCTGATCCTCTTCTAGGATTTTTATGGTTTCACAATTTACATTTAAGTCCTTTACCCATTTTGAATTTATTCTTGTATATGGTGTAAGTTGGTGGTCTAGTTTCATTTTTTTTTGCATGTATCTATTCAATTTTCCCAACACTATTTATTGAAGAGACTGTCTTGACTCTATTGTATGCTCTTGCCTCCTTTGTCAAATATTAATGGAGCATAATGGCTTGTGCCAATTTCTGGGGTCTCTGTTCTGTTCCATTGATCTGTGTACCTTATACAGCAAATGTTTGCTAAATTTATATTACATGCTAAGCACAGTGTACTAGGGTTTTGGTGGTGAAACTGACAAAGTCCCTGCCATTAGAAATTTAATGTCTAATATGCCCCCTTGATGGGCATGTGGTTATTGATCTCTTTTGGCCAGAACTGTAGACCCAACTGTCCTAATCCTGTTTGATCCAAGGTTGCCTTTCCATGGTCAGCAGCCCCAAACCCAAAGCAGATTCAATGATTTCATCTCTTTGTCTTGGTTATTTTCTTCTCACCACTGTTTTCTTTGACTTGCCTATATCATCAAGACATCATGTTTATTATTCTTGAAGGATTGGAGTGTCAGGAAGACCTTTTTCCCCAAAACTTAGAGCAAAGGGGTAGTTGCTACAGAAATAAAGTTAACTGAGTCTGGACAGAAGTAGGCAGCTTCTAATGTTTTCTCCCCATCTCCAGCTCTGCAGCCCTAAGTAGCAGAAGAAGGCATTTCCTTTTTAATACCTGCCCTCCACTTTTGTCTCCTGGGTCTAGGTGTCAACATTGCATACTTGAACACTGGCATCGGAGGACACAAAGCCCCCAGTTTGGCAGACCGACAGCGGGAATACCTTTTAGACATGATCCCTCCCCGGTCTATATCGCAATCCATTAGTGGACAGAAATAACGCCTGTTCCACTTGTACTGCCCCAACCTTGAATCCTTTACCCCTCTCCTCTTCCTTTGGCCCTAACTTCCGTCGCATGCAGTGCCTGTACTGGTGCCTACCATACACGGAAAACAGAAGACAAAAAATAGAAATCAACAAGAAAACACAAGCCCTGCCCCACCACCTCCCCTTTATTTCATACTGCTGCGCTCTGTTCTTCTGCCGCTCTGTCTTCTCTCTTCAGAAGTTTTCTTGTAACAGTGAGGTGACTGTTCGCCTCTGACAGAGGTGAGAATGAGGTCCTGGGGAGAAATTTAAGCCCTCTTGACATGTGTTTCTAAAGTTTGTTTTTATGCTGTAATGATTAGTACTATTTTTAATGATGTTGTGTGTCCTCCCTTTGTTCAGTGGACGGTTAAACCTTTTCTTCCCCCCACCCCCAATATTTTTCTTTTTTTTTTTTTTTTTGTCTTTTCCCCCTTTTTTCTTTTTTCTTTTTTTTTCAATAAACACAAATTACATTTAGTTAAATAGTAGGAGCATTGCAGTAGGGTCCCAGCTGCCAGGTAGAACATGACCAGGAGTATTAGGGCAGAGTTCTTATGCACTTAACCAGGGGAGGTGGTGGCATCACCCAAGGAGAAACAGCACACCCACTGTGGAGTCTCTGGATTGGACAGTTCAGGAGGCAGTGTTAGTATTTAAGTTGGGCTCTAAGAATGAGGGGAAAGAGCCTGGAGGGAGAAGCTTTAAAACTTAACCATCCTACAGTTGACTCAGAGAAGGGGGGAGAAAGGAGCATAATGTTCAGCCAAGGAAGACTGAGACCAGGTCCTAGCCTTCTGGATGCTGGGGGAATAAGATTGGTCTCCTGATCCTAGTGGAGTCGTAGAAGTCTATTCCAGGCCAACTAGCCCAAATTAATTACTTCATCTTATTTCCTTATAAAAATTTTCCCTACCCCCCACTTTTTTTTATTCTGGTAACCACAGCCCCATTTGTGCTATAGAGGAATGGCTGTTCCCAGCCTGAGTTTGTTGGGTGACCTAGAGTTGGGACGGGCATGAAATGATAAAGGGAAGAAATAGACTTAGAGGGAGGAAGAAGGGCTTTCTCTCCTGACAGTTGAGGCTCACATTTGTCTTCACCCTCTGAGTGCCAGGAGGTGAGGGTGAGGGCACCTAATCAAGTTGGAGTCTTGCCCTGACCCTGCTGCACTGACTGCAGAGCCAACTGCTCAGAACCAGACCACTCATGTCCAAACCAGCTTTAGGCCTCTGCTAGAAAATTGTTGCCACCCACCCCCTTGAATTCTATTAATTGTGCCCCGCCCCCTTCCTTAAGTGCTACTAATGTAGAAAATGAATTTAATTGTGCAATGTTGCTGTTTTGGGGATTGGGGAGATGAGTATCCCATTTACTCATACTGGGCTGGGGGGGGGGGGGGACCCGGCTGTTTTTTGAGATCAGGGAAGTCCCGTAAAAGCGGGGTTTCTGCTCTCACAGTGTACACCCACCTGCCTCTCCAGCTCTAAAAGCTACCACGGTGCTGGAAAGGGATACTCTCAGCAGAGAGGTGTGAAGAGTTAATATTTTGCCCTTGAAAGCCACCTGGGGAAGTTCCCCCACTTTTATTTTTTAAAATTAAATAATTTTTTTAAAATAAGGCACTTTTAAATTAACACACACACAAAACTGCACATCTTCCCTATAAAGTTTGGGGATGGGATGGGAGAAGGAGCTAGAATCAGGCTCAGTTCTCCCCACTCTGGCCTCTATTCCCCATACTCCAGAGCCACTGTGGGTGATTATACTGGCCTTACAAGGCCTTCCTGGCTTTTTTCTTTCCTCCCTCCTCCCAAATTCATTGAGCACTTAATAAAGGAGCAGAGCTACAGCCTATGTCTGTGCTCACCCAGTGGTGAAATGATCTGGAAGCTAGACACTAGTAACAGGTAGCGATGGGGTGGTTTCGAGTATTTTTCTGGGGAATGTGTTACCCCTGACTGTAAGTGGTGGGAAGGGGGTGTTAATGGAACTGGGTGTGGTATTATTTTAAAATTATATATATATATATATATAAAGATATATTCTTACATGTCTTCTTTGCCCTCTGTGCTTTGAAAGCACTGGATCGTTTGGTTTTGCTTTTCTGTCTTCCATGAAATTGGAAGCTTTTTAAAAAAATATTTTCCCTACAAGTCATCTTGCCTTTGTGGCATGTCTGTCTAGCCTCTCCCCACCCCCCCAATGATGAAGTGCCATTTCTGTTATGTCTCCCCTCCCCCAGCTCAGAGGTGCTCAGAGGTACGAGGTGCCCAAGTTTGTCAGTTGAGATTAAAAATAAGAAACAGAGAATGTGCAATATCGTTTGGCTGGGGGTCTGTCCCTGCCCTGAACTGAGCCCCTTCCCTGGGAGCCAGGCCACCTTTGGATGGTGTTTGGAAGTCAGATGTGTAGAGAAGGGGGAATGATGGGGAAGGAAAACCTATAGTTGAGTGCCTGCCACGGTGCTGAGGCAGTGGGGGAGAGGGTGGAGTCTTTCCTGTTTTTATCCCCTCAGGGTCAGTTACATAGAGGCTGCTTATTCACTAGTAAAGCTCCATGACCCTTTGCTCAATCGCTGAGGTTTGATTTCTTACCCTCTCTTCTCATTTTCATACCCTTCCCAGGGATTAGTGATGGGGGTAAGGTTCCCCTAAATCATGGTAAAGTATTAGCCTTCCACCTCCTTCCTTCCCTCCCTCTCCCCTGTCTTCCTCATTTCTCTACTTTTTCATCCCTGATTGCCTTGAGTCCCTCCAAGCCTATTGTTGCTGTCCATCCCCAGGCCTTGGGCCCCATAGACACTAAGCTAAAGATAGGAGGAAAGACCCTCTATTCAGGGTTATCTTTACCCCTGGAGCTCTGAAGCTCAGGGTTAATATAGTGAGGATCCCACTAGTTCTGCCTGGCTTTCTCCATCCCCAAAGCCTCTAAAAGTAGTAGTTTATGGATGGTGGCTTACTCCCTAGAAGCCTGAAACGGGTGGATGAGTGGTAAGGCTTGGGTAAAGCTGAGGGACCGAGGTCCTTATTTGTCTCTCTTTTATTTTTCTTTTCTTTCTTTCTTTTTTTTTCTTTTTTCTTTTTGTCACTTGACCACAGCATCTGGACTTCCTTCATCCCTGGAATAAGTATTTTCCCCCCACATTTTTGTATGTATGTATGGTAGACATATTTTTTTTAAAACAGAGATGTGTTCCTGCTTTGGTTATCTTTCCTTTCCCCTTTAAAAAGAATTAGCTATAGAACTGCTTTGTAAAGATGCTTCTTGATATTTTACTTTTGTTCCTTTTCCCCCTCCACTCCCTTTTCTCCCCATTCCTCCAGAAGGCATAACCCTTCTTTCCACCCCACCCCTAGGCTCCCTTCCCCTCCAACAAGACCTTCATTAGCTTATGATATTTGCTGCCGAGATGTTATAACAAGGACTCATTCGTGTATATAAGCTATTTCTTGATTCATTTAAAAGGAATTGTACATTGTGTAGAAAAAAAAAAGCTGAAAAAGAGAAAAAAAAGCCCTAGCCATGGATATTGTGAAACCGTGTTATGTCATTTTGTAATGTGCCCGTTTGTGTATGATCCGTGCAAAAGGGTTTCTGGGGAAGGGGAGGAGGTAGGGAGGCAGGGCTGTGGAGGGTGGGTAGGAGAGTGGGCCGGGCCCAGCACACTGAGACTGGCAGCTGCTCCAACCCCATCCCTCCTTAGAGAAGCCACCTCCCCCACCACCCACCCCTCATTTGTGCCTTGCCTCCCCACCCTGGAGTATTCCCTCCGGGTCACCAGCACTGCCTTGGCAGAGCCCACTCCCTACCCTAACCTGCCCACCCTCTCTACCCCCCAGCCTTAGGGTGATACTGTGGGGAATTGCTGGGGGTTGGGAGGTAGCCGAGGAATGGGGCAGTTCCTGGGGGCATTGAAACCAAGTATTATGAATTGTAATTGTATTTGCACTGTTTTTTTCCCCCCCTCTTACTGCATCAGCATATATACAATATACCTATATAACAAAATTTAGTGTCAAGCTTTCTTATGCAAGGGATTTCCCCTACCTCACCCCCCACCCCAAAAAAAGAACCTAGTTTCATGGGCCTTTGAGAGGGGGGATTGCCAGGGGACAATAGAGAGAAAGGACTTGAACAAGTCATCCTAAGAAAGTCTCACCTGGGAAAAGCCCTCTCCATCTGCACAGTTTTAGGCTTTGTAAATTGGGGTGAGGCTGGGCTACTATGAAAGCTAAGGCTCCTAGTCTAGACTTGAGAGTAAAGAGAACCACAACACAAAGTGGGTGTGGTGGTGGCACAGTCTGAAGACCTGAGGTCTAGTCCCAAACTTTCCTACTAACTTGCTATGATAGAATTAATTTTCTTGGTCTCAGTTTTCTTATTTGTGAAATTACAATGGAAATCATCTTGCCACCAAGTTAATGCTATGCTTCCTTCTCCAGCCTGCGAACAGCTTGTGGTGAGGAGAAAGTTGGGCTGAAAAACCAGGGAGAAAACCAGAGTAACTATGCTAAAGTGGTTACATGTGTGACAAGGCCCTGGGAGAACTGCCAGGTTTCTGCTGTGACTTTTGGTTTGGGAAAGGCAGCAGAGTGGTGTCTAGGACATCAGTAAACCTGTGACGTCTTTGCCCTTATGCCTCTAGTCATTTGAGGGTATGGACCAGGCCTCAGGCCGCACCTCACAAACAGCCACAGGATCCTTAAGGGTGGGGTTGACCGGTGAATGCCCCAGGTTAGTGGTCTAGTGACTTACACCCTTTTTGAGCTACTGGTTGTGGAACTTCCCGTCATCTTGGTGACACAGTAGGAGAGCTCAAACATAGTCCCCATCTTGTCTTCTTCCCTCATATCTCATCCGAATCCCCTAAAGACGGCTGTCTCGCACGCAGTCTCTCTCTTTCAGGGGCCCAGTTTCCCCACAGCCTGGCTGAGTACTCCCACACACTTTAGGTTCTTGGCTGGTAAAGCCTGGAGAGGATACAGGATGATGGATGAGGCCCTGATGAAGGTGGAAGGATAGACCGGGGTGGAGGGTGGGGAGCAGGGAGGTGGGATGGGGAATGGCCTTCTCTGAATGGGGTGGGTGGGAGGGGAACACGACCCTTTTGCACAACCCTCTTTTAAGTTTCCTTTTTTTTTTTTTTTAACGCATTCTAATTTTCTGCATTGTGTTTGGGAATTAAAATGAAAAAAACTAAGACCAATAGAAACTGGGTTTCAAAAAGGCAAATACACTCCCATCTGTTTCAGATGCTGCTGAGCATTTCAGTAGTGACAGATTCAAATAATAAGCTAATTTTTGGAGAAAGGATTAAAAGAAAAAAAACTTTGTAATATTTATCACTTGCAAGCTATGTTTAATAAAGAAAGGAATGGTTTCTAAACTTTCCTGTGGCTTGTGCTTTAGTCATGGTGCGCAGTTGGTGGGAGAATTTTAGGGGTAATTGGGAGATGGGCTCTGGGTTGTACTCCCTACAGTCATGGGGTACCTTTGGTTTGTACCCTCTCCAATTGTGATGATTACTTAAAGCCCTTACCTACGTCTGTATTCATATTCCCCTCCATCTTTATGTGGAGCCAGTGTTCCAGAAGCTACTAATCCCACTTTAGTTACCTGATGACTTAAGGTCTAAAGGTATCTGGAAGGAGGTAGCATTTAATCCGAAGTCTGGGTCTCCATTCTGTCCTAGGTAGAGGTGTTTCCTAGTCCTCCTCAGCCCTTCCCTGCATACTGCTCTGGTCTCTAGTGACTAAATTCTTTGTGACATGCTGGTTTCTCCAGGTGGGGACCTTATAGTAGCAGCTCACACTGCTCTTAGCAAACTGCAGAATAATTCCTTAATCTGTATGCACCATCCCCTAAAAAACCTAGAATGCTCTGTGTACTACCTTAACCCCCCCCCCGCCCATGTTTTCCTTTCAATTCATTCATTCACCAGTCACCCAGAGTAAACAAATGCACAGAGGTGGCCTGAACCAGTTAAAACCGCTGCAGAGCACTGGCTGGTGTGCTCAGTGGTTAGAGCATGGCCCGCACCCTCTAGGGTCTCTGGTTCCATTCCAGGTCAAGGGCACATACCTGGGTTGCAGATTCGCTCCTGCCCTGGGTTGGGGCGGTGCAGGAGGCAACCAGTTGATGTGGCTCTCTCACATCGATGTTTCTCTCTCTCTTCCCCTCTTTCCCTCCCTTCCACTCTCTGAAAAAGCAATGGCAAAAATATCCTCAGGAGAGGATTAACAAAAAACAAAAACTGCAGAAAGGCCACGTGACATCAGAACCAATTACCATGCCCAGAAAGGTGTGATAAACATGCTAACCATTGTTTACAAGCCATGACTCTTAGATTTAAATATGTAGACTGTATTTGTAGATATGTAATATTTATTGTCAGTGAAATTACTACAGTGTTTTCTCCAACATATGGCCTATTCACTAAAATTTGTTTAAAATAACAGTGAATTAATAACAAAAAAATAATCTATTAATTTTAAGCAAATCTTGGGTTAAAAGCATTTAAAAATGAACAAGGTGCTAACTTTTACAAATGACACATGGATACGAAATTTTGTCCGCTAAATCCGAATCTGTTAAATCGAGATCCACAAAAATCAAAGGTCTACTGTACACTGTTTGGGTCTATACTGCATCTATTGTTTTAAGCCACTCACTCCCATCTTACTCGGTTATTTAACAAATCATCACTGGGGGTGCCATGGCCAGAAGCTGAGAGTGTGGTTGTGACAGC